>NC_142316.1:14984988-15609988 GCF_054855325.1 Carica papaya
AAAAGACTTAAGCTAAAATATTTTAATACTAGAAAGTTACTCATGACTTGAATACTTTCAAGATATATACATATATATATGTACCATTCAAAACCAACATACAAAAGAAAAAGTCCTTTGTTCTCCATCAACCACCTTTCTTGGCTTGTCAACCTTCGTTTTCACTAGTGTACTCCCTTGGTCCCCATCCTCCTTATTCTTCCTTGGCCTATCGACCTTCTTCCTTTCTCTCGGTGGTACTACAAAACCGTTTTCTTCTCCCATATTCTTCTTCCTTTGCTTTGGAATGGGTTTATTTGGGTAGATTTCATAAAGTGTAAAATTAGTCACCTTGATGACTAATTGGGACGATCCATTTGATTTTGTATGAATATAGTACTGTAGTTGCACATGAATATAAATATTATCAAGAACCCTTTTCTGTTTCCATATCAATATAGTACTCCAAAAACAAGTTTGTTAAGTTGGAAAAATTAAAGGGACTTACTGTATCATATCCTTTAGTATCCCGTTGCCATTTCTCAACCGTCCAGCCTTCAATTCTTTGCTGGATCATATATCTATGATTGGTATTCGGTCGAAGGAGATGCTCTAGAGTGTAGGGCCAATAAGAAAATTAACTATTAACAAAATCCATTTGACCTAAAAGATAATCTTAAAGAGTTAAGTGATAAAAATTTTACTAACAAGATCAATATTATCAGCCAAAGCTAGAAAATCTTCTGGAAGACTAAAGGAAGTTGTAGTTGTTCCAGCTATTGGACATTTACTTTCTCTTCAATATTTATGTTGATTCCCCTATAAATTAATTGACACTAATATCATCTAAAAAAACCAGTATGTAAAAATATTATATATATATATATATATAAATAGGGAGAGAGAGAGAGAAAGAGATAGAGATAAAGAGATTGTGGAAGTACCATTTGAGTATATTCAAAAGAGTGGACATCTTGTTCATCTGGTATCTTGAAAGAAATAGGAATTGTTGGCTCAGACTCTACCGTAATATTAATCCCTTCTATGGCTAATTGTTCCACTTAGGCGGCTTAACAGGCTTTTTTTTTTCTTCTTCTTTCACCTTCTCTCTAAACTCCTTCTTTATTTTCTGTTTCAAAATTGAGTCTTTCAATAAATTATCAAAATAGGAAACAATTGAAACCTTCACATGTCTGCATAATTTGGAACTTACCTGATGAATTTTCACATTCGATAAGTAATATTGAACCATTCCACTCTTTTTCCGGTTAAATTCTGATCTGCAGTAACTCCTTCCTCACATTTTTCTTTGAAGGGTTGGATATCCCAACTAGTGAGTTTTGGGCTCTCAGTTTCAAATGGAATCGACGACATCTTATTGAGAGAGAGAGAGAGAGAGATTGAGAAAGATAAAACTGATTGAGAAATGTACATGGGGGGATGAAGAAAGCAAAAGAGGGTATAAGTAGTAGAAAACGGTTTAATGGTGAACGGTCATATACATTGATTGAGATTAAGGTGTCCCTGAGTGGATTCTTTTTAAGGAGGTGAGGATTGTGTTTTCATTCTTCTATTATTATTTTTCATAAAAAATAAGATTTTATTACATTTTACGCTTTTTGTTTTATTCTAAATAAATTATTATTTTATATTTTTCCTGCCCGTCTACAACCTTCTTTTTTCTTATGTTTTCCCTTCCAATACATGCCCTCTACCCACTTATTAAACCATTAACATTATTCTATATTTTGCAACATTTATAACAAGGTATAGGAATCTATATTAATTTAATGACTATAAATGTTGTGGATTTAATTGTAATTTAATCTAAACCTAGAAAACATAAATTTGTAATATTTTAATATATTTATGTGTCCACTTAATGATAATTAAAAAAATATCCTTTCATACAAAATTTGAACACAATTAAATAATACTACTTTTTTGTTTTTGATTGTGTTTGCTTAATAAAAATATTTATTTAAATTTTCAAAACTAATATATCCTTGTAATGTTAATTAAGATTGAGAAAACTATGTACAGAAAATATTATGTATTAAAAAAATACAAATCATCTTATAAAGTTCTTATTTATGGTCGGCTCCAATATCAATGTCTACAACATTTAACTTTTCTTCTTATGAAAGAAATGTTAAGTCTATACTTACCTTTAATTATTAGAAATAGAAATAATTAGTTTTTATATAAATAAAATTTCCAACACATAGCTAATTTTTCTTTAGCAATATATGTCTTCCTAGATGAGAAGATTTCTTTCACATCAATCTTAAGGAGTTATGTATTTCAAATATAAATTGAAATATATACAATGAAATTGTTACCGTAAGCTTAATGCTTTTAAATAATTTTTATGAAAAAATAGTTAATTGTGATAACATACATTGGAATATTCATTATCTTGTTAATTAACAATTAAAAAGTCTTTAATAACTATATTCATATAGATTCCCTTTTTTATTGACTAAATTAAAAAAAATATTAAAAAATTAACGAATACCATAATTAATTAACTTTTTAATTATAAGATTCAATTTTAAATTAGGTACTTTCAATAAATAAATATATGACGTGCATGAACATGTACGAATAAATGAATACATGCATATACGTACATACAGAGGCAAAAATATGCACACACATAAATATGATCATGCCTACTTCTTAGTTTATATTTAAGATTAAATGAAAAATAAAATATAAGAAAAATCTAGGGCTATAATGGGGAGTTGATAAAAAATTTACATTAGATGAAATATTTCAAGACAAAATTCCTCTTAGAAATGAAAACACTATAAAGATTTAAACTCTTAATATAGTTGTTTTTTGAAATCTAAAAAGAATAAAAGAAAATCTCAGCATTTAATTAACTTAAAATGATTATACAGTATTTGTCATTTAGTTTCTTATATACAAAGGTTTGCAGAGCATATTTTTGACATAGGCATAGATATCTTTATGTTTTTCTATTCCCTAAAAAGATGAGAAAGTAATGTTTTTTATTTGTGTAAGTAATTTATAGGTTTTTAAATTTAAACTTTCTTTTGAGAAACTAGTTGACCTTATTCGAAAAATATACTAATCATATAGTGTTATGCACTATATTTACTTATTTGGACATAATAGATAAATTTGTATACTTGAGAAAATGACTTATTAACCATCTATATATACATATATATACATCTTCCTTTGTTACCTCATTAATTCCTAATTAATGCCAAATTTCCATACTTCAAAATTGAATGAATGAAATAAAGGAACAATTTTTTGAATATTTTAGAAAATTATCAAATGTAAAGATTTCTTTAAGAAAGCTTATTAACAACATTTTATTCTTTTGCATTTCTTCTTAATAGAACGTGAATAAAAATCATTTGTAACTAGCAGTTTATTCTTATCATACTTTAATACTTGGACAATACTTCTACGCTTCTTGTTTACAAATGGTTTGTGTTTATATATGTGACATCCCAAGTGCTAATTAAGGCATGAGTGTAACAACCCTGGAAATTCTAAAGGAAATAAATTATGAATCTAATGTGGAAGTAAAATAAATAGTTAAGGTTCATATTCCTTTCACATAAACTTAATGTCCTAAATAGTGCTACAGAAATTACCTTTTCGAAGGAAATACAAACAAATTGAAGAAATAAACAAAAAATAAATAAAACTAGTATCCTACTCGCAACCCTCTTGTGGATCGGGTTCTGGATCCTGGTCCTCTTGATCTGAAATGGTTAAATAAGAAATGAGCTACACTAACCCAGTAAGAATATCACGCTACTCACCGACACAGAAATGAAGGTTGGTAGAAAATCAAAACAACTAATGGAGTACTTAATTAAACAAATGTATTTATTAATAATAAAACTATTTACCGTCCACTTACCACAGTGAGATTTATAAAAACAAACTATAGAGACGATAACATAGCACTTATCATAATTTCATATGCAATTGGTAACATGCACACATTATAAATCCATATTTAATAAATCAAACGACCATTGTCCCTTTTTCATCACCCTGTTGGTATCCATGGGGGTTCATAGGGATATCCCCGCTACGCATGAACCCTTTCCTTTGACATTCTCAATTAAAGGGTTGTCCCCATACCCTGTCTAGTATGAGTGCCAAACTACTAAACCTCAATACCCTGTTCGGTATAAGGGTGAAACGGGCCGTCCCCACACTCCGTCCGGTATGGCGCCAAATTACCAAGTCTTGATATCCCGTCTGGTATGAGACAACATTCACGGTAGAGTTCTCTATTGTAGTAGGATCATCCACCATTTTTAAGGATATCAAGTAAAGTTGTCATTTCATCCATTCACTTAATCACACCATTTCCTGTTTTTTCTTTAGTCTCCATTTTCTAATTCAACCGTAATCACATAAACAAACAAACATGCATCAAGGAATGCAATCATATCTTGGTTTTTCAATTTAACAGTAGTCACGTAAGGTAGCAATACATGCATTTAGACCATAAAATCAATAAATCAGATATTATTATGCATTCAAACTATAAAATCAAGCAATCAATTAAACATAGTAAATAGTAATAAGTAATAGGTTCAGGCTCCATTAGTAGCATGTAATTAATTACGAATATTTTCTAATTTAGACAAAATACCATATTATTATTAATTAAACTTCAATTCCATAACAGTGAATAAGGTGAGAGATCCTTACTCAATTTGATGCCCGAAAGGGTAAACTGTTGACTGCACTTATTGGTGGTCCTCGGGTTCCCTGAATTTTTCTTCGAGAATTAAAACGCGTTATAAGTACCTATAAATGTCCCAAAAAATCTAAAATCAGTCTTAGGGCCCAATTTTGGTGAATTCTGGAATTTCGGCACGATAGCTCCGGTGTGCTCCAGCGATAGCACTGCCGCTCGTGGCAATGATCCACCTTGGGTCAACTATTTTCAACCGACCTTACATTGATCCCTGTGAGAAAACACGTTAAGGGGACTTGGTTGGCCAAAAAAATATAAAAAATCAAAACTCACCGGCGGCGGGGCTCTCCAGTGTGGCGGCTCCTCCGACTTACGTTGCGGTTAGGTGTTTTGCTCCGGTCAACCTATAGAGAAGGAAATGGTGATCACAATGATGGAAAATTTATGCCAAACGGGAATCGGGAGGGTCTCATCGGAGGTGTTTTGTGAAATTTCCTGCGGCGGCGCCGTTGAGCTTTGCCTACAGTTTTTGGCCAATTGGCCAATCTTTTTACTCTGATTTATCCATGTGGGTGTTTAAAATAAAATTCTGAGCCAAGGGGGAAAGTTTTACCTTTTTTGGCGATCAAAAGTAGCTCCGGCACGGCGGCGGGTGGCGGTGGCTCTCTTTCCCAGTAGCTGGGTCTTTTTCTCCGGCGAGGGTGGCTGGCGTCTAGGGTTAGGGTTTAGTGTGAAGAGGGTTATTTATATTTCTCCCCATTTAATCTGGATCGTCCATCACGTTTGACCTTAACAGTCCGATCACGATTAAATAGGGAGTAAATCGGGGTCATTCATTACGATCTAATGTAGGTTATACATCGTGATCTAATCTAGACCATCTGATCGCATTTAAATCTGACCGTTCAATCGTGTTTGGGGAGGGAACGCTTCCAGACTGTTCATGCGCACGAGAACGAATCTGGGCCATTTGAACCTGGGCACGTGGATCGCCTGCATGGCACCGCCTTAGAATCCGTCGCCACGTGGTGCGTTCTGGTTCGCCGGGGCTGCTGACCAGGCATCTTACATGGCACAAATTTTCTAAATTGCATTTTGACTCCCATTTTCTAATGTTTCTTTCAAAAATACACCCAGAACCCAAATTTTCACCCCTTTTCCCAAAATCATTTTTAATTTCATCCTCCATCAAATTTTCTTTATTTTTACACTAAATTAAAATTTAAAAAATTAAAAAATTGCATAAATTAATTTAATTTACATTAAAATACAATTGGGTATTATAAGGTGTCAGATACAGAAACAGTTACGAGTGCATGATAAAAATTGTATGCAGTGGAGTAAATTATTATAAATCCTTACAAGATATATGAGTTCCAATTATACATATATATAACTGAGGCCAGAAGTGGCAATAAAATACAAAATATCAAAATACAAAAAAAGATCACTTCTATCATTATGTTGTTGGACTCATCAGAGTGCTTGAACAATCATGCACTCAAGGTTTGCAGATCCATGGGGTCCTCATAGACTTCAAGGAGTAGGTTAGCGGACAGTTCCTCAGTATCTTCTCATATGGGGAGGTTGGCATGGAAAGAGTGAGTTCTATATACTCAGTAAAGAAAATAGTATTTAAATAATATCGTAAGGTTTAAAAGGTGAATAATAATATCATTATTACTTACCATCAGGTCACATCGGGGTCCTATCTTACTTTATGAAAAAAAATTCATTTATTAGAGGAAACATCATGTCATAGTCACAATAATCAAATTAAAATCATACTCAACAATAGAAAAAATTAAATAAATCAAGAAATGCTCAGATTTTTGTGTCACGCTTTGCGAAGTCGTTCTAACTTCCATCTTTGAGGGCAGATACGAATTTTTGACTACCCATGTGGAATGACTAGATCAGATACAGGTAATGACAATTTACTTAGGCACATTTTTGACTTGTCAAACTATATAACGACTATGACCACGACCGTACTGACCATAGTGGTTCTACTAGATATTCTATAGCCATGACAATACTTAGCTAAAGGTTACTCCTAACAAATATTCGCGTCACCGCTCTCGTCAGAGGGTACACCGTCATCCACAGGAAACAGTCCTCTCACGTCTTTCCAGACTAGATAGGGGAGGGGGAAATAAATATTCCTCAAAGATAAAAAGCCTAACTAATCACTTGATGTATTATGAATGTCAAAACAGATATATACATATTTTGGACCATTTAGGCTTAATTCCACATCTCTTTTTATTTATTTTTCAGATAATATCATCGAATTCTTATTATTTTATTTACATACAAATCATCAAGTGCCTATAAATCATATAGCATGTTTGAAATCAAGAATAATTCACTTTATTAGAACTATAAAATATAGAACATGCAAACCACACAAAAATCACATATTTATTATTTTAATTTTTCTAAAAAAATACTAAATTTCTTACCAGAATCTCAACGTTTTCCTACATCGTTCTTCTTCTCTTCCTCTCCTTCTCTCTCTAGATCACTCGTTTTTTCTATCTAAACTCTTGGAATGTGGAAGAATATACTATATTCATCTAGAAATAGAGAAAGAAGCTTGATAATATTTATATTCATGTGGGACTATAGTACTATATTCATAGGAATCTAAGGGATCATTTTGATCAGTAATCTAGGTAACTGATTTTATATTGTATGAAATCTACCCAAATAAACCCATTCCAAAACCAAAGAAGAAGAACACAGAAGAAGATAGTAGTTTTATAGTGCCATTGGGAGAAAAGAAGAAAGTGGGAAGGCCAAGGAGGAATAAGGAGGATGGGGAACAAGGGAGTACCTCAATGAATAGGAAGGTTGGTAGGTTAAGGAAAGTGTTGGATGGAGAGCAAAGCACATCTTCTTCTGTTTGTTAGTTTTAAGTGTATACATATATATATTTTGAAAATATTAAGTCATGAGTAACATTATAGTATTAAAATATTTTATCTTAAGTCTTTTTTTTTATATAGATGCCTTTAATGAGGAAATCTAGTAACAATATGGAGGAAGAAGTGAATGCTTCAGTGAGTGGAGTATAAATGTTTATATATATACATGTATGTGTAGAGTGTTGACTAAAATATGCTTTGCTTTTGTAATAATTTTTGTAGGTGCCAACAGAAGAGGAACAGGTGAACTAGTTGGCAAAAGAGAGGCCTCAGATCTTTGATAAGGTAAATAAATTAATACAAAAGATTAAAATTAATATTCTTATTCTTGAGCAGACTGTTAGAATTACCTTGCTTTATGTTTTTATATAAATGGTGAAGTGTCTAATGTAATCTTATTATGTAATATTTAGTTATTTGTTGATGGATATAAAAGAAAATTACATGATTTAATTGTTTGGTACTTATAGATGATGGAGAAGACCATCATGAAGGGAGTGGAAGAGGAGATTGATCACATTGATGAGGTAATTAATAACATATTACTAATAACAAATTATATAGGTGAATAAACTTTATTTGTTGTTTGTATAAGTGATGAAATATTTTTAGCAAATATCGTTACCTCAACTAGAGAAAATTTTGAAATATTATTGGGCGAGTAATACCTAATAAATATTTAAGTTGACATGTGGTTATGTTATAAGTACTAAAATTGTTATTGTTCAGGGGGGCAAAAGGAAATATAGAGAAGTACAACTTAATGAGCAAGTCAAGAGGTGTGTTAAAGAGCAAGATGTTAGAGGAGTTTTTCATAACGATGCCTCAACAATCAAATAGAGGCATCATTATCAATGAAAAAGGCAACAAGGGAAAGAGTGATGAGGAGGAATATAAGATATAAATTGGTGGTGCATGTGAAAACAATGGAGAAACCCTAGCTCTTCTTCCTTAACTCAACATATGGATGATGAGAGTCATCATTAACTCCTAATTTTTGGTTATTACGATATTTATATATAATGGTAGCCCTTTCTTACTATAATTGTAGTACAGATAATGTAATTATATAGTAATAGAAGATAAAACGATAACTTTCTTAGCTTTTGTAGCAAACCCTTCAAAAATCACATTGAATAAGTATGGAGAGATTGAACTCACTTAATGAAATTCTCTATTATATTAATTATAAATTTTAAAATCAAAATTGAAATTTATAAAAACAATAACATATTTTTAAAGATAGAAAATAGTTATGCAGTTCAATTATATTTTTAATTAAATATATAAGAGTAAATCAAATTTACAAATATTGAAAATAGGTTTCTAATTTTATTTCTTTAGTTAAAATTTAATTCGACCTTCTTAAATAGTAAAAACATTTGAATATTTTACCATATATGTTATGATCTTAGTGAAAATAAAATTGTGCGAACTAAAATTAAATGTAATACTCAGGCCTGAAATTTAGCCCGGGATTAATTTTAAAATTAAAAAAGTATATGAAAATATAATTTTAAATTTATAAATTTTCATTTAATGTAAAATTAGGAAAAAATAGGTGGAGGATGAAATTGAAAACAATTTTGGGAAAAGGTCTGAAACTGGGGGTCAGAATGCAATTAAGAAAAATTCGCCACGTAGGACCGCCCAGTCAGTAAACCTGACGAACCGGAGCCAGCCGCGTGGTAAGACACACTGACTCGGTGCCACATGGGAGGCCACACTAGCAATCCGCGTGCCCATGATCGGATGGCCAGGAAACGTTTCTGTGCACGTGGATGGTTCGGATCCATTCCCTCCTCAGGCACGATCGGACGGACGTGATTAAATGTAATGAATGATTCAGATTTATTTTCTTTTTAAACACGATCGTAAAGTCGAGATCAAATCGTGATGAATGGTCCATATTCATTTTTTTTAAACGTGATCGGACGGTCGAGATCAAATGCGATGAACAGCCCAGATTTAAGGCAGACGAGTATAAATATCTCGCATCACACCAAACCTAAACCCTAGCTGCTAGCCTCCTGTTGAAAAAGAAGAACCAGTCGCTGGAGAAGAGAGCTGACTGCTGTCTGCCACAGTGCCAGAGCCACCTCCGACTATCAAAAAAAGTTGACTGAAGAAAAATGCTCAGCTGCGAAGGTGAGATGGTAGAGCCGCCGCACCAAAAAAACACGCTGTCGGTAATTTTTTATTTTTTGACTATTTTCAACCAACCGAGACCTCCTAAAGTGTTTTCTCGCAGGGGGTGGGTATAAAACCAACTGAAACCGGCCAAAATTGGACGAAAAAGGCCAGGCCGAGGCAAGCCACCGCTGCAGACGATCGTGCCATCGCTGGAGCACGGCGGTGTCATTGTGCCATAATTCTAAAATTTGCCAAAAAAGGTTTTTAACATTGATTTTGGGTTTTTTGGTATATCTTTAGGCATGTGAAGCGTGTTTTAATCTCCACAAGAAAATTTAAGAAACTCGAGGGCCGCTAGGAGGTGCAGCTAAAAATTTGGTATTTCGAACACCGATTCGGGTAAGAATACCTGATCTTATTCCTGATTATGAAATTGAAGTTCAATTATCAATAATACGGTATTTTGTATAATTTAGAAAACTTTGAAAATTAATTACAGGTTACTAATGGAGCCAGAACTAGTTACTTATTATTGTTTGTCCTATTTAACCGATTATTTGATTTTACAGCTTTAAATGCATCATAACATACTGTAATTGGTAAAATGATTCAGTTGTGTATTCTTAATGCATGTATTGTTTGTCTTGTGTTAATTTACGGTCAAATTGTGAAACTAAAAATTAAATATAAATGAAAAATTGATTGGTTAAGTGAATGAATGAATGGTAGCCTTACTGTATATCCTGGGAGATGGTGGATGGACCGGGTACATAGAGAACCCTACTGTGAACATCACCTCATACCAGAGGGGGTATCGAGGATTAGTATTTTTGGCACTCATATTGGACAGGATACAGGGATGGCCCGTTTCACCCTCATACTGGACAAGGTATTGAGTGATGGTATTCTTGGCACTCATACCGGATAGGGTGTGGGGATGGCCGGTTGGTTGAAAATGTTGAATAATGGTTCACGTGTAGTGGGACATCCCTATAGACCCCATGGATACCAGTAGGCAAATAAAAAGGGAAGGTTGTTATTCTTCCTTACTTGAAAATGAGATTGGAATGCTATTTGAATTATTGTCTCTATATATCAATTTTGAAAATCTAGCCACGGTAATTATAAAATAAATGGTTTTACTTATGATAAATGAATTTACTTAAATTAAGAGCTCCATTGGTTGTTTTTATGATTTTTACCAATCTTCATTTTCTGTATCGGTGAGTAGTGTGATATTCTTACTGGGCTAGTGTATTTCACCCCTTCATTAACTATTTCAGATTAAAAGGACCAAGATCAAGATCCCGATCAATAAGGGGGTTGTGAATAGTTCACCACCCCGACTCCTTTAAAAGCTAGTGAAGGTTGTCCAAGGATGCTCAGTTGTTTACTTTTTGCTTACTTTTTTATTTTCGTTTGTTCTTTTAGAAGGGATATTCTCGTAGCCCTATTGGGTACTTTAAAATATTGTGTAAGGAATGTAAACCCTAACTCTATTATTTCGTTTTGCATTCAATTTCTAATTTTATTTCTTTTTAAGTTCCGGGCATTCACAGTTGGTATCAGAGCCGCGTTCCTTAGAATCATTCCTTACACAAAGACTTAAAAATACTAAATAGGAACTATCACTCAACCCTTTCCTTTTGAAAAATAAGTATAAAGACATGAGAAGATGAGGTCCCTTGCTGAACAGAGCAACCCGAGATGGGTCGCTTCGAGAGGATGTCGATCAGCTCTTCGAGATTTTAGAAGGACTCATCTCTACCCAGTAGGCAAGGGAAAGAGGAGGGAACTGTTTGACCATCCACCACTTTAATAATATGAGCCACCCCAACAATGAGAGGATCTGACGCCACCTCGATGCAACCCTGCTCCTCTGTCATATCATCCGACACCGTCACAATACTATTCGAAGCCCCCCACCGTATCATCCGACACCATTACAGGGCTAGCCAGTCCCTCCCCAGCAACATCTGGCCCCTCTTCCACGGGACTTGATTTCACCCATGATGGACCTGAATGAGATTGACATGGGGGACCCTGATGTATTTTCAAAAATGAACTGGTTAGTGACGTATCACACCACCGTGGATTGTTTCCACGAGAAAAATTGTATTTAAGCCTCCTAATAAAGAGTCATTTACAAGCTAATAAAAGTTTCAAATATTATTCTCCCCTAACAAATTCTTTAGTACATAGCGCTTTAACTTGGTCGTTTTCTCTATAATATACAAACGTAAAAAAGAAATTTGTATTCAAGAGATCCCGGTAGTCTGAGACTTTTTGGATATGTTTCTTGATGAACTTCCTGGACCACCAGTGGGTAGGAAAGTTGAGTTCACCATAGACCTTTAGTCTAGCACGCAGCCTATCTCAGTTTTCCCTTACCTCATGATTCATGTAGAAATGGAAGATTTAAGGAAATAGATCAAGAAATTGTATGACAGTGGGTTCATCCGACACCATATTTCTCCTTGGAGTGCTGGAGTCCCATTTACAAGGAAGGGGAGATGGGACGTTAAGATTATGTATTGACTACAGGAGACTGAACAGGGTCACGATCAAGAACAAGTCTATTATTCTGCTTCCACATTCAATTTCTGATTTTATTTCCTTTTTAGTTCTCGGCCTTTACATTAAAAATGAGTAAAACGTATTCGAGCTGATAAAAGAAAAAATTATGAGAATAAATAGATGAACAGCTGTTAAATTGTTAATTATAATGTGATAGCTTGAAAAATATCTCCAACTTAATTTTTTATGTTTGATATATTTAATTTAGCCTTTATATGTATTTGAAAATATATAATAAGGTTAAGGACATAGTTTAGAGTCAAACAAAAAAAAGATGAATAAGGATGAAGGAGCTAGAATAAACATGAAGGGGCATGGAAAAAGATGGGAACCTTTTAAATGAAGTGATATAATGAAAAGTGATAACTATTAGATAAATTGACATAACAGAAAGTGACAACTTTTATATGAAGTGACATGTGAAAAGTGGTAACTTTTAGATAAAGTGACATTATAGAAAGTGATAACTTTTAGATGAAGTAACATGGGAAAGTGGTAACCTTTTAGATGAAGCAGCTTGTGAAAAGGCTTTTTAGATAAAATGGCATGTGGAAAGTGATAACGTTTTAAATAAAGTGACATGATGAAAGGTAGCAAATTTTAGATAAAATGGCATGATGGAATGGTGGCAACCTTTCTCTCGTGGCTCCCTCCTCCTATAAATAGGGGAACGGAGAAGGTGGAAGAGACATTCCGGATGAGAAAAAATTAAAGGGAAACATATAGGAGAAGGAAGAAGAGGGAGTAAGAAGTGTATGATTTTTTTAGAGTATTTTGAGGTTTTATATAAAAAATATTGGAGAAACTCTGCTAAACTTGTGAGAGCAGAGGAAGAGGAAGATAAGAGGAAGAAGGCACATAGTCAAAGGGAGGTTATAAACTGTTAGAAAGGTAAGCCTTTTCAAAGATTTCTTAAAAAAGTGCACATGCCTTTCAAGTCATAAGAAGCTGAAGAACAAAAACTATATAATCATTTTAGGTTAATTAAATACTGAGTTTTTGTTCTATTCTTTTTAGATTTTGAAAAACAAGCATGTTAAGAGTTTAGGTCTGTACATTTTTCTATTTATAAGAGGAATTTGATCATAAAATATTTCAATTTAGTAGAGATTTTCAATAAATTTCCCCTAATAGTTGTACACTTTTTTTTTATTTTGTTTTTTTAAAATATAATAGTAAAAAGTAGTCAAAATATATGTATATGTCTGCATGCTTTTAACTCTCTATGTGCATATATTTATATGTTCTCACATGTTCATGCACGTCATATGTCTATTTATTTATTAAAAATATCAAAATTAAAATCTAGTCAATTTTATTCTTTTTATATTTCCAAAAACAAGCATATTAAGAGTTAAAATCTTTGTAGTTTTTCCATTTTTAAAAAAATTTTCATCAGAAAGTATTTCAATGTAGACTTTTCTTATGTTTTAGTTTTCTTTTAATTTTAATTATAAAACTAAGAAGTAGGGAAAACAATATGTATGTATCTGCATGCATTTGCCTCCATACCTATGTATATGCATGCATTTATATATTTATATATATTCATGCACGTCATATGTCCTTTATTGGAGCTTTTAAATTTAAAATCTAATCTTATAATTGACAAGTTAATGAATAATTATATTTGTTAGTTCTTTAATATTTTCTTTTAATTTAGTCAATAAAAGAAAGAAAATCTATATGAATATAGTTATTAAAGACTTTGTTAATCGCTAATTAACAATAATAATTTATATTTTAATTTATGTTATCACAATTAATTTTTTTTCATGTAAATTGTTTAAAAGCATTAACCTCACAATAATAATTTTATTGTATTTATATTTTGATCTATGTTCCATTATCAACCTTTTTAGATTTGTGTTTATATATGTATAATGTTATCTTATTCTATGAACTAATTAAGAATTACGTAATCATTAAATAATTTCATGATTGTTTATTATGTCAACCCATGTACTATTCTCTAATCATTTTTATTTATGTTTATATCTACATGCGGGTGTGTGATTTAATTTAATTTATTTTGTTATTACATTTTAGCATTTACATACCAACTTCTCGAAAATAAAAATTAGATTGAGTTTTATTTTTTGTTTATTTTGGCATCAAATATAATGGTATTATGTAATAGATTAGCCATAACATGCTACACAATATACTAGAGATGTGATCAATTACTCCAAAAGCTCATTTATTTGAATATTTTCTTAACTAACTACTCATAATTTTTAAAATAATAATTTTTCTCATATACACAATTAATCTACATAGTAAAGGCATATGTAAGTTATAATTGAAATACAAACCTCGTTAAGGTAGATGTGATGGATTACTTCTCATCCAGTAAAGTAGATACTGATAAAAAAATTGAAGGTGTGTTGAAAATTTTATTTATATAAAAACTAATTATTTTTTATTACTAAAATTCATTTCTGTAATATATTTGCAGGTAGTTGATTGTGATTTCTAATAAACCAAATATAAGTACAGACTTAACATTTTTTTCATATGAGAAAACTGAAAATCAATAAGAACCTTATTAGATGATTTGTATTTCTCTCCTACATAATATTTTCCATAGATATAATAGTTTTATAAATTTAAATAAATATTTTGATAAAGTGAACATATTCAGAAACTAAAAATAAACACTAATAGACATTGAATAAGTTAAAAAACTGTATTTAAAATGTATATATCTCATGCAAATATATATTAAATTTTTTGCTTTCTTCATCCCCTAACATAAGTTTCTCTTTCTCTATCTCTCTCAATCTCTCTCTTGTCTAGTATTTGAATTCAGTAATATGTCATCGATTTCATCTATTACTTAAAACCTAAAACTCACTGGTTCAAGGATCTAGCCATAAGTAGAAAGGGAGAAAAAGAAGCTACTGTAGATCAGAGTTCAACCTGAAAAAGAGTGGAACGGTTCAATATCACTGATCGAGTGCAAAAATGAAATCGATGCAGAGGAGAAGCTGTTAAGAAGATTAATGAAAGAAGTGGAGAAGAAGAATTCTATCAATGGAGAAGGGTCAGTTTAGGAGTCTGTTAACAAAGCTTCAAATGATCCAACAATGGCAGTGGAAGAAATTTATGAAATTAATTGTGAAAAATAATAGGCAAAAAAGGATAATAATCATCATCAAAACTTACCACAGTTTCCTTCAGGTTCTTCACCTACAAGTTTCAGAATAATAAACCAGAAAACCCTCTGTGCATTAGCTTTTCAAATTTTTGTAGGTTTAAAACTGAACTTCTTTTTCAATATTTTCATAGTTTTAAATATCATTATTATTTTCATTGTCATTTTTCAATCGTTAACTAATTTATAAATATTTATGATAAAAGTAAAAGTTTAAAAATTAAAAAAAATAGAGAACATTTTCATATAAAATATCAATATCTAAATTTTTTAGTTATTGAGAGACCAAAGAAAAATGGAAACCTAGATTATACATCAAGGGTCATGCAGAAAAATATGGAAAACTAATGAAAGAAAAGAAGATAAATCAAAACTAAGTCCCTTTACTATCTTGTAGTCTATCTTTACTAACCACCTCTCAAAAAAATGCAATTTAATGTCAAGCCAAAATCATGTAGAAGAGTATTAAGTGAAGACTAAAAAGCTAAGATTTCTAAATTTTGTAATCAACAGGAGTCATTCTTGTGTATGTCTAAAACAAAAATCTATCATCGTCCCCATATGGCTTACTGCACAGGTGAAATTGTTGGAAGAGAAAATATAAAAGGCTTCTATTCTATTAAAAGGGGATGTTGATACATAATAATCCACAATATATATATATAGGCAGTGATAAACCTATTTATTTATCGTTATTTAACCATTCTTTTATCGTGATTTAATTTTCGGTTATTTAACTTTGATTTCTTATAACTGCTAATTTATAATTTCACTCGTAACCGAAAATTTATGGTTTTCATATTTTTGAATCATATTCTCAACACTCTCCCTTAATTCGAAATTGCAAACACCAAGTAGTGATTTGGAGTAAACACACTTCTGACATGGAAGTATTTTTACGAATGTATTCGCTACTTGTTCAACCTTTCCCTTCAACTTGAATGTTTGTATTATCTCCAAACTTAACTATCATTTTATTTGGCTAATCAAGCTCTTTAAATATTATCTTCATATCTATACCTGGTTCTTCTCCAATCAAACTCATTTAACTAATCATTGTTATTGTTATGAAAAAAAAATCTTGCATTGACTCAATGTCTTTCATGATTAAAGTTTCAAACTCATACCAAAGAGTTTGGAGTTTCACGACTATTACTTTTAATGCGCTTTGAAACTCTATTTGTAGAATTGTCCATGCTTGCTTCAAAGTCATGGTGAGGCTCTTTTAATTTTTTCACAACGTAGTTTTGACTCTCAACTTGGGATTACAGGTTGTATATAACTATTCTCCAATGTTATGGCTGCCTACTACTACTACAGAATAAAAAATAATGCTGGTTTTTTCTTTTTCTAGCTCTGATACCATTGTTCCATGATTAAGACACCACTACTCTACTACTGCATAACAACTAAATTAAAATACCACTTATTCATGACTAATAATTCTTAAATACATAATAAATCTTATAGGCCTCTACTTGAAATAATGTAATATCTTGAGTATTTCTTCAACAAAATAGCTTAACATGCACAAGAAGCTACTGTTATAAACTCAGCTTCAGTTGTAAATAGAGAAACAACTTGGTGCTTCTTTGATGCCCATGATATTGCCCTTGAACTCATCATAAATACATGACAAAAAGTACTTCTTCTACTTTTTAAGTCTCCTGCATAATTGCTATCACTGAAGTAGACAAGAACTGATTCTTTTCCTTTCTGATAAAAAATACTAAAATCAAGTATACCTTTTATGTAGCACAAGATTCTCTTTGCCGCAAAGAGATGAAGATTAGTTAGACATTCCATAAACCTGCTAATAAGACTTACAAAAAACATAATATACAGTCTTGTTGTTGTTAAATACCTCAAGCTTCTAGCAATTTGCTTGTAAAATATGCTATTAATTTTTTTTCTTTCAAATTCTCTTGTGAGCTTTAGACCCAGTTCAATTTGAGTTCCAATTGAGTTGTAATCCAACATTTGAAACCTACCCAAAATCACCAAAGCATACTTCATTTGGGTGATGAAAATATTAGCTATTTACTGCAGCACTTCGATACCAAGAAAGTAGTGCATCATTTCCAGATTGGTCATATCATATTCTGCCATCATAGATTTTTTAAAATCTTCAAATATTACCGAATCATTTCCTGTGTAGATCAAGTCATCTACAAATAAACAAACAATCAAAATTTTCTTTGCATCACCAAGTTTATTAAAGAGAGTGTGCTCATATGGGCATTTTTTAATTATGTTTGTATCCCTTTACGATGAGCCAGGCTTTATACTTGTCAACTTTGCCATCTTTGCTCAGCTTAGTTTTATAAACCCATTTATGACCAATTGATTTTTTCCCTTTCGGAAGTTCTGTCAATTCTCATGTGTTATTTTTCTCAATAGATATGATCTCCTAATCTATTGCTTTTTGCCATTTTGTATATTTGACAGCCTCTTAAAATTTTATTGGATCATAATTTGATAATAAAGCATAATGAACAAGAAAATCATCATATTGGACTCCACTAACCTCATAATCATCCATCGACACTAGTGTTTCTGATTCTTTGAGATAGCGAGCTTTCACCTCATTTTGATGGTCATTATGATCAATGGAGCATGTTGATAGAGAATTTTCTCTGATCCAAAGAATAACAGAGTGTCCTAGAAACCAGAGTGCTTGAACTAGCCCCTGGGGTGATGTTGACAGAAGTTCAACAGAAGAGAATAGAAGAACAAAAACTGAAGGATCTCGAGGCAAAAAATTATTTAGTTTAAGCAATTTATCAGGCCATCCTGAAGATAATCCTCCAAAAAGATACTAGTAAACAGATTTGGGATTCTATGAAGAAAAAATATCAAGGCACAATAAGGGTTAAACGACAATAACTTCAAGTCCTTCTATGACATCCCAAGTGCCAATTAAGGCAAATGGATGTCAGATAGAAATTTAGAATAACGAGTGCGTTATAATATTTATGCAGTAGAATAAAACCTTAACAAATCTCTTACAAATATATATATATATATAATGTTCCAAATACAAAACATAAGGGCCACTTCTTTCACTATGCTACTGGAATTCATCAGATTGCGGGAATAGTCATGGACTCAGACTTGTGGATCCATGGGATCCTCATAGACTTTCAAGGGTAGGTCTGCCTTCGGTTCCTCATTTTCTTCCTTATCTGGGGGGGATGGAAAGAGTTAGTTCCATATACTCAATAAGGAACACAATATTAAATTAACATCGTAAGATTTTAAAAGTTCATTACTTTATCTCACCATTTAGCTTCCTTGTTTACCTAGCTCATCATTAGAAAAGAAAATGATTTAATTAAATATCAAAATAGTACATTAGCATAGAAAATCAAATATACATATATCATGCAAAATAATAGAGAAAATCAAATAAATCATGAGATGCACAGATTTTTTGTGTCATGCTTTGCGAAATAATTACAAACTTACATCTCTGAGGGCAGATACAGATTTTTAATTACCCAAGTGGAATGACCAGATCATATACAGATATAGCAATTTGCTTAGGCCCACTTTCGGCTGACCAAACTATGATACGGTCATACCAACCGTAGAGGTCCTAACAGATATCTATAGTCACGGGTGACCCCTACAGATAGTGCGATACCACTCTCGTTAGAGGGCATGCTGTCATCCAATGGGAGCAGTCCTCTTACATGTTTCCAGACCAGATAGGGGAGGGGAAAATAAATACCCCGAAGGGCAAGGGGAACTGATACCCAGAGTGTACTCTGGGAGCAAAAGAAGAAAACACATGGCCATATAAATAATATATATGTGTCTATATATAATTAAGTAACAAAAAATTGAAGAAAGAAGATAAACTAGAGGGTCGAGCGGCTTGAAGAGAGAGGGAAGATTGAGAGAGGAAGAGATCTAAGTTTGAGCGGGTGAGAAAAGAGACCGAGTTGAGTGAGGGTCAACCTAAGAGGGAGAAGGGAACACTGCAAGAGAGAGAGACAAACAAGGAAAACCAGAAGGAGAGAGGGAAATGTGGCGAAGGAGGAAGAAGGAGGTGTTACAAAGGCAGAAAGCCGAAGGAAGAAGAAAGAAAAAAGGAAGAAAATGAGGGGGAAGAAGGAAGAAGGAGAAATAGAATAAAAAAGGAAAAAAAAAAGAAAAAGAGAGGGAAAGACCATGGAGAAGAGAAAGGAAGAAAAAAAGAAAAAAAAGAGGAAGAAAAAAAGAAAAAAAAGAGGAAGAAAGAAAAAAGAAAAAAAGAAAAGAAAGAAAAAAAAAAGAAAAGAAAGAAAAAAAAAGAAGAAGAAAAAAAAAAGAAAAAAAAAGGAAATGAAAAGAAAAAAAGAAGAAGAAAAAAAAGAGAGAAAAAAAAAGAGAAGGAAGAAAAATGGAAGTGTGGTGACCAAATATGATGTTGGTGCACCGCATGTGACAACGCACGCTGATTCAATCATTAGCACATGGCATATTCAGTGACACATGTGTGATGGCATGTGGTGACATTGGCGACCGGGACCGCATGTCGCAAGATAAAATTCGTTCCTCATTTCGCATAATATAGTTTCCAAATTTATTCATAATTTAATATATATTTTTTATTATAAACGAGGAGAATTATTTAAATGGTATTCGAATTTCTAAGAGGACCATAGACCGAGTTAGAAAAGATTCCCAAAGTTTTCCCAATCACACCATAGGTAAGAATTATGTGTATTTCGTACGGAGACATAAATTATATATTTATGTAAATGTGTATATGTATAGTGCATTATGTGTCAATGTTTAAATGTATGTGTAAGATAATATGAATATAATTAGTATGTCTAATTTGTATTTGTGTGTATTTATATAGTATATATATCTCTACATTGTTATGCATGTGTGTGTATATATATAAAAATATATGCTAGATGAGATATGAATTGATAAGAATAAAATTGATAAGAACAGAGCTGATAAGAACAAATGCATGAATAAATATATATATATATTATGGTATGTTGTGTGTGATTGTGCATACATATTTAAGTATGAACGTGTGTGTAAATATAAATATATATATTTTATGTAGACATGTAGTGAGGATACATGTTTATATTGTAATATATATATGTGTGTGTGTATTAATATGTGTATACATATGTTATGTATGTGAAATGTATAACCAATGTGTGTACGTATGAATTTGGGTACGCTGCACTTGTTATGTGATCAGGTGCAAATGTATGACGCATTGTACTTGCTATGCGATCTAGTACAGTTACGTGAGGAATCTGAGTATCTTGTGCTTGTTGTGTGATCTGGTACAAGATGATTCAAATTATGGTTTAAAATGTATGGCTTTGATGTGTGTGATGATATCGTGTATTGTGTGTGTGTGTGTGTTTGTGTTTAATTATGCATACAAATTGAGATCTTAGGTATGAGATAAGTGAATTGGAAATGAGAGAGATTTGAAAAGAGTGTAGAGTGTAAGGACTTTGGGTACCTACTCGTTTAGTCTGAATCGAGGAGGAGAAGGTGCGTGTGTGGCTGAAGTTTAGCGGGCATGGTGAACTTGCACATGGATAGTGTTTGAAACCTTGTCCAGATGTGGATAGATATTTGTGAATGAGTCATCTAGCAAACATAACTGTAGTGGCCAATGTGAGATTATGTGTCCTATCCATGCGATGGGGGCATCCTTTTCACCTCTGCTCAATGACGATATAAACAGCATCACGCAATGGAAACTTAGATGTTATATTTTGAGTGTATTATATTTTGAATGTAGATGTGATACCCAAGTGATGTGTGATTGTGAATAAAGAAATATTATGAAGAAAGAATGTGAATTTTCTTTATAATCCGACTGGAGTGATATGTGTGTTTGAGTAAATCTATTTTGGTTTGAAGACTTTGTGAATCCATAAGCGTGATTTGAAATGAGAATAAGAATTAGGTAAGAAGAGTGAGGATTAGAATATGTTTCATGTGATGATTTATTTTGTTGTGTATTTTGATTGGGATGCTTTGTTTGACATTTTTTTGATTATAAATATTACTATATTTTATATATTACATGAATGTATGTATGTAAGTCTCTGTTATAGAATCTTTTTTTCTCACTTAGCTTGTGAAGCTCACCCCAATTCATCCCCTATCTAGGTTAGAAGAGATGAGAAATAAGTCCAAGATTAGTGGAAGATGATGAAGAAAACTTTATTAGTTTTTATTTTAATATTGTAAGTTAATTTAAATACATCAACTATTAAACAAATAATTATCTTGTCACAAGGTATGTGTATTAAAGTGTAGTTCCGCTGCATATTAACATTTATTTGTTTCATTAGTTGGAAATGTTGCACTAACGTCCGTACCGATTGGGGTTCAGCCTGTTACATATATATATATATATAATATAAGGTTTTCTAGGTTTAGATTAAATTAAAATTAAATCCACAACATTTGTAGTCATTAAATAAATGTAGATTCCTATACCTTACTTGTTGTACATATTGTAGAATATGGAATGAGGTTAATGGTTTTATGAATGGGTAAAAGGCATGTATTGGAAGGGAAAAAAAGAAAAAGAAAGGAAGTAGATGGGCTAGAAAAATATAAAATAATAATTTATTTAGGATAAAACAAAAAAGGAAAAATGTAATAAAATATGATTTTTATGAAAAATAAAAATAAACAAAAATCACAATCCTCACCTCCTTAAAAAGACTCCACTCAAGGACACCTCAACCTCAATCAATGTACATGACCGTTCACCATTAAACCATTTTCTACTACTTATACAAATTTTTTTTCCTTTCTTCCACCCATATACATTTCTCAATCTCTTTTGTCTTCCTCAATATCTTTCTCTCTCTCAATAAGATGTTGTCGATTCCATTTGAAACTGAGAGTCCAAAACTCAATGGTTGGGAGATCCAACCATTCGTAGAAAAAGGTAAAGGAGTTATTGCAGATCAGAATTCAACCGAAAGAAAAATGGAATGGTTCAATATTACTGATGGAGTATGGAAATTCATTGGGGTAGGTTCTAGATTATACAGATATGTGAAAGGTTCGATGGTTTTCTATTTTTGAGAATTCAGTAAAAGGTTCCATCTTGAAATAGAAAATAATGAAGGAGTTTAGAGAGAATGTGAAAGAAGAAGAAAAAGAGAAGGAAGCCCATCGAGTTGCACAGGCAGAACAAGTAGCAGTATATGTAGCACCCGGGGAAATTGAAGAAATTGAAGAAAAAAAAAAAAAAAAAAATGCGCGTGCCACGTCAGCAGCCACGTCAGCAGACCCAGTCAGAAGGCCTGGCCAACCAGGACCTGCCACGTGGCAAAACCACGTCGACCGGGGACGGGCCACGTTGGCGATCCGCGTGCGCGCGATCAGACGGCCCAGATCAATCGCGCGCACGGACGGCCCAGATTTAATCGCACGGACGGCCCAGATTAAATCAAAATGGACGGCTGAGATCAAAAGGCAAAAGGGTATAAATAAGACCCCCACACCAGACCTCAAACCCTAGCCGCCTCCCCTCGCCGGAGAAGACGAACCAGAAGCCGGCCGCCGCCACCCGCCGCCGCATCGGAGGGATTTCCGACTGCCGATCGAGGTAAATTTCATACCCCCAACTCGTTTTTCCACGCTGATTTCCCCAGTGGCCAAATCAGAGCCAAAATCCCGGCTAAACGGCCCTTCCCGGCCTCCGTTTAATGCAATTTTTATATCACCGTGATCACCATTCTTTTCTCTACAGGTTGATCGGAGCCGAATCACCAAAACACGAACTTCACCGGAGAGCCGCCGCACCCGAGAGCACCGCCGCCGGTAAGCTTCGGTTTTCCGTAAATTTTCGGCCCCCCGAGGGCCGTAGGGTTGTTTTATCGCAGGAACCAATGCGAGTGTGGCCGAATTCGGCTGGAAACGGCCAAAAACGGCCAACCCGAGGCAAACCGCCGCTGCAAGCGGCGGCGCCGTCGCCGGAGCACGACGGAGCCGCCGTGCCGGAGTTGCGATATTGGCCGAAAGGGGCCCTGGGCCTAATTTGGGATTTTTTGGAACACGTGCAGGTACCAGTAGTGCGTTTCAGTTCCCCGAGAAAAATTTAGAGAAAATTAGGGACAGCCTGTAGGCGCACTGTGAAGCCGTGTTCGGACCCCGAAACGAGTAAGGACCCCTCACCTTATTTCCCATTACGGTCTTAAAGTTCAATAAATGATAAAACGGTATTTCATGAATCAACGAAAGTGTGAAATTGCTTAAGGTCGCTAATGGAGCCCGAGTCTAGTGTGTTTGTCGGTTAGCTGTTATTTGGTCTGTTTTACAGTTTTAAATGCAGCATGAGGTTCGATGTTTTCATTTTATAGTTTCGTGTGCATATTTTACTGTTTTATTGATTATGGATTGAATGACCGGGATATTAATGCTGTATGTTGTCTGTTTGGCATAAATTATCGTTTTGCTTGTTTGTATGTGATTGATAATGCTGACTGAGGGAAAAGGAGAATAAAAGATTATGTAAATAGAAATTGTATAATGTGTTCAGCCTGACTAGATATCCTGGGAGATGGTGGACGGACCGGGTCCGTAGGGAACCCTACCGGGATTGTGGTCTCCCATACCGGACGGGGTATGGAGATCTTATGTGTTTTGGAGCCCATACCGGACGGGGTATGAGGACGGCCCGTTTCACCCTCATGCCGGACGGGGTAATGAGGTCTATGGTTTGGCGCCCATACCGGACGGGGTATGGGGACGGCCCTGGAATGGATTTCAAGTGTTAAAGATTAACGGGTAGCGGGACCCCTATGGATCCCCATGGATACTAGTGGGCTGGTGAATTAGGAAAATATGTTGTGTAACGATTGAATTACGAAAAGTTTGATAGGTATTATGTTATACAGTTCATATATATGTTTTCATGATGATGATGATGTTATTGCTTTCGTATATTGTTTTATGAATTTCACCGAGGTAAGTGAATGGTAAAGGTTTTATTTTTAATAAAAGGATTTGTCGTAAATTATGCTCCATTGGTCTTTTTGTATTTTCTACCCACCTTTACCTCTGTGACGGTGAGATATCGTGATGTCTTTACTGGGCTAGTGTAGCTCATTCCTTATTTAATCATTTCAGATCAAGAGGACATTGTTCCCGAGCCAGTTCTGCAGGAGGACGACGAAGGGGATGCCTAAAGACTCCATAGTCACATTCGTAGTTTTTACTTTCAAGTTTCTCCTTTAGGTAGTTTAATCTTTTATATTTTGTGAGCACGTTTTTGGTTTTAGTGTAAGGGATGTTATTCAAATTTTGACTTCGCTTCCGCATTTGATATTTATAATATAAATTCCATTTTAAATTTCTGGGGCTGCTACAGTATATGGGATTAATATTGCGACAGAGGCTGAGCCAGCAATTCCTATTTCTTTTAGGAGACTAGATGAACAAGATGCAAATGGTACTTCCATAATCTCTCTATCTCTCAATATATATATATATATGTATATATGAAACAATTTTATATACTGGGGTTTTTAGATCATCATATATCGTAGTTTGTAGGGGAATCAACATAAATGTAGAAGACTAAGTAAATAGCCAGTAGCTGGAACAACTGCAGTTTCCTTTAGTCTTCTAGAGGATCTCTAAGCTATGGCTGATAATACTGATCTTGTTAGTAAAATTTTCGTTCCTTAACTCTCTAAGATTGTCTTTTAGATAAAATGGGTTTTATTAGTGGTTAATTTTCTTACTCATAGTACACTTCAGAGCATCTCCTTCGACCCAATACAAATCGTAGATATACGATCCAACAAAGGACTAAAGGCTGGATGGTTGAGAAACGACAACGAGATACTAAAATATATGATATAGTAAGTCCCTTTTAGTTTTTCCAACTTAACAAATTTGCTTTATGAGTATTATATTCATCTATAAATAAAAAAAGAAGCTTGATAATATTTATATTCATGTGGGACTGTAGTACTATATTAATAAGAAATTTAAGGGATCATTCTGATAAGTTATCGAGGTAACTGATTTTATACTCTATGAAATCTATCCAAATAAACCCATTCTGAAAGCAAGGAAGAAGAACACGAAAGAAAAGAGTAGTTCTACAGTGCCACAAAGAGAAAGGAAGAAGGTGGGAAGGTTAAGGAAGCACCCCAATGACGAGGAAGGTTGGCAGGCCAAAGAAGGTGGTGGATGGAGAATAAAACACTTTTTCTTCTGTACGTTGGTTTTTATTATATATACATATACATATATATGTCTTAAAAATATTCAAGTCATGAGTAACATTATATTATTAAAATATTTTACCTTAAGTCTTTTTTTTTATATAGGTACATTTGGTGAGGAAATCTAGTAATAAAATAGAGAAAAAAGTGAATGCTTCAGTGAGTGAAGTATAAATGTTTACATATATATATTTTTATATATATGTATATGTCTATGTATAATAGTATAAATTTTTGCAGGTGTCAATAGAAGAGGAACAACTTAATGAGGTGACAAGAGGGAGGCCTCAGACCCTAGACAAAGCAAAAGTGGAGGTGATAACAAAGTTGCCATCACCAACAGATGTTTGGGCTATTCAGAGTTTCTTAGATCATACGGGTTTTTATAGAAGATTTATCAAGGATTTTTCTAAAATAGCCAAACCTTTAAGAAATTTAGAATTACCTTGCTTTATGTTGTTGTTTAGATGGTGAAGTGTCTAATGTAACCTTATAATGTAATATTTAGTTATTTGTCGGTAGATATGAAAGAAAATTACACTGACTTAATTTTTTCATACTTATAGATGATGGAGAAGACCTTCATGGAGGGAAAGGGAAAGGGGGTAGAAGTGGAGATTTATCCCATTGATGAGGTAATTAAGGAGAGATTTCTAATTACAAATTATATAGGTGAATAAAGTTTATTTGTTTTTTGTTTAGGTGGTGCAATAGTTTCTGTAGATACCATAACCTCAACTAGAAAAAATATTGAAATATTATTGGGGAAGTAGTGTTTAATAAATATTTAAATTGATATATGATAAATTTACAAGTACTAAAATTATTGTTGTTTAAGAGGAAAAAGGAAATGTGGAGAAGTACAACTTAATGTAGAAGCCTAAAGGCGTATCAAGGAGCGAGATGCTAGAGAAGTTTTTCATGATGATGTCTTAATAGCCAAATAAAGGCGTCGTAATTAATGAAAAAGGTAACAAAGAAAAGAATAATGAGGAAGAACATAAGATATAAATTGGTGATGTTTGTGAAATAATGGACATATGGGAGTCACCATTAAATCTCAATTTGTTGGTTATTATGATATTTATATATGATAGGAGCCCTTTCTTACTACAATTGTAGTTTAGATAATACAGTTATATTTCAACATAGTGGTTGAAAAGGTTAAATGATAACTTTCTTAACTTTTATAGCAAATCCTTTAATATACTCTATTGCATAATAAAAGGTGTAAATCAAGTAAACCAGGTTATTGACCAAAAGCTAATTACAAAAAATCCGAAAAATCATGAAACAATTTCAAACTCAGATAAAAAATAAAACAAGTGAATTTGATAAATGGACTTGTGTAAATCTAGAAATTAATGCCACAAAAGCGTTGCAACTAGAAAATCTTTCCATCGCCAAAACATTATTAACCAAAATGAATAAGGACTATAAATTATAAAGATAAAGAAGCATGATATGTATTGGCGCTACTGATATCCTTCCATCTCAAACACATAAGAAGTAAAAACTATAATCCATCACATGCAGGGACAAAATCAAGCATGCAATAACATAGAAATTAAAATGGAGAAATATCAGTGAAGCCAATAGGTATAAAGAGAGGGAAAAGTGAGTAAGAGAGTCAAAATGAAGCAAGGATTATTCCAAGACACTCTCTTGCTTAAGAGAAACTGAATAGAACTATCAAAAATTAAACAAAAGAACAAAAACTATATATAAGAAACTAAAAATATCCATATGCCTTGCAAGCCTTTGTATATAAAAACCTAAAGAATAAACAATCCATGATAATTTTAAGTCAATTTTATTTTTTTTATTTTCAAAAACGTGCATGTTAAGAGTTATCAGTGTAGTTTTGTAGTTTTAAAAGAAATTTCATCAAAAAGTATTTCAATGCAGGCTTTTCTTATGTTTTATTTTTTTTATCTTAATTATAAAATTAAGTAGGCAAAACAATATGTATGTGTCTGCATGCATTTGCCTCCATACCTATGTATATGCATGCATTTATATATTTATATATATGCATGAACATCATATGAATATAATTATTAGGGACTACATCATATGAATATAATTATTAGGGACTATGTTAATCGTTAATTAACAATAACAATGTATATTTCAATTTATGTTATCACAATTACTTTTTTTTCATGTAAGTTATTTAAAAGCATTAACCTCATAGTAATAATTTTATTGTATTTATATTTTGATCTATGTTCCATTATCATCCTTTTTAGATTTGTGTTTATCTATGTATAATTTTTTCTCATTCTATAAGCTAATTAAGTATTACGTAATAATTAAATAATTTCATGATTGTTTATTATGTCAACCCATATATTATTCTCTAATCATTTTGATTTGTGTTTATATCTATATGCGGAAGTTTGATTTAATTTAATTTACTTTGTTATTACATTTTAACATATACATACCAAGTTTTCAAAAATAAAAATTAGATTGCGTTTTATTTTATTTTGATTTTGACATCAGATATAACGATATTGTGTAGTAGATTAGTCATAACATGCTACACAATACACTAAAGATGTGACCAATTACTCCAAAAGCTCATTTATTTGAATATTTTCTTAATTAACTACTCATAATTCTTAAAATAATTATTTTTCTCATATGCACAATTAATTGAAAGACAAACCTCGTTAAGGTAGATATGATGGATAACTTCTCATCTAGTAAAATAGATACTGATAAAAAAATTGAAGGTGTGTAAAGAACTTTATTTATGTAAAAACTAATTATTTTTTATTACTAAAAGTCATTTTTACAATATATTTGCAAGTAGATGATGGTGATTTCTAATAAACCAAATATAAGCACAGACTTAACACTTCTTTCATATGAGAAAACTAAAATCAATAAGAACCTTACGAGATGATTTGTATTTCTTTAATACATAATATTTTTCACAGACATAATAGTTTTAAAAATTTAAATAAATATTTTAATTAAGTGAACGTATTCAGAAACTAAAAATAAACACTAATAGACACTGAACAAGTTAAAAAATTGTATTTACAATATATATTTATCATATAAATATATATTAAATTTTTTTTAAAATTTTCTTAGTAGAATGCTAAATATATGTGAATGATACTTTTTATAATAAAAATAAAAGAAAAAATACTATTTCACTTGTGTTAAAGATATTTATAAAAAAGTAATTTTTAATTATCAGTAAATACAAACATGAATATATTGAAATATTAAAAACTTATGTATAAATATAGATTTTTATAACTTAATGTAGGATATAGTATAGAATAGATAATAAGGGTAACAATTTTATTAGTGGAATAAGGGCATTGATCGAATGCACATGGCTATTCACCATTAAACCCTTTTCTACTGCATATACCTTTTTGCTTTCTTCATCCCCCATTATACATTTCTCTCTTTCTCTATCTCTCTCAGTCTCTCTCTTGTCTAGTATTTGAGTTTAGTATTATGTCATCAATTTCATTTGTCATTGAAATCGTAAAACTCACTGGTTTGGGGATCCAGCCACATGCAGAAAAGGGGGAGCAGGAGCTGCTGCAGATAAGAATTAAACCAGAAAAAGAGTAGAATGGTTCAATATCACTGATGGAGTATGAAAATTCACCAGGGTAAGTTCCATATTATACAGATATGTGAAGGTTTTGATAGTTTGTTTTTTGAGAATTTATTAAACTCATGGTTTTGGATACATAAGAGTAGTATTTTTACAATTGTTTAGAGATACAAAACAAAATCAGATATGCAAAATCTCACATTAATCTTGTGAGATATAATAATACAAATCTTTTTGTTAACCCTAATCCAATTATATAAATTCCGATTATAAATATTGGTCCAAATAACGGCAAAATGTTTACACAGAGGGAATGCTAAATAATTATAAGGAAAACAAAATTTTATCTAGATAATTAAATTAATTAATATAAAGCATTTCTTATATTTTCTTATCTGCTTGCGGTAATATAAATCCAATAGAATCCATTTTTCCATGTATCCTCCTAACTAAAAATGTATTTAAATTTTTTTTTGTTTATTTTATTTTAGTTCAATATTATTTAGGAGTAGATAAGTAATTTTCTCAAGCATAATTTACCTATTATACCCAGGTAAATATAGAAGTATGTGGTTAGCTAAATGTTTTTAAATATGATCAACTACTTTCTCAAAAGAAAATCTAAATTAAAAAAATTATAAATTAATTACCCAAATAAAAATATCACTTTCACATTTTTAGCGAATAAAAAAATGTAAAAATATATATTTCTATCTACAAAATATACACATGCTTTGCAAGAATTTGTGTGTAAGAAACTGAATAACAATCATTTTAGTTAAATTAAAATATGAGATTTTATTTTAGGAATTTTCCACCATCAAATTATAGACCTTTATTTTATCTCTTCCTTGATTTTGGATACAAACTCGGTGACCCTACTAGATAATTGAAAATTTTAGTTAAATACATTTAAATTCAATTAAATTTATAGAAGGATTTAGAATCAAGCAAGAGATAAACAAGGATTTAGAATATGATGATGGAAAATGTAGAGGTAAAAGGTCAAGAACTAGATGATTGAGTGACCTAGTAATGGTGGTTGATTCCCCTTTCCTTACCCCTTTGGCTTTTCCTCACTTAAAGTCTACCTTTGAAGAATTTGGATACTTTTCAGCTTCATGGATTGATAGAATTCACTCTTTGAATTGTTTTGAGATGGAGATAGTTTTAGTAGGTTTAGATCTTCACCTCCTCTAAAGTTTAAGAAGTTGAAAGATGCAAAGGAGAAGCTGCTGAGAAGATTAATAAAATAAGTGGAGAAGAAGAAGTCTATTAATGGAGAAGGGTTAGTTCAGGACTCTATTAACAAAGCTTCAAATGATCTAACAATAGCAGAGGAAGAAATGGAGGGCTCTTTTCTGAAATTCATTGTGAAAAATACAGGGAAAGAAGAATCATAATCATCATTAAAACTTACCACAATTTCCTTCAGGATCTTTACCTACAAGTTTCAGACTAATAATCCAAAAACCCTCTGTGCATTAGTTTTTCAAATTTGTGTAGGTTTAAAACTTAACTTCTTTTTTAATATTTTTCAAAGTTTCAAAAATCATTACTATTTTCACTGTCATTTTTCAATCACTTACTATTTTACAAATATTTATGATAAAAGTAAAAGTTTAAAATAAAAAAAATAGAGAACATTTTCATATAAAAATCAATATCTAAATTTTTCAATTATTGAGATACCAAAAAAATAAAAACCTGAATTATACATCAAGGGCAATGCAGAAAAATATTTTAAATGAACGAAGAAAAGAAGATAAATCAAAACTGAGTCCCTTTACTGTCTTGCAGACTATCTTTACTAACTGGCTCCCAGAAAAATGCAATTTAATGTCAATCCAAAATCATGTAGAAGAATATTAAGTGAAGACTAAAAATCTAAGATTTCTAAATTTTGTAATCAACAGAAGTCATTCTTGTGTATGTCAAAAGCGCAAATCGATCACCTTCCCCATATGGCTTATTGCACAGGTGAAATTGTTGGAAGAGAAAACATAAAAGGTTTTTATTCAATCAAAAGGGGATGAAGAATACATAACAATCCACAATCTATATATAGGCAGTGATAGACCCGTCTATTTATCGCTATTAAACTGTCCATTTATCGCGATTTAATTTTCTATTATTTTCCTTTAATTTTTTATAACAGCTAATTTATAATTTCACTTGTATTCGACAATTTATGAATTTCATATTTTTGAATCATTTTTTCAACACTCCCCCTCAATTCGAAATTGCAAACATCAAGTAGTGATTTGAAGTAGACACGCTTCTTACATAGAAGTACTTTTACGAATATATCCGCTACTTGCTTAACCTTTCCCTTCAACTGGAATGTTTCTATTATCTTCAAACTTAACTATCATTTTTTTTGTCTAATCAAGCTCTTTAAATATTATCTTCATAACTGCACCTGGTTTTTCTCCAATCACTATTATTGTTTTAAACAAAAAAATCTTGCACTGATTCATTGTTTTTCATGATTAAAGTTTCAAACTCATACTAAAGAGTTTAGAGTTTCACAACTATTACCTTTGATGAGCTTTGAAACTCTATTTATAGAATTATCAATGCTTGCTTCAAAGTCATGGTGATCCCCTTTTGATTTTTTTTTCCACGAAGCCTTTTGACTCTCAACTTAAGATTATAGGTTGCACATAATTATTCTCTGACATTATGGCTGCCTACTGCTACTGGAGCAAAAAACAATGCTGGTTTTTTCTTTTTCGAGCTCTGATACCACCATTCCATGATTAAGAAACCACTACTCCATTATTGCATAACTTCACTAATCCATGACTAATAATTTTTAAATATATAATAAAATATGTATAGGCCCCTATTTGAAATAATGCAATAACTCGAGTATTTTCTTCAACAAAATAACTTTACATGCACAAGAAGCTGCTGTTATGAACTCAACTTTAGTTGTACACAGAGAAACAACTTGTTGCTTCTTTAATGCCCATGATATTGCCCCTAAACTCATTATAAATACATGACCAAAAGTGCTTCTTCTACTTTCTAAGTCTCCTAGATAGTCACTGTCACTGAAGCCAACAAGATTTGATCATTTTCCTTTTTGATGAAAATTACCAAAATCAAGTATACCTTTTATGTATCACAAGATTCTCTTTGCTGCAAGGAGATGGAGATTAGTTTGACATTCCATAAACCTGCTAAGCTTCCAACAATTTACTTGTAAAATGTAATATTAATTTTCTTTCCTTAAGAGTCCCTTATGAGCTTCAGACCTAGTTCAATTGGAGTTCTAACTGAGTTGCAATCCAACATTTAAAAGCAACCCGAAACTCCAAAGTTTTAGTGATGAAAATACCAGCTGTTGACTGTAGTACTTCGATACCAAGACAATAATGCATCATTCTCAGATCGGTCATCTCAAATTCTACCATCATAGATTTTTTAAAATCTTCAAACAGTGTTGGATCATTTCCTGTGTAGACCAAGTCATCTACATATAAAAAAACTATCAAAATTTTCATTGCATCACCAAGTTTAATAAAGAGAATGTGCTCATATGGGTATTTTTGAAATTTTTCTTATATCCTTTTAATAAAGAGAGTGTGCATCACCAAGTTTAATCATTGTTCAACTTAGTTTTATAAACCCATTTAACACCAATAGATTTTTGCCCTTCCAGAAGTTCTGTCAATTCCAATTTGTTATTTTTCCTAATAGATATGATCCATCCACACTGATCTTTCTCTAATTCATTGAGATCATGCCATCCTAGAGAAAATCCTTCAAAAAGATACTTGCAAAAAAGTTTGGGATTCTATGAAGAAAAAATATCAAGGCACAACAAAGGTCAAATGGCAGTAGCTTCAAGCCCTTTGTAGATAATTTAAAATTCTCTATATGTAGCATGGAGAATCTATTAATGAGTATTTCTCAAGAACACTAAGTATAGTTAACAAGATGCGTATTCATAGTGAAAGAATCGAAGATGTCATTGTGGTGGAGAAGATTCTTAGATCAATGGCTTTAAAATTTTCTTATGTTGCATGTTTTATTGAGGAGTCAAAAGATCTTGATGAGCTTTCGATTGATGAATTGCAAAGTTCATTATTCTTGCATGAGTAGAGAATGACAACAGCTTTAACTGAAGAACAAGCTTTGAAGGCTTCAACACATGGTGAAATATTTATAGGAAGAGGATGAAATGGCTGTGGTCGAGGCCACGGCCGTGGAAGAGAAAGAGATAGAGGTTCTAACCCATTAGAATCTAAAAGTAGAGGTAAAGGAAATGATCATCACAATCAAACAAAATTTAGTAAATCTAATGTTGAGGGTTATCATTGTCATAAGTTTGGTCATTATAAGTTTGAATGCACTGTAAACTTATATTCCAACTGTAACACCCAAATTTTTTTATTTTTATTTTAATAATTAATTTATTAGGTAATAATTATATGGTTTTAATTTAATTTAATTTAATTGAATAGAAATAAAAATAATAATAATGATAAAAAGGGGTAAAATTATTTTTTGGATTTAATTGAAAATGATTTTGGGGAAAAAGGGTGAAAATTTGGATTATGGGGGTGTTTTTGGAAAGAAAATGAAAAATCGGGGGTCAAAACACAATTTAAAAAAATTACGCCACGTCAGCAGCCCCGGCCAACTAGGACACGCCGCGTGGCAGGGACGCTGATGTGGGAGGTCACGCGGGACGGAGCCACATGGGCAATCCGCGTGCACGTGATCGGACGGCCCAGATCTGTTCCCGCACGCACGGAAGGCCCAGATCAAAAGCATGTGCGGACGGTCCAGATTTCACGCGTGCGGATGGCCCAAATTGAATCACGCACGGATGGCCCAAATCGCATCGCGATGGATGGCCCAGATTCATTTCCAATTTAATTGCGATCAGATGGCCCAGATTAAATCGTGATGGACGACTCAGATTAAAAGGGGGGGTTATAAATAATCTCATCCACACCCAACCCCAAACCCTAGCCGCCAGAGTCATCGCCAGAGAAGACAGCCTAGCCACCGAAGGAACCGACCACCGCCAACCGCCACCGCACCGGAGCACTTTTCGGCTGCTAAACGAGGTAAAATTTCTCCCCTTGGCTCTAATTTCGATGTTGAACCCCCCTGTAGCCAAATCAGAGCCAAACCACTGGCCAATTGGTTGAAAAATGACACCAAAGCCCAGCGGCGCCGCCATGGGATTTCCCAATTTTTACCTCCGATGAGGCCCTTCCCGATTCCTGTTCGATGTAATTTTTACACCACTGTGACCACCGTCCTTTCCTCTACAGGTTGACCAGAGCAAAACACCAAACCGCAACTCACATCGGAGGAGCTGCCGCACCCAAGAGCTCCACCGCCGGTAAGTCTCAGTTTTTTAGATTTTTTTGGACCACCGAGGGCCCTAGGGGTGTTTTATCACAAGAACCAATGCAAGTTTGGCTTAATTCGGTAGAAAACAGCCAGAAATGGCCAATCCGAGGTGGATCACCGCTGTACTAGAATTCAAAAATTTGCCGAATAGGCCCTTGGTCTGATTTGGGGTTTTTGGGGACACGTACAGGTACTGGAAGTGTGTTTCAGTTTCTGGAGAAAAATTCGGGGAATCTAGGGACTGCCGTAGGCACAGTGAGAACTTGATTTCAAACTCTGAAACAAGTAAGGATCCCTCACCCTATTTCCTATCACGGCATTAAAGCTTAATAAATGATATAACGGTATTTTATGAATTAATAGATATGTATAATTAATTAAGATTGCTAATGGGACCCGAACCTGATGTATTTGTCGGTCTTTTCCTGTTTGATGTATTTTACAGTCTAAATGCAGTATAGTATTTGATTATTTATTCTGTAGTTTCGTATGCATGAATCACTATTTAATCTATTATGGTTTGAATTATTGTGAACCTGATGTTGTGTTGCCTTGTTTGGTGTGCGTTACTGGTTTACGTATTCATGATTATGTGAGAAATAGGAAACTAAGAAAACAATAAAAAGAGTATGTGAATTTATAAATGGATAAGTCGACAGCCTCACTAGATATCCTGGAAGATGGTGGACAGACTGGGTCCATAGGGAACCCTATAGGGAGCGTGGTCTCTCATATCGGACGGGGTATGGAGACTTTAAACATTTTGGCGCTCATGTCAGACGGGGTATAGGGACGGCCTGCTTCACCCTCATACCGGACGGGGTATTGAGGTTTATGGTTTTGGCGCTCATACCGGACGGGGTATGAGGACAGCCCTGGAATTAAGGTGAATGGCTCACGTATAGCGGAGACCCTTATGGATCCCCATGGATACTAGTAGGCTGAGAAAAGAGAAAATTTGTTGCCTGATGATTGAAATACAAAAGTATGATATGTGTTATGTTATAGAGTGTGCATGATCTTATGATGTTTATGATGTTATTGTTTTCATAAGTTGTTTTCATGAATCTCACTGAGGTAAGTGGACAGTAAAGAGTTTTATTATTGATAAATGAATTTGTTATAAATTATGCTCCATTGGTCGTTTTTGTTTTCTACCAACCTTTACTTCTGTGACAGTGAGATAGTGTGATATCTTTACTGGGCTAGTGTAGCTCATTCCTTACTTAACCATTTCATATCAGGAGGACTTGGTTCCCGAGCCCGTTCCGCAGGAAGATGGCGAGTTGAAGCCTAAAGATTTATTAGTTTTTCTTATAGTATTCATTCGTAGTATTTCCTTTAATTAGTTTATTCTTTCATATCTTTAATACGTTTTGATTATTATGTAAGGGATGTTAATCATAATCTATTTTATTTCGCTTCCGCACTGAGAATAAATATATACATTTCCTTTTAATTTCTGGGGCTGTTATAGTTGGTATCAAAGCCGTGTTCCTCGGACTCGTCCCTTACACAATAATATTTAGAGAAATACCAACCGATTAATCGTTACTCAACCCTTCCTTGTGAAATACAGGTGCAGAGAGATGAGGAGTGGAAGACCCCTACTAAACCGAGCAGCCCGGGATGATTCACTTTGGGAAGATGTGAACAGAATATTTGAGATGCTAGAAAGGATCATTACTACCCAGCAAGGCTGAGAGGAGTCAAGGGAGTTACCCAACCCTCCCCCACTACCATAAGTTGAGCCACCGCTACAGCGAGCAGATCCCGAGCTACCCCGGCACGAGCCTGCTCCTCTACAGTACCCCCCAGCACCACCACCGCAGTATAATCCAGTGCCCCAGCCACAATACTACCCAACACTGCCACAGTACCATCAAGTGCCCCCATTATATCAGCAGGTGCCACCACAGGGGCCCCCAGTCTATCCTCAGCCCAGCCCAGTCCCTCTTCCACGGGACCCAGCTCCTTCCCTGATTGACCCGGGCTATGTAGAGAGGTACAGGAAACTGAACCCTTCCACTTTTGTGGGGAGTCCTCTTTCGAAGATGCCCAGTACTGGTTGGCGGAGATAAAGAAGGCCTTCAAGACATTAGGAGTGGTTCCCGAGCAGAGGGTTACCCTTGTTTCCTACATGCTGGTGGGGGAAGCAGGTCGTTGGTGGGAGCTCAAGCAGACCACCCTGCCTACACTAGTCACCTGGGAGCAATTCTTAGCAGCCTTTCATGTGGAGTACCTCCCGGAGGACATCCGACATCTAAAGGAGATTAAGCTTGTCCAGCAGGTCCAGGGAAACATGATGGTATTGGAATATGCTCGTAAGTTCCTAGAGCTGGGCCGATACTCCCCTGAGACATTGATAGATGAGGGCAGGAAGGCTAGGAGGTTCCAGTGGGGCCTCCGCCCAGAGATCAAGCAGCACTTATTGGTACTAGAGCTCAAGACATATTCAGCCGTTCTGGCAAAGGCGCAGATCGTGGAGAGGAGTTTCAACACCCTTTCTCAGTCAGCAGGGAGTCACAGACTCTCAGCTCCACCCCACAGACCAGCACCTACTGCGCCTGTCCAATAAAATAAGAGGTCCAGACCGGTGATCCAGGCTCCAGGGGCAGCACGTGGTAAGATCTGTCAGCACTGCGGCAGGGACCACAGGGATCGACCATGCTATTGCCTCAACAACACCTGTCGCATATGTGGTAGTGCTCAGCACTATGCGAGAGAGTGCCCGAGGAACCAGAACTAAGGAAGACCTCCTTTTCAGGGCAGAGTTTACAACCTCACACAGCAGGATGCGATACCGACCCGGACGTGGTACAGGGTATGTACACTATTTGTAACCATATTGCTCATGTTTTATTTGACACTGGTGCATCGCATTCATTTGTTTTACATGTTTTTGCATCCAAACTTAATGTATCACCTGATAAACTTGATTCAATGTTATTTGTGTCTACTGCTGGGGGTGAAACACTATTAAGGGAAGTTGTCTACAGGGCTTGTGCCGTGGAGATAGTAAATAGGAAACTGAGTGTAGACCTAATAGGGTTAGACACGGGGGATTTTAATGTAATTTTAGGGATGGATTGGCTAGCAGCGTATCACGCCACCATAGATTGCTTTAACAAGAAGGTTGTATTTAATCCTCCTAATGAGGAGCCATTTACAAATTAATAAAATCATTTGGTACTTATTCCTTGATGGCAAGTTTCCTTAATTTTTAAGTACTTTAACCTTGCTATTTTCTCTAACTAGGCAAGCCCAAGAAGAAAATTTGTATCCAAGAGATTCTGGTAGTCCGAGGCTTTCCAGATGTGTTTCCAGACGAACTGCCCAGACTGCTAGTGGACAGGGAAGTTGAGTTCACTATAGACCTACAACTAGGCACCAGGCCCATTTCGGTTGCTCCTTACCGCATGAGCCGCGTTGAGATGGAAGAGCTGAGGAAACAGATCACTGAATTACAAGACAATGGTTTTATTAGACACAGTGTGTCTCCTTGGGGTGCCGAAGTCACTTTTTCCAGAAAGGGAGATGGAATATTGAGACTGTGTATTGATTACAGAGGATTGAATAAGGTCACAATCAAGAACAAATATCTCTTTCCTAGAATTGACGACCTCTTCGATCACTGCAAGGTGCACAGGTCTTCTCCAAAATAGACCTGCGATCAGGTTACCATCAGGTGAAAATAAGAAAAGAAGACATCCCCAAAACGGCCTTTTGAACTAGGTACAGACACTATGAGTTCCTGGTCATGCCATTTGGGCTAACCAACGCCCCGGCCATCTTTATGGATATGATGAATAGGGTCTTCAGAGAATTCTTGGATCAATTTGTTATTGTGTTCATTGATGACATCTTGGTCTACTCAAAAAGCAGAGAAGAGCATGCTCACCATCTAGCCCAAGTTTTACAGGTCCTTAGAAAAAAGAAACTATATGCAAAGTTAAGTAAGTGTGGATTCTGCCTTGAGCAGACCGCCTTCCTAGGACACATCATATTGAAGGAAGTAGTATCAGTGAATCCCGAAAAGGTTGAAGCGGTACTTAGTTGGGAGAAGTTGACATCAGTTAAGAAAATCCGTAGCTTCTTGAAAATGACAGGTAATTACCGCAGGTTCGTCGAAGGATTCTCTAGTCTAGCGGCTCCCCTAACTCGACTCACAAAGAAGAATGTTAAGTTTGAGTGGAATGAGGACTGTGAGAGAAGTTTTTTAGAATTAAAGGAGTGGCTGACCATTGCACCCGTACTGGCTTTATCGAGTGGATCGGGGGGATATACAGTTTATAATGATGCCTCTTATCTAGGCCTGAGTGTGTCCTGATGCAGCATGGGAAAGTCATAGTCTATGGGTCCAGACAATTAAACAATCATGAGAAGAATTACCCCACCCATGATTTGGAACTTGCTGCAATCATACACGCAACCTGGCGCCATTATTTATACGGAGAGACCTTTCAGATCTATACCGATTATAAGAGTTTGAAACACATATTCACTCAACAGAATCTCAACATGCGTCAGAGAAGGTGGATGGAACTCCTTAAAAACTATGATTATGATATCTTGTATCATCCGGTTAAGGGCAACGTGGTGGCAGATGCTTTCAGCAGGAAAAGTGCAGGTATCTTAGCCCATTTGATGGTTTTAGAACGTAAGCAAATTGGGGCCACACAACAGGTTCGGCTTCAGGACCTGAATAGAGTCGCATGTTTGGGCCGTCTGACCATCGAGCCCGAGTTAATACAGAGAATAAGGGAAGCCCATTCAGTTGACCCCGCCCTAGTAGCCCGCAAGAATGATGCTAAACAGGGAGTGAGCTCAGAATTCTGAGTCTCTACCTATGGGTTACTCCGGTTCCAGGATAGGGTATGTGTCCTAGACGACAGTGAGTTAAAGAGAGACATCATGGCAGAGTCCCATAGCTCGAAGTTTGCCATGTATTTCGGAAGCACCAAAATGTACCAAAGCATGCGACCCAGGTTTTGGTGGAATGGGATGAAGAGGGACATAGCTGACTTTGTATCTAAATGGTTGGTATGTCAGCAGGTCAAGGCAGAGCATCAACGCCCAGGCGGGTTACTTCAGCCTTTACCGATCTCAGAGTGGAAGTGGAAACATATCACCATGGACTTCGTAATGGGATTATCCAAGGCACATTCAGGACATGACGCCATCTGGGTAATTATTGACCGGCTTACCAAGTCCTCCCACTTCCTAGCCATCAGGATGACCGATCCCTTGGACAAGTTGGCAAGAATGTATATCCAGGAAATAGTCATATTGCATGGAATTCCAGTGACAGTGGTATTTGAGAGAGACCCCAGGTTCACTTCTCGGTTTTGGAGTAGCTTTCAGTAGGCCATGGGAACAAAGCTATCTCTCAGTACTGCCTTCCATCCTCAGACTGATGGACAATCAGAAAGGACAATCCGTACACTTGAGGATATACTCCGAGCTTGTGTCCTTGACTCTGGGGGCCATTGGGACGACCATCTACCCCTGATAGAATTTGCCTATAACAACAACTACCAAGCAAGCATTGGCATGGCTCCGTATGAGGCGTTATATGGGCGCCCATCCAGATCGTCGATTTGTTGGGAAGAAGTGGGCGACAGAAAATTGTTTGGCCTGGAGTTGGTGGAGGAGACCACGTCTAAAATAGTTAAAATCAAAAAGAACATTCAGACGGCTCAGAGCAGGCAGAAGAGTTATGCGGACACCCGGAGGAGAGATTTAGCGTTTGAGAAAGGCGACTGGGTGTTCCTTAAGGTCACTCCTTTCAAGGAAATTAGTAGGTTTGGTAGGAGGAAAAAACTGAACCCCCGATTTATTGGACCTTTTGAAGTCTTAGACAAGATTGGTACTGCCGCCTACAGACTAACACTGCCTCCAGAGCTCTCCAAGGTCCACAATGTGTTCCATGTATCCATGTTACGCAAGTACAACCTGGACCCCTCTCATGTCTTGGCTCATGAACCGCTTCCACTCCAAGAGAACTTGTCTTATGAGGAAGTACCAGTCAGTATCACGGACTGAAAGAGCAGAATACTTCGCAACTGGAAAATATCATTTGTAACGGTCATGTGGCAGAACCACACGCTAAGAGAGGCTAACTGGGAGCTAGAATCAGACTTTAGAGCCCAGTATCCTCATTTGTTCGACCAAGAGTAAGAGGCAAATTTGGGGGACCAAATTTCTTTAAAGGGGGGAGAGTTGTAACACCTAATTTTTTTTTTTATTATTATTAGAATTATTTTTATTTTATTTTTATTTTAATAATTAATTTATTAGGTAATAATTATATGGTTTTAATTTAATTTAATTTAATTTAATTTAATAGAAATAAAAATAATAATAATGATAAAAGGGGTAAAATTATTTTTTGGATTTAACTGAAAATAATTTTGGGAAAAAGGGGTGAAATTTTGGATTCTGATGGTGTTTTTGGAAAGAAAATCAAAAATTGGGGGTCAAAACGTAATTTAAAAAAATTGCGCCACATCAGCAGCCCCGGCCAACCAGCACACACCGCGTGGTAGGGACGCTGATGCGGGAGGCCACGTGGGACGGAGCCACATGGGCGATCCGTGTGCACGCAATCGGACGACCCAGATCAAAAGTGCGTGGGGATAGCCCAAATTTCACGCGTGCGGACGTCACAGATTGAATCACGCACGGACGGCCGAGATCGCATCGCGATGGACGACCCAGATTAATTTCTAATTTATCACGATCGGACGGTCCAGATTAAATCGTGATGGACGGCTCAGATTAAAAGGGGAGGGTTATAAATAATCTCATCCACACCTAACTCCAAACCAAAGCCACAAAAGTCCTCGCCAAAGAAGACAACCCAGCCACCGGAGGAACCGACCGCCGCCAACCACCGTCGCACCAGAGCACTTTCTGGCTGCCAAAGGAGGTAAAATTTCTCCCCTTGGCTCAGATTTCGATGCTGAACCTCCCTGTGGCCAAATCGGAGCCAAACCACTGGCCAATTGGTCGAAAAATGCTGCCGAAGCAAGCGGCGCCACTGCAGGTTTTCTCGATTTTTGCCTCTAATGAGGCCCTTCTTGATTCCCGTTCGATGTAATTTTTACACCACTGTGACCACCGTCCTTTCCTCTAAAGTTTGACCAGAGCAAAACACCAAACCGCGACTCGCGCCGGAGGAGCCGCCGCACCCGAGAGCTCTGTCGCCGGTAAGTCTCAGTTATCTGAATTTTTTTGGCCCACCAAGGGCCCTAGAGGTGTTTTATCACAGGAACCAATGCACATTTGGCCGAATTTAGCCGAAAACAGCCAAAAACAGCCAACCCGAGGTGGATCGCCACCGTGGGCGGCGGCGCCGTCGTCAGAGCACGAAAGAGCCGCCGTGCCAGAATTTTAAAATTGGCTGAATAGGCCCTGGGTCTGGTTTGGGATTTTTGGGGACATGTGCAGGTACCGGAAGTGTGTTTCAGTTTCCGGAGAAAAATTCAAAGAATCTAGGGACTGCCCGTAGGCGCAGTGAGAACCCGATTTCAGACTCCGAAACAAGTAAGGATCCCTCACCCTATTTTCTATCACGACATTAAGGCTTAATAAATGATAAAATGATATTTTATGAATTAATAGATATGTATAATTAAGTAAGATTGCTAATGGGGCCCGAACCTGGTGTATTTGTCGGTCTGTTCCTGTTTGATGTATTTTACAGTCTAAATGCAGTATAGTATTTGATTGTTTATTTTGTGGTTTCGTATGCATGAATCACTGCTTAATCTATTATGGTTTGAATTATTGTGAACCCGATATTGTGTTGCCTTGTTTGGTGTGCGTTACTGGTTTACGTATTCATGATTATGTGAGAAACATAAAACTATGAAAAGAATAAAAAGGGTATGTGAATTTATAAATGGATAAGTCGACAGCCTCAATAGATATCCTGGGAGATGGTGGACGGACCGGGTCCATAGGAAACCCTACCGGGAACGTGGTCTCTCATATCGGACGTGGTATGGAGACTTTAAACGTTTTGGCGCTCATACCAGACGGGGTATGAGGACAGCCCGTTTCACCCTTATACCAGACGAGGTATTGAGGTTTATAGTTTTGGCACTCATATCGGACGGGGTATGTGGACGGCCCTGGAATTAAGGTGAATGGCTCACGTATAGCGGGGACCCCTGTGGATCCCCATGGATACTAGTATGCTGATAAAAGATGAAATATTTTGCCTGATGATTGAAATACAAAAGTATGATATGTGTTATGTTATAGAGTGTGCATGATCTTATGATGTTTATGATGTTATTGTTTTCATAAGTTGTTTTCATGAATCTCACCGAGGTAAGTGGATAGTAAAGGGTTTTATTATTGATAAATGAATTTGTTATAAATTATGCTCCATTGGTCGTTTTTGTTTTCTACCAACCTTTACTTCTGGGACAGTGAGATAGTGTGATATCTTTACTGGGCTAGTGTAGCTCATTCCTTACTTAACCATTTCAGATCAGGAGGACTTGGTTCCCGAGCCCGTTCCACAGGAAGATGGCGAGTAGAAGCTTAAAGATTTATTAGTTTTCCTTATAGGATTCATTCATAGTATTTCCTTTAGTTAGTTTATTCTTTCATATCTTTAATACGTTTTGATTATTGTGTAAGGGATGTTAATCATAATCTATTTTATTTTGCTTCCACACTGAGAATAAATATATACATTTCCTTTCAATTTTCGGGGCCGTTACACCAACAAAAATGAGTAGTCCAACTTTGTAGAGAAAGAAAAACAAGAAACACTCTTGATGGCTTTTCACATCAAAGAGGACAAACATGAACAAGATATTTGGTATTTGGATACAGGATGCATCAATCACATATGTGGCAACAAGTCATTTTTCTCTCACTTAAATAAAGATTTTCATACTAATGTGAGCTTTGGTGATCATTCATAAGTTAATGTTATGGGAAATGGTGATGATCAGATTAGGACTAAAGAAAACAATATTGCGACTATATCAATTATTTTTTATATTCCTGACTTGAAAAGAAATTTACTAAGTGTGGGACAACTACAAGAAAAAAAACCATGAGATTACAATTAAAGGAGGTGCTTGTGAAGTCGACAATCCTAAAAGGGGTCTAATTGTTCATGTTAAGATGACAGTAAACAGGCTATTTTCGCTACGAATCCATACCATCCAAACATGCTTTATGACCAAGATTAACGATCCAACATGGCTATGGCATTTTTGTTATGGCCACCTAAACTTCAATTGATTGAACACTCTTTCTCAAAATATCATGGTGATTGGCCAACCTAGATTATTCCTCCTCATAAAATATGTGAAGAATGTGTTGTCGACAAACAACACCGAGAGTAGTTCCTAAATGGAAAGGGAAAGAGAGCTAAAAAAATACTAAAGCTGATTTACTCTCACATTTGTCGTCTTATTAATCCTGTATCAAATGGCAAAAATAAATATTTTATTCCTTTTATTGATGACTATTGTTGAAAGAAATGGATATATTTTTTGCAGGAAAAATCTAAAGCTTTGATGGTATTTAAAAATTTTAAAGCTCATGTGGAGAATGAAGCATCAAAAATAATTAAAACACTACACATTGACTGTGGTGTTGAATACATGTCCCATGAATTCTCAAAATTTTATAATGTGTAGGGAATTCAAAGGCAAATGACAGCAGCTTATACACCCCAACAAAATGATGTAGCAGGGAGGAAAAATTGAACCATTCTAAACATGGTTAGAAGCATGGTGGTCTCTTAATTTAAGCAATTATAAATTAGTGGGTTAGTGATTATTTCTCTTTTGTAACGTCTGCTTATTTTTGTCCTATTTAAGCGGACCAATTTTATTAGTAAAAATCATGTGAGTTCAGTTCAATTCTTCTATTACTCTATTTCTACATCTTGTATTAGAGCCTGAAAAAGAAAAAAACCAGTAATGTTTTTTGTTCTACAGCTAATTTATAATTTCACTTGCAACCTACAATTTGTGATTTTCATAATTTTGAATCATTTATTCAACAGAAATTAACACCAAGATGAGGTTTCAACACACAAAATTTTTTATACTTCACCTTACATTATGTCTTGTCTTGATCATTTGCTTTAAGGTTGCTAGTAGAAGTTGCATTCATCCCACTCACTGGTGGTAAGAAGCACCTGTTACAAACTAAAACAAAACAACACCATTTTTAGTTTTCAATACTCATATATACACTCATAATAATAATAATGATGATGATGATGATGGTGGTGGTGGTGATGATAAATCTTGTATTTCTAGAAGTTAATCCTTTATTTGTAGGGCAATACTAAAATCATTATTGTCTAGTGCTTCCCAAAGCTTGACAAGCTTATTAGCTGCATTTTTAGAAATCTCCCCATTGTTGAGTTTGGGAAATAAGGCACTTGTTTTCCTTGAATTGTCTTCTATTTCATGCTTTTTTGCTGAATTTGCACGGGAGCCTCCAAGTGCTTCCGATATTTCATTGAAAAGTCTTGTCAATTTTACAACGACAAGCTTTTGGTGGGCTACAAAAAATTACCAACAAAGCAGCAATATTAGGAAATTAGGAAATGCCTTATTAATAGTCATTATCAACTTATATAAACCTAAGGCAATAAACTCATAAAGTTCCATGTACTATTAACCAAAACAATGAGAAGTAGAAATTACCCAGAACATTTGAAGTGTCAACAGTCTCCATTATTAGAGGTGGAGCTGCAGGTATAATATTTGTTTGTTTGCATAGATGATGGCTGAGTTGGTTGCATTGATGGCATTGGACCCAATCCATGTCTTGGAACAACCCCTGCACTAGACATTGACATAAACCCAAGAGGTGTGGGAGTGGAAGCAACAACCTATAGTAATTTAGGCCCAGGAACTTGGTCGATTTAAGAAGGAACAGGTCTTAGGGAACTAGGTGCAGGTGGTATAAGATTTGTAGGTTTGGTAGTTCCCTGAGCAGAAATGCAAAATATCTCAGCATACAATTACAACATGATATTTATACCTTCGAATAGGAAAAAAAATGTAGATATATAGACATGATATAATAGAGGATGCAAAGTTTGCTAGTGATACTTATAAGCATTTCTTTACCTCAGGGGACTTGAAGGAACAAAGGTTGTTCTCATGGTTGATAGAGTGCTAACAGAAGCAAGTGTAAGAGCAACGACAAAATAAGTTAATGCACTAAAAAACATATTTCACATTAACTGAAACAACCTTATACTATGTTAAAAAATTATCAGAAGATGATCAAAGGCTAACAGTTGCATAAAGGATAACTAAAGAAATTTTTAATTTTCTAAATGCAAAAAACAGGGATTATTTTGGATGTTCACCTTCTTTAGTTATGAAAATATATATGTAGGTGGTTTGGAATGAGAGAAATAGAAGGGTTTTTAATGGGGTTGAGGATGTAAATGGTTTTGATATTCTTAAAAATAGATGGTTCCTAACCCCTGGTTTTTTATTATGGGGTCACCATCTTTGCTCTAAGTAGGATTTAGTGAAACTTGTTGATATTTGTAAATTTTGTACATGTGTGACATCCCATTAGTGCCTATATCAATACAATTCATATTTTATATTTCAATATATATATATATTTGTTAAGCATGGTCCACACAGGAAATTATTGGAGGGAAATCCCATTCAGCCATATCCTGCACCATAAACTAAACTACACCCTACACAGACTAATTTCAAGCCTATACACTTCATATAAAGGCTAAACACACATTCAAAACAGTTAGATTCAACTAGTAACAAATACCAAAAAAATTTTAGGAACTCTATTAAAAGGATCTAAGAGTACAAAATACCTGAGGAACCTGCTGAGGCTGGAGAGCATTAACATAGTATGTGGCTATTGAGTCAGATATGATGTCGGATGAGTATATCCACCTGTATAGGTTGAATTAAAAGGTTGCTGATAGTTATCCTCATATGGACTACTAAGAACACTCTGTGGCAATCATGATGATGCTACCACGTGACCAATTAAAAAAAGAAAAAAAGATAGTTTACAAAACTAACCAAATGAAATTGAAAGAAGATTACATAAGATAGAATGCAAGACCATAAACTTGAGAGTATATCTAAGAGCTTTGTCATTGAGAATTGTCAAAAGCCACAATATTAGTTTCTTTTCCTACACCAGTAGCAACATCAGCTAGCACAAAAATTACAGCAATAAAAAGAACATTTTACAATAGCTACATGCGTGAAAAGAATTAAGAGTCTAATAAAAACAAAAGGGCCATTTACAAAATGATAAATTGTCATAATCATTTTTGTTACAACCACTGCATTAAGAGGCACCAAAAACTGTTGCATCACCATTGAAGACGTGGCCCAACACTCTAGGGTGCAGATACCTACATATAAACATGTCCTCTAGTTTATCTATTTCATTTGAACCAAAAATAGTGAATGATCTTGTCAATAAGTGGTATAACTACTCAAGAATTTCAATTGCATTTATATTCATCATTATAGGAACTTGATTCATGCTTTTCTGAACCTTTTCTCATTAATGAACTCCTTGTATACCTAGAGTGTATTTTTCAAAGAGGATGGATTAATTCCTACCTCTCTTTCTATCTTTAAGATGTTTGGATTTTTTAAAGCTCTCCATGAACATGAAGAAGAGAAATACTATTCCCACTCAGAGTAAAACACGATTTTGACTTGTTCAAATAATAAGTAAAGTTAATAATGTTCAGGAACAATGAATCTGTAAATGATATACATATCCATTTTATAAGTTCGTTATTACAAGTTGTTCCTACAATTATCAGCTTGGAGAAAAAAGAGATAAGAGGACCCTATGGAGAATGTGGTAGAAATTCGTAAAGAGTCCAACCACAGAAGATCAAATTGATTATCTTCATGCATAAGGATACTAGATTTTTTTAATTATTTATATACACGCATAAGGATACTAGATTACCTAATATAAAAGATTTAGAAATTACCACCATCCTCTCTTTTTTATTTTAACTTATAAAAATTGTTATATGATAAATTTCTAACTTCCCATGTGTAGAAATAGAAAGAGGTAGACTAGAAACAATATGTTAATGAGACAAAAGGGATATTAATTAAGGAACACATTGTTTTACTAGTCTTCACCCGATAGAATTGGTATTGGTTTCTCTTCACTATGAAACCAAATGGGAATTGTGCATAGCTTGAACATGATTAATTATAATAAAAACAAAAGGTGAAAACTTTAAAAAGAAACGACAAAGCAATAAAACCTCTTCAAAACCCCGCAAATTAAAGCATAAATTTTTGTAAAAGTAAAAGAAGCAATCATTATAAGCATACTAGGTTCTGTAGAGAGAGTAATTTGATCCCTTAAGATCACAAGTTTAGGTTATAATTCATCAGACCCCAAAAGCTTTCAATACTCTATTGTAGTCATAAGGGACCCTCACTAGCTAAAATTTTAGCATATTTCTCAACAAGTTTACATAAAGATGCATTGAATCTTTTCTAACCGGTCGCCAAAACAAGAACAATAAGTCTTCTCCATCAAATCCTAACAAATTGGACATGGTTGGATTCTAGACTGATGACACTATTTGGGAAAGATGAACTCCAAAAGTTAAGACTTGCCTTCGTGCTCAGTTGCAAGGCTCCTTGACTAAAATTTTACTATTTTATAATTATTTCTTGCACATATATAATAAAGAATTTTGCTAGAGTATTACTAGTAGCCATCAACCTTACAGCCAGTGTGTCACAGAAAATGGTCCAGTCTTCTCTCTGTGCAAACTTATTTTCCAACAAATTAATAACGTAACATCAATTGCATAGAAAGTTTCTAATTAATTTCATAGTGCTCCATCCTATGTTATTTTAACCATTTCTTATATAAAAATTCATATCAACGCTTTTAGTAGCATATATAACTATTAAAAAATTAGAAAAACCAAAATAAGGCCAATCAGTTACATAATATCTAAAAAATAAATAGTTAGGTTATCCATTACATGGATAATAACAGCAATTTAGGGGGAAAAAATATCCGAGATAAATCACAGTAGTTTAACAAATATTAATCTAAGTTGAATGTCACTGCCAACAGTAAGGTTTTTTTTTATAAAAAAAATAGAAGTATAGTATAAATTATAAACATCAGTACCAAGGCAGTACCATCCATGTGCAATACATTTACATTTCAATCAAGTGGTCCATCATAATCACAAAATCTTCTAAACTGCCAACAGTAAGGTTATAGTTATCTATTGCATGAATGTGAAGGATTTAAAAAATTGAAAAGGTAAACATTAAATTCATTAAACATAACCAAGGGAATGGAAAGGATTTAAACATTTAACAAAATGATGAACACTGAATCATCTGTTACCCATTTCTAAGGTAAGAAATATTTCAGCTTTCCACTAAGATAGTCATCGTACATAGAAGAGTAAGTGTTTCTTTCCAGAGTTTCAGAGGCCTTGTATTAACAAGGCTCACCAGATCATTCTTCACCATTACAGAAACAAACTAAAAATAGAAGATAAGCTTAATAGAGGAGTTTAAAATAGAACAGTATCATTGACAATTATTACACAAAATGTTGCAGGAAACCAATTAAAAAAATCTAGTTAACATTTCTTTGGAAAAAAAGTAAATTCCTAGTGGATGCATTAGTATTTATGACCTAGTGTGGTGCACTAATATTGATAACATAGCAAAACATTTAAAAACTCCACTTCTTTGAAACAATCAGATTTTATATTCATAGCTACCTTCAAGTAAGGTATCTATAATAATAGTGAAAATATTTTACTGGTTAAAATTTAATAAGCTTCTATAACTATTAGTCTTATTGATGATTCTAATTTACAAAATTGTTAGTTTATAAAACAAAAACATTTCTTAAAGAGGTTATTCATGAACAAGAGGCATAGAAGTATTGTCCAAGTAGTAAAGTATGATAGGAATAAACTGCCAGTTACAAATAGTTTTTATTCACATTATATTAAGAAGAAATGCAAATGATTAAAATGGAGTTAATAAGCTTTCTTAAAGAAATATTTACATTTGATAATTTTCTAAAATATTCATAAAATCATTCTTTTATCTCATTCATTCAATTTTGAAGTATGGCAATTTGACATTAATTAGGAATTAATGAGGTAGTAATGGAAGATGTATATATATATATATATGCATATATAGATGGTTAATAAGTAATTTTCTCAAGCATACAAATTTATCTATTATGTCCAAATAAGTAAATATAGTTCTTAGCATAAAATAATTGGTAGAGTTTTTTAATAAGGTTAACCACTTTCTCAAAAGAAACTTTGAATTTGAAAAACTATAAATTATTTATCCAAATAAAGAAAAATATTACTTCTCATATTTTTAGGGAATAGAAAAACATAAAAACATCAACCGCTATCTCAAAAATATGAATATGGTTTGCAAACCTTTGTATGTAAGAAACTAAATAACAAATACTATATAATAATTTTAGTTTAATTAAATGCTAAGGTTTTCTTTTATTCTTTTTAGATTTCCAAAAGCAAGTATATTAAGAGTTTAAATCTTTATAGTTTTTCATTTTTAAGAGGAATTTCATCGTGATGTATTTCATCTAATATAGATTTTCGATCAACTCCACCATATAGCTCTGGGCTTTTCTTCTGTTTATTTTTCTTTTAATCTTAAATATAATCTTAAAAAGTAGGCAAGACCATATGTACGTGTCTACATGCTTTTGCATCTCTACGTGCATATATTTATACGTTCCCACATGTTCATGAACGTCGTATGTCTATGGTTGTTTTTTCTGTTTAAAATTTAACAGAGTTAGCACTTTGAAAATTGTAGAAAAACTTGGGAACTTTTGTGTAACAAATAGAACATTAAGGACGAAAACAAAAAAGCCAACGTTTAGGGATAAAATTTTAATTTAAGCGAATTATTATTATATATGAGAATAACATTTAGATTATCATCTACTCAAATTTAAAGATATGAAAATTAATTTATTGTGAAAAATATATATAGTAATTAGTTATTTGAATATTCTAAATACAAAAAAGTTTAGTTCAATTTTTAGTTGACTATGAATATAAATTATTGATCACATATTTCTCTACCCTCTCTTATTTCTAATGCAAATCTTCCATCAAAAGGTAATGCATGATAACAAATAAGTAATGTATGATATGCTAAGTAGACATAAGATGATAACTTTTGTATCATGTTCTTACTTTGTTTTTACTATTATTATTTTGCAATAAATATATTGGTTTATTATATGTGATGAATTTTATTCGATTTTGTCAACAAAATTTATTGAGACAATGTTAAAAGGTTCTAAATATTCGAATTATTTGATTACAATGTAAATTCAATTTCTTAATTACTATATGATTAATCAAATATTTCAATAAAAAATTATAAGTTGTGTATAATATGAGATAAAAATTAATATTTTGGAAATAATTAATTTTTTATTTGAATGGTTAATTAAGAAAAGATTTTACCTAAAACAAAAAATCATTTAATTGAACATGTGTATGTTTTTTTTTCTAGTGAAAATAATATATGTTATATCTAATTTCATGATGGATAAATTTGGCCCGACAACTCTAGAGTCTCCCCAAAGTAAAAGGATGTTAATTAAGTATGGCAAGACTTTGCACAAAACCAAAGAAGCTCAAAATGCCATATATCTAAACATAATTTATACATATCAAAAGACGATTATTGACTAGCTAAAGCTCCCATTGCTGTGTGAACAACTTCATATATATACTTGATAATTGTGTATTTATACAAAATCAAGATTTATTTTGCTTTAGTTTTTGTTAGTTTTGAGTAATTTTCATTTTTTTATTTGATTTAATTTATTTAGTCACTTTAGTTTATTGTATGAATTTTAGGTGATTTTGGGAGAATTTGAAAAGTTTGGATGACAGAATGAAAAGGCAAAAACATGCATTCGCATATGCATGCTCATACAGGTGGTGATGCATATCAGTCCTGGAGTCTCTCTCTACATAAAATTTCGAAGACGGAAATTTGCATGGGCAGGTGCATGGTCATGTGAGAAAAGTAAAATCATTAGGTTTCCTGAAGTGCATTGGATGTCTTATTTTCTTTCCTATTTCAGTTAGGATTTGTATTTAGGATATTTTGTTATTTTTGTTAGTATATATAAGACAATATTATTAGTATTCAAGAGCACTTTTCTTATTTGAGAGATTGTTCTAAGTTAGAGAGTATCTTCTTCTTATTCTTTAAAGACTCAAAACTCCATTAAAGAGGAAATCAAGTTCAAGATGAAGAGACAATTAAGAGTTTGATTTTATTTTATCATGTTTTCTTTTAGTTTCAATTGTTGCTTTCTACATTTACTTATGGAGTAGATTTCTTTTGTTAGGAAAAACATGAACCCTAAACTATAATGGGTATTGATTTGATTAATGATATCTGAGCTAGTTTATGCAAAATCATTGACTTTAATGCTTGTATTGATATTTTGTTGATTGAATTCCTTAATGATGTGGCAAATAGAGAAGTTGGGATTTTTAATCAATGGAATTTCAATGCATGATTATTAGGGTTTTGTATAACATGTTTAATAACAGATTTATTTGAATAAATAATCTGAAATTGACTTGTGGCATGTATTCGTGTTCTTGAATAAGGTTCAACAATTGGGTTGATTATACGAAAATTTCTATGGAAGTGTCTGAATAAGAGTTTTATTTAAATCTAAAAGGTTATGTCCTTGAATAAGGTTAACTAGGCTTTAGAATTAATCTACGAATCTTTTCTCAGATTTCATTCTCAGTGCTGATATCTAGACAAGTTTAGGGGGATTGTGGACCCTAACATTATTTTATTAATTGATTTATTTTCGATTTACTGTGGTAATTCAATTCTCTACAATTTTATTTAGTTTTACATTTTACTTTAATTTACTTTCATTCAATCAATAATTTTCAAATAATAGTTTTTAGTATAATAATTGATTTATAAAATTTGGTATTCATAGAATGATATTCGAATTCTCATATCTGTATCACTGATACGATTAGTGCACTTGGTAGTATTGTCTAAGACGCATCAAATTTTGGGTGTCATTGCCGAGGACAAAAAATTTATTTAAAAATTATTATATTGTTATTAGTTTTTAATTTGAGATTTTTAATTTTTTCTCTTATGTTTCAAGTTTTGCTAGTATATGACTAGAAATTTTGAGGAGCCAATAAAAGAATCTGATCTGGAACCTGAATGAACTTTTCATTCAAGAAGAAGAGCAAATTGTAAACTCAACGTGGCAGAAATAAAAACAACCTTCTTAAAAGATTCGAGAAAAATAATGGTGCTAGAGGTGCTCAACCTATTCGCACCATGAGAGACTATGCCATGCCATCATTAGAAGGCACAAGTCTAAGCATTTTGAGACCTGCTGTTCAAGGTAACAACTTTGAGATCAAGCTAGTAGTACTATACTTGATTCAACCTACTTGTCAATTTAGAAGGTTGCCTAGTGAAGATCCACAACAACACATAGCTAGTTTCTTTAAAGTTTGTGATACTTTCAAGTAAAATAGAGTTCCTAAAGGTGCAAAAAGACTGAGGCTTTTTTCTTTCTCTTTAAGGGATAAAGCACATGTCACAGACTATACCCCGTCTTATAGGACAATGACTGGAGCATACTAACTTAAATCACATAGACTCAAGTTAAGTAAAAAAACTTAACTTTATTAGTTATAACATCGTCATAGAAGTGTTTCATCCCTTAAATGTAAAACATAAACATATGTACAAGACTCTAAAGTTTCTTGCTTACATTACTAAACAAAAGTACGAAATAGTAATCTTAATTTCAGAGTCTAGCTTTAAAAATTTTCTTGTATCACCGCTTACTGTCAAGCGGCATCTTCAGTATCTGAAAGGTGATAGTGGGTGAGATAAAATATCCCAATAAATGATATTATGAAATCACAACATAGTACATATAATATATAGTTTCTTTATACATAACAAAAAATATATCATATAATCTTTCCAAAATAGATCTACAAATCAGAATACGAATGCACAAATCAGAAAATGGATTCACAAGTGCTTCGTTGTGTGCTTCATCACTATTATGGAGGATCAATCAATTACCATACATTATGCATAGACACACATACTTATCACTAGTTCTCTATGTACCCAAACACAAGATAACATACATGAGTATCTTGAAACACTACTACCTCCCGAACATGAAACAGTTAAGGTACACATATCAGACTGTTTCCTCATACACCTGAACACGAAATGGTTATGTATGGGTACATACTTTTCGCTTCACCAATACACCCAAACACAGAACGGTTATGTATGATCACATCAAAGCCTAGCATAATGCAGATATTTTTGGAACAACTCTTTTCCATAATGAGTGATGCACACATATTAAAATTACATTTTAAAAACAAAAAGCAAAATAATACTTATATCAAAGTAAAACTTAATAAATACTTACTTAGAAAATATGGAAAACAAATCGAAAACATTAATATTTTTAAATTTAAAATACGTAAAATACTTCAAAATTACGTAGGCTATAAATCCATAATATTCACTTGCCTTAAGTCCTTAACAATCATAATCTTAATTTCAGCAGAGTTCTAACTTTATTTATGACCTTTTTCTCTCAAAAATGCGGCAGAGTTTCAGAATGATTTTTGGTCACTTTCTTGACTCAAGAATATCCAACATAATACTCAAAAATTAATTCCAAAAATTAAAGAGAAACCGAACTTTAAAACTTAAGAAAAGACTTACCTTTTTAATGGTTTATAACCTTCTTTTCATTGTGAGCCTTCCTCTTCTTCTCTTCCCCTTTTTTTACTCACACGAATTTAGCAGAGTTTCCTCAAGGTTTTTATCTAAAACCTCATAATACTCTCAAAAATTACACACTTCGTACTCCTTCTTCTTTCCGCACCTCTATGCTTGTCACTATTTTTTATCATCCGGAATGTCTCCTCCTCCCTTCTCTCATCCCCTATTTATAGGAGTGGGGAGCCATGAGAGAAAGCTTACCACCATTCCATCATACCATTTCATCTAATAGTGGCCACATTTCATCATGTCACTTCATCTAAAAGGTTACTACTTTTCACATGCCACTTTATCTAAAAGGTCTTTTCACATGTCACTTCATCTAAAAGATTATTACTTTTCACATGTCACTTCTTCTAAAAGTTACCACTTTCTGTTTTGTCACTTCATTTAAAAGTTATCACTTTTCACATATCAGTTCATCTAAAAGTTTCAAATTTTTGTTATGTCACTTCATCTAAAAGCTACCACTTTTTATGATGCCACTCATCTAAAAGTTTCCCATTTTTTTTCATGACTTTTCATGCTTCTTCTCACTCTTTCATTGTTATCTATCCTTTTTCTATTTGACTCTAAACTATCTCCTTAACCTTATCATATATTTTAAAACACATATAAAGGTTAAATTAAATATATCAAATAGAAAAAATTAACTCAGGGGTATTTTCGAGCTATCACATCCTCCCCCCTGTTAAAAAAGAAATTTGGTCCTCTAAATTAGACTAACTAGCGGTCATAAACAGATGTGGGTATTTGGTCTTCATTTCCTCTTCTAGCTTCCATGTGGCTTCTTCAGTTGAATGATGCTACTATAGTACCTTTACTAAGGAAATTACCTTTAATGGTAATATCTTCTCTTTGTGATCTACTATCTACACAAGAAGCTCAATGTAGGATAGGTTGTCCTGAAGTGCAAGGGGTTCATTTTGGAGTACATGCGATGGATCTGGGAGATATTTCTTCAGCATCAACACACGAAAGACGTTGTGTATATTAGCTAACTCAAGTGGCAATGCTAAATGATAGGTGAAAACTCCCCCTCTATCCAATATCTCAAAAGATCTGATAAATTTATGACCAAGTTTTTCTTTCCTCCCAAATCTCGTGATCTCTTTAATTGGTGAGCTTTTAAAAAATATATGGTCACCTACATCAAATTCTAAATCTCTTCTCCAATTGTCGGCATAACTTTTCTGCCTACTTTGAGCTGTTAGAAGATGTTTCCAGATCAATTTCACATTCTCTATAGTTTCTTCTACTAATTCATATTCAACTAGTTTTCATTCCCCAACCCAACAAATAGGTGATCTACAAGGTCTTCCGTACAAAGCTTCATAGGATGCCATTTGAATGCTAGATTGATAGCTATTTTTATACGTAAACTCAATCAAAGATAAATAGTCGTTCCAATTACCTTGCAACTCATTGACACAAGCTCATAGCATATCTTCTAGAGTTTGGATTGTCCATTCTAATTGACCATCTGTTTAAGGATGGAACGTCGTACTAAAAGATAACTTGGTCCCCATAATATTCTATAGACTGGTCCAAAATCTTGAAGTGAAGTGGGGATCTCGATCAGAGATAATTGTGATTATAATTCCATACAATCTCACAATCTTTGTAATATAGAGCTTGGCTAACTTGTCCAGTGGGTCATTTACTTTGATAGACAGAAAATGAGCAGACTTAGTTAGTCTATCAACGAAAATCCAAATGACATCATGGTGAGATCTTGTTTTAGGTAGACCCACCATGAAATTCACGGTAATATGTTCTCATTTCCACTCTGCTTTGGCAAGGTTTAGCCTTCATTAATTGGTAGATGAAACATTTGGAAATGAACTCTCCTGTACCCTTCTTCATCCCACTCCATCGATATTTGGTCCTCAAGTTCTTATACATCTTAATGTTGCCAAGATGCATAGGAAATCTAGAGTAGTGTGCTTCTTCTAATATCTCATTTATCATATTATTATTATTTAGCACACATGCTCTGTTTCCAAGCCTCAATACACCATCTTTCGTAGTTAGAGTTTTGGCCTAAGTCCCTTACTGATATCTTCCATAATCGACTTCAAGGTAAGATCACACTGTTGGGCTTATCTAATTTTTTGTATGTAAATGGGTTGTACTTTTATATTGGCTAGCTATAATCTTGATCTCTTATGTCAAACATTCAAGTTCAACTTTTGGAACTCTATGAGTCTCCACTTTTGTAACACCCGAACCATCACTGTGCTTAATTTATTTGGAAAACCTTATTTATTCGGGCCTTTAGGTTGCATTGAACTCATTTAATTTATTTTCACAAATTTTTATTATAATTCGTGAATTTATCTATCTTGATTTTATTTAATTTTTATTAGATTCAATTTAATTTTATTTTTGTTGAATTTAGTTAGTTTAATTTTATTAAAAACAAATTTTAGAAAAACAAAAAAATGGGAGAAAATCCCGCAGGAAAAGGGAGTAACCCTTACAGGTGCCTGTGCATTGTGCGCGTGCACACGCGCACAACTGACACACACCGTGCGTATAATGCGCACGTCCTATCCGTGCTCATGGGCTGGGGCTAGCTCCTGCGAGCATCCTGTCGCGCACAGACAGATCGTCTATGCAGCAAACCTTCGTGGACAGGCCCCTGTGTTCCTGGGGGCTACGTGTGGTAGCCCTGCATGCTAGCACCCAGGGCACCAAGCGGGCCACTACCACCTTAGGCAGTACGCCACCATTGCCGGCGGGGGAGATTTTCCTCCCTTGTTTTTTGTGCCAAGCATATGTTTTACTCTCTCTTTACCAGATTTTGCCACTTGGTGCGAATCCGACAGCTCCTTATTTCTATAATTAAGTTCTTCCCTTCCCATTCTTCTCCACACTTCCATTCTTTTATTTCTCAAGAATTAAATAGAAAGAGAGAGAGTGAGTGATCTAGAGAGAGGAGAGAAAGAAAAGAAGAACGGTGAAGGAGAAATTATTAAGGTTTCAGTAAGGAATTTAGTATTTGTTTAGATGTCTAAAGGGTATTTTTAGACAAAAAATATTATTAAATTGATAATTTATGACTTTACCTGTTTTGCATGATTTGGTGTTAGTAGGTCTAAATAAGATAAATTTTTCTTGATTTCAAACATGCTATGTGATTTATAGACACTTGATGATTTGCATGTAATTAAAATAATATGAAACTAGTAAGTTTATTTAGAAAATAAAGAAACAAAAAAAAAGAAAAGAAAAGTGAAATGAAGCATGAATGGTTCGAAGTATATATTTGTATTGACATGCATAATGCATCAAGTGCCTTATTAGGCCTTTTATCTCTGAGGGGTATCTATTCCTCTAACCCTATCCGGGTTATCTATTTTTTCCTCTCTCATCTAGTCTGGAAAGATGTAAGAGGACCGCTCTCTGTGGATGACGGCATACCCTCTAACGAGAGTGGTGATGCGAATATCTGTTAGGGGCCACCTTTAGCTAAGTACTATCATGACTATAGAATTTCTAATAGGACCACTATGGTTGTACGGTCATGGTCATAGATCATACCATGGTTTAGCCAACCAGAAATGTGCTTGAGTAAATTGTCGTATCTGTATTTGATCTGATCATTCCATATGAATAGTTAGAAATCTGTATCTACCTTCAGAGATGGAAGTCGTAACGACTTCATGAAGCATGACACGAAAATATGAGCATTTCATGATTTATTTGATTTTCTCTATTATCTGGTCTGATGTGTGTTTGTTTGATTATATTAACATGATATTTTTCTCTAATAAATAAATTATTTTCATAATATAAGATAGATTTATGAAATAGCCAATTGGTAAGTATTTAAGCTAGAATAATTCGCCTTTAAAACTTTATGATGTTATTTAAATACTATTTTTCTTACCCAGTATATGGAACACGCTCTTTCTATGCTCCACCTAGATAAGGAAGAGAATGAGGAACCACCAGCTGACCTACCCATTGAAGTTTATGAGGATCCCGTGGATCCACAAAACTTGAATGCATGATCATTTTCGCACTCTAATGAGTCCAATAATATAGTAAAAAAAGTCTCCTTCGTTTGTATTTTAACTTTATATTTTGTAGTCACTTATGTCCTCAATTATGTGTATGTAATTGGAACTATATATATTTATAAGAGATTTTTATTAATTTGTTTCGTTGCATAAAATTTTATCATGCACTCGTTATTTTGTTTCTGTATCTGATACTCACATGCCTTAATTAGCATTTGAGATGTCACAGATGGTATCAGAGCAGATTTACGCGAATCAAATCCCTTCCACTGAGGCCTTAGGTAGAAAGACCCATAGAATACCTAGGAAGAATAAGTGCACTTTTCCAAAATTAGACCACCAACTCGTGTCTTCCTTTCTTTTATAGGAATGACGTAAGGAAGACCATCCATAAAGCATACCAAGCCATCTGAAGCCCCAGATCATTGGACCAGGGCTGAATTTGCCAAACCATTTCGAGCCATCCAAGGATTAACTGCAGCCATAGGATAAAATCAAGCCAACCCTTGTCCATCTCCTGCCCCAGAATACTAAATGACCAAAAGGTCCATTTCCCATAGCATAACGGAGTTTAGGAAGCTTAACCTCCCACATTTTGAAGGTGGCCCTAACCCCTTAATAGTCAAAGTCTTGATCCTACAGATAGAAAAGCTTTTCTCTATCTTAGACCTAAATGAGGAATAGAAAGTTTCCCTAGCAGCCATTATGCTAAACGCGAACCAAAACACTAATGGTGACTTAAGAAGGAAGTCCTACCTACCCCTACCACCTGAGAAGTTTTTATGGATGCATTATTTGATAACTTCTTCCTTGCCTATGTTTGAGAAAAGAAGGAAGAGGAATTTTAGGATCTCTGCCAAGGAAATCTAACTATTGCCCAATATACAGTCTATTTTGTCCAACTGTCTAGGTTTATCCCTATAATGGTCACTTAAAGCTAGAAAGTTTCTAAAGGGCCTTCGTGCCAACATCTATGATCAGGTTGTGATGTTGAGACCTAGCTTTTACGTGGAGGTGCTAGAATATGCCCAATTGGCAAAGACCTTATCTTGGTCAAGCACCAACGCATTGCCCGAGTCCGTACCCAATAGCAACAACCCTAATAACTTAGAAGGAGATTGCCTGATCTGGTAAGTGGCCACCCTGACAAAACGAACTAGAGTTGCCATTCCTCCTACTTTACCTCCACCTACAGTTCAGCCTACCCGACCTAACCAACCCTGTCAGCATTGTGATCGCTCACATGGGGACCTGCCCTGTCGACGTATCAATCATGCCTGCTATTAGTGAGGAAGTACCATATATCTTATAAAAGACTACCCCTAGTGACCGAAGGACATGGCCAAGCCTGTAGCTTAGGGTCATGTGTATCACTTAGATAAACCCGATGCTCTCTCCACTCCTGTTCTTATCTAGGGTAGTTTCCTATTTATGATATTTCTACTAAGGCTTTGATTGATATAGGTGCTACTCACTCTTTTATTTCCTGTGTATTTGCTTGTAATCTTGATTTTAGGCCAGAACCTTTAGCAGAAATATTAATGGTAGAAACTCTCTCTAATACTGTTAAATTTTAGGCCAGAACCTTTAGCAAAAATATTAGAAGCGCACTGTGTACATAAATATTATACGATAAAAGCTTCAGGGATAGAAATACTTATGAATCTAATACTGTTAGATTTTTCAGGATTTGATGTGATATTAGGAATGGACGGGTTAGAGAAGTATAAAGCAATAATCGATTGCGAAAGTGAAATTATAACTTTATATGGGTGCTGATTCTACTATGTGTTCTGTACCGACTGTTTGTAACTTTTCAGATGTCTTTCCCATCGAACTTCCTGGACTACTACCCCCACGAAAAGTAGAGTTCCTAATTGAATTGTTGTTCAAAACCCAGCCAATATTAAAGCTTGTCTGTCGAATGAGTCGTACTGAGCTAGCAGAGCTAGAAAATTAGCTTTCTAAACTAATTATACATACATTTATCTTTCCTAGCCATTCTCTTTAGGGCACTCCGGTGTTGTTCATTAAGAAGAAGGATGGATCCCTCAAACTCTGTGTGGATCACTGGGAACTCAACTGAGTGACAGTTAAAAACAAGTACCCCTTACCTCGGGTCATTGACCTCTTTGATCAACTGCAAGGAGCCATGGTCTTTTCTAAGATTAACCTCAGGATGGGATATCACCAGCTGAGAATCAAGAAAGAAGATATTTTGAAGACTACTTTTCGGTGTAGGTATAATTTGTAAGAGTTCAGGGTAATGCCATTTGGGTTAATCAATGCCTCTGAAGCCTTCATGGACCTCATAAACAGAGTTTTCTAGCACACACTAGACCAGTATGTCATCATTTTTATTGATGACATCTTAGTGTACTCCAAGAGGCTAGAGGAACATGCAGTGCACTTAATTGAAGTTTTGGAGACCCTTTGCTGGAAACAACTATATGCTAAACTTAACAAATGCTCCTTCTGGTTGGATCAAGTTTCCTTCCTCGATCATGTAATTTCGAGTGAAGGAGTTTTCATGGATTCGTTCAAGGTTGAAATAGTCGTCAACTTGAATCCACCCACTAATGTGGTCAAACTATGTAGTTTTCTTAGCTTGACAGGTTACTATAAGCGATTCATTGGCAGATTTGCTAAGATTGCTACTCCATTAGCCCGACTACCCTAAAATAGTGTACAATTTGTCTAGAATTATGAATGTAGTGAAAGCTTCATGGAATTGAAGCATCATCTCACCTCTTCTCCTGTGTTGATCCTCCCTAACAATATTGGATGATTTCAGGTTTACTGTGATGCCTCTCATATCGGCTTGGGGTGCATCTTGATGCAACATGGTAGAGTAGTCACTTATGGTTCTCAACAGTTAAAACCTCATGAGTGAAACTACCATACCATGACCTAGAGTTTCCGGCTATTATCGTTGCCCTGAAGATATGGCATCACTACCTGTTTGGTCAGACTTTCGAGATTTACACTGACCACAAGAGTTTGAAGTACATCTTTCACAAAGGGACTTAAACATGAGACTGAGTTGCTAAATGGATCTTCTAAAGGACTATGACTGCAAGATCATCTACCACCCTAGTAGAAGAAATGTAGTCGCAGATGCACTAAGTAGAAAGGAGTCCGCAATGTTGGCCCAAACCATGGCCTCCATTTGGAAATTGATGGATACTATATGGTCGCTCCAGCTTAACTACCATGGCAAAGGCATCTATCTTGCTCAAATTTGAGCCTTGTTGAATGTCTTCATGAAAATCTTGGAAGCTCAGTCCACCGACCCAAAACTCATCAAGATCTAGATAAGTTCTCCTCTGATGAATTTTCTGATTTTAGGATTTCAGATGATGGACTGTTTAGATTTCGAAACCAAATTTTAGTTTTTGTCGGTATAAAGGTGGATGTCCTCAAGACTGACCATGCTTCTAAGCTATCCATCCATCCTGAGAGTTTGAAACGACAATACTGGTGGTTAGAAATGAAGAAGGACATAATCGACTACTTCTCTTGATGCCTCACTTACAAGAGAATTAAGGTAGAACATCAAAGACCCGATCGTTTATTAGAAGGTCTTCCGATTCATGAATGGAAGTGGGAGCATGTAACCATGGATTTTGTCGCCAGATTACCTAGAACATATTTTGATCATAACACTATTTGGGTCATCATTGAATAACTAACCAAGACTGCCAATTAGGACCACTGACTTCACCAGTAAATTAGCCCGCCTATATGTTGATGAGAATGTTTGACTTTATGGTATTCCCTCATCCATTGTGTTTGATCATGACCCTCGATTTACCTCCCATTTATGGGACAGTTTTCAAGAAGCTTTGGGGTTCGGATTGCATTTCAGCACCACTTATCATCCCCAAATTGATGGAAAGTTAAAACATACGATCCAGACATTGAAGAAATGTCGCGTGTTTGCGTCCTTGACTTTGGTGATAACTGGTATGAGTATCTTCTCCTATATGAATTTACTTATAATAACAGTTATCATTCCAGCATCGGCATGGCTCCGTATGAAGCATTGTATGGTAGGCCTTACCGTTCTCCTACCTGTTGGAATGAAGTCAAAAATTAGTGCCATTTGGGAACAGACTTCATTTAGGAGACCATTGAAAATGTCGCAATCATTTGTAAGAACTTAGCTACAACCCATAGCTATTAGAAGAGTTATGTCAACAATCATAGGCGACCCTAGGAATTCGTTGTGGGAGACGAAGTTTTTCTCAAGGTTTTCCCCTATAAGGGAAAGATGCGGTTGGGGAGAAGAGGGAAGTTAAGCCCTCATTATGTGGGACCTTTTTTAATCATTAAGCACATTGCACCCATGGCCTACCACCTTGCTCTATCACGAGAGTTTATGGGTTTACATGACATCTTTCATGTCTCAATGCTAAAAGGTACCCTCCTAACCCTTCTTATATCATTCCTCACAATGAGGTAAAGGTACAAGTCGACATGAGTTATGAGGAAGTTCCCATGGAGATTCTTGGGTGGACTGACAAGGTCATACGCAACAAGATGATTCCCATGGTGAAGGTGTGATGGCAGCATCATAACTTGGAAGAAGCAATGTGGGAGTTGGAAAGCGAGATGAAGGAGAAGTATCTTGACCTGTTCGATATAAATTTGGGGAATAAAGTTTTTTAAGGTGGGGGGGATGTAACATCCCACCCATCACTGTGCTTAATTTATTTGGAAAGCCCTATTTATTCGGGGCATTCAGGCAGCATTGAACTCATTCAATCTATTTCTGTAAATTTTTATCATAATTTGGGAATTTATTTATCTTGATTTTATTTAATTTTTATTAGATTCTATTTAATTTTACTTTTGTTGAATTTAGCTAGTTTTTTTAATTTTATTTTGTTAAAAATAAATTCTAGAAAAATGAAAAAAATGGGAGAAAATCCCACGAAAAAAGGGAGCTATCTGCGCATGCGCACTATGCGCGCGTACAGCATGCGCGAGATGTGCATACAGCTCGCACGTCCCATCTGCGCACACGATGTGGGGCTGGTTCCTCCCTGTGTCTTGTCACGTGCAAGTGGGCCGTCCGCTCGTCGCATTGTGCACAAACAGGCGTCGCACACTGTGTAGCCACTATTCGCGCAGTAGGCTTGTGCAGATAGGCCTGTGTCCTGCTCGTGCGGTAGGAGGGTCGTGCGACTGCACACTAGCCTGCAGTATGCCGAACAGGTCATTATCTTCTCAGGCAGTGTACTTCCATCACCTTAGGCGGTGCACTGCTGCCACCTGTGGGGGTCGATTTTTTTCCCTCATTTTTCATGCCGAGCATCTTTTTCCCTCTCTCTTCACAAGCTTTCACTATTTGGTGCGAATCCAATGATTCCAAATTTCTATAAATAAGGTCTTCCTTTCCCATTCTTCCCCACACTTCCATTCTTTTATTTTTCAAGAATTAGAGAGTGAGAGAGTGATCTAGAGAGAAGGAGAAATAAAAGAAGAATGGTGAAGGAGAAGTTATCAAGGTTTTGGTAAGAAATTTAGTATTTCTTTATACATTTTAAGAGTATTTTTAGACAAAAAAATTTATTAAATTGATAATTTGTGACTTTGCTTATTTTGTATGATTTTGTGTTGGTAGGTCTAAATAAGATGAATTGTTCTTTATTTCAAGCATGCTATGTGATTTATAGACACTTAATGATTTGCATGTAATTAAAACAATATTAAACTGGTAAGGTTATCTGAAAAATAAAGAAATAAAAAATAAGAAAAGAAAAGTGGAATGAAGCATGAATAGTTCGAAATATGTATTTGTATTGACATGCATCATACATCAAGTGTCTCGTTAGACTTTTTATCTCTAAGGGATATCCGTTCTCCTAACCCCATCAGGGGTATCTGTTTCCCCCAACCCCATCTTGTCTGGAAAAACTTAGGAAGACTGCTCCATGTGGATGACGGCATACCCTCTGATGAGAGTGGTGATGCGAATATTTGTTAGGACCTTTGGCTAAGTAATGTCGTGATTATAGATATCTGTTCATACCACTATGGTTGGTACGGTCGTGGTCATAGATCGTACCATGGTTTGGCCAGCCGGAAGTGGGCCTGAGCAAATTGCCATATCTGTATCTAATCTGGTCATTCCACTTGGGTAGTTGGAAATCTGTATCTGCCCTCAGAGGTGAAAGTTTGTAACGACTTCGTGAAGCATTACACTAAAGATCTGTGCATTTCATGATTAATTTAATTTTCTCCATTATTTGGCATGATATGTTTTTTTAAATTTACAATTTTGACATCAGATAGAACATTCATGTGTAATATATCAACCATGGCATGCAACATATTGGTCTAGATATGTGATCAATCACCCTAAATGTTTATTTATTTAAATATTTTCTTAATTAACTATTCATAATTTTTAAAAATATTTTTTTCATATACACAATTAGTCCACATATGCAAGTTATAATTGAAATACATAACTTCTTAAGGTAGATGTGAAAGAAAACTTCTTATCTAGGAAGACAGATATTGCTAAAGAAAAATTAGTTGTGTTGGAAATTTTATTTATATAAAACCTAATGATTTTTTATTACTAATAATCTAAAGGTAAATACAGACTTAACACTTCTTTCATAAGAGAAAAAGTAAAATGTAAGGTTTTCTCTGTTGAGATTAAATTGTAATTAAATCCAAAACATTTGTAGTCATTAAATAAATATAGATTCTTATACCTTACTTATTGTACATATTGCAGAATATAGAATGAGGTTAATGGTTTTATGAATGGGTAAAGGGCATGTATTGGAAGGGAAAAAAAGAACAAAAAAGGTTGTAGATGGGCTGGAAAAATATAAAATAATAATTTGTTTAAGATAAAACAAAAAAGGTAAAATGTAATAAAATCTATTTTTTATGAAAAATAATAATAAAAATATGAAAACACAATCCTCATCTCCTTAAAAGGAATCCACTCAAGGGTACCTTAAGATTGTCTTTTAGGTCAAATGAGTTTTGTTAGTGGTTAATTTTCTTACTGATAGTATACTTCGGAGCATCTCCTTTGACCCAATACAAATTGCATGTATACAATCCAACAAAAGACTAAAAGTTGGATGGTTGAGAAATGAAAACAGGATACTAAAATATATAATACAATAAGTCCCTTTTAGTTTTTTCAACTTAACAATTGGCTCTTTTGAGTACTATATTCATCTGGAAAAAGAAAAAGAAGCTTGATAATATTTATATTCATGTGGGACTACAGTACTATATCCATAAGGAATCTAAGGGATGGTTTCGATTGGTTATCGAGGTAACTGGTTTTATACTCTATGAAATCTACTCTAATAAACCCATTTTAAAACCAAGGAAGAAGAAAACGGAAGAAAAAAGTAGTTCTGTAGTGCCACCGGGAGAAAGGAAGAAGGTGGGAAGGGCAAGGAAGAATAAAGAGGATGGGGAACTAGGGAGTACCCCACTGAAGAGGAAGGTTGGTAGGCCAAAGAAGGTGGTGGATGGAGAAGAAAATGCTTCTTCTATATATTGGTTTTGAGTGTATATATATATATATATTTCTTGAAAATATTCAAGTCATGATTAATATTATAGTATTAAAATATTTTATCTCAAGTCTCTTTTTTATATAGGTGCCTTTGGTGAGGAAATCTAGTAACAAAATGGAGAATGAGGTGAATGCTTCAATGAGTGAAGTATATATCTATATGTATATGTATAATAGTATAAATGTTTCCAGGTGCTAATAGAAGAGGAACACCTGAACGCTGGAGCAAGAGAGAGGCTTCAAACCCTTGATGAGGTAAATAAATTAATAAAAAAGATTGAAATTAATGTTTTTATTCTTGAGCAGACATTAGAATTTTCTTACTTTGTGTTGTTGTATAGATGGTGAAATGTTTAATGTAACCTTATGATGTTATTTTTAGTTATTTATAGGTGGATATAAAAGAAAATTACAGTCACTTAATTTTTTGGTAACTTATAGATGATGGAGAAGACCTTCATGGAGAGAAAAGGGAAGGTTGTAAAAGAGGAGATTGATCCCATTGATGAGGTAATTAAGAAGAGATTACTAATCACAAATTATATAGGTGAATAAACTTTATTTATTGTTTAGGTGATAAAATATTTTCAACAGATACTGTAACCTCAACCAGAATAAATATTGAAATATTATTGGGTGAGTAGTGTTTAATAAATATTTCAGTTGATATATGATAATGTTACAAGTACTAAAATTATTGTTGTTCAGGAGGAAAAAGGAAATGCGGAGAAGTACAACTTAATGTACAAGCCTAGAGGTGTATCAAGGAGCAAGATGCCAGAGAAGTTTTCATGACAATGTCTCAACAGTCAAATAAAGATATCGTAATCAATGAAAAAGGTAACAAGGGAAAGAATGATGAAGAGGAACATAAGATATAAATTGGTGGTGTTTGTGAAAACAATGAACATATCGGAGTCACCATTAACTCTCAATTTGTTGGTTATTATGATATTTATATATGATAGTAGCTCTTTCTTGCTATCATTGTAGTCTAGATAACACAATTATATTTCAACATAATGGTAGAATGTTAAATGACAACTTTCTTAACATTTGTAGCAAATTCTTCAATATTCACAATAAATAAACATTGAGAGATTGTACTCACTCAACGTAATTCTCTAGTTTGATTAACTATAGATTCTAATGTTGCTAAAATTTAAATTTATAAAAAGCAATATCATGTTTTCAAAGATAGAAAATAGTTATGCAGTTTCAATTTTTTTTGTTAAGTATATAAGAGTAAATCAAATTTACAAAAATAGAAAATAGGTGTGTAGTTTAATATTTTTTTAGTCAAATTTTAATTTAAACTTCTTAAATAGTATAAACATTTGAATTCTTTATCATAAATATTATAATCTTAGTGAAAATACAATTGTGTGAACTAAAATTAAAAATTAGCAAAACACATTCGAGCTAGTAAAAAAATAAATTACGAGAGTAAATATACAAATAATTGTTAAACTATTAACTATAAATGTGTGCATATATACATATAACCCCATGATTTTTCACACATCAAAGCAGTCTTTCCACCATTGTTTAAATAAAAAAATCATATATGTGAAATTTTACCCTAATTCTGTGAGATATAATAATAAAATATTTTTGTTAGCCCTAATCCGATTATATGGATAGAGTTATTAAAGACTTTGTTAATTTTTAATTCATACTTGGTCAAGGCACTTTTCATCCTTCAGTCGTCATCATCTTTGCTAACTTCTCGCATCTACTCTGTTGCTTTGTTGTCCATTCTTTTTTCATTTGTATTGAGAAAAAGATGATGATGATGAGAAGAAAATAAATAAAAAGCGTGCTTTGGGTTATTTTTTAATTTGGACTTAATTTATTTAATCTAAAAATTAGTTAATTAATGAAGTTAACTTGATAAAAAAATATCATCTCTTGAGAGAGAGAAAAAGAGGAAAGAGAAGGGAGACGGAAGGAAAAGAAAAAAAATGTGTGTTTGTTTGTTTATGTTTAAAATTTAACAAAGTTAGTACTTTTAAAATAATAGAAAAACTCTGGGACTTTTGTGGATCAAATAGAACATTAAGGACGAAAACAAAAAAGCCAGAGTTTAGGGGTAAAATGGTAATTTAAGCTAATTATTATTATATATTAGATAAAAATTTAGATTATTATCTACTCAAATTTTAAAATAAGAAAATAAATTTATTGTGATAAATATATATAGTAGTTAGTTATTTAAATATAAAAAAAGATTAATTTAATTTTTAGTTGACTATGAATATAAATTATTGATCTCATATATCTCTACTGTCTCTTATTTCTCACGCAAATCTTCCATCAAAAAGTAATGCATGATAACAAATAAGTAATGTATGATTTGCTAAGTGGACATAAGATGATAACTTGAGTATCGTGTTCTTACTTTGTTTTTACTATTATTATTTTGCAATAAATATATTGGTTTATTATATGTGATGAATTTAATTTAGTTTTATCAACAAAATTTACTGAGATAATGTTTAAAGATTCTAAATAGTCGAATTATTTGATTCTGATATAAACTCAATTTCTTAATTACTATATGATTAATCAAATATTTTAATTAAAAATTATAAGTTGTGTATAATACGAGATAAAAATTAATATTTTAGAAGTAAGTAATTTTTTATTTGAATAGTTAATTAAGAAAAGCTTTTAACTAAAAAAAAATCATTTAATTGAACATGCGTATGTTTTTTTCTAGTGAAAATAATATATATTATATCTAATTTTAGGATGGATAAATTTGGCGAAACAACTCTACAGGCCCATAGTAAAAAGATGTTAGTTAATTAAGTTTGGCAAGACTTTGCACAAAACCATAAAAGCTCAATATGCCACATATCTAAACATAATTTATACATATCAAAAAACGATTCTTGACTAGCTAAAGCTCCCATAGCTGAGTGAACAACTTCATATATATACTTGATAATTGTGTATTTTATACACTATCAAGATTGTTTTTGCTTTTGTTTTTGCTTGTTTTGAGTAATTCTTATTAGTTTTTCATTTGATTTTAGTTTACTTAGTCACTTTAGTTTATTTCATAAATTTTAGTCATTTTGGGAGAATTTAAAAATTTTTGGACGAAAGCATGAAAGGGCAGAAACATGCATTGCAGATGCACTCATGCAGGTGGTGATGCACATCAGTCCTCGAGTCTCTCTTTATACAGAAGTTTGAAGATAGAAATTTGCATGGGCAGGTGCAAGATCATGCGAGAAAAACAAAATTATTAGGTTTCCTAAAGTGCTTGGGATGCCATATTTTCTTTCCTATTTCATTTAGGATTTGTATTTATGATATAATATTATTTATCCTAGTATATGTAAGACATATTATTAGTATTCAAGAGCACTTTTCTTATTTGAGGGATTGTTCTAAGTTAGAGAGTTTCTTCTTCTTCTTCTTTTAAGACTCAAAACTCCGTTGGAGAGGAGATCAAGCTCAAGATGAAGAGACAATTAAGAGTTTGATTTTATTTTATCATGTTTTCTTTTAGTTTCAATTTTTGCTTTCTAGATTTATTTATGGAGTAGATTTCTTTTGTTAGGGAAAACATGAACCCTAAACTATGATGGGTATTGATTTTGATTAATGATATTGAGTTAGTTTTATGCAAAATCATTGAGTTTAATGTTTTTATTGATATTTTGTTAATTAAATTCCTTAATGATGCGTCGAATAGAGAAGTTAGAATTTTGTATAACAGGTTTAATAATAGATTTGTTCAAATAGATAATCTGAAATTAACTTATGACATATATTCATGTTCTTGAATAAGGTCTGATAATTGGGTTGATTATATGCAGATTTCTATGAAGTGTCTTAATAAGAGTTTCATTTAAATCTAAAAGGTTATGTCCCTGAATAAGGTTAACCAGGCTTTAGAATTAATCCGCTAATCTTATCTTAGATTTCATCATCAATGTTGATATATAGACAAGTTTAGGGGGATTATAGACCCTAACATTATTTTATTAATTGATTTATCTTCAATTTACAATGGTAATTGAATTCTCTGCAATTTTATTTAGTTTTACATTTTACATTAATTTGCTTTCATTTGAACAATATTTTTCAAATAATAGTTTTCAGTATAATAATTGATTTATAAAATTTGGTCTTCATGGAACGATATTCGGATTCTCATATCTGTATTATTGATACGACTAATGCACTTGCTAGTGTTGTCTAGGACGCATTAAGTTTTTGGCGTTGTTGCTAGGGACCAAAAATTTATTTAAAAATTATTATATCGTTACTAGTTGTTAATTTGAGATTTTTAATTTTTAAATTTTTGTCTCTTCTGTTTCAAGTTTTGCTAGTGTATGACTAGAAATTCTAAGGAGCTACTAATAGAATCTGATTTGGAACCTGAACGAACTTTTCATTTAAGAAAAAGAGCAAACCATAAACTCAACATGGCAGAAAATCAAAACAATCTTATTGAAGGAGGCAAGAAAAATAATGGTGCTAGAGGTGCTCAACCTATTCGCACCATGAGAGACTATGCCATGCCATCATTGGAAGACACAAGTCTGAGCATTTTGAGACATGTTGTAAGCTAACAACTTTGAGATCAAGCTAGCAATACTACACTTGATCCAACCTACTTGTCAATTTGGAGGATTACCTAGTGAAGATCCACACCAACACAGCCAGTTTCTTTGAAATTTTTGATACTTTCAAGTATAATAGAGTTTATAAAGGTGGAAAAATGTTAAGGCTTTTTTCTTTCTCTTTAAGGGATAAAACACATGTCACGAACCATACCCCATCTTATAGGATAATGACCAGATTATACTTAAATCACATAGACTTGAGTTAAGTAAAATAACTTAACTTTATTAATCATAACACAGTCACAAAAGCGTTACATCCCTTAAATGTGAAACATAAACATATGTACGAGACCCTAAATTTCTTTGCTTATATTACTAAACAAAAATATGAAACAGTAACCTTAATCTCAGAGTCTAGCCTCAAAAATTTTCTCCATATCACCACTCGCTCAGCAGCGGCATCTTTAGTCTCTGGAGGGTGATAGGGGTGAGATGAAATATCCCAATAAATGATATTATAAAATCACAGCATAGTACATGCAATATATAATTTCTTTACGCACAATAAAATATATATCATATAATCTTTTTAAAACAAATATATGAATCAATAGATGAATGCATAAATCAGAAAATAGGTTCACAATTGCTTTGTTGTATACTTCATTACTATTATGGAGGATCATCTAGTTAACATACATCATGTATAGTCACACATACTTATCACTGCTTCCCCATTATCCAAACACAGACATACATGAGTACCTTAAAACACTGCTACCTCGAACACGGAATAGTTAAGGTACACAGATCAGACTGTTTCCTCATACACTCGAATACAAAAAGGTTATGTATTAGTACACACTTTTCACTTCACGAATACACCCGAACACATAATGATTATGTATTCCCACATTGAATTCTAGCATAATGCAGGTGTTTTTGGGACAACTCCTTTCCATAATGAGTGATGTACACATTTCAAACATTTCCAAAACAAAAAAAAGAAATAATACTTATATCAAAGTAAAAATTTAACAAATACTTATTTAGCAAATATGAAAGAAAAATAAAACACTTTCACATTTTTATATTGAAAATATGTAAAATATTATAAAATTAAATAGGCCATAAATCTATAATATTCACTTACCTTAGGTCCTTAGAAGTCGTAATCTTAATTCTGTTAAAGTTCTGACTTTATTTATGACCATTTTCTATCAAAATTTTGGCAGAGTTTCAAGATGATTTTTGTTCACTTTCTTGACATAAAAAATATCCAATACAATACTCAAAAACTAATCCTGAACATTAAAGAGAAATCGAACTTCAAAACTTAAGAAAAGACTTACCTTTCTAACAGTTTATAACCTTCTTTTGATCATAAACGTTCCTCCTATTCTTTTCTTTTTCCTCTACTCTCATGAATTTAGCAAAGTTTCCCCATGGTTTTTATCTAAAACCTCACAATACTCTCAAGAATCACACACTTCATTCTCCTTCTTCTTTTCGTACCTCTATGCTTCTTACTATTTTCTCTCTTCCAAAATTTCTCCTCCTCCCTTCTCCCACCTCCCATATATAGAAGTGGGCAGCCACGAGAGAAAGGTTACCACTATTCCATCATGCTATTTCATGTAAAAGTTGCCAACTTTCTTCATGTCACTTCATCTAAAAGGTTCCCACTTTTCACATGCCGCTTTTTCTCAAGGGTCTTTTCACATTCCACTTCATCTAAAAGGTTACAATTTTTCACATGCCACTTCATTTAAAAGTTGTCACTTTCCATTTTGTCACTTCATTTAAAAGTTCACACTTTTCACATGTCACTTCCTCCAAAAGTTGCCGCTTTCTGTTATGTCACTTTATCTAAAAGTTACCATTTTTCATTATACCACTTCATCTAAAAGGTGCCCACTTTTTTCCATGCCTCTTCATGCTTATTCTAGCTCTTTCATCCTTATCCATCTTTTTTTTGTTTGGCTCTAAACTACGTTATTAACCATATTATATATTTTTAAACACATATAAAGGTTAAGTTAAATATATCAAACATAAGAAATTAACTCGAGGGTATTTCCGAGCTATCACATCCTCCCCCATTTAAAAAAAAAATTTGTCGTCCAAATTGAAGTTACCGGTGGTCAGAAATAGATGTGGATATTTTGTCTTCATTTCCTCTTCTGGGTCCCATATGGCTTGTTTGATCGAAAGATACTGCCATAATACCTTTACTAAGGAAATTATCTTTGATCGTAATATCTTATCTTTGCAATCTACTATCTGCAAGGAAGATCAATGTAGGATAGGTTGTCCTAAAGTACAAGGGGTTCATATCGGAGTACATGTGATGGATCTTGGTGATATTTCTTCAGCATTAACAAATGGAGATGTATATTGGTTAACTAAGGTGGCAATACTAAACAGTAGGTGACAGCTCTCACTTTATCCAATATCTCAAAAGATCTGATAAATCTAGGACTAAGATTTCTTTTCCTCCCAAAAGCTCATGATCCCTTTAATTGGTGAGATTTCCAAAAAATACATGGTTGCTTACTTTAAATTCTAAATCTCTTCTCTGATTTTTGACATAACGTTTCAGCCTATTTTGAGGTGTTAGAAGATGTTTCTTAACCAATTTCACCTTCTCTATAGTTTCTTCTATGAATTTAGATCCAACCAGTTTTTATTCCCCAACTTCTTCCCAACAAATAGGTGATCTATAGAGTCTTTCATACAAAGCTTCACAAGGTGCCCTTTGAATGCTGGATCGATAGCTATTGTTATATGCGAACTCAATCAGAGATAAATGATCATCCCAATTATCTCGCAACTCAATGACGCAGGCTCTTAGCATATCTTATAGAGTTTAGATTGTCCGTTCTGATTGACCATCCATCTGAGGATGAAAAGCCATACTAAAGGATAGTTTGGTCCCCATAGCATTCTATAGACTGGTCCAAAATCTCAAAGTGAAGTAGGGATCTCGACCAGAGATGATTGTGATTGAAATTCCATACAATCTCACAATCTCCTTGATATAGAGCTTGGCTAACTTGTTTAGTGGGCCATTTACTCTGATAGCCAGGAAATGAGCAGACTTAGTTAGTTTATCAATGATAACCCAAATGGCATCATGCTGAGATCTTGTTTTAAGTAGACCCACCACTAAACCCATGGTAATATGTTCCCATTTCCACTCTACTATCGGTAAGGTCTAAAGTAGTCCTGCTGGCCTCTAATGTTTAGCCTTCACTTGTTGGTAGGTGAGACATTTGGAAACAAACTCTGCTATACCCTTCTTCATCCCACTCCATCAATATTTGGTTTTCAAGTTCTGATACATCTTAGTGTTGCCATGGTGCATAATAAATCTAGAGTAGTGCACTTCTTCTAATATCTCATTTTTCATACTATTATTATTTGGCTCACATGCTCTATTTCTAAACCTCAATACACCATCTTTTGATAGTTTGAATTCTAGCCTAAGCCCCTTATTGAGATTTTCCATAATCGACTTCAAGGTAAGATTAGACTGCTAGGCTTCTCTAATTTTTTCTATGAAAATGGATTGTACTTTTATATTAGTTAGGTATCATCCTGATCTCTTATATCAAACAAACAGGTTCAACTTCTGAAACTCTTCTACAAGTCTCCACTGTGAGGCCATCATGTAAGGAAGAGTGCAAGTACTCTTCCTACTAAGTGCATTTGCAACCATATTTCCTTTTCTCATATGGTATAGAATCTTACAATCATTGTTCTTAAGTAAATCCATCCATCTCTTTTGGTGCATATTAAGTTCTTTTTGCGAGAACAAATAATTCAAACTCTTATTGTCTGTGTGAATATCAAAACTTTCACCATATAGATATTGGCCCAAGATCTTTAAGGTAAAAACTATGGCAACTAGTTCTAAGTCATGTGTAGGATAGTTATACTCATGATTCTTTAATTTTTTGGAACCGTAGGCTATCATTTTTTGGTGTTGCATTAACATGCATCCCAACCCTTGCTTTAAAGCATCACTGTAGATAGAAATCTACTAGTACTATTAGGAATAGCCAATACTAGGGCTGCTATCAACTGCTTCTTCAGTTCCTAAAAACTTTGTTCACGCTTATCGTTCCACTCAAACTTTGTGTCCTTTCTAGTGAGCTGAGTTAATGGAGTAGTGATCTTTGAAAAACTTTCAATGAACTTCCTGTAGCATCCAACTAGATCAAGGAAACTTGAACTGTAATTAGTGTTGTAGGTCTTTTCCAGTTTACTACCGCTTCTACCTCAGTTGGATCTACTGATATCCCGTCCTTTAAAATTATATGTTCTAGGAAGGAAACCTCCTTTAACTTGGCATACAACTTCTTTTTCCTAAGTATATCAAGCACTATTACCAGATGTTTTGCATGTTCAGCCTTGCTCTGTGAATATATTAGTATATCATTAATGAGGATGATGACAAACTTATCCAATAATGGTTGGAAGACTCTGTTTGTAACGGCCCCAGAAATTTAAAATGAAATGTATATTAAAAATATCAAATGCGGAAGCGAAGTCAAAAATTTGATTAACATCCCTTACACTAAAACCAAAAACGTGCTCACAATATAAAAGATCAAACTACCTAAAGGAGAAACTTGAAAGTAAAAGCTACGAATATGATTATGGAGTCTTTAGGCGTCCCCTTTGTCGTCCTCCTGCGGAACCGGCTCGGGAACAATGTCTTCCTGATCTGAAATGATTAAATAAGGAATGAACTACACTAGCCCAGTAAAGACATCACGATATCTCTCCGTCACGGAGGTAAAGGTGGGTAGAAAATACAAAAAGACCAATGGAGCATAATTTACAACAAATCCTTTTATCAATAATAAAACCTTTACCATTCACTTACCTCGGTGAAATTCATAAAAATAATACACGAAAGCAATAACATCATCATCATCATGAAATCATATATAAACTGTATAACATAATACTTATCAAGCCTTTCGTAATTCAATCGTTACACAACATATTTTCCTCATTTACCAGCCCACTAGTATCCATGGGGATCCATAGCGGTCCCGTTACCCGTTAACCCTTAACACTTGAAATCATATTCCAGGGCTGTCCCCATACCCCGTCCGGTATGGGTGCCAAAACTATAAACCTCATTACCCCGTCCGGTATGAGGGTGAAACGGGCCGTCCCTATACCCGGTCCGGTATGGGCGCCAAAACACATAAGATCTCCATACCCCGTCCGGTATGGGAGACCACAATCCCGGTAGGGTTCCCTACGGACCCGGTCCGTCCACCATCTCCCAGGATATCTAGTCAGGCTGACAACATTATACAATTACCCATTTACATAACCTTTCATTTTCCTTTCCCTCAGTCAGCATTATCAATCCACACACAAACAAGCGAAATGGTAATTTATGCCAAACAGACAACATACAGCATCAATACCCCAGTCATTCAATCCATAATCAGTAAAACAGTAAAATATGCACACGAAACTGTAAAATGAAAACATCAAACCTCATACTGCATTTAAAACTGTAAACAAGCCAAATAACAGTTAACCGACAAACACACTAGACTCGGGCTCCATTAGCGACCTTAAGCAATTTCACACATTCGTTGATTCATGAAATACCGTTTTATCATTTATTGAACTTTAATACCGTGATAGGAAAAAGGGTGAGGGGTCCTTACACGTTTCGGGGTCCGAACACGGCTTCACAGTGCGCCTACAGGCTGTCCCTAATTTTCCCTGAATTTTTCCTGGGGAACTGAAAGCACTACTGGTACCTGCACGTGTTCCAAAAAATCCCAAATTAGGCCCAGGGCCCCTTTCGGCAAATATCGCATTTCTGGCACGGCGGCTCCGCCATGCTCCGGCGACGGCGCCGCCGCTTGCGGCGACGATTCGCCTTGGTTTGGCCGTTTTCAGCCGTTTCTGTCGCCGCTTGCAGCGGCGATTCACCTTGGTTTGGCCGTTTTCGATCGTTTCTGGCCGAATTCAGCCACACTTGCATCGATCCTTGCGATTAAATAACTCTAGGGCCCTCGGGGGGCCAAAAAATTATGGAAAACCGAAGCTTACCGGCGGCGATGCCCTCGGGTGCGGCGGCTCTCCGGTGAAGTTCGTGTTTTGGTGATTCGGCTCTGATCAACCTGTAGAGAAAAGAATGGTGATCACGGTGATATAAAAATTGCATTAAACGGTGGCCGGGAAGGGCCTCATCGGAGGCAAAAACTGAGGAGGGGCGCGGCGGCGCCGCTGGGTTTCGACCGTGTTTTTCGGCCGTTTGGCCAGGATTTTGGCTCCGATTTGGCCACAGGGGAAATCAGCGCGGAAAAACGAGTCGGGGGTATGAAATTTACCTCGATTGGCAGTCAGAAATCCCTCCGGTGCGGCGGCGGGTGGCGGCGGCCGGCTTCTGGTTCGTCTTCTCTGGCGAGGGAAGGCGGCTAGGGTTTTGTGGTCTGGTGTGGGGGTCTTATTTATACCCTTTTGCCTTTTGATCTCAGACGTTCATTTTGATTTAATCTGGGTCGTCCATTTTTGATTGAATCTGGGCCGTCCGTGCGATTGCATCTGGGCCGTCCGATCGCACATTTGATCTGGGCCGTCTAATCGCGCATACACGGATCGCCAACATGGCCCATCCCGGATCGACGTGGTCTTACCATGTGGCAGGTCCCGGTTGGCCGGGATTGCTGACTGGGTCTGCTGACGTGGCTGCTGACGTGGCCCCGTTTTTTTTTTTTTTTTTTCTTCTTCTTCTTCAATTTCCCGGGCGCTACACTGTTCATCAAATTTATAAATACCGTAGGAGCATTTGTTAGACCAAAGGCATGACTAAGAATTTGTAATGGCTATATCTGGCCATAAAGGAAGTCTTGAGAACATCCTCTTTCTTAATCTTTAGTTGATGGTATCAAAAACATAGATCAATCTATGAGAATACTTGAGCTTCTTAAATTTGATCAAATAGATCATCGATAAAGGCAACGGATAATTATTGTTTATGGTAACTTGGTTTAGTTTCCTATGATCGATATAGAGCCGCATGGTACCATCCTTCTTATTTACAAATAGTTCTGGGGCTCCCCATAGTGATACACTTGGTTAATGAAACCCTTATAAAATAATTCTTGCAATTATTTCTTGAGTTCCTTTAGTTTGGCATTTGCCTTTTGATATAAAGCCTTAGAGATAGGGCTCATACCAAGAATTAAGTCAATAAAGAACTCGATCACCTGACCTTTGGGTAGACCTGGAATATCTTATAAGAAAACATCAAAATATTCCTTCACCATGAGTGTTTCTTATAGATTGAAATTTTAACTTTTATTCTCCACTATGTAAGCCAAATACCCTACATATCCCTTCTCAAGTAATCGTAGAGCTTGAATGCAAGATATGAGACATGGATGTTGGGGCTCCCTAATCCCTTTAAATTTGAAGGCCTTATCATTGGGAATTAAAGGTCACCGTCTTCAAGTAACAATCTATATTGGCATGGTACGCTACCAACCAGTTCATTCCTAGTATGACGTCAAAATCATGCATATATAAGAGTGTGAGATCTACTAGTAACTCTCTATTGGCAATCTCTACAATACATCCTCAGCAGACTGTACTAGTGATCAAGTCCCTGTTGATTGGGATAGAGACTACTAATACATAATCTAAAGATGACTGTTCAATGTTCAGATATTGAGCGAACTCATGTGATGTAAAAGAGTGTGTAGATCTGGGTTCTATTAGAACCTTTGCCAAGGTATTAGAGATAGTGAGCATGCCTTATATCATATCCTTGGCGGCTTCAACATCTCTTTCACTAAAGGCATATACTCTTCCTTAAGTTTTTATCCTGATCTACTCTTTATTGATAGGACACCCTTTGATCCAATATTGAGTACTACTACATCTAAAACATCCATTTGTAAGTTTATAACTGGGTCTACTACCATGGTTCTTTCCACAACGGGGGCATATATGCTCTCGCCCTTGTGTTAGGACTATGAGACCTATCTTTTGCCTTTTATCAATATGTTGTGGCTCTTAGTCATTCCTCTTATTATTTGGTATGAATGGTCGAACCTCTTGAATCTATTGTGGTACTGGGCTTATAGCCTCTTCTGCAATCTATGTTGTTTTCAGTGTTTCTTGATAGTAATTAATCTTTCAGAATTGAGATTTTATCCTAGATCTCCTTACGCAGACCTCTATGAAACTTCGTGGCTCTTAGGCTTCCATTTGCTACTGAGTTGGGTGCAAACTGAGCCAACTCTATGAATTTTTCTGCATATTCTACTACTCTCATATTCCTTAGCTTTAACTCTAGGAATTCCATTTTCTTCTATTTTTGAACGAAGTCAGGAAAATACTTCCCGCAGAATGTCACTCAAGATGCTTTCCGAAGGATCGGTGTCCTCGGGGATCCCTTCTTCAGGTGTCACCAGTGTTTTTCAGCTCCCTTGCATGTGAATGTGGTTAATTGTACCTTTTGCTCTAAAGTGAGGCTGAGAACCTCGAACATCTTCTCCAACTCCATTATCCACTGCTCGACTAATATCGGGTCGATTGCTCCAGTTAATGGTGGTGGGTTCATCTTTTTAAATCTTTCAATGAGTTTTTCATTATTTTCATCCATCGGTTGGGTGTTACTGGTACTAGCATTATTACCATTAGTAGCACTTTAGCTATGGACTACGTGTTGACCTACTACTGTAGCGAAGCCTTCAACTATACACAAAAGTCTATCTAGACTTTGCTTGATCCGGTCTTCCAGAACCTGATGTGCCTACTCTCTCGTTATTCTTGCCATTCTCTGCATTCATGAAATTCAAACTTAGAGGCATTTCCCTATGTTTCACAATGCTATCTAAGCCTTATCTAACCCTAAGCCTTATATTCAAGGGATGTCTTAAAACCGTGCTCTAATACCACTTATCATGGAGCACACCATGTCTTATAGAGTAATAACTAGAGCATATTTACTTAAATCACATAGACTCGAGTTAAGTAAAATAACTTAACTTTATTAATCATAATAGAGTTACAGAAGTGTTACATTCCTTGAATGTAAAACATAAACATATATACAAGACCCTAAATTTCCTTGCTTATATTTCTAAATAAAAGTACGAAATAGTAACCTTAATCTTAGAGTCTATCTTCGAAAATTTTCTCCGTATACTGCTCACTATGCAGTGGTATATTAGTATTTGGAGGGTGAAAAAGGGGGTGAGATAAAATATACCAATATGCGATATTATGAAATCATAGCATAATACATGCAATATATGTTTCTTTATACACAACAAAACATATATTTTATAATCTTTCTAAAATAAATATACAAATCAGAAGACGAATGCATAAATCAAAAAACAGATTCACAATTGCTTCATTGTATACTTCATCACTATTCTGCAGGATCAATCAGTTACCATACATTATGCATAGGCACACATACTTATCACGGGTTCTCCATGTACCCAAATATAGAATGACATATATGAGTACCTTGAAATACTACTACCCCCCGAACACGAAATGGTTAGGGTATGCAAATCAAACTGTTTTCCCGTACACCTAAACACGAAACGGTTATGTATGGATACACACTTACCACTCTGCCAATACACCCAAACATGGAATGGTTATGTATGGTCACATTGAAGCCTAGCATAATGTAGGTGTGTTTGGAACAACTCATTCCCATAATGAGTGATGCACACATATCAAAATCACATTTTGAAGACACAAAGCAAAATAACACTTATAGTGAAGTAAAACTTTACAAATATTTATTTAGCAAATACGGAAGACAAATAGAACACTTTCACATTTTTATATTGCAAAAATGTAAAATACTTCAAAATTACGTAGGCTATAAATTCATAATATCCAATTACCTTGGGTTCTTAGCAGTCGTAATCTTAATTTCGGTAGAGTTCCAGCTTTATTTATGACCTTTTTCTCTCAAAAATCTACCAGAGTTTTGGGATATTTTTGGTCATTTTCTTGACTTAAAAATACCCAACATAATTCTCAAAAGCCAATCCCAAAAATTAAAGTGAAACTGAATTTTAAAACTTAAGAAAAGACTTATCTTTATAATAGTTTATAACCTTCTTTTGACTATGAGTCTTCCTCCTCTTCCCTCTCTCTTTTTTTACTCTCATGAATTTAGTAGAGTTTCCCCAAGGTTTTTATATAAAACCTCATAATACTTTCAAAAATCACACAGTTTGTACTCCTTTCCCACCTCTATGCTTCTCACTGTTTTCTCTTATCCAGAATGTATCTTCCTCTCTTCTCCCAACCCCTATTTATAGGAGTGGGAAGCCACGCAAGAAAGGCTGCCACCATTCTATCATACCATTTCATCTAAAAGGTTACCACTATCCGTTATGTCACTTTATTTTAAAAATTACCACTTTTTACATGTCACTTCATCTAAAAGTTACCACTTTTCATTATACCACTTCATCTAAAAGATTCCTATATTTTTCTATGCCTCTTCATGCTTATTCTAGCTCTTTCATCCTTATACATATTTTTTCCATTTAAATTTAAACTTTGTTCTTAAACTTATTATATATTTTCAAACACATAATAGTTAAATTAAGTATATCAAACATAAAAAATTAACTTGAGGATAATTTTGAGCTATCACAGCACAACATTAATTGCGATCACTACCACCGAACTTCATAACTACTTAGAATGCATTGACACAAAAATTCCTTAATAGGTATTTTCCTCATTCTAAAATTGCACAATTAACAAATGAGGTTACTAATTTTCACAAGGAGATTCAAAGACCTTACATGTGGTAAAGATATGCTAAGAAGATTCCCTAAAGGGGAATTTTCTATTTTGTAAAAAGTACAAACCTTCTACAATGGAATTAATAGCAAAGTCAGAAGCATGATAGACACTTCATGTGGAGTTCACTATATATGAAGTCACCTGAAGAAGCTTATGAATTGATAGAAGAGATGGCTACCAACTCAAGTGAATGGCCTACTAAAAGACCATTAACAAAGAAAGTAGTTGGAATTTATAATATAGATGTTTTTATAGCATTGATAGCTCAAATGAAAGAATTGAATAAGAATGTACAAGGGCTAAAATTGCAAAAATCATATGTAGTGACAATTGTTTGTGATTCTTATGGAGGAGGGCATTCAAATCAAGAGTGTCAAGCAGGTAATACATTTGCTGCTAATAATGTGCCTAAACAAGCTGACTTTGTTAATAATTTTTGTAGGAAAAATGATCCTTTCAGTAATACTTATAATCCTGGTTGGAGAAATCACCCAAATCTATCATGGAACAATAGTAATAACTAAAGGAGACAACAACCATCAAGATTCCAACCTCAACAGCATCCTCCACCACAATAAAAGAAATCTAACTTGGAGGAGGTGATGACAAAGTTTGTTAACTCTGCCGAAGTAAGGTTACCAAATAATGAGGCTTCCATGAAGAATCCATATTTACAAATTGGATAGCTTGCTAATGCTATTGCGGGTCGAAATCAAGGATTATTACTAAGTAACTCAGAGACTAATCCCAAGGAGCATGTCAAGGCCATTACACTAAGAAATGGGAAGGTGTTGGAGGAGCCAAAGTAAAAGATAAGAGCTGATAAGGTGATTCAATCAAACCCAACTGAGGTGAGTGTAGAAGAGCAAGATAAAGAAAATACTAACTCTACAATTCTCAATTAAAACTCTAGTGTAGATGTTAATAAGTTTCCTTACCTAGATAGAATTAGGAAGGATAAAAATAATGCTAAGTTTGCTAGATTTTTAAATATCTTTAGGAAATTATAGATTAACATTCTATTTGTTGAGGCTTTGATGCAGATGCCACAATATGAAAACTTTCTTAAGGATATCCTTTCTAATAAAAGAATGACTGAGGAATATGGCATGGTAATGTCTACTAAAGAGTGTAGTGCCATTATATAAAATATGTTTCCTACAAAGCTTAAGGATCCAGAGAGTTTTTCTATACCTTGTGAACTAGGCAATTTAAAACTATGTGATTTGGGTTCTAGTATTAACTTAATGCCATTATCTGTTTAGAGGAGATTCAACCTTGAGAAGATGAAGGAGACAAGCATGGTTCTGTAGTTTTAGATAGATCAACTAAAAGACTTGCAGGAATCATTGAAGATATTTTGGAAAAAGTAGGAGAGTTTATATTCCCTGTAGATTTTGTTATACTTGATATGAATGATGAGTTTGAGTTATCATTGATTCTAGGTAGACCATTCTTATCCACACCTGGACCATTAATAGATGTAAAGAGTGGTAAACTAACCCTTAGGTTCAATGAGGAGGAGATAGTCTTTGATATTTAGAAGGCAATGAAAAATTTTCTATTAGTTTGGATGATATATGTTGTGCAATTGATATTATTGATAAGTGTTCAAATGAACAACAACAAGCCATTCTAGTGGAGGATAATTTAGAGAGATGTCTCAAGTTATCAAATACAACTAAAGAGGAGGATCCTAATTTACAAAGAGAAGTGATAGAGTTGGATAGTGAATCTCTATTAGATGTTGTGCTAGGAACAAAGGAGGAGCCACATGGTGAGACAAGAAAAATAGAGCTTAAGCCTTTACCTAATCATTTGAAATATGTGTTTCTTCAGAAGGAGCCTAACTTAGTAGTTATTTTTGCTTCTTTGGCAGAGTTAGAGGAAGAAATGTTGGTTGAAGTCTTGAGGAGGCATAAGAAAGCAACTGGGTGGTTGATCTCAGATATTAAGGGAATAAATCCAACCGTTTACATGCACAACGATTATCATGGACAATGATTTCAAGCAAACTATTCAACCAACTTTTGAATCTAACCAAGTAAGAGGTAGTGACAAAGGAAGTGGTAAAGTTACTTGATGTAGTTATTATTTATCTTATCTTTGATAGTTCTTGGGTTAGTCTGGTCAAATAATTGCTAAGAAGGGAGTTATTACTGTAGTTAAGAATGAGAAAAATGAATTAATCCCAACTAGAACAGCAACAGGGTGGCGAGTGTGTATAGATTATAGAAAATTTAATTTAGGCACTAGAAAAGACCTTTGTCCTTTACCATTTATGGATCAAATGCTAGAAGGCTAACAGGAATAGGTTTTAGTACTTTTTAGATGGTTATTTTGAATATTTTTATATTTCTATTGCCCCGGAATATCAAGAGAAAATAACCTTTACTTGTACTTATGGTAGTGTTGCTTATAGGCGCCTTTTGGGTTACGCAATCTACCGATTATGTTTCAAGGGTGTATGATGTCTATTTTTCATGACATGATTGAAAAATTTATTGAGATTTTTGTGGATGATTTCACTCTCTATGGATTAACATTTGACTCTTGTTTACATTATTTAGAGTTACTCTTGTAAGGATATAAGGAGACAAACTTGGTGCTGAATTGAGAGAAATGCCACTTCATGGTGATAGAAGGAATAGTTCTTGGACATAAAATTTTTGAAAGAGGAATTGAGGTAGACAAAGCAAAAGTGGAGGTGACAACAAAATTACCATCACCAACAGATGTTCGAGCTGTTTGAAGTTTCTTAGATCATACGGGTTTTTATAGAAGATTTATCAAGGATTTTTTTAAAATAACTAAGCTAAATTTCACTTTGGTAAGGATTGTTTGTAGGCCTTTAACTTATTGAAGGAGAAGCTAGTGACAACCCCTATGATTGTAGTACCATATTGGAGTGAGCCTTTCGAGCTTATGTGTGATGCTAGTGACAATGTAGTAGGAGTTGTCATTAGGAAAAGAAGAGATAAAAATTTTAGAACCATTTGTTATGCTAGTCATACTCTCACAGGCCCACAACTCAATTATAGTACAATTGAAAAGGAGCTTCTAACAATTATTTTTGCATTTAAGAAATTTAGATCATATTTAATAGGTTAAAAAATAATTGTTTTCACTCGCCATGTAGCTTTGAGGCATCTTTTTACTAAAAAAGTCTCTAAACTAAGATTGATTCGTTGGGTGTTGCTACTACAAGAGTTTGATGTAAAGATTAGAGATAAAAAAGGAGCAAAGAATCTAGTACCTGACCATTTATTGAGACTAGAGAATCCATTACCTATAAAAAAGGAGATTTATGAACTTTTTCTTGATGAGAAGTTATATGTTGTTCCATCTCTTACAAGTTTCCCTAATATGTTGATATAGCTAATTTTCTTACAGGAGGGTGGATACCAGAGGATGATAGTTTTCAATAAAGGAAAATTTTATTGCTAAAGCCAAGTGCTTTATCTAGGATGATCCTTACCTATACAAACTTTGCCCAGATCAAGTGATTAACAGATGTGTGCCTGAAGAGGAATTCAATTCCATTCTGAGTCATTGTCATGATAGGGAGGCAAGTGGTCACTTTGGAGCAAATAGAACAATTGCAAAAGTTCTTCAATTAGGTTTCTTTTGGCCTACTCTATTTCGTGATGGAAAAAGGTATGCCTCTAGTTGTGATCGTCGCCAACATACAGGTAATATCTCAAAAAGGGACGAAATACCCCTAACAAATATTCTTGTGTGCAAAATATTTGATGTTTGGGTTATAAACTTTATGGACCTTTCCCATCTTCATATGGGAGTGAGTATACTTGTAGTTGTTAATTATATTTCAAAATGGGTAGAAGCCATAGCTACAAGAACCTATGCCTCAAAAATTGTAATTCAGTTCCTTAGATGAAATATTTTTATAAGGTATGGAACCCCTAGAGTTATTATTAGTGATGCTGGAAAATTTTTTGTAATCACCAATTTAGAGAGTTGTTAAAAAACTATGGGGTTAGACATAAGGTTTCTATACCCTATCTGCATAAACAAATAGACAAGTAAAAATTTCTAAATAAGAGCTAAAAAGAATTTTAGAGAAGACTATTTGTACTTCTAGGAAAGATTGGGCAACCAAATTAGATGATGCACTATGGGCATATAGAACTACTTTTAAAACACCCATTCTTTTACCTAAAAGACAATCTTAGAGAGTTAGGTGATGAAAATTTTACTAACAAAATCAATATTATCAGCCAAGGCTAGAAGATCTTTTGAAAGACTAAAGGAAACTGCAGTTATTCCAATAATCGAACAATTACTTTATCTTCTTCTTAATTGTTGGACAACACAATTGTAGTTCTTTTCCAAGTAGCTCACTTGATGTCAATTTTATCCCCATTACAACTAGATTTTGTTCTAGTAGTGCTATCTTTCCATTTTTGCATAATAGGTTCCGGAATCTTTGTTGATTTGGTATAGAAAGAGGAGCCCTTGGCACTGAGTTGCTTAGGAGTTGGGAATTTGGAAATGATGATGTGGAGGACATGAGAGAGGTAGTGTCTAAAATGGTTGCAACATTGGATCCTTTATCTCAAGTGTCCTCAGATCGAGATTAGGTAAGTACAGATGTTAAGTTGTGTCTCTCTCTTCTCTTGCCCTTATTGGAACTTAATCCCCATATTTGATTTTAGAACTTGTTGCGAGTTATTGATTCCTAATACTTGAATGGAATTATTAGTGTTAGTAGGATTATTGAAGTACAATGCAGGTAGACATTTAAGAACATGACTGAAAGATGACATGTATGGCAGATTAGGTGATGGAGAGACATTTTACCAAATGCCTCTTTTCTAGAAGAAAATTTTAGATCTTGGTGTTTGTTGTATTTTTATGTTTTTGTTTTGGATTCTACGTGCTTTTGTAAAGGAAAAAAGTGAATGTTTCTAAGTTTCAGATGGATTCCAAAGGAAGAGATTGTACTTCAGTTTGATGCATATTATCCTGAAATATCTTGTTCCTTATTGACTCCTCAATCTTAAAGGGGGCTTTTCATGAATTATCTTGACTAGATATTTAGTCAGTTGAAGAAGTGATTTTCTTTTTAGTGCCACTCTAAGTTTTAAAGCCAGAAGGATGTTACTTCAGGGGCTTTTCTCCTGTTTCTATCTCCTTTGGGGAGATGAAATGATCAGTATTTGGCTTTAAATGGAAATCAATAAATCAACCCTTGAATGTTTTTGAACTAATTAGATATGTATATTTTTTGAGGTTTTCAACAGTAAGAATAGAAATAGAGCAATGGTAATTAAACGGATCTTTGTATTTTTGATGTGGTTGGAGTTTCACAAACCAGTGCAAGGTATGTAGATTCTTAGAATGAGATGAAGTATTTTATTATAAGAATATATAGTTAGAATATATAAAATGATAGGTAATGGTAAGATTATGGTTTACAATTCTGATAAGAAATATATAGTTGGAATATTTATAAAAGTTTGTACAAATTAATTCACCGAAGTTCCTTCTTAGGGATTTATATAATATGATTAGAAGCCCCTTGTAAGCTAGATATTGATGAGAATAATTGTACTAATTAATGAAAGAAATTATTCCTCATTGTAATATGTTCCTCTTCAATGCTCCATGATAATATGATGACCATGATGGAAATCCCTATGGTGCCTTCTCATGGTGGTGGATAGTTGGTCAGACACGCACCACAACATCAACAACAACAACATCATTCCCACCACCGCAACTAAATATTACATAATAAGATTACATTAAACACTTCGCCATTTATACAACAACATAAAAAAAGCAATTCTAATAGTCTACTCAAGAATAAAAATATTAATTTTAATCTTTTGTATTAATTTATTTACCTCATCGAGTGTCTGAGGCCTCTCTCTTTCCACCTCCTTCAGCTATTCCTCTTTTATTGGCACCTACTAAACTTATCAAAAAAGCAAAGCATATTTTAGTTAACACTCTACACATACATGAACTATCATACATATACACATACATATACATATTCATATACATATACATATATAAATGTATCTGTAAACATTTATACTTCACTCACTGAAGCATTCACTTCTTTCTCCATATTATTACTAAACTTCCTCACCAAAGGCATCTATATGCAAAACAAAAAAGACTTAAGATAAAATATTTTAATACTATAATGTCAATCATGACTTAATATTTTTAAGATATATATATATATATATGCATACTCAAAACCAACATACAGAAGAAAAAGTGCTTTGTTCTTCATCCACCACATTCCTTGGCTTTCCAACCTTCCTCTTCACTGAGGTACTCCCTTGTTCCCCATCCTCATTATTTTTCCTTGGCCTACCCACCTTCTTTCATTCTCTTAGTGACACTACAAAACTACTCTCTTCTTCCATGTTCTTCTTTCCTGGTTTCGAAATGGGTTTATTCGAGTAGATGTCATATAGTATAAAATTAGTTATCTCGATAACTAATTGGAATGATCCCTTAGATTCCCTATGAATATAGGACTGCTGTCCCACATAAATATAAATATTATCAAGCTTCTTTTTCTATTTCCACATGAATATAGTACTCCAAAAAGCCAATTTGTTAAGTTGGAAAAACTAAAAGGGATTACTGTATCATATATTTTAATGTCCCGTTGTTGTTTGTCAACTATCCAGCCTTCAGGCCTTTGCTAGATCGTATATATGTGATTTATATTGGGTTGAAGGAGGTGCTCTGGAGTGTACTATTAGTAAGAAAATTAACTATTAACAAAACCCCTTTGACCTAAAAGATCATATTATCAGCCATCAGTTGGAGGTCCTCTAGAAGACTAAACGAAACTATAATTGTTTTAACTACTGGACATTTACTTAGTCTTCTACGTTTATGTTGATTCCCCTACAAATTATTTTATATTATGATCTATAGAATCCAATATGTAAAATTGCTTCATATATACATATATATATATAGAGAGAGAGAGATCGTGTAAAAACAATTTATTGAGTAGATTGAAATAGATGGACATCTTCTTAAGCTTGTCTCTGAAAAAAATGAGAATTGCTGCCTTAGCCTCTGATAGAATATTTATTTCTTCAACAGCTAATTGGTCCGCTTGTGGGGTTTGACATACTTCCTTTTCTTTCTCTTCTTCTTTCACTTCTCTCCAAACTCCTTCAATATTTATTTTAATAAATTCCCAAAAAAGACCATTAAAAACTTCACATTAATGTATAATGTTTAACTTACCCGGATGATTTTTCGCACTCTTTCAGTAATATTGAACCATTCTCTTCTTTTTCTGGTTGAATCCTGATCTGTAAGATCTCCTTCTTCATGTTTTTCTATAAATGGTTGGATTTCCCAACCAATGAGATTTAGGGTCTCAATTTCAGATGGAATCGACAACATCGTATGTATCTAGAAAGGATTAAGAGAGAGAGATTAAGAGAGATTAGAGAGAGATAAAGAAAGAGAGAAATGTATATTGGGGGGTGAAAAAAGCAAAAAAAAGGTATAAGTAGTATAAAGGGTTTAAGGATGAAGGGTCATGTACATTGATTGAGGTGGCCCTGTTTGGATTCTTTTAAGGTGAGGACAAAGATTTCATTTTATTATTATTATTTTTGATAAAGATGACAAATTTTATTATATTTTTCCCACCCATCTACAACCTTCTTTTTTTTGCCTCCAATACATGCTTTTTACCCATTCATAAACCATTAACCTTATTTTATATCCTGCAATATATCTATATTTAAGTAATGACTATTAATGTTGTGGATTTAATTGTAATTTAATCTAAATTCACAAAATCTTCTATTATATATATATATATATTATAAGTAGTTAATTAAGAAAATATTTAAATAAATAAGCTTTTGGAGTGAACGGTCATAATTGATGCAAAATCTTAAAGTTTTAAAAAAAATTAATTTAATTTTTATTTTGAAAAACTTGGTACATATATACTAAAATATAATAACAAAATAAATCAAATTAAATCATGCACCTGCAAATTAATATAAACACAAATCAAAATGATTAGAGAATGATACATGGGTTGACATATAATGAACAATCATGAAATTATCTAACAATTATGTAATTCTTAATTAGCTCATAGAATAAGATAAAACTAAACATACATAAACACAAAACTAAAAAAGTTGATAATGAAACATAGATCGAAATATATACAATGAAATTATTAGTGACACCTTGATGCTTTTAAATAATTTACATGAACAAATAGGTAACTATGATAACATATATTGAAATATTCAATATCATTGTTAATTAACAATTAACAAAGTTGTTTAAGAACTATGTATTGAGATTTTTTCTCGGTGAAGAAAACTTAAATTTCAATTTACTTCACTACTCCAAAACTAACAACTTAAAATGCCTTTAAATAGACTTACATCAAATTCAAATTTTCTAAAAATAATCTACCACTATCTAAAAGATAAATATAAATAAAATCTCCTAAAAGATAAATTTCAATTAATAACATGATCTTTAAAAATAAATATGTTCTAAATCTAATTAAAGATAAATTCTATTTTAATTCAAACTAATAAATAAAATAAATTATAACTTCTACATTAATCTTTAACACTATATTCATATAGATTTTTTTTTATTTGACTAAAGTGAGAGAAAATATTAAAAGATTAAAAAATACAATAAGTCATTAACTCGTCAATTATAAGATTTAATTTTAAATTTAGTACTTTCAATAAAAAAACATACGACGTGTATGAATATGTATGAATATATAAATTTATGCGTATACGTATATATAGAGGCAAAAACATGCAAACACATACATATGGTCGTGTCTACTTCTTATTTATTTTTAAGATTAAAAGAAAAATAATCTTCTATGGCTATAAGGGGAAGTTGATCGAAAATCTATAGTAAATTGAAATATTTTACGATGAAATTCCTCTTAAAAATGAAAAATTATAACGATTTAAACTCTTAATATGTTTGTTTTTCGAAATCTAAAAACAATAAAAGAAAATCTCAACGTTTAATTAACCTAAAATGACTACATAGTATTTGCTTTTTAGTTTCTTACATTTAAAGGTCTACAAGGCATGTGCACATTTTTGAGATAGGGGGTGGATATTTTCACTTTTTTCTATTCGTTGACAACATGAGAAAGTAATATTTCTTTTTTGGGTAAGTAATTTATAATTTTTCTAATTTAGATTTTTATTTGAGAAAATAATTGAGCATATTCAAAAAAATCTAACCAACCATATAGTGTTGTGCACTATATTTACCCATTTATACATAATAAATAGATTTATTGAACAAATTACTTTTTACTCTAACATAATATCAAAATAAGATAAATTAAATTAAAAATAAATTTAAAAATACCACATTTCTAATTAGGTGGATACATGAGAGCATAGATTCTATTTGATTTGCCCAACAAATAGACAAGAAAATGTAATAAATGTTTTTTTATAATTAATTCAGTTACTTATTGGCTATAGATAAAATTTTGTTATCCTTATAATTATTTAGCCCCCGCCCCACCTCTTCTCCTCTGAAAGACTAAAGGAAACTGCAGTTGTTCCAGCTACTGGACATTTACTTTGTTTTCTGCATTTATGTTGATTCCCTTACAAATTAATTGATACTACTATCATCTAAAAAATCCAGGATGTGAAATTGTTTCATATATACATATATATATAGATAGAGAAGGAGATAGAGAGAGAGAGAGAGATTGTGGAAGTACCATTTGAGTATATTCAAAAAGGTGGACATCTTGTTCATCTGGTCTCCTAAAAGAAATAGGAATTGCTGGCTTAGCCTCCATAACAATATTAATCCCTTGTGGAGCTAATTGTTCCACCCGTGTGGCTTGATGGGCTTATTTCTCTTTTTTTTTCTTTCACCTTCTTTCTGAACACATTCATTATTTTATATTTCAAGATGGAGCCTCTTAATAAATTCTCAAAAGTAGAAAACCATCAAAACCTTCATATATCTGCATAATCTGGAACTAACCTCGATGAATTCTTATCAGTAATATTGAACCATTCAATTCTTTTTCTGGTTAAATTCTGATCTGCAGTAACTCCTTCTTCACCTTTTTCTTCAAATGGTTGGATCTCCCAACCAGTGAGTTTTGAGCTCTCAGTTACAGATGGAATGGACGACATCTTATTGAGAAAGACAAAAGAGATTGAGAAATGCATGTGGGGGGATGAAGAAAGCAAAAAAGGGTATAAATAGTCGAAAAGGGGTAATGGTGAAAGGTCATGTACATTGATTGAGATTGAGGTGTCCCTGAGTGGATTCTTTTTAAGGAGGTGAGGATTGTGTTTTAATTTTTTTTTAATTTTTCATACAAAATCACATTTTATTACATTTTACCTCTTTTGTTTTATCCTAAATAAATTATTATTTTATATTTTTCCAATCCATCTACAACTTTCTTTTTTCTTTTTTTTTTCCTTCCAATGCATGCCCCTTACCCACTCATAAAACTATTGACCTCATTCTATATTCTGCAATATGTACAACAAGGTATAGGAATTTATATTTATTTAATGACTATAAATGTTGTGGATTTAATTGCAATTTAATCTAAACCTAGAAAATCTTACATTATATATATAGAAATTTGTAATATTTTAATATATTTATGCGAGTAGTTAATGATAATTAAAAATTATCTTTTTATAAAAAATTTGAACACAATTAAAATAACACTTTGTTTGTTTTTTATTGTGTTTGCTTAATAAAAATATTTATTTAAATTTTTAAAACTAATATATCCTTGTAATGTTAATTAATATTCAGAAAACTATGTATATAAAATATTGTGTATTAAAAAAATACAAATTATCTCATAAGGTTCCTATTTATGGTCAGCTCTAATATTAAAGTCTGCAGCATTTAACTTTTCCTTTTATGAAAGAAACATTGACTCCATACTTATCTTTGGATTATTAGTAGTAGAAAATAATTAATTTTTATATAAATAAAATTTCCAACACATAGCTAATTTTTCTTTAGCAATCTGTCTTTCTAGATGAGAAGTTTTCTTTCACATGTACCTTAAGGAGTTATGTATTTCAATTATAATTTACATATGTGGACTGATTTTGTATATAAAAAAATTATTTTTAACAATTATGAATAATTAATTAAGAAAATATTCAAATAATTAAACTTTTAGAGTGATTGATTACATATCTAGACTAATATGTTGCATGTCATGGCTGATCTATCACACACAAATGTTATATTTGATGTCAAAATTGTAAATTAAAAAAAACTTAATTTAATTTTTATTTTTGAAACTGGTATGTATATATTAAATGTAATTATAAATTAAATTAAATTAAATCTCCCACTTGAAGATATATGTAGACACAAATCAAAATGATTACAGAGTGATACATAAGTTGACATACAATAAACAATCATGAAATTATCTAATAAGTACGTAATTTTTAATTAGCTCATAGGATAAGATAAAATAACACAAACATAAACATCTTCCTTTATCACCTTATTAATTCCTAATAAATGCCAAATTGCCATACTTCAAAATTGAATGAATGAGATAAAGGATCGATTTTATGAATATTTTAGAAAATTATCAAATGTAACGATTTCTTTAAGAAAACTCCATTTTATTCCTTTGCATTTCTTCTTAATAGAATGTGAATAAAAACTATTTGTAACTAGTAGTTTATTCCTATCATATTTTAATACCTGGATAATACTTTTATGCCTCTTTTTCATGAATAATTTCTTTAAGAAATGTTTTCTTTTATAAATTGGCAATTCTGAAAATTAGAATCACAATAAGACTTATATTTATAAAAGCTTTTTAAATTTTAACAAATAAAATATTTTCACTATTATTATAAATACTATTTACAATTTAATTCATTTGGTAACCTATGTCAACCCATGTATTATTAATTAACAATGATAATGAATATATCAATCTATGTTATCACAATTAACTATTTTTTTATGTAAATTATTTAAAAGCATTAAGCTCACAGTAATAATTTTCTTGCATATATTTCAATCTATATTTCATTATCAACCTTTTTGGATTTGTGTTAATGTATGTTTAGTTTTATCTTATTCTGTGAGCTAATTAAAAATTATGTAATCATTAGATAATTTCATGATTGTTCATTATATGTCAACCCATGTATCATTCTCTAATCATTTTGATTTCTATTTATATGTATATATCTGCAGGTGCATGATTTAATTTAATTTATTTTGTTATTACATTTTAGTATATATGTACCAAATTTTTGAAAATAAAAATTAAATTAAATTTTTTTTAAACATCAAGATTTTTGCATCAGTCATGACATAATAAATATTATTCTTGACCAATGACTAATCACTTCAAAAGTTTATTTATTTAAATAGTTTCTTAATTAACTATTCATAATATATATATAATATAAGGTTTTGTGAATTTAGATTAAATTGTAATTAAATCCACAAAATTAATAGCCACTACATAAATATAGATATATTGCAGAATATAGAATAAGGCTAATGGTTTATGAATGGGTAAAGGTCTTGTATTAGAAGGGGAAAGAGAAGGTTGTAGATGGGCGGGAAAAATATAATAAAATCTGTCCTTTTTTATCAAAAATAATAATAATAAAATGAAATCTCTATCCTCACATTCTTCAAAAGAATCCACCCAAGGCCACTTTAATCAATTTACATGATACTTCAATTAATGTACATGACCTTCATCATTAAACCTTTTTCTAGTATTTATATCTTTTTTTGCTTTCTTCATCTCCCAATATACATTTCTCTCTTTTTCTCTCTCTCTAATCTCTCTCTATCTCCTCTTTTTCTCAATCTTCTCCAGATACATAAGATGTCATCGATTCCATCTGAAGCTGAGACCCTAAATCTCACTGGTTGGAAAATTTTCTATTTACAAAAAGAGGTGAAGAAGGAGTTGTTATAGATAAGGATTCAGCCAGAAAATGAAGAGAATGGTTTAATATTACTGATAGAGTGTGAAAAATCGTTTGGGTAAGTTAAACATTATAAAGATATGTGAAGGTTTTAATATTTTTTTGGGGAATTTATCAAAATGATCCATCTTGAAATAGAAAATGAAGGAGTTTAGAGAGAAGATGAAAAAAGAAGAGAAAGAAAAGGAAGCAGGTCAAGCCACACAGGCGAAACGATTAGCTGCTAAAGGAATAAATATCACGATAGAGGCTAAGGCAGCAATTCCCATTTCTTTCAAGAGACAAGATGAAGAAGATGTCCATCAATTTCAATCTACTCAATAAATGATTTTTCCACGATCTTTCTCTCTCTCTCTCTCTATATATATGTATATATGAAACAATTTTACAAACTGGGTTTTTAGATCATAATATAGAATAATTTGTAGGGAAATCAGCATAAACACATAAGACTAAGTAAATGCCCAATAGTTGGAACAACTATAGTCTCATTTAGTCTTCTAGAGGACCCCCAAGCTATGGCTAATATTGATCTTCTTAATAAAATTTTCGTCACTTAACTCTCTAACATTATCTTTTACATTAAATGGATTTTGTTAATGGTTAATTTTCTTACTGATAGTACACTCTTAAGCATCTCCTTTGACCCAATACAAATTGCAGATATACGACCCACCAAAGGATTGAAGGCTAGACGGTTGAGAAACGACAATGGGATACTGAAATATATGATACAGTAAGTCCCTTTTAGTTTTTCCAACTTAAAAAATTGACTTTTGGAGTCTAGAAATAGAGAAAGAAGCTTGATAATATTTATATTCATGTGAGACTATAGTACTATATTCATAGGAATCTAAGGGATTGTTCTAATCAGTTATCAAGGTAACTGATTTTATACTCTATGAAATCTACCCGAATAAACCCATTTCAAAACCAAGGAAGAAGAACACGAAAGAAGATAGTATTTTTACAGTGCCACTAGGAGAAAGGAAGAAAGTGGGAAGGCCAAGGAAGAATAAAGAGGATGGGGAACAAGGGAGTACATTAATGAATAAGAAGGTTGGCAGGTTAAGGAACGTGATGGATGGAGAACAAAACACTTCTTCTTCTGTTTGTTAGTTTTGAGTGTATACATATATATATTTTGAAAATATTAAGTCATGAGAAACATTATAGTATTAAAATATTTTATCTTAAGTCCTTTTTTTTGTATATAGATGCCTTTAGTGAGGAAATCTAGTAACAATATGGAGGAAGAAGTGAATGCTTTGGTGAGTGAAGTATAAATGTTTACATATATATATGTATATGTATATGTATAATAGTTCATGTATGTGCAGAGTGTTGACTAAAATATGCATTGCTTTTGTAATAATTTTTGCAGATGCCAATAGAAGAGGAACAGGTGAACGAGTTGGCAAGAGAGAGGCCTCAGATATTTGATGAGGTAAATAAATTAATACAAAAGATTAAAATTAATATTCTTATTTTTGAGCATACCATTAGAATTACTTTGCTTTGTGTTGTTGTATAAATGGTGAAGTGTCTAATGTAATCTTATTATGTAATATTTAGTTATGTATTGATGGATATAAAAGAAAATTACACGACTTAATTGTTTGGGACTTATAGATGATGGAGAAAACCATCATGAAGGGAAAGGGAGAGAGGGTGGAAGAAGAGATTAATCACACTGATGAGGTAATTAATAAAAGATTATTAATAACAGATTATATAGGTGAATAAACTTCATTTGTTGTTTGTATAAGTGATGAAATATTTTCAGCAAATATCGTTACCTCAACCAGAGGAAATTTTGAAATATTATTGGATGAGTGATACCTAATAAAAATTTAAGTTGACATATGATTATGTTATAAGTACTAAAATTGTTATTTCTCAGGGGGAAAAAGGAAATATAGAGAAGTACAACTTAATGAGCAAGTCAAGAGGTATGTTAAAGAGCAAGATGTTAGAGGAGTTTTTCATGACAATGCCTCAACAATCAAATAGAGGCATCATTATCAATGAAAAAGGTAACAAGGGAAAGAGTAATGAGGAGGAACATAAGACATAAATTGGTGGTGCTTGTGAAAACAATGGGGAACTCCTAGCTCTTCTTCCTTAACTAAACATATGGATGATGGGAGTCATCATTAACTCCTAATTATGTTGGTTATTTTGATATTTATATATAATCATAGCCCTTTCTTACTATAGTTGTAGTACAGATAATGCAGTTATATCTAAACATAGCGGTAGAAGATAAAATGATAACTTTTTTAACTTTTATAGCAAACCTTTCAAAAGTCACATTAAATAAGCATGGAGAGATTGAACTAACTTAATGAAATTCTCTATTATATTAATTATAAATTTTAATTAATCAAAATTGAAATTTATAAAAGCAATAACAAATTTTTAAAGATAAAAAATAGTTATGCAGTTCAATTATATTTTTAGTTAAATATATAAGAGTAAATCAAATTTACAAATATTGAAAATAGGTTTCTAGTTTTATTCTTTTTAGTTAAAATTTAATTCGACCTTCTTAAATAGTAAAAAGATTCAAATATTTTACCATATATGTTATGATCTTAGTGAAAATAAAATTATGCAAATTAAAATAAAAAATGAGTAAAACGTATTCGAGCTGATAAAAGAACAAATGATGAGAATAAATAGATGAACAACTGTTAAATTGTTAATTATAATGTGATAGCTTGAAAAATATCTCTAAGTTAATTTTTTATGTTTAATATGTTTAATTTAGCCTTTATATGTATTTGAAAATATATAATAACGTTAAGGACATAGTTTAGAGTCAAACAAAAAAAGGATGGATAAGGATGAAGGAGCTAGAATAAACATGAAGAGGCATGGAAAAAGGTGGGAACCTTTTAAATGAAGTGGTATAATGAAAAGTAAAAATTATTAGATAAAATGACATAACAAAAAGTGGTAACTTTTAGATGATGTGACATGTGAAAAGTAGTAACTTTTTAGATGAAGTGACATTATAGGAAGTGGCAATTTTTAGATGACGTAGCATGTGAAAAGTGGTAACCTTTTAGATGAAGTGGCTTGTGAAAAGGCTTTTTAGATAAAACAGCATGTGGAAAGTGATAACTTTCTAGATCAAGTGACATGATGAAAGGTACCAACTTTTGGATAAAATGGCATGATGGAATGATGGCAAACTTTTTCTCGTGGCTCCCTCCTCCTACAAATAAGGGATCAAAGAAGGGAGGAAGAGACATTTCAGATGAGAGAAAATTAGAGAGAAACATATAGGTGAAGGAAGAAGAGGGAGTACGAAGTGTGTGATTTTTTAAAAGTATTTTGAGATATTAGATAAAAAATCTTGGGGAAACTCTGCTAAACTTATGAGAGCAGAGGAAGATGAAGAGAAGAGAAAGAAGGCACACAATCAAAGGGAGGTTATAAACCGTTAGAAAGGTAAGTCTTTTCAAAGGTTTCTCAAAAAAGTGCACATGCCTTACAAGTCATAAGAAGCTGAAGAACAAAAACTATATAATAATTTTAGGTTGATTAAATACTGAGTTTTTGTTATATTCTTTTTAGATTTTGAAAAACAAGCAGGTTAAGAGTTTAGATCTGTACATTTTTCTATTTATAAGAGGAATTTGATCATAAAGTATTTCAATCTAGTAGAAAGTTTCAATCAATTCCCCCTAATAGTCTACACTTTTCTTCTATTTTGTTTTTTTTAATATTAAATATAATAGTAAAAAGTAGTCAAGACTATAAGTACATGTCTGCATGCTTTTAACTCTCTACATGCATATATTTATACGTTATCACATGTTCATGCACGTCATATGTCTATTTATTGAAAATAAAAAATTTAAAATCTAATCTTATAATTGACAAGTTAATGAATTATTGTATTCATTAATCCTTTAATATTTTCTTTTAATTTAATTAATAATAGAAAGGGATTTTATATGGATACAGTTATTAAAGACTTTGTTAATTATTAATTAACAAAGTATGAAAGTGTGTTAGCTTAAATTAATTAATCAATGCTACAAGGTTGGTTTCGTTGTTAATCCAACCTAAAATACAGCCACCACTACCCATTTACTTACAATCCAAGCTACAGAACAGAAGCCAGAGTAAAATACAGCCACAAAAAATCCAAAAAATCATGAACCAATGTCGAACTCAAATCAAACATAAAACAAGCAAATTTGATAAACGGACTCGTGTAAATGTAGAAATTAATGCCACAAAAACATTGCAAACGGGAAATTTTCTTATATTTTATTTTTCATTTAATCTTAAATATAAACTAAGAAGTAGGCACGACCATATTTATATGTCTGCATATTTTTACCTCTATACATAAGTACATGCATGTATTTATATATTCGTACATATTCATGTACGTCATACGTTTATTTATTGAAAGTACCCAATTTAAAATCGAATCTTATAGTTAAAAAGTTAATGAATTGTTGTATTTGTTAATCCTTTAATATTTTTTTAATTTAGTCAATAAAAAAGGGAATCTATATGAATATAGTTATTAAAGACTTTTTTAATTTTTAATTAACATTGATAATGAATATTTCAACCTATGTTATCACAATTAACTATTTTTTCATGTAAATTATTTAAAAACATTAAGCTCACAGTAATAATTTCCTTTTATATATTTCAATCTATATTTCATTATCAACTTTTTTAGATTTGTGTTTATGTATGTGTTATTGTATCTTATTCTATGAGATAATTAACAATTACGTACTCATTAGATAATTTTATGATTGTTTATTGTTTATTGTATGTCAACTCATGTATCACCCTCTAATCATTTTGATTTGTGTTTATATCTATCTTAAGGTGCGTGATTTAATTTAATTTATTATTTTGTTACATTTTAATATATACATACTAGTTTCAAAAATAAAAATTAAATTAAGTTTTTTGTTAATTTTAAAATTTTGGCATCGGATATAATATTTCAATGTAATAGATCAGTCATGATATGGTATATATTATTCTAGACATGTGACCAATCACTCCAAAATTTTATTTATTTGAATATTTTCTTAATCAACCACTCATAATTTTTAAAATAATTTTTTTTATATACATAATTAGTCCACATAGTAATGACATATGTAAGTTATAATTGAAATACATAACCCCTTAAAGTAGATGTGAAAGATAACTTCTCATCAAGGAAGACAGATATTGCTAAAGAACAATTAGTTATGTGTTGGAAATTTTGTTTATATAAAAACTAATTATTTTCTATTACTAATAATCTAAAGGTAAGTATAGACTTTACTTTATTTTCATCAGAGGAAAAGTTAAATGCTACATACTTTGATATTTGAGCCAACCACAGACAATAACCTTATGAGATGTTTTGTATTTCTTTAATACACAATATTTTCTATACATAGTTTTCTCAATCTTAATTAAAATTACAAGGATACATTAGTTTTGAAATTTTAAATAAATATTTTTATTAAGGAAGCACTATCAAACACAAAAAAAGAAATATCATTTTAAATGTGTTCAAAATTTTTATTAAATGATATTTTTTTAATTATCATTAAGTGCATACATAAATATATTAAAATATTCCAACACCGACCTAACCCATAACTGAGTTTAGGAAACTCATCCCACCCCACTTTGGAGGAGGCCCCGACCCCTTAGTAGCTGAAGCCTGGATCCTACAGATAGAGAAGTTTTTCTCTGTCTTAAACCTTACCGAGGAATAAAAGGTTCCCCTAGCAGCCGTCATGCTAACCGGTGAAGGTGAACATTGGTGGTGGCTTAAAAAGGAAGTCTTACCTATCCCCACAACTTAGGAGGTTTTCATAGATGCTTTATTTAAAAACTTCTTCCTTGTCTATGTCTAAGAGAAGAAGGAGAAGGAATTTCAGCACCTCCACCAAGAAAATTTGACGGTTGCCCAATATGCAGCCCGACTTGTGTAGCTGTCTAGGTTTGCCCCAATAATGGTCACCCTTGAGAGTCATAAGGGTAGGAAGTTTCTAAAGAGCCTTCGTACTGGTATCTACGACTGGGTCGTGATATTGAGACCCAGCTCGTACGCTAAAGTGCTGGAATATGTACAGTTGGTCGAAGATCTTATCTCGACCTAGCACCAACGCATTATCCGAGTTCGTATCCAACAACAACAATACCAACCACAACAACATAGAAGAAGACTGTCTAACCCAATTAGTAGCAATCCTGATATATGACCCTAAGTTGCTCCTCCCCCTGCACCTCCACCTACTTGACACCCTGTCCACCCTGCCCAACCTACCCAACCATGTTAGCATTGTGGATGCTTGCATGGTGATCAGCCCTACCGACGTTTGAATAGTGCCTGCTATAAGTGTGGAAGCATTTGACACTTTGTGAAAGACTGTCCCTAGTGGCCAAAGGACATGGCCAGACCAGTAGCCTAGGGCCATGTGTACCACTTTGATGAACCTAGTGCCCTCACCACTCCTGCTATTATTCAGGATATGTTTTCTAATCATGACATTTTTGTTCGAGCTCTGATTGATACAGGTGCTACCCACTCTTTTATTACCTGTTCTTTTGCTTGTAAGTTAGATATTAGGCCTAAACCTTTAAATGAAGTATCAGTAGTAGAAACTCCCTCTAGAGGTCTTTTAGAAGCTTATTATAAAATTATAAAATAAAAGCCTGAGGAGTAGAATTGTTAGTAGACCTTAAACTCTTAGATTTTTCAGAATTCGATGTTATGTTAGGTATGGATTGCTTAAAGAAGTATAGGGCAATTATTAACTACGAAAGCAAGATTGTAACTTTTCATTCACCAAAAATGAAATAAAAGAATATTATGAGTTTTGTTATGTTATTTTTTAACCTTTGTATAAATAGTAATATGGTTGTCGATCCCGCTGTATACACCATTCTTACTGTTTGTAACTTTCCAGATGTCTTTCTGGAAGAACTACCTGGTCTACCTCCCCCATAGGAGATAGAATTTTCTATTAATTTACTTCCTGGAACACAACTTATCTCAAAGCCTGCTTATCATATGAGTCACACTGAACTCACTGAACTTGAGCACCAGCTCTCTAAGCTCCTTGGGCAAAGATTTATTCACCCAGTCATTCCCATTAGGGTGCCCTGGTGTTATTCATAAAGAAGAAGGATGGTTCCCTCCGATTGTGTATAGACTACAAAGAGCTCAACAAAGTAATGGTAAAAAATAATTATCCTTTACCTCGTATTGATGATCTCTTCGATCAATTGTAAGGTGCTATAGCTTTTTTAAAGATCGATCTCAAATCAGTGTACTACCAATTGAGAGTGAAGGAAGAAGACATCTCAAAGATGACCTGTCAATGCCGATATGGTTAATACAAGTTCAAGGTTATGCCTTTTGGACTGATTAATTCTCCTATTGCTTTCATGGATCTTATGAACAAAGTTTTTTGGTATGCACTGGATCAATATGTCATCGTGTTCATTGATGACATCCTGGTGTAATCTAAAAGCCATAAAGAACACGCAGCTTACTTGTCTCAAGCATTAAAAACCCTTTGCCAAAATCATTTGTATGCTAAGTTCAGCAAATGCACTTTTTTATTGGATCAAGTCTCCTTCATGTAATTTTTGAAAAAATAGTTTCTGTTGATCCATCCAAGGTTGAAACTGTGATAAATTGGAACACACCAACCAATGTCACTGAGGTATGTAGTTTTCTTGGTTTAGCAAGTTATTATGGGCAATTCATCGATGGATTCTCCAAAATTACAACTTTATTGACCCATCTCACCAGGAAAGGTGTACCTTTTGTTTGAGATTACGAATGCGATGAAAGTTGTGCTGAGTTGAAGTATCGTCTTACCTTTACTCCAATATTGATCCATCCTGACAATATTGGACAATTTACTGTAACACATCTCATGTGGGTTTGTGATGTGTTTTGATGCAGCAAGGTTGGGTAGTTGCTTATGGATCCAGATAAGTGAAGTCCCATGAGCATAACTACCCTAGTCATAATCTGGAGTTGGCAACTATAGTCTTTGCCTTGAAGATAAGGCGACATTATCTGTATGGTCAGACATTTGAAATCTATACTGACCATAAAAGTTTGAAGTGTATATTTTTATAGAGAGAATTAAATATTAGATAGAGACATTGGATGGACCTCCTAAAGGATTACAACTGCAAGATCATCTACCACCCCAGTAAAGGTAATGTGGTTGCTGATGCTCTGAGTAGGAAGAAGTCTGCTTTGTTGGCCTAGAAAATAGCCTCTAGTTAGAAGCTAGTTAATGCAATCCAGACATTCCACCTTAAACCATTATTGCAATGTTCCCTACCTCGCCTAGATTTGAGATTTTTCTTATCTTTTCATCAAGATTTGGGAAGCTTAATCCACTTACCCATAGATAACCAAAAATCTAAGTTTACTTTTGACAAATCTTTATATTTTAGGCTCACAGATGATGGATTTTGTAGATTTTGGGATCGTATTTAGTCCCTATTGTTGTCAAGATTGATGTTCTTGAGGCTGGCCATGCCTCCAAATTGACCATCCACCTTAGAAGTACCAAGATGTACTGGGACCAGAGGCGTCAATTTTAGTGGCCTGGAATGAAGAAAGACATTGTTGACTATGTCTCCCAATACCTTACTTGTCAACAAGTAAAGGCTGAACACTAGAGACTTGACAGTTTATTGTAAGGCCTCGCTATTTTTAAATGGAAGTGAGAGCATGTGACCATGGATTTTATCACCAGTTTACCCAGAACTTATTCTAGTCATAATGTAATATAGGTCATTGTTGACCAGTTGACTAAGATTGCCCGTTTTCTACCAATCATAACAACAGATTCCACTAGCAAGTTAGCTCGCATGTACTTTAAGGAGATTATTTGACTCCATGGCATTTCCTCATCAATTGTATCAGATAGAGATCCTCAATTCACCTCCCATTCCTGTAATAGTTTTCAAGATGCACTTGGTTCAGGATTGTACTTCAGCACTGCCTATCATCCTCAGATCGATAGTCAATCTGAACGTACCATCCAGACACTCGAAGATATGTGGCACTTTTGTGTCCTCGACTTTGGGGATAAGTGATATGAATACCTTTCTTTATGTGAATTTGCTTATAATAACAGTTATCATTCCATCATCGGCATGACTCCGTATAAAGCCCTGTTTGGTAGGCCTTGCCGTTCTCCCACTTGCTGGAACGAAGTGGGTAAAAAGCATCACTTGGGACCAGATTACATTCAAGGGACTATTAAGAAAGTCACCACTATTTGAAAGAATCTAGCCACCATTCAGAATCACCAGAAAAGCTATGCCATCAATTGTAGAAGATCCTTAGAGTTTTCTAATGGCGATCAAGTTTTCCTTAAGATCTTCCCTTACAAGGAAAAAATGTGGTTCGATAAGAAGGATAAACTCAGCTCCCGTTATGTGGGACCTTTTTAGATCATGGAACATGTCAGACCCATGGTGTATCGCCTCACTTTACCCACAGAGTTTGCAAGTTTGCATGATATTTTTCATGTCTTCATGCTCATAAGGTATCACCCTAACCCTTCTCCCATCATTTCTCATCAAAAAATACAGGATTAAGCAGAAATGATTTATGAGGAGCTCCCTGCAGAAATCCTTGGTTGGACTTATAAAGTTTTATGTAACAAAAAGATCCGGATGGTGAAGGTGCTATGACAACATCACACTCTGGAAGAGGCGACATGAGAATGCAAGAGTGAAATGCGAGAGAAGTTTTCTGACTTATTCATAACAAATTTGGAGGGACCAAATTTTTTTAAGGTGGGGGGGCGAGGAATGTAACGCCTCAAAAATCTTCATTCTTTATTTGTATTATGAACTCCTATTTATTCGGGCCCTAAGGCCATTTAAACTCTTTAAAATTTTGTGCTCTAATTTCTGGATTAAATTTAATATTTTTTAGTTATAGTATTTATTCAAATAATTATTAAAATTTATTTTTATTTGTAAAGATTTTATTTTTTAAATTTTTTTAAAAAAGGTTTCAGGGAAAACGAAGAAGAAACTGATGGAAAAATGTTGCGGGAAAGACCACCACCCACATGGGCCCTACGCGCCGCACACATGGCCAGCAAGACGGACGCCTACGTGCACATCCCATTAGCGTGGGGCACGTGGCTCGCAGTCTACAAGCATGTCATTCGTGCAGTAGGCTAGTGCACAGTAGGCCTACTCTTGGTAGGCCTACGTGCAGTAGACCTGCATTGTAGGCTTGCACACACGATAGACTAGTGCTCCGTGCATTGCCTCGGGCAGTGCATGCTGCCCCCTTTGGCACCGAACACGGTGGGTTGGGTAGTGTGCCCTAGTTAGTTGGGCAACGTACTACTGTCGTTTAGGTGGCATGCCTTCGATTTTTGCACCATGGCCACGTCGTCATGTTGTCAATCCATCAATTGTCACATTGCATTAAGTCATCTTTACTTGTCTCTTTCTTCACAAGATTTTGCCACTTGGTGCAAATCTAATAGTCTCCATTTTCTAAAAATAGGGACCCTTCTTCATTTTTTCATCCACCATGGAGTTTTAGAGAGAGAGAGCTAGAGAGAGAAAGAAAAGACATAGGAAACTTCAAGGTTTCGGTAAAGAATTTAGTATTTACTTTTAACATACTAAGGAGAATTTCTAGTTTAAATTAAATAAAATTTTAATTGATTGGTTGCATGTTTAATTTGTCGATGCTTAAATAAAATTATGACATATTAATGCATGGTTATATGAAGATATATAAACCGAATTATTTACATGTTTGACTAAAATAATTAGTTTACACGTGATAAATGTTGATGCATGATATATTGTATAATGATGAAGTAACGAAGGATGACGTTATATTTTAAGCATGAGAAATATATATTGGTATTGGCATACATGGTTCATAAAATATTTTGTTAGGTTTTTTATCTGTGAGAGATATCTGTCTCTCCCCTATCTGATCTAAAAAGACGTGCGACGACCACTTCTTGTGGATAACAGCATACCCTCTGACGAGAGTGGTGATGTGATATGATTGTAAGCACCTTGGCGCTGTACGGCGGTGACCATAGTTTACATGTAGGACCACTGTGGTTGGCGTGCCATGGTCATAGATTGTGTCATGATTTGGCAAGCCATAAATGTGTTGTTGGTTTGGCAAGCCACAAATTGTTGATATAATATGAAAGGAATTGGTCATTCCACATGAGTAGTCGAAAATTCATATTACCCTCAGTAGATGGAAGTCGAAATGATTTTGAGCAAAGAATAGAATAAAATAAAGAGCATGTCATGATTTGTTTGATTTTCTTTATTTTCAGTATGATTAATTTAATTGACACTACACGAACATTAGGATATCACAAAAGTGACCAAACATCATCCCGAAGCTCTACCAAATTTGTAACAACCCCAAAAATTTAAAATGGAATGTATATTAAAAATATCAAATGCGGAAGCGAAGTCAAAAATTCGATTAACATCCCTTACACTAAAACCAAAAACGTGCTCACAATATAAAAGATCAAACTACCTAAAGGAGAAACTTGAAAGTAAAAGCTACAAATATGACTATGGAGTCTTTAGGCGTCCCCTTCGTCGTCCTCCTGCGGAACCGACTTGGGAATAATGTCTTCCTGATCTGAAATGATTAAATAAGGAATGAGCTACACTAGCCCAATAAAGACATCACGATATCTCACCGTCACGGAAGTAAAGGTGGGTAGAAAACACAAAAAGACCAATGGAGCATAATTTACAACAAAACCTTTTATCAATAATAAAACCTTTACCATTCACTTACCTCGGTGAAATTCATAAGACAATATACGAAAGCAATAACATCATCATCATCATGAAATCATATATAAACTGTATAACGTAATACTTATCAAGCCTTTCGTAATTCAATCGTTACACAATATATTTTCCTCATTTACCAGCCCACTAGTATCCATGGGGATCCATAGGGGTCCCGCTACCCGTTAACCATTAACACTTGAAATCATATTCCAGGGCCGTCCCCATAGCCCGTCCGGTATGGGCGCCAAAACTATAAACCTCATTACCCCGTCCGGTATGAGGGTTAAACGGGTCGTCCCCATACCCCGTCCGGTATGGGCGCCAAAACACATAAGATCTCCATACCCCGTCCGGTATGGGAGACCACAATCCCGGTAGGGTTCCCTACAGACCCGGTCCGTCCACCATCTCCCAGGATATCTAGTCAGGCTGACCACATTATACAATTACCCATTTACATAATCTATCATTCTCTTTTCCCTCAGTCAGCATCATCAATCCACATACAAACAAGCAAAACGGTAATTTATGCCAAACAGACAACATACAGCATCAATATCACAGTCATTCAATCCATAATCAGTAAAACAGTAAAATATGCACACGAAACTATAAAATGAAAACATCAAACCTCATACTACATTTAAAACTGTAAAACAGGCCAAATAACAGTTAACCGACAAACACACTAGACTCGGGCTCCATTAGCGACCTTAAGCAATTTCACACATTCGTTGATTCATGAAATACCGTTTTATCATTTATTGAACTTTAATACCGTGATAGGAAATAGGGTGAGGGGTCCTTACACATTTCGGGGTCCGAACACGGCTTCACAGTGCGCCTACAGGCTGTCCCTAAATTTTTCTGAATTTTTTTCGGGAAACTGAAACGCACTACTGGTACCTACACGTGTTCCAAAAAATCCCAAATTAGGCCCAGGGCCCCTTTCGGCCAATATCGCATTTCCGGCACGGCGGCTCCGCCGTGCTCCGGCGACGGCACCGCCGCAAGCGGCGGCGATTCACCTCGGTTTGGCCGTTTCTGGCAGAATTTGGCCACACTTGCATCGATCCTTGTGATTAAACAACTCTAGGGCCTCGGGGGGCCAAAAAATTACAGAAAACCGAAGCTTACCGGCGGTGGTGCTCTCGGGTGCGGTGGCTCTCCGGTGAAGTTCGTGTTTTGGTGATTCGGCTCCGATCAACCTGTAGAGAAAAGAATGGTGATCACGGTGATATAAAAATTGCATTAAACGGAGGCTGGGAAGGGCCTCATCAGAGGCAAAAATCGAGGAGGGGCGCGGCGGCGCCGCTAGGCTTTGGCCGTGTTTTTCGGCCGTTTGGCTGGGATTTTGGCTCCGATTTGGCCACAGGGGAAATCAGCGTGGAAAAACGAGTCGGGGGTATGAAATTTACCTCGATCGGCGGTCGAAAATCCCTCCGGTGCGGCGGCGGGTGGCGGCGGCCAGCTTCTGGTTCATCTTCTCCGGCGAGGGCAGGCGGCTAGGGTTTGGGGTCTGGTGTGGGGGTCTTATTTATACCCTTTTGCCTTTTGATCTCAGCCGTCCATTTTGATTTAATCTGGACCATCCGTTTTTTATTGAATCTGGGCCGTCCGTGCGATTGCATCTGGGCCGTCCGATCGCACGTTCGATCTGGGCCGTCCGATCGCGCATACGCGGATCGCCAACGTGGCCCGTCCCGGATCGACGTGGTCTTGCCACGTGGCAGGTCCTGGTTGGCCGGGACTGCTGACGTGGCTGCTGATGTGGCCCCCCCCTTTTTTTTTTTTTTTTTTTTTTCTTCTTCAATTTCCCGGGTGCTACAAAATTTTTGAGAGAAAAATATCATAAATAAAGCTAGAACTTTGCTGAAATTAAGATTACGACTGCGAAAGACCTAAGATAAGTGAATATTATGGATTCATACCGTACATAGTTTTGAAGTATTTTATGAATTTTTAGTATAACAATGTGCAAATGTTTATTTTATCTTTCATATTTGCTAAGTAAGTACTTGTTAAAGTTTTACTTCAATATAAGTGTTATTTTGCTTTTTGTTTTCGAAATATAATTTTGATACGTGTGCACCACTCATTATGGAAAGGAATTGTTCCGAAAACATATGGAAAGGAGTTGTTCTGAAAACATCTGCATTATGCTAGGCTTCAATGTGACCATACATAACTATTTCGTGTTCGGGTGTATTGGAGAAGTAATAAGTGTGCACCCATATATAACCATTTTATATTCGGGTGTATAGAGAAATAGTTTTATCTGCATGCTTTAATTGTTCCATGTTTGGGGGGTAGCAGTGTTTCAAGGTACTCATGTATGTCGTTCTGTGTTCGGGTACATGGGAACCAATGATAAGTTTCTGTACCTACGCATAATGTATGATAATTGATTGATCCTCAATAATAGTGATGAGGTATACAACGAAGCAATTGTGAATCTGTTTTTTGATTTGTGCATTCATCTTCTAATTCGTATCTATCTTAGAAAGATTATATGATATATGATTTGTTGTGTGTGAAGAAACTATATATTATATATATTATAGTATGATTTTATAATATTATTTATTAGGATATTTTATCTCACTCCCCAATCACCCTCCAGATATTAAAGATACTGTTGTAGAGTGAGTGGTGACATGGAGGAAATTTTTGAAGATAGACTCTGAGATTATGGTTACTATTTCATACTTTTATTTAGTAATGTATGTAAGAAAATTTAGAGCCTTGTACATATGTTTATGTTTTACATTTAAGGGATGTAATGCTTTTCTGACTCTATTATGATTAATATAGTTAAGTTACTTAACTTTAGTATATGTGATTGAAGTAAGTATGCTCTGATCATTACCTTTTAGATAGGGTATGGTCTATGACATATAAACATGTATATACATATAAGCTCACGATTTTCCATACATCAAAGCAGTATTTTCAATATTATTTAAATATAAAAAGTATATAAAATCAAATATGTAAAATCTCATATTAATTTTATGAGATATAATAAGATAAATGTTTTTGTTAACTCTAATCCAGTTAAAAGAAAATATCAATTACAAAATTAATCCAAATAAGGCAAAATGTTTATAAAATATGGGGCTAAATAATTATAAGGACAATAAAATTTTGTCTATAGTCAGTAAGTAACTAAATTGATTAATAAAAAATATTTTTTGTATTTGCTTATCTGTTTGTGGTAGTGTAAATCTAATATAGTTCATTTTCTCATGTATCTTCTTAGTTTGAAATGTGACATTTCCAAATTTATTTTTAATTTAATTTTTACTTCAATTTTATTTTGGGGTAGATAAATAATTTTCTCAAGTGTACAAAAAATTTATCTCTTATGTCTAAATAGGTAAATATAGTGCGTAACAGTATATGGTTGGTCAGATTTGTACAAATATGGTCAAGGACTTTCTCAAAGAAAAATCTAATTTGAAAAAACTATAAATTAGTTACCTAAATAAAAAATATCACTTTTTCATTTTTTTAGCGAATAAAAAACATGAAAGTATCTACCTCTAATCTCAAAAAAGTGCACATGCCTTACAAGCCATAAGAAGCTGAAGAAAAAAGCTGTTTAATTATTTTAGGTTAATTAAATACTGAGTTTTCGTTCTATTCTTTTTAGATTTTGAAAAACAAGCATGTTAAGAGTTTAGATCTGTACACTTTTCTATTTATAAGAGGAATTTCATCATAAAGCATTTCAATCTAGTAGAGATTTTTAATCAATTCCCCCTAACAGTCCTACACTCTTCTTCTGTTTTGTTTTTTTTTAATATTAAATATAATATTAAAAAATAATCAAGACTATATGTACGTGTTTGCATGCTTTTGCCTCTCTACGTGCATATCGTTATATGTTCTCACATGTTCATGCATGTCTATTTATTGAAAATATCAAATTTAAAATCTAATCTTATAATTGAATAGTTAATGAATTATTGTATTCGTTAATCCTTTAATATTTTCTTTTAACTTAATTAATAAAAGAAAGGGAATTTATATAACTGAAAGTGTGTTAGCTTAACTTAATTAGCGTATGCTACAAGGTTGGTTTCGGTGTTAATCCAACCTATAATATAGCCACCATTACCCATTTACTTGACAATGCAAGTTACATAATAGAAGAAAGAGTAAAATACAGCCACAAAAAATCCAAAAAAATCATGAAACAATGTCGAACTCAGATAAAAAATAAAACAAGAAAATTTGATAAATAGACTTGTGTAAATGTAGAAGTTAATGCCACAAAAACGTTGCAACCAGGAAATCTTTCCATCCCAAAAACATTATTAACTAAAATGAATGAAGGCTATAAATTATAAAAATAAACAAAATTGAAATTGTATAGATATGCATTGGCTCTACTGATATCCTTTCATCTCTAACACATAAGTAAAAACTATAATCCATCACATGTAGGACAAAATCACATGGGCAATAACACAAGAAGTAAAAACTAATTATGACAGAGCATTTAAAGAGTAAACATGGAATTGAAATTGGAGAAATATAAGTGAAGCCAATAGGTATAAAGAGAGAGAAAAGTTACCAAGAGAGTCAAAATGAAGTAGAGATTATTCCAACACACTATCTTGCTTAAGAGAAACTTAATAGAACAATCAAAAATAAAACAAAAGAACAAAAACTGTATATAAGAAAATAAAAATGTCCACATACTAGCCTTTTTATATAAAAAACTAAAGAACAACAGTGTATAATAATTTTAAGTCAATTTTATTCTTTTTATATTTCCAAAAAAAAGCATATTAAGAGTTAAAATCTGCGTAGTTTTTAGTTTTAAAAGAAATTTCATCAGAAAGTATTTCAATGTAGACTTTTCTTATGTTTTGTTTTTCTTTTAAAACTAAGAAGTAGGCAAAACAATATATATGTGTCTGCATGCATTTGCCTCCATACCTATATATATGTGCATGCATTTATATATTTATATATATATTCATGCACATCGTATGTCTATTTATTTGAGTTTTTAAATTTAAAGTCTAATCTTGTAATTGATAAGTTAATGAATTATTATATTTGTTAGTTATTTAATATTTTCTTTTAATTTATTCAATAAAAGAAAGGAAATTCATATGAACATAATTTTGAGAGAGAGAGAGAGGGAGATTAGAGAGAGATAGAGAAAGAGAGAAATGTATATTGGGGGATGAAGAAAGTAAAAAAATATATAAGTAGTAGAAACAGGTTTAATGGTGAAGGGTCATGTTAATTGATTGAAGTGGTCTTGGGTGGATTCTTTTTAAGGTGAGGATAGAGATTTCATTTTTTTATTTTTTATTTTTGATAAAAAGGACAGATTTTATTATATGTTTCCCACCCATCTACAACCATCTTTTTTTCCCCTTCCAATACATGCCCTTTACCATTCATAAACCATTAGCCTTATTCTATATTCTCCAATATATCCATATTTATGTAATGACTATTACTGTTGTCGATTTAATTGCAATTTAGTCTAAATTCACAAAACCTTATATTATATATATATATATATATATATATTATGAGTAGTTAATTAAGAAAATATTTAAATAAATAAACTTTTGAAGTGATTAGTCATCGATCGAGAATAATATGTAGCATGTCATGACTGATGCCAAAATCTTAAAGTTTAAAAAAATTTAATTTAATTTTTATTTTCAAAAATTTGTTACATATATACTAAAATATAATAACAAAATAAAGTAAATTAAATCATGCACCTGCAGATATATATATATATTTATAAAGACAAATCAACATGATTAGAAAATAATACATAAGTTGACATATAATGAACAATCATGAAATTATCTAATGATTACATAATTCTTAATTAGCTCATAAAATAAGATAAAACTAAACATATATAAACACAAATTCAAAAAGGTTGATAATGAAATATAGATTAAAATATATACAAGAAAATTATTATTGTGAACTTAATGCTTTTAAATAATTTATATGAAAAAATAGTTAATTGTGATAACATAGATTGATATATTCATTATCATTGTTAATTAATAATACATAGGTTGACATAGATTACTGTTGAAGATAAATGTAGAAATTATAATTTTTTTTATTTATTAGTTTGAATTAAAATAGGATTTATCTTTAGTTAGATTTAGAATATATATTTTTTTTTTCAAAAAATCATGTTATTAGTTGAAGTTTATCTTTAGAAGATTTAATTTATATTTATCTTTTAGATTATGATAGATTACTTTCAGGAAATTTCAATTCGATGTAAGCCTCTTTAAAGGCATTTTAAGTTGTTAAATGTAGAGGGAGTGAAGTCAATAGAAATTTTATAATATATATATATATATATCTCATACAAATATATTTTAAATTTTTTTAAAATTTTGTTAGTAGAATGCTAAATATATGTGAATGATACTCTTTATAATAAACATAAAAGAAAGAAATATTATTTCAATTGTGTTCAAGATATTTATAAAAAAGTATTTTTTAATTATTAGTAAATGTAGACATGAACATATTAAAATATTAAAAACCTATGCATATATAATATAAGGTTTGGTGGGTTTAAATTAAAGTATAATTAAATTCACAAGATTAATAGTCATTAAATAAATATAGATTTTTATAACTTAATTGTAGGATATAGTGCAAAATAGATAATAAGGGTAATGATTTTATTAGTGGGAAAAAGGCATTGATCGAATGCACATAGCCGTTCACCGTTAAACCTTTTTTTACTACTTACACATTTTTGCTTTCTTCATCCATTAATATACATTTCTCGCTTTCTCTACCTCTCTCAATCTCTCTCTCTTAAACTCTCTCTTGTCTAGTATTTGAATTGAGTAATATGTCGTCAATTTCATCTGTCACTAAGAGCCTAAAACTCACTGGTTCGGGGATCCAACCACATGATGAAGATGGGGAAGAAGGAGCTACTGCAGATCAAAATTCAAGTGGATAAAGAATTGAATGGTTCAATATCACTAATCGAGTGTAAAAATTCATTGGGGTAAGTTCTAAATTATACAAATATGTAAAGGTTTCAATGGTTTTTCTTGAGAATTTATTAAACTCATGGTTTTGGATACATCAGAGTAGTATTTTCATAATTATTTAGACATAAAAAACAAAATAAGATATACGAAATCTAACATTAATTTTGTGAGATATAATAATACAAATATTTTTGTTAGCCTTAATCCAATTTTAAAAAAATCCTAATTATAAATGTTGGTCCAAAGAAAGGCAAAATGTTTACAGAGAAGGAATGCTAAATAATTATAAGGAAAACAAAATTTTGTCTAGATAACTAAATTGATTAATACAGAACATTTATTATATTTTCTTGTATGCTTGCAATAATATAAATCCAATAGCCATTTTCACATGTATCCTCCTAGTTAAAAATGTATTTTTAAATTTTTTCAATTTATTTTATTTTAGTTCAATATTATTTTAGAGTAGATAAAATTATATATTTCTATCTCAAACATGTAACCATGCTTTACAAGCATTTGTGTGTATAGAAACTGAATGACAACCATTTTACCTTTGTGATTGAGAATTGTCAAAAGGCACAGTATTAGTTTCTTTTTTCTGCACCAGTAGTAACAACATCAGCTAGCACAAAAATTACAGCAATAAGAACATTTTGTACAATAGCTAGATGCTTGAGAAGAATTAAGAGTCTAACAAAAACAAAAGAGCCATTTACAAAATGATGAATTGTCACAATCATTTTTGTTACAAGCACTGCATCAAGAGGCACCAAAAACTGTTGCATCACCATTGAAGACATGGCCCAATATTCTAGGGTGCATATACCTACATATAAACATGTCCTCTAGTTTGTCTATTTCATTTGAACCAGAAATAGTGAATGATCTTGTCAATACACAAATGTATAACTTCTCATGAATTTTAATTGCGTTTATATTCATCATTATAGGAACTTGATTCACGCTTTTACCAACCTCTTCTCATCAATAAACTCCTGGAGTGTAATTTTCAAAGAGGATGGATTAATTCCCACCTCTCTATCTATCTTTAAGATGTCTGGATTTTTCAAAGCTCTCCATGAACATGTAGAGAGAAATACTATTGTCACTCAGAGCAAAACATGATTTTGACTTGTTTAAATAATAATTAAAGTGAATCAGGTTCAAGAACAACGAATCTCTAGATGATAAACATATCCATTTTGCAAGTTCCTTATTACAAGTTGTTCCTACAATTATCAACTCAGAGAAGAAAGAGATAAGAGGACCCTATGAAGACTGTGGTAGAAATTCATAAAGAGGCCCTCCACAAAAGACCAAATTGATTACATTCATGCATAAGGATACTAGATTTATATATTTATATGCATAAGGATACTAGATTACCTAATATAAAAGATTTAAAAATTATCACCAACCTCTCTTTTTTATTTTGATTTATGGAAACTATTATATGATAAATTTTTAACTTCCTATATGTAGAAATAGAAAGAGATAGACTAAAAACAATATGTTAATGAGACAAAAGGGATATTTATTAGGGAATGCATTGTTTTACTAGTCTTCACCTAACAGAATCGATATTGGTTTTTCTTCACAATGAAACCAAATGGGAATGGTGCATAACTTGAACATGATTAATTATAATGAAAACAAAAAGTGAAAACTTTAAAAAGTAAAGTATCCAACGAAGATATAAAACCTCTTCAAAACCTCACCAATTAGAGCAGAAATTTTGGTAAAAGTAATAGAAGCCATCATTATAAGCATACCAGGTAAGAAATATTTCACCCTTCCCTAAGATACTCACCGTACATGTTTCTTTCCAGAGTTTTAGAAGCCTTGTATTAACAAGGCTCACCAAATCATTCTTCACCATTGCAAAAATAATTTAAAAATAGAAGACAAACTTAAAAGAGGAGTTTAAAATAGAATAATATCATTGACAACTATTACATAATATGTAGCAAGAAAGTAATTAAAAAAAGCTAGCTGACACTTCTTGGAAAAAAAGTAAATACCTAGTGGATGCATCAATATTTATGACCTACTGTGATGCACCAATATTGATAACAAATTTTCATTAGTTTTTCATTTGATTTTAGTTTATTTAGTCACTTTAGTTTATTTTATGAATTTTAGGTAATTTTGGGAGAATTTGAAAAGTTTTGGATGACAGCACGGAATGGAAGAAACATGCACTGGTAAGTGCATGTTCATGCAGGTGGTGATGCACATCAGTCCTAGAGTCTCCCTTTACATAGAATTTTGAAGACAGAAATTTGTATTTGTAGGTATGTGGTCATGCGGGAAAAGCAGAATTATTAGGTTTCCTGAAGTGCTTGGGATGTCTTATTTTCTTTCCTATTTCACTTACGATTTGTATCTAGGATATTCTGTTATTTATCCTAGTATATGTAGAACATATTATTAGTATTCAAGAGCACTTTTCTTATTTGGGATATTGTTCTAAGTTAGAGAGTTTCTTCTTCTTCTTCCTTGAAGACTCAAAACTCTATTGAAAAGGAGATCAAACTTAAGACGAAGAGAGACTTAAAAGTTTGATTTTATTTTATCATATTTTCTTCTAGTTTCAAATTTTACTTTCTAGATTTACTTATGGAGTAGATATCCTTTGTTAAGGAAAGCATAAACCCTAAACTATGATGTGTATTGATTTTGATTAATGAAATATGAGTTAGTTTTATACAAAATCATTGAGTTTAATGCTCGTATTGATATTTTATTGATTGAATTCCTTAATGATGTGTCGAATAAAGAAGTTAGCGTTTTTAATCAATAGGATTTCAATGTATGATTATTAGGTTTTGTATAACAAGTTTAATAACAAATTTGTTCGAATAGATAATTTAAAATTGACTTGTGGCATCTATTCGTGCTCCTAAATAAGGTTGGATAATTGAGTTGATTATATGCATATTTCTATGGAAGTGTCTGAATAAGAGTTTCATTTAAATCTAAAAGGTTATGTCCCTGAATAAGGTTAACCTGGCCTTAGAATTAATTCGCCAATTTTATCTCATATTTCGTTATCAATGTTGATATCTAAAAAAGTTTAGGGAGGTTGTGGACCATAACATTATTTTATTGATTGATTTATCTTTGATTTACTATGGTAATTCAATTCTATGCAATTTTATTTAGTTTTACATTTTACGTTAATTTACTTTCGTTCTATCAATATTTTCGAATAATAGATTTCAGTATAATAATTGATTTATAAAATTTGGTTTTCATGGGACAATATTTAGATTCTCATATCTATATTACTAATATGATTAATGCACTTGCTAGTGTTGTCTAGAACGCATAATATTATTTTTTGGCGCATTGTAGGAGACCAAAAATTTAAAAATTATTATATTATTATTAGTTGTTAAGTTAAGATTTTAAATTTTTTAATTTTTTTCTCTTATGTTTCAAGTTTTTCTTGTGTATGACTAGAAATTCTAGGAAACCAATAACAGAATCTAATCTGAAACCTAAAAAACTTTTCATTCAAGAAGAAGAGCAAACTGTAAACTCAACATGGAAGAAAATCAAAACTATCTTCTTGAAGGAGGCGAGAAAAATAATGGTGCTAGAGGTTCTCAACCTATTCGCACATGAAAGACTTTGCCATGCCATCATTGGAAGGCACAAGTCCAAGCATTTTGAGGCTTATTGTTCAAGCTAACAACTTTAAGATCAAGCCAACAGTACTACACTTGATCCAACATGTTTATCAATTTGGAGGATTGCCTAGTGAAGATCCACACCAACACATAGCTAGTTTCATTCAAATTTGTGATACTTTTAAGTACAATAGAGTTTTTTAAGGTGAAAAAAGGCTTAGGCTTTTTTCTTTCTCTTTAAGAGATAAAGCACATGTCACAGACCATACCCCGCCTTATAGGATAATGACTAAAGCATACTTATTTAAATCATATAGATTCAAGTTAAGTAAAATAAATTAACTTTATTAATCATAAGAAAGTCACAAAAATATTACATCCCTTAAATATAAAACATAAACATATGTACGAGGCTCTAAATTTCCTTACTTACATTACTATACAAAACTATGAAACAGTAACCTTAATCTCAGAGTCTAGCTTCAAAAATTTTCTCTGTATCACTACTCACTCTGCAGCGGTATCTTCAATATCTGGAGGCTGATAGGAGGTGAGATAAAATATCCTAATAAATGATATTATAAAATCACAGCATAGTACATGCAATATATAGTTTCTTTACACGCAACAAAACATATATTATATAATCTTTCCAAAACAGATATGTGAATTAGAAGACAAATGCACAAATCAGAAAATAGATTCACAATTGCTTCGTTGTATACTTTATCACCATTATGGAGGATCAATATATAACCATACATTATGCGTAGGCACACATACTTATCCTAGGTTCTCTATATACCAGAACAAGAACACAAAATGACATACAAGAGTACCTTGAAACACTACTACCCCTCAAACATGAAGTAGTTAGGGTATGCAGATCAAACTATTTTCCTATACACCCAAATACGGAATGATTATGTATGGGTACACACTTATCACTTCGCCAATACACCCAAACATGGAATAATTATGTATGGTCACATTGAAGTCTAACATAATGCAGGTATTTTCAGAAAAACTCATTTCTATAATGAGTGATGCACACATATCAAAATCACATTTCGAAAACACAAAGTGAAATAACACTTATATCGAAGTAAAACTTTAACAAATACTTAGCAAATACGCAAGACAAATCGAACACTTTCATATTTTTATACTGAAAAAACATAAAATACTTCAAAATTACGTAGACCACAAATCCATAATAACTATCTTAGGTCCTTAACAGTTGTAATCTTAATTTTGGTAGAGTTTCGGTTTTATTCATAACCTTTTTCTCTCAAAACTCAAGCAAAATTTTGGGATGATAAGTATGGCAGATGAGGTAGTGGAGAGACATTTTGTAAGTAAATGCCTCTTTTCTAGAAGATAATTTAAGATCTTGGTGTTTGTTATATTTCTATGTTTTTGTTTTGGATTTTGTGTGCATTTGTAAAGGGAAAAAGTGAAGGTTTCCAAGTTTAAGATGGATTCCAAAGAAAGAGATTGCACCTCAGTTTGATGCATATTTTGTTAAAATACCTTGTTCCTCGTTGACTCCTGAATCTTAAAGGGGGTTTTCATGACTAAGTATTTAGTCAGTTAAAGAAATGATTTTCTTTTCAATGCCACTCTAAGTTTCGAAGCCAAAAAGATGTGACCTCAAGGGCTTTTCTCCTGTTTCTATCTCCTTTGGGGATATGAATTGATCAGTACTTGGCTTTAATAGAAATCATTAAATCGGCCCTTTAATGTTTTTGAATTGATTAGATATGTATATTTTTTTGAGGTTGTCAACAATTAGAATAAAAATACAGCTATGATAATTAGACAAATTTTCGTATTTTTGATGTGGTTTGAGTTTTACAAACCAATGCAAGGTATATAGATTCTTAAAATGAGTTGAAATATTTTATTATAAAAATATATAGTTGGAATATATAAAATGATAGGTAGTGGTAAGATTGTGGTTTACAATTCTAATAACAAATATATAATTGGAATATTTATAAAAGTTTGTCCAAATTAATTAACTGAAGTTCCTTGTTAGGGATTTATATAATATGAGTAGAAGCCCCTTGTAAACTAGATATTGATGAGAATAATTATACTAATTGATGACAAAAATTCTTCCTCATTGTAATCTGTTCCTCTTCAATGCTCCATGATAATATGATGGCCATGATGGATATCCCTATAGTACCTTCTCATGGTGGTGGATAGCTAGTCATACGCAAGCCATAACATCAATAACAACAACATCATTACCACCTCGATAACTAAATATTACATAATAAGATTACATTAGACACTTTGCCATTTATACGACAACACAAAGCAAGGTAATTCTAATAGCCTGATCAAGAATAAAAATATTAATTTTAATATTTTGTATTAATTTATTTACCTCATCAAGGGTCTGAGGCCTCTCTCTTACCACCTCGTTCAGCTATTCCTCTTCTTTTGGCACCTGCAAAACTTATCAGGAAAGTAAAGCATATTTTAGTCAACACTCTACACATACATGAACTATTATACTTATACATAAACATATACATAGATAAATATATATATGTAAATGTTTATACTTCACTCACTAAAGCATTCACCTCTTTCTCCATATTGTTACTAGATTTCCTCGTCAAAGGCATCTATATGCAAAACAAAAAAGACTTAAGATAAAATATTTTAATTTTATAATGTCAAACATGAATTAATATTTTCAAGATATATATACACACACACACACTCAAAACCAACATACAGAAGAAGAAGTGCTTTGTTCTCTATCCACCACCTTCTTTGGCTTGCCAACCTTCCTCTTCACTGAGGTAATCCCTTGTTCCCCATCTGTTCTCTTGGTGACACTATATAATACTCTCTTCTTTTATGTTCTTCTTTCTTGGTTTTAGAATGGGCTTATTCGAGTAGACTTCATGGAGTATAAAATCAGTTATCTCGATAACCGATCAGAACGATCGCTTAGATTCCCTATGAATATAGTACTACAGTCCCACATTAATATAAATATTATCAAGCTTCTTTTTCTATTTCCAAATGAATATAGTACTCCAAAAAGCCAATCTATTAAATATATCATATATTTTAGTGTCCTGTTGCCATTTCTCAACCATCCAACCTTTAGTCCTTTGTTGGATCACATATCTGCGATTTATATTAGGTTAAAGAAGATGCTCTAAAATGTACTATCAGTAAGAAAATTAACTATTAACATAACTTATTTGACCTAAAAGACAATCTAAGAAAGTTAAGTGACGAAAATTTTACTAACAAGATTAATATTATCAACTATCGGTTGGAGGTCCTCTGGAAGACTAAAGGAAACTGTAGTTGTTCCAGCCACTGGACATTTACTTAGTATTCTACATTTATGTTGATTCCCTTATAAATTATTTTATATTATGATCTATAAAACCCAATATGTAAACTTGCTTCATAGATACATGTATATATATAGAGAGAGAGAGAGATCGTGGAAAAGCCATTTGTTGAGTGGATTGAAATGGATGGAAATCTTCTTCATCTTGTCTCTTGAAAGAAATGAGAATTACTGCCTCAGCCTCAGCTGTAATATTTATTCCTTTAGCAGCTAATAGTTCCACATGTACGGCTTAAAGTGCTTCATTTTCTTTCTCTTCTTCTTTCACTTCTCTCTAAACTCCTTCACTATTTTTTGTTTCAAGATGGATCATTTTAATAAATTCCCAAAAGAAACCATCGAAACCTTCACATATCTGTATAATGTTTAACTTAGCCAGACGATTTTTTGCACTCTATCAGTAATATTGAGCCATTCTCTTCTTTTTCAGGATGAATCCTAATCTGCAACAAATCCTTCACCTCTTGCTGCAAATGGTTGGATTTCCCAACTAGTGAGATTTAGGTTCTCAATTTCAGATGGAATCGACAACATTGTATTTATCTAGAAAGGATTGAGAGAGAGATTGAGAGAGATTAGAGAGAGATAAAGAAAGAGAGAAATATATATTGGGGATGAAGAAAGCAAGAAAAGGTATAAGTAATAGAAACGATTTAAGGGTGAAGAGTCATGTATATTGATTGAGGTGGCCTTGTGTGGATTCTTTTTAAGGAGGTGAGGATAGAGATTTTATTTTATTATTATTATTTTTTATAAAAAGGACATATTTTATTATATTTTTTCCCCATCTACAAGCTTCTTTTTTTTCCTTCCAATACATGTCTTTTACCCACTCATAAACCATTAATCTTATTTTATTTTCTGCAATATATCTATATTTAAGTAATGACTATTAATGTTGTGGATTTAATATCAATTTAATCTAAATTCACAAAATCTCCTATTATATATTTATCAAAAGTAGTTAATTAAGAAGATATTTAAATAAATAAACCTTTAAAGTGATTGGTCACATATCGAGAATAATATGTAGCATGTCATGATTGATGCAAAATCTTAAAGTTTTAAAAAAATTTGATTTAATTTTTATTTTCAAAAACTTGGTACATATATTCTAAAATGTAATAACAAAATAAATTAAATTAAATTAAATCATGCACCTGCAGATAAATATAAACATGAATCAAAATTATTAGAAAATGATACATGGGTTGACATATAGTTAACAATCATGAAATTATCTAATGATTATCTAATTCTTAAGTAGCTCATAGAATAAGATAAAACTAAACATACATAAACACAAAGCTAAAAAGGTTGATAATGAAACATGGATCGAAATATATACAATGAAATTATTAGTATGACGTTGATGCTTTCAAAAAATTTAAATGAAAATAGGTAATTATGATAACATATACTAAAATATCCATCATCATTGTTAATTAACAATTAACAAAGTTTTTAATAATTATATTCATATAGATTCTGTTTCTTTTATTTGACTAAATTAAGAGAAAATATTAAAAGATTAAAAAATAATATAATTCATTAACTCGTCAATTATAAGATTCGATTTTAAATTTGGTACTTTAAATAAATAAACATACAACATGTATGAATATGTATAAATATATAAATATATGCATATACGTACATATAGAGGCAAAAACATACAGACATACATAAGGGCTATAAGGGGCAATTGATCGAAAATCTATATTAGATTAAAATACGTTACAAAGAAATTCCTCTTAAAAATGAAAAATTATAAAGATTTAAACTCTTAATATGTTTGTTTTTCAAAATCTAAAAATAATAAAAGAAAACCTCAACGTTTAATTAACCTAAAATGACTATATAATATTTGTTCTTTAGTTTCTTACATTTAAACGTCTGTAAGGCATGTGCACATCTTTGAGATAGAGGGAGGATATTTTTTGTTTTTCTATTCGTTGACAACATGATAAAGTAATATTTTTTATTTGGATAAGTAATTTATAATTTTTCTAATTTAGATTTTCATTTTGGAAAGTAATTGACCATATTAAAAAAATCTATCCATCCATATCGTGTTGTGCACTATATTTACCTATTTATACATAATAAATAAATTTATATGCTTAGAAAAATTACTTTTTACCCTAAAATAATATCAAAATAAAATAAATTAAATTAAAAATAAGTTTAAAAATACCACATTTCTAGTTAGGTGGATACATGAGATAATAGATTCTATTGGATTTACCTAACAAATCGACAAGAAAATATAATAAATGTTTTTTTTATTAAAAAATTCAGTTACTTATTAGCTATAGATAAAATTTTATTATACTTATAATTATTTTAGCCCCCCCTCCTCTGGAAGACTAAAGGAAACTGCAGATGTTCCAGTTACTAGACATTTACTTTGTCTTCTGCGTTTATGTTGATTCCCCTACAAATTAATTAATATTAATATCATCTAAAAAACACATTATGTAAAATTATTTCATATATACATATATATAGATAGAGAGAGAGAGAGAGATAGCGAGATAGTGGAAGTACCATTTCAGTAGGGTGGACATCTTGTTCATCTGGTCTCCTGAAAGAAACAGGAATTGCTTGCTCAGCCTCTGCTACAATATTAATCCCTTCTGTAACTAATTGTTCTACCTATGCAGCTTGACGGGCTTCGTTCTCTTTTTCTTCTTCTTTCACCTTTTCTCTAAACTCCTTCATTGTTTTTTATTTCAAGATGGAGCCTTTCAATAAATTCTCAAAAATAGAAAACTATCGAATCCTTCACATATCTGCATAATCTGGAACTTATTCCGATGAATTTCCACACTTGATCAGTAATATTGAACAATTCCATTCTTTTTTTGATTGAATTTTGATCTGCAGTAACTCTTTCTTCACCTTTTTCTTTGAATGGTTGGATCTCCCAACCAGTGAGTTTTGAGCTCTCAGTTTCATATGGAATCGACAACATCTTATTCAAAGAGATTAAGAGAAAAAAATAGATTGAGAAAGACAAAGGAGATTGAGAAATATATATCAGGGGATGAAGAAAGGGTATAAATAGTAGAAAAGGATTTAATGGTGAACGGGCATGTACATTGATTGAGATTGAGGTGTCCCTGAGTGTGTTCTTTTTAAGGAGGTGAGGATTGTGTTTTCATTTTTTTGTCATTATTTTTCATAAAAAATCAGATTTTATTACATTTTACCTTTTTTTGTTTTATCCTAAATAATTTATTATTTTATATTTTATTACATTTTATCTACAACCTTCTACTTCTTTTTTATTCCTTCCAATGCATGCCCTTTACCCACTCATAAACCTATTGACCTCATTCTATATTCTGCAATATGTACAACAAGTAAGGTATAGGAATGTACATTTATTTAATGACTATAAATGTTGTGGATTTAATTGCAATTTAATCTAAACCTAGAAAACCTTACATAACATATATATATGTTTGTAATATGTTCATATATTAATGTGTGCACTTAATGATGATTAAAAAAGTATCTTTTTATAAAAAATTTAAACACAATTTAAATAATTTTTTTTTTTGGTTTTTGATTGTATTTGCTTAATAAAAATATTTATTTAAATTTTCAAAACTAATATATCCATGTAATGTTAATTAAGATTGAGAAAACTATGTATAGAAAATATTGTATACTAAAAAAATACAAATTATTTCATAAGGTTCTTATTTATGGTCAGCTCCAACATCGAAGTCTGCAATATTTAACTTTTTCACTAATGAAAGTAGTGTTAACTCTATACTTACCTTTGGATTATTAGTAATAGAAAATAATTAGTTTTATATAAATAAAATTTCCAATACATAGCTAATTTTCTTTAGCAAATGTCTATATTCCTAGATGAGAAGTGGACTGATTGTGTATATAAAAAAAATTATTTTAAAAATTATGAATAGTTAATTAAGAAAATATTCAAATAAATAAACTTTTAGAGCGATTGATCACATATCTAGACCAATATGTTGCATGTCATGGCTGATCTATTACATAAAAATGTTATATCTAATGTCAAAATTGTAAATTAAAAAAAAATAATTTAATTTCTATTTTCAAAACTGGCATGTATATTTTAAAATGTAATAATAAAATAAATTAAATTAAATCACCCCCCTGAAGATAGATATAAATACAAATCAAAATGATTAGAGAGTGATACATGAATTGACATACAATAAACAATCATGAAATTATCTAATGATGTGTATATATATATATATTTAATTGTTAATTAACAATGATAATGAATATATCAATCTATGTTATCACAATTAACTATTTTTTCATCTAAATTGTTTAAAAGCATTAAGCTCACAGTAATAATTTTCTTGTATACATTTCAATCTATTTTTCATTATCAACCTTTTTAGATTTGTGTTCATATTTCATAATTTTCTTGTGTTTATGTATGTCTATGTTTCATTAGATAATTTCATGATTGTTCATTGTATGTCAACCCATGTATCATTCTCTAATCATTTTAATTTGTGTTTATATATATATATATATTTATAGGTGCATGATTTAATTTAATTTATTTTATTATTACATTTTAGTATATATGTACCAAATTTTTGAAAATAAATATTAAACTAAATTTTTTTAAAACTTTAAGATTTTGGCATCAATCATGACATGCTACATATTATTCTCGACCTTTGACCAATCACTCCAAAAGTTTATTTATTTAAATATTTTCTTAGTTAACTACTCATAATATAAGGTTTTGTGAATTTAGATTAAATTGCAATTAAATACACAACATTAATAATCATTACATAAATATAGATATATGCAGAATAGAGAATAAGGCTAATGGTTTATGAATGGGTAAAGGGCACGTATTGGAAGGGGAAAAAAAGAAGGTTGTAGATGAGAGGAGGGGGGGATATAATAAAATGAAATCTCTATCCTCACCTTCTCAAAAAGAATCCACTCAGGGCCAGTTCAATCAATGTACATGACCCTTCACCATTAAACCCTTTTCTACTACTTATACCTTTTTTTTCCTTTCTTCATCCCCCAATGTACATTTCTCTCTTTCTCTATCTCTCTCTAATCTCTCTCAATCTCTCTCTCTCAATCCTCTCCAGATACATAAGATGTCGTCGATTCCATCTAAAGCCAAGACTCTAAATCTCATTCGTTGGGAAATTCAACCATTTGTAGAAAGAAGTGAAGAAAGAGTTGTTGTAGATCAGGATTCAGCCAAAAAAGAAAAGAATGGTTCAATATTACGGATAGAGTGCAAAAAATAATCTAGGTAAGTTAAACATTATACAGATATGTGAAGGTTTAAATTTTTTTTTGGGAAATTTATTAAAATGATCCATCTTGAAACAAAAAATAATAAAGGAGTTTAGAGAGAAGGTGAAAGAAGAAGAGAAAAAAAGAAGCACGTTAAGCCGCACAGGCAAAACGATTAACTACTGAATGAATAAATATCGCGGCAAAGGCTGAGGTAGCAATTCCCATTTCTTGTAAGAGACAAGATGAAGAAGATGTCCATCCATTTCAATCTACTCAACAAATGATTTTTCCATGATCTCTCTCTCTCTCTCTCCGTATATATGAAAAAATTTTGTATACTAGATTTTTTAGATCATAATATAAAATAATTTTAAGGGGAATCAGCATAAATGCATAAGACTAAGTAAATGTCCAGTAGATGGAATAATTATAGTTTCCTTTAGTCTTCCAAAGGACCTCTAAGCTATGGCTAAAAATATTGATCTTGTTAGTAAAATTTTCGTCACTTATTTCTCTAAGATTGTCTTTAAGGTTAAATGGGTTTCGTTAATAGTTTATTTTTTTACTGATAATACACTCCGGAACATCTCCTTTGACATAATATAAATTGTAGACATATAATCCAACAAAGGATTGAAGGCTAGATGGTTGAAAAACGACAAGGAGATACTAAAATATATGATACAGTAAGTCCTTTTTAGTTTTTTCAACTTAAAAAATTGGTTTTTTGGAATATTATATTCATATAGAAATAAAAATAGAAGCTTGATAATATTTATATTCATGTGGGACTACAGTACTATATTCATAGGGAATCTAAGGGATCATTCTGATAAGTTATTTGGGTAACTAATTTTGTACTTTATGAAATCTACCTGAATAAACCCAATTTGAAACCAAGGAAGAAGAACACGGAAGAAGAGAGTAGTTCTGTAGTGCCACCGGGAGAAAGAAAGAAGGTGGGAAGGCCAAGGAAGAATAAGGAGGATGGAGAACAAGGGAGTACCTCAGTGAAGAGGAAGGTTGTCAGGCCAAGGAAAGTGGTGGATGGAGAACAAAGTACTTCTTCTTCTGTATGTTAGTTTTAAGTATATATATATATATCTCTTGAAAATATTAAGTCATGAGTAACATTATAGCATTAAAATATTTTATCTTAAGTCTTTTTTTATAGATATAGATGCCTTTGGTGCGAAAATCTAGTAAAAATATGGAGGAACAGATGAATGCTTCAGTAAGTAAAGTATAAATGTTTATATATATATATGTATATGTATGTGTAGAGTGTTGGCTAAAATATGCTTTACTTTCTTGATAAGTTTTGTAGGTGTCAAAAGAAGAGGAACAACTGAACGAGTTGGTAAGAGAGTGGCCTCAGACCCTTGATGAGGTAAATAAATTAATACAAAAGATTAAAATTTATATTTTTATTCTTGAGCAGGCTATTAGAATTACCTTGCTTTGTGTTGTTGTATAAATGGCGAAGTGTCTAATGTAATCTTATTATGTAATATTTAGTTATTTGTAGATAGATATAAAAGAAAATTACATGACTTAATTGTTTGGTACTTATAGATGATGGAGAAGACCATCATGAAGGGAAAGGGAAAGAGGGTAGAAGAGGAGATTGATCACACTTAAGAGATAATTAATAACATATTACTAATAACAAATTATATAGGTGAATAAACTTTATTTGTTGTTTGTATAGGTGATGAAATGTTTTTAGCAAATATTGTTACCTCAACCAAAGGAAATTTTAAAATATTATTGGGTGAGTAGTACCTAATAAATATTTAATTTGACATATAATAATGTAATAAATTCTAAAATTGTTATTCTTTAGGAGGAAAAAGGAAATATGGAGAAGTATAACTTAAGGTAAAAGTGAAGAGGTGTGTCAAAGAGCAAGATGTTAGAGGAGTTTTTCATGATGATGCCTCAACAATCAAATAGATGCATCATAATCAATGGAAAAGGTAACAACGGAAAGAATGATGAGGAGGAACATAAGATACAAATTGATGGTGTTTGTGAAAACAATGGATAGCTCTTCTTCCTTAATCAATATATGGGTGATGAGAGTCACCATTAACTCCTAAGTTGTTGGTTGTTATGATATTTACATATAATGGTCACCTTTTCTTACTATAGTTGTAGTATAGATAATGCAATTATATTTCAACATAGTGGTAGAAGATAAAACGATAACTCTCTTAACTTTTGTAGCAAACCCTTCAAAAATCACATTGAATAAGTATGGAGAGATTGAACTCACTTAACGTAATTTGCTATTATATTAATTATAAATTTTAATGTAATTGAAATTGAAATTTATAAAAGCAATAAAAAAATTTTAAATATAGAAAATAGTTATGTAGTTCGATTATTTTTTTAGTTAAATATATAAGAGTAAATCAAGTTTATAAATATCTAAAATAGGTTTCTAGTTTTATTTTTTTGGTTAAAATTTAATTCGACCTTCTTAAATAGTGAAAACATTCGAATCTTTTACCATCTATGTTATGATCTTAGTGAAATAAAAACTGTGCCAACTAAAATTAAAAATGAGTGAAACATATTCGAGCTAACAAAAGAACAAATGATGAGAATAAATATATGAACAACTATTAAATTGTTAATTATAATGTGATAGCTTGAAAATACCCCTGAGTTAATTTCTTATGTTTGATATATTTAATTTAGCCTTTATAAGTTTGGAAATATGTAATAAGGTTAAGAACATAGTTTACAGTCAAACAGAAAAAGGATGGATAAGGATGATGGAGCTAGAATAAGCATGAAGAGGCATGAAAAAAGGTGGGAACCTTTTAAATGAAGTGGTATAATGAAAAGTGGTAACTATTAGATAAAATGACATAATAAAAAATAGTAACTTTTAGATGAAGTGACATGTGAAAAGTGATAACTTTTACATGAAGTGATATCACAAAAAGTGACAACTTTTAGATAAAGTGGCATGTGAAAGGTGATAACCTTTCAAATGAAGTGGCATGTGAAAAATTGTAACCTTTTAGATGAACAGACATGATGAATGGTAGTAATTTTTGGAGAAAGCGACGTGATGGAATGGTGGCAATCTTTCTCTCGTGGCTCCCCACTCCTTTAAATAGGGGATAAGAGAAGGGAAGAAAAGACATTCTTGATGAACATAGAGGCAAGAGAAGAAAAGGGAGTACAAAGTGTGTGATTTTTTAGAGTATTTTGAGGTTTTAGATAAAAACCTTGGAAATACTCTATTAAATTTGATAAAGCAGAGGAATAAGGCATACGGTCAAAGGAGGTTATAAACCATTAGAAAGGTAGGCATTTTCTTGCATTTTGAAGTTTGGTATCTCTTTGATTTTTGGGACTAGCTTTTGAGTATTGTGTTAGATATTTTTGAGTCAAGAAAGTGAGCAAAATTTATCCCAAAACTCTGCCAAATGTTTTAGAGAAAAATGTCATAAACAAAGTCGAAACTCTACTGGAATTAAGATTACATTGCTAAGGACCTAAGGCAAGTGGATATTATGCATTCATAACCTACGTAATTTTAAAGTATTTTACGTACTTTTAGTATAAAAATGTGCTAGTGTTTAATTTATCTTTCGTATCAGCTAAGTAAGTATTGTTAAAGTTTTACTTCGATATAAGTGTTATTTCTCTTTATGTTTTCAAAATGTGATTTTGATATGTGCGTGTCATCCATTATGGAAAGGAGTTATTATGAAAACATCTACATTATGCTAGGCTTCAATGTGGTCATACATAACCGTCCTGTGTTTGGGTGTATTGGTGGAGTGATAAGTGTGTACCCATATATAACGGTTCCGTGTTCGGGTGTATGGGGAAATAGTGTGATCTGCATTCCTTAACTATTTCGTATTTGGGGGTAGTAGTGTTTCAAGGTACTCATGTATGTCATTTCGTGTTCAGGTACATAAGAATACAGTGATAAGTATCTATGTCTATGCATCATATATGGTAACTGATTAATCATCCATAATAGTGGTGAGGTATACAACAAAGTAATTGTGAATCTGTTTTCTAATTTGTGTATTCGTCTTTTGATTCGTATCTGTTTTGGAAAGATTATATGATATATATTTTGTTATGTATAAAGAAACTATATATTGCATGTACTATGTTGTGATTTCATAATATCATTTATTGAGATATTTTATCTCACCCTCCTTATCACCCTCCAGATACTGAAGATACCGCTGCAGAGTGAAAGGTGATACAGAGAAAATTTTTGAAGTTAGACTTTGAGATTAAGATTACTATTCATACTTTTATTTAGTAATGTTAGTAAGGAAATTTAGAGCTTCATATATATGTTTATATTTTACATTTAAGGAATGTAACAATTATGCAATTCTGTTATGATTAATAATGTTAAGTTACTTAACTTTAGTTTATGTGGTTTAAGTATGTTCCAATCATTATCCAGATGAGGTATGATCTGTGACAAGTGGTATCATAGCACAGTTTTAGGACATCCCTTGAATACGAGGCTTAGGGTTACATGAGAGTTAGATAGAGTTGTGAAACATAGGGAAATGCCTCTAATTTTGAATTTCATAAATGTAAAAAATGGTAAGGATACCGAAAGAGCAGGCACATTGGGTTTCGAAAGACCGGATCAAGTAGAGTCTAGATAGACTCATTTGCATAGTTGAAGGCTTGGCTACAGTGGTAAGTCAACACGTAGTCCATAGCCAAAGTGCTACTAATAGTAATAATGCTAGTACTAGTAATACTTAATTGATGGAGGGAAATAATGAAAAACTCATTGAAAGATTTAAAAGTATGAACCCACATCATTTGTTAGAGCAATCGCCCGATATTAGTTGAATAGTTGATCATGGAATTGTAAAAGATATTTGATGTTCTCAGCCCTACTTTAGAGCAAAAGGTACAATTAGCCACATTCATATTTAAGGGAGCTACAGAACATTAGGGGCGCCTGAAGAAGGGATCTTTGAGGACACCGATCCTTTGGGAAACATTTAGAGCAGCATTCTACGAGAAGTATTTTCCTAACTTTGTTCGAGAATAGAAGTAAATGAAATTACCATAATTAAAGCAAGGAAACATGAGAGTGGTAAAATATGCAAAAATATTTATAGAGCTGGCTCAGTTCACGCTCAACTTAGTAACAGATGGAAGCTTAAGAACCAAGAAGTTTCAGAGAGTCCTACATAAGGAGATCTTGGATAAAATCTTAATTCTGAAGATTAATGACTACTAAGAAGCACTAGAATGGGTCTACATAGGATAAGAGGCTATAAACCCAATCCAACAATAGATCTAACAGGTTCGACCATTCAGACCAAACAACAAAAGGAAGGCCCAGGAGCCACAACAACCTAATAAAATGCATAAGATGGGTCTCATAGTCCCAACACAAGGGCCAAAGGAGATATGCCACTATTGTGGAAAGAACCATGGTAGCAGACCCTATTACAAGCTGATAAATGGATGCTTCAGATGTGGTAGCACTCAACACAAATCAAAGAGTGTCCTATCAACAAATAACAGATGAAGCCAAGAACTCAAGGAAGAGTATATGCCCTTACAGAGAGAGATGTTGAAACCTCCCAGGATGTGATCAAAGGTATGGTCACTATCTGTAGTACCTTGGCTAAGGTCATAATAGACCTAGGACCTACACAATATTTTACATAACATGAGTTTGCTCAGGATCTAAACATTGAATAGTCACCTTTAGATTATGTATTAATAGTCTCTACTATAGCTAATAAGGACTTGACCACGAGTACGGTCTACCAAGCATGTATTGTAGAGATTGCCAATAGAGAGTTAACCGTAGATCTCATACTCTTAGGTATGCATGATTTTAACGTCATACTAGGAATGGATTAGTTGGCAGTATACCAAGCCAATATAGATTGTCATGGGAAGACTGTAACCTTTAATGTTCCCATTGATAAGGCTTTCCAATTTAAAGGGATTAGGGAGCCCTAACATCCATGTCTCATATCTTGCATTCAAACTCAATGATTATTAGAGAAGGGATGTGTAGGGTATTTCTCTTATGTAGTGGAGAATAAAAGTAGAGAAGCTAATCTACAATAGATACCAGTGGTGAATGAATTTTCTGATGTTTTCCTAAAAATTCTTTCAGGTCTACTTGTGGACCGGGGGATCTAGTTCTTTATTAATTTAATTCTTGGTACGAGTCTTATCTCTAAGGCTCCTTATCAAATGGTGAAAGCTAAATTAGAGGAACTCAAGAAACAATTGGATGAATTATTGGATAAGGGTTTCATCAGAGCAAGTGTATCACCATAGGGAGCTTTAATACTATTTGTGAAGAAGAAGGATGATATCATGTGACTCTATAATAACTATAGGCAACTAAACCAAGTTACCATAAAGAATAAGTATCCATTGCCTCGTATTAATGATCTATTCGACTAACTTTAAGGATCCTAAGTATTCTCAAAGATTGATCTACATTTTGGATACCATAAATTAAAGACTAAGAAATAAGATGTTTCTAAGACTACCTTCAGTACTAGGTGTGGCCATTGTGAGTTCTTAATCATGCCTTTTGGTCTAACAAATACTCCTGCGGTATTTATAGATTTGATGAACAGAGTCTTTTAACCATTCTTGGATAAATTTATTATTGTCTTCATTGATGATATACTGATCTATTCACGAAGCGAGACTGAACATGTAGAGCACCTGTCCATAATGCTTGGGATACTTAGGAAAAAGAAGTTATACACCAAGTTTAAGAAGTGTGAGTTTTTGTTAAAGCGGTTGCCTTCCTCGAACGTACAGTTTCAAAGAATAAGATATCAGTAGATCCAGTTAAAGTAAAAGCGGTGATAAACTGGAAAAGACCTACAACGACAACTGAAGTCCAAAGTTTTCTTGGTCTAGCTGGGTACTACAGGAAGTTTTTTAAAATTTTTTCAAAGATTACTACTCTATTATTAATTTTTTTTCAAAGATTGCTACTCCACTAACTTAGCTCACTAGAAAAGACATAAAGTTCAAGTGGAATGATAAGTGTGAACAAATTTTTAGGAACTGAAGAAGAGGTCGACAACAGCCCAAAATTAACTATTCCTAATCGTACTGGTAGATTCTCTATCTATAGTGATGCTTCAAAACAAGAATTGGGATGCATGTTAATGCAATATGGGAAACTAATAGCTTATTGTTCTAGACAATTAAATAATCATGAGGAGGACTATCCTACCTATGGTTTATAACTAGCCACCATAGTTTTTGTTTTAAAGATCTAGCGCCATTATCTATATGGTGCAAGTTTCAAGATTCACATAGACCATAAGAGTTTGAAGTATTTATTCTCATAGAAAAAACTTAATATGCATCAAAGGAGATGGATGGATTTACTTAAGGATCATGATTGCAAGATCCTATACCATATGAAAAAAGGCAATATGGTTATAGATGCACTTAGCAGAAAGAGTACTTGCATTCCTTCCTATATGATGGCCTCAAAATAGAGACTTATAGAGTAATTTCAGAAGTTAAACCTAAAGGTCTGACATAAGAGATCAGGAGGATACCTAACCAATATAAAAGTATAACCAATTTTAGTGTAGAAAATTAGAGAAGCCTAACAATCTAATCTTATCTTGAAATTGATTATGAAAGATGTCAATAAGGGACTTAGGCTAGAATTCAGAATATCGAAAGATGGTATATTGAGGTTTGGAAACATAGCATGTGTGCCGAATAATAACAGTATGAAAAATGAGATATTAGAAGAAGTGCACTCTTCTAGATTTACTATGCAACCTAGCAACTTTAAGATATATCAGAACTTAAGGACCAAATACCAATGGAGTGGATAAAGAATGATATAGCAGAGTTTGTTTCCAAATGTCTCACTTACCAACAAGTAAAGGTTGAACATCAGAGACCAGCAAAACTACTTTAGCCCTTACTGGTAGCGTAGTGGAAATGGGAGCATATTACCATTGATTTCATGGTGGGTCTACCTAAAACAAGATCCTAGCATGATGTTATTTAGGTTATCGTTAATAGATTAACTAAGTTTGCTAGTTTATTGGCTATAAGAGTAAATGACCCCTTGGACAAGTTAGCTAGACCCTATATAAATGAGATTGTGAGATTGGATGGATTTACACTCACAATCATCTCCAATCGAGATCCCCGCTTTACTTTAAGATTTTGGACCAGTTTACAGAATGTCATGGGGACCAAGCTATGCTTTAGTACGACTTTCCATCCTCAGACAGATGGTTAATCAGAACAAATAATTCAAACTCTAGAGGATATGCTACGGGCCTACGTCATTGAGTTGTGAGGTAATTGAGACAATCATTTACCTCTGATTGAGTTCTTATATAACAATAGCTATCAGTCTTGAATTCAAATGGCACCCTATGAATCTTTATATGAAAGACCCTGCAGATCACCAATTTGTTGCAAAGAAGTTGGGGAATAGAAACTAGTTAGACCTAAATTAGTGGAAGAAACTACAGAAAATATGAAATTTATTAGAAAACATCTTATAACAACTCAAAATAGATAGAAAATTTATGCCGACAATTGGATAAAAGATTTAGAATTTGAAGTAGGCAACCATGTAATTTTAAAAATCTCACCAATTAAAGGGATCATGAGATTTGGAAGGAAAGAAAAACTCAGTCCTAGATTTATTAGACATTTTGACATATTGGATAGAGTGGGAGCTGTTTCCTACTATTTAGCATTGTCGCCTGAGTTAGCTAACATACACATTGTCATTCATGTGTCGATGCTAAAGAAATATCACCTAGATCCATCACATGTACTTCGATATCAACCCCTTTCACTTTAGGACAACCTATCCTATATTGAGCTTTCTGTGCAGATAGTTGATCGCAATGAAAAGATATTATGATCCTAGGTAATCTCCTTATTAAAGGTACTATGACAGCAATCATTTGACTAAAGAAGCCATATAGGAGCTAGAAGAGGAAATAAAGGCCAAATACCCACATCAGTTTGTGACCACTGGTAAGTCTTATTTAGAGGACAAATTTTTTTTTTAAGGGGGGGATGATGTGATAGCTTGAAAATACCCTCAAATTAATTTTTATATTTAATATATTTAATTTAACCTTTATATGTCTTTGGTAATATATAATAAGATTATAGACATAGTTTAGAGTTAAACGAAAAAAGGATGAATAAGGATGAAGGAACTAGAATAAGTATGAAAAGGCATGGAAAAAGGTGAGAATCTTTTAAATGAAGTGGTATAATAAAAAATGATAACTATTAGATAAAATAACATAAAAAAAAGTGACAACTTTTAGATAAAGTGACATGTGAAAAGTGATAACTTTTTAGATGAAGTGACATCACAGGAAGTGGTAACTTATAGATGAAGTGTCATGTAAAAAGTGATTACCTTTTAGATATAGTGGCATGTGAAAAAACCTTTTAGATAAAATAACATGAAAAGTGGTAACCTTTTAGATGAAGTAACATGATGAAATGTGTTACGTTTTTGATGCAGTGGCATGATAGAATTATGGCAACCATTCTCCCGTGTCTCCTCACTCCTTTAAATAGGAGATGAGATAAGGGAGAAAGAGACATTCCGAATGAGAGAAAAATAGTGAGAAATATAGAGGTAAAAGAAGGAGTATGAAGTGTGTGATTTTTTAGAGTATTTTGAAGATTTAGATAAAACAACCATGAGGAACTCTACTAAATTTGTGAGAGTAGAGGAAAAGGAAGAGAAGAGGAAGAAGGCACATGGTCAAAAGAAGGTTATAAACCATTAGAAAGGCAAATCGTTTCTTAAGTTTTGAAGTTCGATTTATCTTTAATTTTTAAGATTAGTTTTTAAGTATTGTGTTAGATATTTTTGAGTCAAGAAAATGGCCAAACATCATCTCAAAACTGTACTAGATTTTTGAGAGGAAAATGCCATAAATAAAGCCGAAACTCTATCAGAATTAAGATTACGATTGCTAAGGATCTAAGGTAAGTATATATTATGGATTCATAGCCTATGTTGTTTTGAAGTATTTTACATATTTTTCATATAAAAATGTGCAAGTGTTTAATTTGTCTTTCGTATTTGTTAAATAAATATTTGTTAAAGTTTTACTTCGATGTAAGTGTTATTTTACTTTGTGTTTTCGAAATATGATTTTGATATGTGTTTATCACTCATTATGAAAAATAGTTATTCTGAAAATACCTGCATTATGTTAGGCTTCAATGTATCCATACATTACCGTTTCATGTTCGAGTATATAGGTGAAGTGATAAGTGTGCACCCATACATAGCTATTCTGCATTGGGTGTACAGAGCAACAATATGATTTACATGCCCTAATCATTCTGTGTTCGGGGGGTAACAGTGTTTCAAGGTACTCATATATATCGTTCCGTGTTTTGGTACATGGAGAACAAGTGATAAGTATCTATGCCTGCACATAATGTATGGTAACTAATTGATCCTCCATAATAGTGATAAAGTATACAAGGAAGCAATTGTGAATTTATTTTCAGATTTGTGGAATCGCTTTCTGATTCGTATATGCTTTGGAAAGATGATATGATATATGTTTTATTGTGTGTAAATAAACTATATGTTGCATGTACTATGATGTGATTTCATAATATCTCTTATTGGAATATTTTATCTCACCCCCCCTATCACCCTCCAGATACTGAAAATACTCTTGTAGAGTGAGCAGTGATACGGAAGAAATTTTTGAAGATAGACTCTAAGATTAAGGTTACTATTCCGTATTTTTATTTAGTAATGTAAGTAAAAAAATTCAAAGCCTCGTACATATGTTTATGTTTTACATTTAAGGGATGTAATGTTTCTGAAACTCTATTATGATTAATAGAGTTAAGTTACTTAACTCTAGTTTATGTAATTTAAGTAAGTACGTTCAGGTCATTACCCTATAAGAGGGGGGTATGTTCTGTGACATATAAATATGTATATATATATAAGCTCATGATTGTCCATCTATCAAAGTAATATTTTCACTATTATTTAAATATAAAATATATATAAAATCAAATATGTGAAATCTCATTTTAATTTTATGAGATATAATAATATAAATATTTTTGTTAACCCTAATCCAATTGAAAAAAATATCAATTACAAAATTGATCCAAATAAGGAAAAATGTTAATAAATATGGGGTTAAATAATTATAAGGACAACCAAATTTGGTCTATAGCGAGTAAGTAACTAAATTGATTAATAAAAAAATAATTTTTGCATTTTCTTGTCTGTTTGTGGTAGTGTAAATCTAATATAGTTTATTTTCTCATGTATCCTCTTAGTTCGAAATGTGGCATTTGCAAATTTATTTTAAATTTAATTTTTTACTTTAATATTATTTTAGGGTAGATAAATAATTTTCTCAAGCATACAAAAAATTAACCTCTTATGTCAAAATAGGTAAATATAGTGCATAACGGTATATTGTTGGTCAGATTTTTCCAAATATGGTCAAGTACTTTCTTCTGGAAAAATCTAATTTAAAAAAATTATAAATTAGTTTCTAAATAAATAATATTACTTTTTCATTTTTTTAGCGAATAAAAAATATAAAAATGTCTACCTCTCATCTCAAAAAAGTGAAAATGCCTTGCAAGCTGTAAGAAGCTGAAGAACAAAAACTATATAATCATTTTAGGTTAATTAAATACTGAAGAACAAAAAAATGCACTTTTCTTCTGTTTTATTTTTTTCTAATATTAAATATAATATTTAAAGAGTAGTCAAGACTATATGTACGTGTCTGCATCCTTTTACCTCTCTACGTGCATGTATTTATACTTTCTCACATGTTCATGTACGTCATATGTCTATTTATTAAAAATATAAAATTAAAAATATAATCTTATAATTTACAAGCTAATGAGTTATTGTATTTGTTAATCCATTAATATTTTTTTTAATTTAATTAATAAAAGAAAGGAAATTTATATGGATACAGTTATTAAAGACTTTGTCAATTATTAATTAACAAAGTATGAAAGTGTGTTAGCTTAAATTAATTAGCTTATGCGACAAGGTTGAGGACTAATATATGTTTTGGTGTTAATCCAACCTAAAATACAGCCGCCATTACCCATTTACTTGACAATCCAAGCTACAAAAAAATCAAAACATGTAACTGATGGGAGAAAACTAAGCATAAAAAAACATAATAGAAGCCGAAGTAAAGTATAGCCACCAAAAATCCAAAAAATCACGAAACAATGTTCAGATACAAAAATAAAACAAGCAAATTTGATAAACGGACTTATGTAAATGTAGAAATTAATGCCACAAAAATATTGCAACTGGGAAATCTTTCCATCCCAAAAACATTATTAACCAAAATTAATGAGGACTATAAATTATAAAGATAAACAGACTTGAAATTGGATAGATATGTATTGGCTCTATTGATATTCTTTCATCTCAAACACATAAGAAGTAAAAACTATAATCCATCACATGCAAGGACAAAATCAAGAGTGCAATAACACAAGTAAAAACTAATTCTGACAAAACATTTAAAGAATAAACATAGAATTGAAAATGGAGAAATATCAGTGAAGCCAATAGGTATAAAGAGAGATAAAAGTGAGCAAGAGAGTCAAAATGAAGCAGGGATTATTCCAACACACTCTCTTGTTAAAGAAAAACTAAACAGAACTGCAAAAACTTAAACAAAAGAACAAAAACTGTATATAAGAAACTAAAAATGTCCACATTGCAAGAGCCTTTGTATATAAAAAAACTTAAGAACAAACACTGTATGATAATTTTAAGTCAAATTTATTCTTTTTATATTTCCAAAAACAAGCATATTAAGTTAAAATCTGTGTAGTTTTTTAGTTTTCAAAGAAATTTCATCAGAAAATATTTCAAAGTAGACTTTTCTTATGTTTTATTTTTCTTTTAATCTTAATTATAAAACTAAGAAGTAGGCAATTTCTTATCTTTTATTTTTCTTTTAATCTTAATTATAAAACTAAGAAGTAGGCAAAACAATATGTATGTGTCTACATGAATTTGCCTCTATACCTATGTATATGCATGCGTTTATATATTTATATATATTCATGCACGTCATATGTCTATTTATTAGAGTTTTTAAATTTAAAATCTAATCTTATAATTGACAAGTTAATGAATTATTATATTTGTTAGTTCTTTAATATATTTTTTTAATTTAGTCAATAAAAGAAAGAAAATTTATATGAATATAGTTATTAAAGATTTTGTTAATCATTATTAACAATAATAATGTATATTTATATGAATACATCACAATTAATTTTTTTTTCATGTAAATCGTTTAAAAGTATTAATTTTACAATAATAATTTTATTGTATTTATATTTCGATCTATGTTCCATTATCAACCCTTTTTAGATTTGTGTTTATGTATGTATAATTTCATCTTATTCTATGAGCTAATTAAGAATTACATAGTCATTAAATAATTTCATGATTGTTTATTATGTCAACTCATGTATTATTCTCTAATCATTTTTATTTGCTTTTATATCTATATGCAGGAGTATGATTTAATTTAATTTATTTTGTTATTACATTTTAGCATATATGTACCAAGTTTTTGAAAATAAAAATTAGATTGAGTTTTGTTTTATTTTGATTTTGGTATTAGACATAATGGTATTGTGTAATAGATTAGTCATACATGCTACACAATATACTAGAGACGTGACCAATTACTCCAAAAGTTCATTTATTTGAATATTTTCTTAATTAACTACTCATAATTTTTAAAATTATTATTTTTCTCATACACACAATTAATCTACATAGTAAAGGCATATGTAAGTTGTAATTGAAATACAAACCTCGTTAAGGTAGATATGACGGACGACTTCTCATATAGTAAAATAGATACTGATAAAATAATCGAAGGTATGTTGAAAATTTTATTTATATAAAAATGAATTATTGTTTATTTCTAAAATTAATTTTTACAATATATTTGCAGGTAGTTGATAGTGATTTCTAATAAACCAAATATAAATACAAACTTACCACTTCTTTCATCTAAGAAAATTTAAAATCAATAAGAACCTTATTAGATGATTTGTATTTATCTACTACATAATATTTTCCACAAATATAATAGCTTTAGAAATTTAAATAAATATTTTGATTAAGTGAACATAATCAAAAACTAAAAATACACACTAATAGACACTGAACAAGTTAAAAAACTATATTTACAATATATATATATATATATATATCTCATACAAATATACATTAAACTTTTTTTTAATTTTGTTAGTAGAATGCTAAATATATGTGAATGATACTCTTTATAATAAAAATAAAAGAAATATTATTTCAATTGTGTTCAAGATATTTATAAAAAAAGTATTTTTTTAATTATCAATAAATGCACACATGAGTATATTAAAATATTAAAAACCTATGTATATATAATATAAGGTTTAGTGGGTTTAAATTAAATTACAATTAAATTCATTAGATTAATAATCATTAAATAAGTATAGATTTTTATAACTTAATTGCAGGATATAGTGCAGAATAGATAATAATGGTAATAATTTTATTAGTGAGAAAAGGGCATGGATCAAATCCACATGGCCGTTCACCATTAAACCCTTTTCTACTGCTTACACCTTTTTGCTTTCTTTATACCCCAATATATATTTCTCTCTTTCTCTATCTCTCTCTCAATCTCTCTCTTGTCTAGTATTTGAATTCAGTAATATGTTGTTGATTTCATCTGTCACTGAGAGCTTAAAACTCATTGGTTTACGGATCTAGCCACATGCAGAAAAGCGGCAAGAAGGAGCTATTGCAGATCAGAATTCAATAAAAAAAAGAGTGGAATGGTTTAATATCATTGATCGAGTGCAAAAATTCATTAGGGTAAGTTCTAGATTGTACAGATATGTGAAGGTTTTGATGATTTTTTTAAAAAAATTTATTAAACTCATAGTTTTGGATACATCATAGTAGTATTTTTACAACTAATTAAACATACAAAACAAAATCAGATATGTGAAATCTCACATTAATTTTGTAAGATATAATAACACAAATATTTTTTTTAGCCCTAGTCCAATTAAAAAAAATTCCAATTATAAATATTGGTCCAAATAATGGAAAAATATTTACAGAGAAGGAATGCTAAATAACTATAAGGAAAACAAAATTTTGTCTAGATAACTGAATTGATTAATACAAAATATTTCTTATAGTTTCTTGTCTGCTTGTGGTAGTATAAATCCAATAGAATCCATTTTTGCATGTATCCTCCTAATTAAAAATGTATTTTTAAAATTTTTTTAATTTATTTTATTTTAGTTCAATATTATTTTAGAGTAGATAAATAATTTTTCCAAGCATAATTTACCTATTATTCCCAGGTAAATATAGTGCATAGAAGTATGTGGTTAGCTAAATTTTTTTAAATATGATCAACTACTTTCTCAAAAGAAAATCTAAATTGAAAAAATTGTAAATTAATTATTCAAATAAAAATATCATTTTCACAATTTTATAGAATAAAAAAATATAAAAATATATATATTTCTATCTCAAAAATTAAACATGCTTTGCAAGCATTTGTGTGTAAGAAACTGAATAACAATCATTTTAGGTAAATTGAACACTAAGATTTTATTTTGGGATCTTCCACCATCAGATTCTAAACCCTTCTTTTATCTCTTCCTTGATTGTGGATACAAATTCGGTGACCCTGGTAGATAATTGTAATTTTTAGTTAAACACTTTTAAATTTAATTAAATTTAAAAAAAGATTTAGAATCAAGTAAGAGATAAACAAGGATTTAGAATCTGACGATGGAAAATGCAGAGGTGAAAGGTCAAGAACCAGATGATTGAGTGACCTAATAATGGCGGTTGATTCCCCTTTCCTTACCCTTTTGGCTTTTCCTCACTTCAAGTCTACTTTTGAACAATTTGGATACTTTTTAGCTTCATGGATTGTGAGAATTCACTCTTTAAATTGTTTGGAGATGGAGAAAGTTTCAGTAGGTTTAGATCATCACCTCCTCTAAAGTTTAAGAAGTTGAAAGATGTAGAGAAGAAGCTACTGAGAAAATTAATGAAAGAAGCAAAGAAGAAGAAGTCTATTAATGGAGAAGGGTTAGCTCAGGACTCTGTTCATAAAACTTCAAATGATCCAACAATGGTTGTGGAAGAAATGGAGGATTCTTTTCTGAAATTCATTGTGAAAAATAACAGGGAAAAAAGGATCATAATCATCATCAAAACTGACCATAGTTTCCTTTTGGTTTTTCACTTACAATTTTTAGACTAATAAACCAGAAACCCTCTATGCATTAGTTTTTCAAATTTTTATAGGTTTAAAACTGAACTTCTTTTTTAATATTTTTCAAAGTTTCTATCATTATTATTTTCACTATCATTTTTCAATCACTAAATAATTTATAAATTTTAATGATAAAAGTAAAAGTTTAAAAAAAAAAATAGAGTATACATCAAGGATCATGTAGAAAATATGCCAAAACTAATGAAAGAAAAGAAGATAAATCAAAACTGAGTCCCTTTATTGTCTTGCAGACTATCTTTATTAACTGACTCGTAGAAAAATGTAATTTAATGTCAAGCAAAAATTATGCAGAAGAGTATTGAATGAAGACTAAAAAGCTAAGATCTCTAAATTTTGCAATCAATAGAAGTCATTCTTGTGTATGTCAAAAGCGCAAATCGATCACCATCACCATATGGGTTACTGCACAGGTGAAATTATTGGAAGAGAAAATATAAAAAGCTTATATTCAATCAAAAGGGGATATTGATACATAACAATCCATAATTATATATAGACCCATATATTTATTGCTATTTAATTATTCATTTATCGTGATTTAATTTTTCATTATTTTACTTTAATTTCTTATAACCACTAATTTATAATTTCACTCATAATTGAAAATTTATGATTTTCATATTTTTGAATCATTTTTTCAACATTCCCTATTGATTCGAAATTGCAAACACCAAGTAGTGATTTAAAGTAGACATGCTTCTGACATGGTAGTACTTTTTCGAATATATCTGCTACTTGATCAACCTTTCCCTTCCACTGGAATGTTTGTATTATCTCCAAACTTGACTATCATTTTCTCTATCTAGTCAAGCTCTTTAAATATCATCTTGATATCTACACTTGGTTCTTCTCCAATCAAACTTATTTGATTAGTCATTGTTATTGTTTTAGACAAAAAAATCTTGCACTGATTCATTGTCTTCCATGATTAAAGTTTCAAACCCATACCGAAGAATTTGGAGTGTCACGGCTATTACCTTTGATGAGCTTTGAAAATCTATTTGTAGAATTGTCCATGCTTGCTTCGAAGTCATGGTGATCCCCTTTTGATTTTTTTCATAAAGCCTTTTGATTCTCAACTTGGGATTACATGTTGCACATAACTATTCTCCGACATTATGGATGCCTACTACTGCTATAGAACAAAAACAATGTTTATTTTTTCTTTTTTTTGGCTCTGATACCACCATTCCATGATTAAGACACCATTACTCTACTAGTGCATAACTACTAAATTAAACAACCACTAATCCATGACTAATAATTCTTTAAAATATAATAAAATTCGTATTGGCCCCTACTTGAAATAATGCAATAACTTGTGTATTTTCTTCAACAAAATAGCTTAACATGCACAAGAAGTTGCTGCTATAAACTCAGTTTCAGTTTTAGATAGAGAAACAACTTGTTGCTTCTTTGATGCCCATGATATTGTCCTGAACTCATCAAAAATACATGACCAAAAGTACTTCTATTTTCTAGGTCTCCTGTATAATCACTGTCACTTAAGCCAACAAGATCTGATCATTTTCCTTTCTGATGAAAAATGCCAAAATCAAGTATACCTTTTATGTAGTGCAAGATTCTCTTTGTTAGAAAGAGGTGGAGATTAGTTGGACATTCGATAACTTGCTGACAAGACTTACAATAAACATAGTATCAAATTTTGTTGTTGTTAACTACATCAAGCTTCCAAAAATTTGCCTGTAATATGTATTATTAATTTTCTTTCCTTCAGAGTCCCTTGTGAGCTTCAGACCCAATTCAATTAGAGTTCTAACTGAGTTGCAATCCAACATTTGAAACCTACTCAAAATATCCAAAGTATACTTTCTTTGGGTGATGAGAGTACCAGCTGTTGACTACAGTACTTCGATACCAAGAAAATAATGCATCATTTCCATATCGGTCATCTCCGATTCTGCCATCATCGATTTTTTAAAATCTTCAAACATTACTAGATCATTGCCTTTGTAGATCAAGTCATCTACATATAAATAAACAATCAAAATTTTCTTTACATCACCAAGTTTAATAAAGAAAGTGTACTCATATGGGCATTTTTGAAATCTAGCTTGTGTCCCTTTATAATGAGTCGAGTTTTATACTTGTCAACTTTGCCATCTTTATTTAGCTTAGATTTATAAACCCATTTAACACCAATAGATTTTTGCCCTTTCAGAAGTTCTATCAATTCCCATGTGTTAGTTTTCTCAATAGATATGATCTCCTCATCCATTGCTTTTTGCTATTTTGTATCTTTGACAGTTTCTTGGAATGTTACTGGATCGCAATCTGATAATAAAGCATAATGAATAAGAGTATCATTAGATTGAACTCCACTAACCTCATAATTATCCATCCACACTGGTCTTTTTCTGATTCATTGAGATCGTGAGCTATCACCTCGTTTTGATAATCACTATGATCAGTGGAGCTTGTAACACCCCAAAAACCTTCGTACTTAATTTGTAATGTGAACCTTTATTCGGGCCCTAAAGTCATTAAAACTCCTTAGTAATTCGTATTTTTTAATTTTTTAGATGAATATCGTATTCCGTATTTTATTTAGGTAAATAATTCATGAAATTAATTATTTTATTTTATCGTAGGAAAATCATATTTTTTCATTATTTAAAAAGATTTCAGAAACAATGGAGAAAAAGGAAGAAAATCCCACGGGAATGCCCGTGGGAGGGATCCCACCTGTGTAAGCTCTGTACGGCGCATGTGTGTGCAAACGCACAGTTAGCACTGGACATGCGCATTGTGCATACGTCCCATTTGTGTGGGGCACGAGGCACAATCTGTGTGCGAACCCCACCACGCGCAAACAGGCGCGCATGCTGTCTTTGCAGTAGGATTATGCACGTGCCCTATCGCGTGCAAAGGGGCACGCACGCTATCTACACTGTAGGCATTCGCAAAGGGGACCTGTGCACAGTAGGCCTACACGTGGTGGGCTTATGCACAGTACGCCTACGGCATGCAAAAAGTTCGGGTAGCAAGCACTGCCACGAGAAGTGCACCCTGCCCCTTTGGGCACTGCGCGCCACCTTCGGGCACCGCGCACCACCTTCGGGCACCGCGCGCCACCTTCAGGCATTTGGCACCACCTTCGGGCACCGCGCGCCACCTTCGGGCAACAAGTGCCTCTGATTGGGCGGTGTGCCTCCGATTTTTGCTCTACCATCACATTACGTCTTCCATCCGTCAATTGTCACATCCAACCTTTCCCATTGACTTTCTCTCTCTTCACTAAATTTTCCCACTTAACACAAATCTAATTACCTCCATTTTCTATAAATAGGGATCCTCACTTCGCCATTTTCTGATCACTTCCATTTCATTCTTCCATTCATGAAAGAGTTTTAAAGAGAGACGGAGTGATCTAAAGAGAGAGAGAGCAGGAGAAGAAGAAAAGGCATAAGAAACACCAAGGTTTTGGTAAAAAATTTAGTATTTATTTTTAAACATTATAAGGAGAATTTTTAAAGTAAAATTAAATTTTAAATTAATGGTTGCATGGTTAAATTTTATGCTTAAATGAAGTAATTTTACGTGTTAATGCATTTTTTATGATCGTACATGAACTTATGAATTTGCATGTGTGATTTAAATGATTTAATGCTCAAGATAAATATTAATATGTGATGCAATTGATGGTGGAAAAATGATTAAGGAGGAAATGATGTATAAAGATGAGAAATATGTATTGATATTGGCATGCATAATTCATAAAGTATTTCATTAGGCTTTCTATCTTTGAGGAATTTTTGTTTCTCCCCCATCTGGTCTGAAAAGACATGAGAGGACCATCCCTGTGGATGGCGATGTACCCTCTGACAAGAATGGTGACGCAATATGATTGTAGGGGTCACCTTTGCCGAAGTATGACTGTGGTCATAGTTAATATGTAGGACCACTGTGGTTGGCACGACTGTGGTCATATATCGTGTCTTGGTTTGGTAAGCTGTAAATGTGATGTTAGTTTGGCAAGCCACAAATTGTTGTTATAAATGAAATTGATTGCTCATTCCACATGGGTAGTCAAAAATCTGTATTGCCCTCAGTAAATAAAAGTCAGAATGACTTCGCACGAAGAATAAAATGTAAGGCAGTGCATATCATGATTTGTTTGATTTTCTCTATTTTCAGTATGATTGATTTGATTGACATGATATGACTATGACATGATGGATTTAATATTTTTTTGATAAAATAAATTATTTTCATAATTAATAAAGAACCCAGATATTACTCTTGATGATAAGTAATGATGGTACTTTTAATTACCTTCAAAATCTTATGATGTTATTTAACTACTATTTTCCATACTGAGTATACGGAACTCACCCCTTTCCATGTCCTCCTCCCAGATGAGGAAGATAGTGAGTAATCAATCGTTGACCTACTCCTTGAAGCCTTTGAGGATCTTGTGGATCCTTGATCTTTTATGAGTGCATGATTGTCTCGCACTCTGATGAGTCCATCTCTTGTAGAGGCTTGTAATTAATTTATTTCTACCTTAGTGATTTATGGAACTTTATTATTATTTTGTAAGGGATTATAATTAATTATTCTACTGCATATATTTATTTATTATGCACTCGTAATCTGTCTCTATATCTAGCACCTTTATGCTTTAATTGGTATTTAGGATGTCAAAAATGGTATTAGAGCAGTTATACGGAATGATCTCTTACAATTTAGGTTGTAGCTAGGAAACCCTTCTAAGATACTTAGGAAATATGTCATCTTTTAAAAACTAGACCAATAACTCATTTCTTCTTTTCCTTTTGTAGGAATGACACGAGGGAGACCTTTTGTAGAGAGCAGCGAAAGACCTGAGGCCTAAGATCATCACACCAGGGTCGAGTTTACCGAACTCTTTCAAGCCATTCAAAGTCTAATCGCAGCCGTAGGACAAAACCAAGCCAGCCCTTGCCAACATCCTCCTGCCTCTAACTACTGACCAACTGAGAGGTCTATCTCCAAAAACACATCAGAGTTTAGGAAACTTAATCCACCCCACTTTAAATGAGGCCCTGACCCGTTAGTAGCCAAATCCTGGATCCTACAAATAGAGAAACTTTTCTCTATCTTAAACATAACTGAGGAGCAAAAAGTCCCCTTAGCAGTCTTCATGCTAACTGATGGAGCTAAACATTAGTAGTGACAAAAAAAGTAAGTCCTACCTATGCCTACCATTTGGGAGTTTTTCATGGATGCATTCTTTGAGAACTTCTTCCCAGTCTATGTCCAAGAGAAGATGGAGGAGGAATTTCAGGACTTCCACTAGGAAAACTTGACGATTGTCCAATATGCAGTCTGATTGGTCTAATTGTCTAGATTTCCTCCATTGATGGTCACCCTTGAGAGTCGTAGAGGCAGGAAGTTTCTAAAAGACCTTCGTGATGATATCTATGATCAATTTGTGATGTTGAGACTGATCTCGTATGTCGAGGTCTAGAACATATCCAATTGGTGGAAAACCCTATCTCGACCAGGCACCAATGCATCGCTCATGTCCATACCCAATAATAGCAACACCAACCAATAACCCAAGAGAATACTACTTGACCCAGTCAGTAGCCATCCTAATAAATGACCCTAAGTTGCCTCTCCCCCTACTCTGCCTCCACCTACTAGAAAACCTACCCAACTTTCCCAACCATGTCAGCATTGTGGTCATTTGCATGGCGATCAACCCTATTGGCATTTGAACAATGTTTGCTATAAGTGCGAAAACACTTAGTACTTTGTGAAGAATTTCCCCCAGCGGCCAAAGGACAAGGCTAAACCAGTAGCAAGGGTCATGTGTACTACCTTGATGAACTCGGTGCCCTCACCACCCTTGTCCAGGGTATACTTTCTATCCATGATATTTATGCCAGAGCTCTAATTGATACAGGTATTACCTGGTCTTTCATTTCTTGTTCATTTGCTTGTAAATTAGATATTAGACCTGAACCTTTAGGTGAAGCGTCAGTAATAGAAACTCCCTCTAAGGGTTTATTAGAAACTCATTGTGTGTATAAAAATTGTAAAATAAAAGCTTTAGAAGTAGAACTATTAGTAGCTCTAATATTTTTATATTTTTCAGGATTTGATGCTATCTTAGGAATATATTAATTAGAGAAATATAGGGCGATCATTAACTGTGAAAGTAAAGTTGTAACCTTGCAATCACCAAAAATAAAATAAAAATCTAGCTTTGCTATTATTTAACCAATGAATAAACAAGAATATGGATGTCGATCCTGCTGTATACACCATTCCTATTGTTTGCAACTTTTCAGAAGTCTTTCTAGAAGATCTACTTGGTCTACCTCCCCATGAGAGATAGAATTTTCTATCGATTTACTTCCTGGAACAAATCTATCTCAAAACTTGTCTATCGCATGAGTCATACTGAGCTTGTAGAATTAGAAAACTATCTTTCTAAACTTCTTTGTAAAAAATTCATTCGCCCCAATCATTCCCGTTTAGGTGCCTCGATGTTATTTGTGAAAAAGAAGGACAGCTCCCTTCAATTGTGTATAGATTACAGAGAACTCAATCGTATAATAGTGAAAAGTAAGTATTTTTACCTCATATTGATAACCTCTTCGATTTGTTGTAAGGAGCTACGGTCTTCTCAAAGATTGATCTCAGATTGGGATACTACCAATTGCAGGATAAAGAAGAAAATATTTCGAAAACCATTGTTTGATGTCGATACAATCTATACGAGTTCAAGGTTTTGCCTTTTGGATTAACTAATGCCCCTACTACTTTTATGAATCTTATGAACAGGGTTTTCCGACATGCACTGGATCAATACATCTTTGTGTTCATTGATGGCATCTTAGTGTATTATAAAAGCCCGAAAGAACACCCAGTACATTTGTCTTGGGTATTAGAAACCTTTCACTGGAACCAGCTATATGCTAGTTTAGTAAGTGCTTGGCTTGATCGAATCTCCTTCCTTGGCCATATAATTTAGAGCGAAGGAGTTTCTGTCGATCATTCCCAAGTCAAAACAGTGATAACTGAAATATGCCAATAAATATCATTGAGGTACGTAGTTTCCTTAGTTTGGTAGGTTATTATCGATAATTCATCGATGGATTCTCTAAGATTGCAACTCTGCTAACTCATCTCACCAGAAAGAGTGTACCTTTCATATAGGATTACGAATGTGATGAAAGTTTTATTAAGTTAAAGTATTGTCTCACCTCTGCTCTGGTGTTGATTCTCCTTGACAATACTAGAAGATTTCAAGTTTACTGTGATGTATCTCATGTAGAGGTAATGTAGCATAGTCGGGTGGTTGCTTATGGATCTAGACAATTGAAGATCCATGAGCACAACTACCCTACTAACGAACAGGAGTTGGTGGCCATTGTCTTTGACTTGAAGATATGGTGCCATTATTTGTACAGTCAGGTATTTAAAATCTATACTGACCACAAAAGTTTGAAGTAAATATTTTTGTAGAGAGAATTGAATATGAGATAGAGACATTGGATGGACCTCCTGAAGGACTACGACTACAAGATCATCTACCACCTCGGTAGAGGTAATGTAGTCGCAGATGCTTTGAGCCAGAAGGAGTTCACTTTATTAGCCCAAACCATGTCCTCTAGATGGAAATTAGTTGATGCTATGCAGGCACTCCACCTTAACCACTATGGTAATGGTGCCTACCTCGCCCATATATGGGCTTTTTCTGATCTTTTCATGAAGATTTGGGAAGCTCAATCCATCGACCCATAAATTACAAAAAATTTGAAAAAGTTTACTTATGACAAGTTTCCTGATTTTAAACTCATAAATGATGGATTGTGCAGATATTGGGATCATATTTGGGTCCCTATCGCTGTCAGGATGAATAATCTAAAGGCTGCCCATGCCTCCAAACTGTTCATCCACCTCGGGAGTACCAAGATGTATCAGGACCTGAAGAGTCAATATTGATGGCCTGCAATAAAGAAGGATATTGTCGACTACGTCTCCTGATGCCTTACTTGCCAACAAGTTAAGGTAGAACACTAAAGACTGGTGGTTTGTTACAAAGCCTCCATAAAAGTAGGAGCATGTGACCATAAACTGTCACCGGTCTACCCAAGACTTGTTCCAGTCATAATGCAATATGGGTCATCGTTGATAGGTTAACCAAGACCACTCATTTCCTACTAATCAAAACAATAGATTCCACCAACAAATTAACCCACCTGTACATCGAGGAGATTGTTCAACTCCACGGCATCCCCTCATCCATTGTGTCAGACTAAGATCCCTGATTCACCTTCCATTTCTGGGATAGCTTTTAAGAAGCACTTGGTTCGAGATTATACTTTAGTATTGCCTATCATCCCTAGACTAATGGCTAGTCTAACCGTACTATCTAGACACTAGAAGACATGTTGCGCATTTGTGTCCTCGACTTGGGTGATAACTGGTATGAGTATTTTTTCCTATTTGAATTTGCTTATAATAACAGTTATTATTCTAGATTTGGCATGGCTCCATATGACACTCTCTACAGGAGGCCCTACTATTCTCCCACTTGTTTGAACAAAGTCGGGAACCAGCATTTTTAGGACCTGATTACATCTAGGAGACTATCGAGAAAGTTGCTATTGTTTTAAGAAACTTAGTCACTGCCTAGAGTCACCAAAAAATCTACATCGACAACTATAAAAAGACTTGCTATTGAATTCTTCCTCAAGATCTTTCCTTACAAAGAGAAAATGTGATTCGGTAAGAAGGAAAAGTTGAGCCCTCGTTATGTGGGATCTTTTCAAATTCTTGAATGCATGGGATTCGTAGCGTACCACCTTGCTATGCACCTAGAGTTTGCGGGTCTCAATATTTTTTATGTCTCCATGCTCAAAAGCTACCACCTTTACCTTTCTCGCATTATTCCTCACCAAGAGATGCAGGTTCAAGTTGATATGATGTACGAGGAGCTCCTTACGAAAATCCTTGATTGGACTGACAAGGTTTTACACAATAAGAGGATTCATATGGTGAAGATGTAGTGGAAACACCACACTTTGGAAGAGGCAACGTGTGAATTGGAAAGCAAAATGCAAGAGAAGTTTCCTGACTTATTCATGAAAAATTAGGAGGACTAAAATTTCTAAGGTGGGGGAAATATAATACCCCAAAAAATATTTGTGCCTAATTTGTAATGTAAACCCCTATTTATTCGGGCCCAAATGCTGTTTAAACTCTTTAATATTTCATATTTTTTTAATTTTTTAGATGAATATCGTATTCCGTATTTTAATTTCATATTTTATTAGGGTAAATGATTCTTGAAATTAATTATTTTATTTTATCGAAGAAAAATTAAATTTTATTTATTATTTAAAAATATTTTGGAGAAAAATAGACAAAAGGGCAAAAAATCCCGCGAGAACGCCCACGGGAAGGATCCTATCCATGCAAGCTCCGTGCGCACGCATGCACACTGGATGTGCCCGCAGTGCGCACGTCCCGTCTGCATGGTGCAGTGTGCGCATCCTCAAGCAATGCCGTCATCATTTGACTGATGTGCCGCCGTTGCTTGGGTGATGTATCACTGTCATTTGGGTGGCATGCCTCCGGGTTTTATGCTGCTATCATATCGTGTCATCCATCCGTCGGTCTTCACATCTCACCTTTTCTATTGACTTTCTTTATCTTCACTATATTTTACCGTTTTGCACAAATCTAACGGTCCCCATTTTCTATAAATATGGACCCTCACTTCACAATTTCATCATCACTTCCATTTCATTCTTCCATCCACCAAAGAGCTTTAGAGAGAGAGGGAGTGATATAGAGAGATAGGGAGAGGAAGAGAAGAAAAAAAGTCGTAGGAAACACCAAGATTTCAGTAAGAAATTTAGTATTTAGTTTTAAACATCCCAAGGAGCATTTTTAGAGTAAAATTAATAACTAATTGCATGGTTAAATTTTATGCTTAAACGAAGTAATTTTACGTGTTAATACATGTTTTATGATCTTATATGAACTTATTAATTTGCATGTGTAATTTAAATGATTTAATGCTTGAGATAAATATTCATATGTGATGCAATTGATGGTGAAAAAATGATTAAGCATGAAATGAATAGACATGAGAAATATATATTGGTATTGGCATGCATAATTCATAAAGTGTTTCGTTAGGCTTTTATTCTCTAAGGGGTTTCTGTTTCTCCCCCAGGGGATTTGAAAAGATGTGAGAGGACTGCTCCCTATGGATGACGGCGTACCCTCTGACGAGAGTGGTGACGGATATGATTGTAGGTGTCACCTTTGGCAAAGTACAGTCGTGACCATAATTAACATGTAGGACCACTGTGGTTGGCACGATCGTGGTCATAGATTGTGTCGTTGTTTGGCAAGCCGTAAATGTGCTGTTGATTTGGCAAGCTACAAATTACTGTTAGAAATGAAATTAATTGGTCATTCCACATGGGTAGTCAAAAATCCATATTGCCCTCACTAGATGGAAGTTAGAACAATTTTGCATGAAAAATAAAATGAATAATAGTGCATATCACAATTTATTTGATTTTCTTTATTTTCAACATGATTGATTTGATTGACGTGATATGACTATGACTTGATAGATTTAATGTTTTTTTTAATAAAATAAATTATTTTCATAATTAATAAAGAACCTTGACATGACTCTTGATGGTAAGTAAAGATGGTACTTTTAATTACCTTTGAAATCTTATGATATTATTTAAATACTGTTTCCCGTACTGAGTATATGGAATTCATCCCTTTCCATGCCCCTCTCCCCAAATGAGGAAGGTAGTGAGGAACTAATCACTGACCTATCCCTTAAAGCCTTTGAGGATCCTATGGATCCTTGATCTTTTAGTGTGAATGATTGTCTCGCACTCTAATGAGTCCATCTTTTATAGAGGCTTGTAATTAATTTTGTTTCCACCTCAATATGTATAGAACTCTATTATTATTTTGTAAGGGATTGTAATTAATTGTTTTACTGCATACATTTATCTATTATGTACTTGTAATATGTTTCTGTATTTGACACCCTTATGCCTTAATTGGCATTTGGGATGTCACAGAGCATGTTGATGGAGAATTTTCTCTGATCTAAAGAATACTGGAGTGTAGTGGAAATATGAGTGCTTGAACCTACCACTGAGGTGATGTTGATAGAAGCTCAATATAAGAGAATAGAATAATAAAAACTGAAGGATCTTAAGGCAAAAAAATTATATCTTTCAAGCAATTGATCGTGCCATCCTAGAGACGATCCTCTAAAAAGATACTTGCAAATAGATTTGGGATTCTATGAAGAAAAAATATCAAGGCACAACAAGGGTCAAACGGCAGTAGCTTCGAGCACTTCGCACATAATTTGAAATTCTCCATAATGTGTATTCACGGCGAAAGAATCAAAGATGTCGTCACTATGGTGGAGAAGATTCTTAGATCAATGGCTTAAAAATTTTCTTATGTTGTATGTTTTATTGAGGAGTCAAAACATCTTGATGAGATTTCCATTGATGAATTGCAAAGTTCATTACTGCTGCATGAGCAGAGAATGACAACAACTTCAACTGAGGAATAAGCCTTGAAGGCTTCAACACATGGTGAAATATTTACAAAAAGAGGATGAAATGGTCCTGGTCGACTTCGTGGCCGTAGAAGAGGAAGAGGTAGAGGTTTTAACCCATTAGAATCCCGAAGCAGAGGTAAAGGAAATGATCATCACAATCAAACAAAATTTAGCAAGTCTAATATTGAGTGTTATCATGGTCATAAGTTTGGTCATTATAAGTCTGAATGCACTACAAACTTACATTCCAACAAAGATGAGCAGTCCAACTTTGTATAGAAAGAAGAACAAGAAACACTCTTGATGACATTTCACATCAAGGAGGACAAACATGAACAAGATATTCGGTATTTGGATACAAGATGCATCGATCACATGTGTGGCAGTAAGTCATTTTTCTCTCACTTAAATAAGTGTTTTCATACTAATGTGAGCTTTGATGATCATTCTGAAGTTAGTGTTATGGAAAAGGGTGATGTTCAAATCAAGACTAAAGATAGTGCGACTAATATTACAACTATATCAATTATTTTTTATATTCCTAATTTGAAAACCAATTTACTAAGTGTGGGATAGCTACGAGAAAAAGGTCATGAGATTACAATAAAAGGAGGAGCTTGTGAAGTCATGATCCTAAAAAGGATCTAATTGCTCATGTCAAGATGACAACAAATAGGTTGCCTTTACTATGAATCCATACCGTCCAAAATTGCTTTATGACTAAGATGAATGATCCAACATGGCTATGGCATTTTCATTATGGCCACCTAAACTTCATTGGATTGAAGACTCTTTCTCAAAATAACATTGTGATTGCCTTATCTTGATTATTCCTCCTTCTAAAATATATGAAGAATGTGTTGTCGGCAAACAACACCAAGGGCAGTTCCCAGAAGAAAAGACAAGGAGAGCTCAAAAAATATTAGAGCTGATTCACTCTGACATTTGCAGCCCTATTAATCCTGTATCAAATGGCATCTGACATTTGCAGCCCTATTAATCCTGTATCAAATGGCAAAAAGAAATATTTTATTTCTTTTACTAATGACTATTGTCGAAAGACAAGGGTATACTTTTTAGAAGAAAAATCTGAAGCTTTGATGGTATTTAAAAATTTTAAAGCTCAAGTGGAGAATGAAGCGTAGACAACCATTAAAACATTATGCATTGATTGTGGTGGTGAATATATGTCCCATGAATTCTTAAAATTTTACAATGAGTAGGGAATTCGTAGGCAAATGTATGACATCCCAGGTGTCAATTAAGCCAAATGGGTGTCAGATATAGATTGAGAATAACGAGTGCATGAGAATATTTGTGAAGCATAATCAAACCCTAATAAATCTCTTACAAATATATATATATAATGTTCCAAATACATACATCATTGAGGCTAGAAGTGGCAACAAAATACAAAACATAAGGGCCACTTCTTTCACTAAGTTATTGGAATTCATCAGATTACGGGAATAGTCATGCACTCAGACTTGTGGATCCACGAGATTCTTATAGACTTTCAAGGTTAGGTCACCCTACAGTTCCTCACTTTCTTCCTCATCTGAGGGGTGGCATAGAAAGAGTGAGTTCCATATGCTCAGTAAGAAAAAGAGTATTAAATTAACATCGTAAGATTTTAAAAGTTAATTATTTTGACTTAAGAGCTTACCATTTAACCTCCTCGTTTACTTATCTCACATTATGAAAAACTATTTATTTGTTTGGGAAACGGTACGTTAATACAAACAACCAAACATACATCATGCTAGATAATAGAGAAAATTAAATAAATCATGAAATGCTAAGATTTTCATGTCATGCTTCACGAAGTCATTATAACTTCTATCTCTGATGGCAGATACAAATTTCCAACTACCCAAGTGGAATTATCAGATCAAATACAAATACAGCAATTAGCTCAGGCCCATTTCCGACTGGCCAAACCACAGTACGATCTATGACCATGGCCATACCAGCCATAGTGGCCCTAACAGATATCTATAGTAACAACATTACTTAGCCATGGGTGACCCCTACATTTAATGCAATACCACTCTCATCAGAGGGTACGCCGTCATCGACTAGGAGTGGTCCTCTTACGTCTTTCCAGACCAGATAGGGAAGGGGGAAATAGATTGATGGATAAGGGGAACAGATACCCCTCAGAGTTAAAAAGCCTAACGAGACATTTGATGCAATTTACATGTCAATACAGATACACTACGGACCATACAGGCTTCATTTCACCTTTCTCTTTTTCTTTCTTTTATACTTTTTTACTTTTACTAATTACATATTATATTTATTACATGCAAATTAATCAAGTGTCTGCAATTCATATAGTATGTTTGAAAACAAGAACAATTTGACTCATCTGAACATAGAGACATACAAAACAAGCAAAATCACAATCATATTAAATTAACTTATCTAAAAATACTCCTTAAGACATCGAAAGAAATACTAGATTCATTATCGAAGCCTCGATGTTTTCTACTTCACCGTTCTCCTTTCTTTCTCTTCTTCTCTCACGAGGCTACTATCTCTCTCTCTCTCTAAATCTTGAAAAATGGAGAGGATGAGAAGGAAAAAGGCAATTTATAGAGTTTTGGAGCCGTCAAATTCATGCCAAGTGGCGAAATCCAATGAAGATAAAGGAGAAAAAGATGTTTGGTATAAAAAACAAGGGAGGAGGGCCTCTTCCACCAGCAACGATGCGCTGCCCGAGGCCGCAGTTGCACACTACCCGAGGTAACAATGGTACACTGCCTGAGGTGGCAATGCCCTTGCTGGTGCACTATAGGCAAGCCTGTTGGCACATAGGCCTCCGACCACGCGCAGGCCCCAGGTGCACATGGCCTATCCGCACGTGACAGGATGCACATAGGTCCTGACCCCGTGTTGTGCAGGCAGATGAGATGTGCGCGCATGCATGCAAATGGGATGCGTGCACTAAGCGCACGTCCCATGGCAACTGTGCGTGCATGTGCACGCGCATAGTGCCCAGCACTCTCGCGGGTAACCTGTCTGCGGGATTTTCTTCCTGATTTGCCATTTTTCCAATTTCTTTCAATTTTTCTATAATTAATTGAATGAGTTAGACTTAAAATTAAATAATAATAAAATTAACTAAAATTAGATAAAAGAAAAATAAATAAAAATTAGCCAAATTTACGAAATACAATAAATATTAATTAGAGGAAATTAATTAAGTTTAATGTGGCCAAAAGCCCGAATAAATAAGGTTTTCAAATCATTTAAGTACAGTGATGGGCGGGATGTTACAAAATGACAACAACTTACAGACCCCAATAAAATGGTGTAGCAGAGAGGAAAAATAGGACCATTCTAAACATGGTTAGAAACATGGTCATCTCTTATTTTCAGCAATTATAAATTAGTGGGTTAGTGGTTATTAATCTTTTGCAACGTCTGTTTATTTTTGTCCTATTTAAGTGGAGTAATTTCATTAGTACAAATAACTTGAGTTCAGTTAAATTCTTCTATTACTCTATTTCTACATTTGGTATCAGAGCCAGAAAAAGGAAAACCAGCAGTGTTTTTATTCTATAACTAATTTATAATTTCACTCATCACCGATAATTTATGATTTTCATAAATTTGAATCATTTTTCCAATAGAAATCAACACAAAAAATGATGTTGCAACATTCAAAATTTTTTATACTTCACCTTACATTCTGTCTTGTCTTTATCATTTGCTTTAAACTGCTAGATAAAAGTTGCATTCATCCCATTCACTAGCAGTAAGAAGCACCTATTGCAAATCAAAATAGAACAACACCATTTTTAGTTGTCAACACTCATATATACACTCATAATAATAATATCTATAATGATGATGATGACGATGATGGTGATGATAAATCTTGTATTTCTAGAAGTTAAACCTATTTTTGTAGTGTAGTACTGAAATCATTATTGTCCGGAGCTTGACAAAGCTTGACAAGCTTATCAACTACATTTTTAGAAATGTCCCCATTGTTGAGTTTGGCAAATAAGGCAATTATTTTCCTTGAATTGTCTTCTATTTCATGCTTTCTTATTGGATTTGCACGGGAGCCTCCATGTGTTTCTAATATTTTATTAAAAAGTCTTGTCAATTTTACAACAGTAGGCTGTTGGTGGACTACAAAAAATTACCAGCAAAGCAGCAATATTATTATACTATAGGAAATTACGAATTGTCTTGTTAATAGTCACTATCAGCTTGCAGAAACCTAAGGCAATAAATTCAAAAAGTTCCATGTACTATTAATAAAAAATAATGAGAAGTAGAAATCACCCGAAACATTTAAAGTGTCAGCAATCTCCAATATTAGAGGTGAAGCTGTATGCACAATATTTTGTTGCACAGATGCTATCTGAGTTGGACTCGTTGGTTTCATTGATGGCATTAGACCCAATATAGGTCTTGGAACAATTCTTGCACTAGACATTGACATAAACCCAAGAGGCATGGGAGTGAGAGCAACAACCCGTGGCATTTTAGGACCAGGAACTTGGCTGATTTGAGAAGGAAGAGGTCCTAGCAAACCAAGTGTAGGTGGTACAGGATATGTAGGTTTGATAGTTCCCTGAGCAAAAATGCAAAATATTTCATTATACAGTTATTGCATGATATTCATACCTTTTAATAGGAAAGAAAATGTAGATATATAGAGATGATATAATAGAGAACCCAAAGTTGGCTGCTGATACTGATTAGCATTTCTCAGCACGGGGGAGTTAAAAGAATAAAGGTTGTTCTCATGGTTGATTGAGTGCTAACATAAGTAGGAGCAGGACCAAAGACAAAATAAGTTAATGCATAAAAATGAATATTTCACATTAACTCAAACAACCTTATCATATGTTACAAAATTATCAAAAGATGATGAAAGGCTAGCACTTGCATAAAAAACAACTAAAGAAATTTTTTATTTTTTAAATGCAAAAACGGGGATTACTTAGGATGTTTACCTTATTTATTTCTGAAAATATATATCTAGGTGGCTTAGAATGAAAGAAATAGAAAGGTCTTTTATGGGGTTGAGGATGTATATGGTTTTGATATTCTTAAAAATAGATAGTTTCTATTGGTTTTTTGTTATGAGGTCACCCTCTTCGCTCTAAAGAGGATTTAGTTGAACTTATTGATATTTGTAAATTTTGTACATGCACGGCATCCCCTTGTGCCTATATCAATACAATTCCTACTTTATATTTCAATATATATATACATATATATATCGATAGATTTGTTAAGCATGGTCCACAAAGGAAATTGTTGGAGGGAAATCCCATTCACCCATATCCTACACCATAGACTAAACTACACCCTATACAAACTAATTACAAGCTTATACACTTTATATGAAGCCCAAACACACATTCAGAATAGTTAAATTCAACTAGTAACAAATACCAAAAAAAATTTAGGAACTCTATTAAAAGAATCTAGGAGTGCAAAATACCTGAGGGACTTCCTGAGGCTGGGGAGCATAAACATGGTACGTGGATGTTGAGTCAGATATGATGTTGAATGAGTATACCCACTTGCATAGGTTGAATTAAAATGTTGCTGATAGTTATCTTCATATGGACTACTAGGAACACTCTATGGCAACTAGATGATGTTGTCTCCTAACCAATTAAGAAAGGAAAAAAATATAGTTTACAAAACTAATCGAATGAAATTGAAAAAAGACTACATAAGATAGAATGCAAGACCATAAACCTGATAATATGCCTGAGAGCTTTGTGATTGAGAATTGTCAAAAGACACAATATTAGTTTCTTTTTCTGCACCAGTAGCAACAACATCAGCTAGCAACAAAATTACAGCAATAAGAAGAATGTTTTGGACAATAGCTAGATGCTTGAGAAGAATTAAGAGTCTAATAAAAATAAAAAAACCATTTATAAAATGATGAATTGTCATAATCATTTTTTTACAAGCACTACATTAAAAGGCACAAAAACCTATTTCATAATGATTGAAAATGCAACCCAACACTCTAGGGTGCAAATACCTACATATAAACATGTCCTTTAATTTGTCTATTTCATTTGAAACAAAAATAGTAAATGATCTTGTCAATACACAAATGTGTAACTTTTCAGGAATTTCAATTGCGTTTATATTCATCATTATAGGAACTTGATTCACATTTTTCCCAACCTCTTCTCATCAATGAACTCCTAACATACCTAGAGTGTGTTTTTTAAAGAGGATGGATTAATTCCTACCTCTCTATCTATCTTTAAGATGTCTGGATTTTTCAAAGCTCTCCATGAACATGCAGAAGAAAAATACTATCCCCACTCAGAGCAAAACATGATTTTGATTTGTTTAAATGATAATTAAGTGAATGAAGTTCAGGACCAATGAATCTTTAAATGATAAACACATCCATTTTGCAAGTTCGTTAGTACAAGTTGTTCCAACAATTATCAGTTTGAAGAAGAAAGAGATAAGAGGACCCTATGGAGAATGTGGTAGAAATTCATAAAGAGTCCAACCACAAAAGACAAAATTGATTATCTTCATGCATAAGGATACTATATTTAAATATAAAAGATCTAAAAATTATCACAAACCTCTTTTTTTTATTTTAATTAATGGAAATTATTATATGGTAAATTTATAACTTCCCATTTATAGAAATAGAAACAGATAGACTAAAAACAATACGTTAATGAGACAAAAGGGATATTAATAAGGGAACGAATTGTTTTACTAGTCTTCACCCAACTGAATTGGTATTGGTTTCTCTTCACTATGAAACTAAATCGGAATGGCACAGCTTGAACATGATTAATTATAATGAAAAAAAAAAGATGAAAACTTTAAAAAGCAAAGTATCCAATGAAGCAATAAAATTTCTTCAAAACCTCAACAATCAGAGCATAAATTTTGGTAAAAGTAATAGAAGCCATCGTTATACGCATACCAAGTTCTATAAAGAGAGCAATTCGTTCCTTTAAGATCACAAGTTCAAGTGATAATTCATCAGACCCCAAAAGTTTTGAATACTCCACTACAGTAGTAAAAGACCCTCACTAGTCAAAATTTCAACATATTTCTCAACAAGTTTGCATAAATATGCTTTGAATTTTTTCTGATCGGTTGCCGAGGCAAGAACAATAATCCTCTCCATCAAATCCTAATAAAATGAACATGGTTGGATTCTTGACCGATGATACCATTGGGGAAAGATGAACTCCAAAATTTAAGACTTATGTTCGTGTTTAGTTACAAGGCTCCTTGACAAGCTTTCCACTATTTTATCAATATTTCTCGCACATATATAACAAAGCATTCTGCTAGAGTATTACTAGAAGCCATCAATCTTGCAGCTAGTGTGTCACAGAGAATGGTCTAGTCTTCTCTCTATGCAAACTGTTTTTCCAACAAATTAGTAACATAGCATCAATTGCACAGAAAGTTTTTAATTAATTTCACAATACTCCATCCTTTGTTATTTTAACCATTTCTTTTATAAAAAATCACATTAACGCTTGCAGTAACATATATAACTATTAGAAAAATAAAAAAACCCAAATAAGGCCAGCAAGGTTACATAATATCTAAAAAACTAGATAGTCAGGTTATTCATTACATGGATCATAACAGCAATTTAGAGAAAAAATAAATATCCAAGATAAATCATATTATTTTAACAAATATCAATATAAGTTGAATGTCACTGTCAACAGTAAGTTTTTTTATAAAAAAATATAAGTATAGTATAAATTATAAATATGAGTATTAAGGTGGTACCACCCATGTGCAATACATTTGCATTTCAATTAATTGGTCCATGACAATATGAAAATCTTTTAAACTGCCAACAATAAGGTTATAGTTATCTATTGGATGAATGTGAAGGATTTAAAAAACTGATAAGGTAAATATTAAGTTCCTTAAACAAACCAAAGGGAACGGGAAGGATTTAAACATTTAACAAAACAATGAACACAGAATCATCTGTTACCCATTTTTAAGGTAAGAAGTATTTCACCCTTTCACTAAGATACTCACCGTATATAGAAGAGTAAGTGTTTTCTTTCTAGAGTTTCAAATGCCTTGTATTAATAAGGCTTACAAGATCATTCTACACCATTGCAAAAACAACCTAAAAACAAAAGACAAGCTTGATAAAGGAGTTTAAAATAGAATGGTATCATTGACAATTATTACATAATATAAAACGGGAAAGCAATTAAAAAAATCTAACTAACACTTCTTTGGAAAAAAAGTAAATACCTAATGGATGCATCAATATTTATGCCTAGTGTGGTGCACCAATATTGATAACATAGCAAAACATTCAAAGACTGCACTTCTTTGAAAAAATCAGATTTGATATTCAAAGCTACCTTCAAGTAAGGTATCTATAATAATAGTGAAAATATTTTATTGGTTAAAATTTAATAAGCCTCTATAAATATAAGTCTTACTGATACTTATAATTTACAGAATTGTCAATTTATAAAAAAAGATACATTTCTTAAAGAGATTATTCATGAACAAGAGGCATAGAAGTATTGTCCAAGTATTAAAGTATGATAGGAATAAACTGCTAGTTGCAAATGATTTTTATTCACATTCTAGTTAGACGAAATGAAAAAGATTAAAATGGAATTAATAAGCTTATTTAAAGAAATCTTTACATATGATAATTTTCTAAAATATTCATAAAATCATTCCTTTATCTCATTCTTTCAATTTTGAAGTATAGCAATTTGGTGTCAATTATGAATTAATGAGGTAGTAAAGGATGATATATATATATATGTATATATAGATGGTTAATAAGTAATTTTCTCAAGCATAAAAATTTATCTGTTATGTCCAAATAAGTAAATATAATTCATAGCACAAAATAATTGGTTGATTTTTCGAATAAGGTCAACTACTTTCTTAAAAGAAACTTTAAATTTGAAAAACTATAAATTACTTATCCAAATAAAAAAATTACTTTTTCATCTTTTCAGCGAATAGAAAAACATAAAAATATCAATGTCCATCTCAAAAATATGAACATGTTTTGCAAACCTTTGTATGTAAGAAACTAAATGACAAATACTGTATAATCATTTTAGGTTAATTAAATGCTAAGGTTTTCTTTTATTCTTTTTGGATTTTGAAAAACAAGTATATTAAAAGTTTAAATCTTTATAGTTTTTTATTTCTAAGAGGAATTTCATCGTGATGTTTTTCATCGAATATAGATTTTTTATCAACTCCCCCTTAGAGCCCTAGACTTTATATTTTATTTTTTATTTAATCTTAAATATAAACTAAGAAGTACGCACGACAATATATATATGTCTGTATTTTTTTACCTCTATACATACTTATATGCATGTATTTATTTATTCGTACATGTTAATGCATGCCATATGTTTATTTATTGAAAGTACCTAATTTAATAATTTAAAATTGAATCTTATATTTGAAAAATTAATGAATTATTGTATTCGTTAATCCTTTAATTTTTTTAAAAAATTTTGTCAATAAAAAAGGGAATCTATATGAATATAGTTATTAAAGACTTTTTTAATTGTTAATTAACATCAACTTTTTGAAAGCATTAAGCTCATAGTAATAATTTCATTGTATATATTTCAATCTATGTTTCATTATCAACCTTTTTAGGTTTGTGTTTATGTACGTGTTATTTTATCTTATTCTATGAGCGAATTAAGAATTGCGTACTCATTAGATAATTTCATGATTGTTTATTGTATGTCAACTCATGTATCACTCTATAATCATTTTGATGTGTGTCTATATCTATCTTTAGGTGCGTGATTTAATTTAATTTATTTTTTATTACATTTTAATATTACGTACCAGTTTCAAAAATAAAAATTATATTATATTTTTTTACAATTTTGGCATCAGATATAATATTTTTGTGTAATAGATCAGTCATGATATGCTATGTATTGTTCTAGACATGTGACTAATCACTCAAAAGTTTATTTATTTGAATATTTTCTTAATTAATCACTCATAATTTTTAAAATAATTTTTTTTTTATATATACAATCAGTCCACATAGTAAAGACATATGTTATAATTGAAATACATAATTCCTTAAGGTAGATATGAAAGATAACTTCTCATCAAGGAAAAAAGATATTGCTAAAGAAAAATTAGCTATGTGTTGGAAATTTTATTTATATAAAAACTAATTATTTTCTATCACTAATAATCCAAAGGTAAGTATAGACTTAACACTTCTTTTATCAAAGAAAAAATTAAATGTTGCAGACTTTGATATTAGAGCCGACCATAAAAAAGAACCTTGTGAGATGATTTATATTTCTTTAATACACAATATTTTCTATATATAGTTTTCTCAATTTTAATTAACATTACAAGGATATATAAGTTTTGAAAATTTAAATAAATATTTTTATTAAGGAAACACAATCAAAAACAAAAAAAAAGAAGTATTATTTTAAATGTGTTCAAAATTTTTATAAAAGGATATTTTTTTAATTATCATTAAGTTCACACATAAATATATTAAAATATTACAAAGTTATACATATAATATAAGGTTTTCTATTTTAGATTAAATTGCAATTAAATCCACAACATTTGTAGTCATTAAATAAATATAGATTCCTATACCTTGTTGTACATATTATGAAATATCGAATGAGGTTACTTATGAATGGTTAAAGGGCATGTATTGGATGGGAAAAAAGAAAAAAGAAGGTTGTAGATGGGCTGAAAAAATATAAAGTAATAATTTATTTAGGATAAAACAAAAAAGGTAAAATGTAATAAATCTTATTTTTATGAAAAATAATAATAAAAAAATGGAAACACAATCCTCACCTCCTTAAAAAGAATCCACTCAAGGACACCTCAATCTCAATCAATGTACATGATTGTTCACCATAAAACCCTTTTCTAGTATTTATATCCTTTTTTTCTTTTCATCCACCCACATACATTTCTCAATCTCTTTTCTCTTTCTCAATCTCTCTCTCTCTCAATCTCTCTTAATAAGATGTCGTCGATTCCATCTGAAACTAAGAGCCCAAAACTGACTGGTTGGTAAATCTAACCATTCACAGAAAAAGGTGAAGAACAAGTTACTGCAGATCATAATGCAACCGAAAAAAGAATGGAATGATTCAATATTACTTATCGAGCGCGAAAATTCATCGGGGTAAGTTCCAGATTATACAGATATGTGAAAGGTTTGATGGTTTTTTATTTTTGAGAATTTATTAAAAGGTTCCATCTTGAAACAGAAAATAATGAAGGAGTTTAGAGAGAAGGTGAAAGAAGAAGAAAAAGAGAAGCTCATCAAGTCGTACAGGCAAAACGATCAGCTACATAAGGAATTAATATTACGGTAGAGGCTGAGCCAACAATTCCTATTTCTTTCAAAAGACTAGCTGAGTAAGACGTTCCCCCTTTTGAATCTACTCAAATGGTACTTTCACAATCTCTCTATCTATATATATATATGTATATATGAAACAATTTTACATACTGGGTTTTTTAAATCATAATATATAATAGTTTGTAGGGGAATCAGCATAAACATAAAAGACTAAGTAAATGTCCAGTATCTGGAACAATTACAATTTCCTTTAGTCTTCTAGAGGACCTCTAAGCTATGGCTAATAACATTGATCTTGTTAGTAAAATATTTATCCCTTAACTCTTTAAGATTGTCTTTTAGGTCAAATGAATTTTGTTAATGGTTAATTTTTTTACTGATAGTACACTCCAGAGGATCTCCTTCAACCCAATACAAATCGTAGATATACAATCCAATAAAGGACTGAAGGCTGGATGGTTGAGAAATGGCAACGGGATACTAAAATATATTACATAATAAGTCCCTTTTAGTTTTTCCAACTTAAAAAATTGGCTTTTTGGAGTAATATATTCATCTAAAAAAAGAAAAAGAAGCTTGATAATATTTATATTCATGTGGGACTGTAGCATTATATTCATAGGGAATCTAAGGGATTGTTTCAATCAGTTATCGAGGTAACTAATTTTATACTCTATGAAATCTACCTGAATAAACTCATTCTAAAACTAAGGTAGAAGAACATAGAAGAAGAGAGTAGTTATGTAGTGCCACCAGGAGAATTGAAGAAGGTGGGAAGCCTAAGGAGGAATAAGGAGGATGGGAAACAAGGGAGTACCCCAATGAAGAGGAAGGTTGGAAGGCCAAGAAAGGTGGTGGATGGAGAACAAAGCACTTCTTCTTTTGTATGTTAGTTTTGAGTGTATAGATATACATATATATGTCTTTAAAATATTCAAGTCATGAGTAACATTATCGTATTAAAATATTTTATCTCAAGTCTCTTTTTCTGTATATAGGTGCCTTTGGTGAGGAAATCTAGCAACAAAATGGAGAAAGAAGTGAATGCTTCAGTGAGTGAAGTATAAATGTTTACATATATATATGTATATGTATTTGTATAATAGTATAAATTTTTGTAGGTGCAATAAAAGAGGAACAGCTGAACGAGGTGGCAAGAGAGAGGCCTCAGACCCTTGATGAGGTAAATAAATTAATACAAAAGATTGAAATTAATATTTTTATTCTTGAGCAGACATTAGAATTACCTTACTGTGCTGTTGTATAGATAGTGATGATGAAGTGTCTCATGTAACCTTATAATGTAATATTTAGTTATTTGTGGGTGGATATAAAAGAAAATTATATTGACTTAATTTTTTTGTACTTATAGATGATAGAGAAGACCTTCATACGAGGAAAGAGAAAGGGGGTAGAAGAGGAGATCGATCCCATTATGAGGTAATTAAGAAGAGATCACTAATCACAAATTATATAGGTGAATAAACTTTATTTATTGTTTGTTTAGGTGATAAAATGTTTTCAGTAAATACTGTGACCTCAACCAGAAGAAATATTGAAATATTATTGGGTGAGTTGTGTTTAATAAATTTTTCAATTGATATATGATAGTATTACAAGTACTAAAATTATGGAAATGCAGAGAAATACAACTTAATGTACAAGCCTAAAGGTGTATCAAGGAGCGAGATGCTAGAGAAGTTATTCATGACGATGTCTCAACAGTGAAATAAAAGCATTGTGATCAATGAAAAAGATAATGAGGGAAAGAATGATGAGGAGGAACATAAGACATAAATTGATGGTGTTTGTGAAAATAATGAACATATGGGAGTCACCATTAACACTCCATTTTTTGGTTATTATATTATGATATTTATATATGATGGTAGCCCTTTCTGGCTATAATTGTGATCTAGATAATACAATTTTATTTCAACATAATGGTGGACTGTTAAATGATAACTTTCTTAATTTTTATAGCAAATCCTTCAATAATCACATTAAATAAACATCGAGAGATTGAAATCACTTAACGTAATTCTCTAGTTTAATTAACTATAGATTCTAATGTCGATAAAATTTAAATTTATAAAAGTGATAACAGATTTTTAAAGATACAAAATACTTATGTACTTTTAATTATTTTTTTATTAAATATATAAGAATAAATCAAATTTACAAAAATAGAAAACAAGTGTGTCATTCTATATTTTTTTAGTCAAATTTTAATTTATACTTCTTAAATAGTAAAAACATTCAAAAATTTTATCATAAATGTTATAATATTAGTGAAAATACAATTGTGTGAACTAAAATTAAAAATGAGCAAAACACATTTGAGCTAGTAAAAAAATAAATTAGGAGAGTAAATATACGAATAATTGTTAAACTGTTAACTATAAATGTGTATATATATACATGTAATGTAATATCCAGCTGGTGCCCGGGGAAAAAAAAAAAAACAAAAAAAAAATGAAAACAAAAAAAAAGAATAGCTGGAAGCAAAAGAAGGGGTTCAGGCATATGCACATATACATGTGTATATATATATATATAATTAGATAAAATAAAATAGAAGAAAAAAAAGAGAATAAAGAAAGAAGAACCCAGAGTGTGTATTCTGGAAGTAGGAAAAGAACACATGTGGCATATATATCCATATGTGTGTGTATATATATAATTAAATAAAAAAAAGAAAGTAAAGAGAAATAAAGAAAAAAAAGGATGCAGAGAGTAGGAAAAAACCCAAGCAGAAAATATATTATATGTATATATATATATATATGCAATCAAATCATTAAAAAAGAAAGAAAGAAAATAAAATAAAAGAAAGAGAGGAGAGAACGAGGAAAGAGAGACGCAATTGTGAGAAAAAAGAAAGGGTCGAGCAGCATCGAAGGGAGAGAGAGAGAGACGACTATGAGAAAAGAGAAAAAGTCGAGTGACATCGACGGGAGAGAGAGAGAAGGGTCACGCGGTGTTGCGCGATACAACAGCCAAAAGAGAAAAAAAGAGGAGGGTCGCGCGTGTTGTGTGATGCAGCGACGAGTGTAACACCCAAGTATTTTAATTTTTATTTTTATTATTATTTTTTTTATTTTCCTTTTTTTTTTGTATTTAAATTTTTTAGATTTTTAATTAATTTAATTTGATTTAATTTAATTTAATTTAATTTAATGAAAATAAAAATAATAATAATGATAAAATTAGGTAAAAATATTATTTGGATTTAATTGAAATTGATTTTGAAAAAAATGGGTGAAAATTTGGATTCTCGATGTGTTTTTAAAAAGAAAATCGGAAACCGAAGGTCAAAACGCAATTTAGAAAAGTTGTGCCACGTCAGCACCCACGTCAGCAGCCACGTCAGCGGTCCGGTCAGCAACCCCAGCCAACCAGGACACACCGCGTGGCAAGGAAACGCTGACCAGGGGACGGGGCACGTGGGCGATCCGCGTGCGCGCGATCGGACGGCCTAGATCCGTTCCCACGCGCACGGACGGCCCAGATCAAACGTGCGCACGGACGGCCCAGATTCACGCATACGGACGGCCAAGATTCAATCAGCCACAGACGGCCCAGATTGCATCGCGATGGACGGCCCATATTTAATCCCAATTAAATCGCGATCGGACGGTCTAGATTTGATCTTGATGAACGGTTGAGATTAAAAGGTAAGGGGTATAAATAACCCCACCCACACCTGACCACAAAACCCTAGCCACCAGTGCCTCGCCAGAGAAGAAGAACCAGACACCAGAGGAGCCGGCCGCCGCCACCCGCCGTCGCACCGAGGAAGTTTCTGACCGCCAATGGAGGTAAATTTTCTCCCCCTGGCTTGTTTTTCGATGCTGAGTCCGCCTATGGCCAAACCGGAGCCAAACCACCGGCCAAACGGCTGGAGAGCCCAGCCGAAGTCCAGCGGCGCCGCCGCGTCCCCCCTTTGTTTTTGCCTCCGATGAGGCCCTTCTCGGCCTCCGTTCGATGCAAATTTTATACCACTGTGATCACCATTCTTTTCTCTACAGGTTGATCAGAGCCAAACATCAAAACGCAACTCATACCGGAGGAGCCGCCGCACCCGAGAGCACCGCCACTGGTAAGTTTCAGTTTTTTGTGATTTGTTGGCCCACCGAGGGCCCTAGGGTTGTTTTATCGCAGGGACCGATGCAAGTGTTGCCGAATTCGGTCAAAAACGGCCAACCCGAGGCGAATCGCCGCCGCAAGCGGCAGCGCCGTCGTCGGAGCACGGCGGAGCCGCCGTGCCGGAATTCCGATATTGGCTGAAAGGGGCCCTAGGTCTGATTTGGGATTTTTTGGGACACGTGCAGGTACCGGTAGTGCGTTTCAATTTTTCGAAAAAAATTCAGGAAAATTAGAGACAGCCTGTAGGCGTACTGTAGAGTCGAATTCAGACCCCGAAATAAGTAAGGACCCCTCACCCTGTTTCCTATTACGGTATTAAAGCTAAATAAATAATTAAATTGTACTTTGTGACTTTATAGATGTATAATTGATTAAGGTTGCCAATGGAGACCGAGTCTGATACAGTGTTGGTCTGTTATTGTTTGGTCTAATTTCCAGTATTAAATGCAGCATGATGTTTGATATAATTATGTTATGGTCTTGTATGCATGAACTATGATTTCTTTTATTATGGTTTGTATTATGGTGAACCCGATACTGTGTTGTCTTGTTTGGTGTCAATTACTGGTTTACATGTTGTGTATGATTGGATGATTGAGATAAAGGAAAAAGGCAAAATGGTTATGTGAATTGATAAGTGGAAAATGTGGATAGCCTGACTAGATATCCTGGGAGATGGTGGACGGACCGGGTCCATAGGGAACCCTACCGGGAACGTGGTCTCTCATACCGGACGGGGTATGGAGACCTTATGTGTTTTGGCGTCCATACCGGACGGGGTATGGGGACGGCCCTGGAATCAGGTTGTAAATGTTAATGGTTCACGTGTAGCGGGGACCCCCTATGGATCCCCATGGATACTAGTAGGCTGGTAAAAGAGGAAATATATTTTCTAATGATTGAAATGTAAAGGCATGATATGTGTTATGGTATAAAGTGTGTATGATTTCATGATATTATAAGGTTATTGTTTTCATATGTTGTTTTCATGGATCTCACCGAGGTAAGTGGACAGTAAAGGTTTTTATGTTAATAAACGAGTTCGTTATAAATTATGCTCCATTTGTCATTTTTGTTTTCTACCCACCTTTACTTCCGTGGCGGTGAGATAGTGTGATGTCTTTACTGGGCTGGTGTAGCTCATCCCTTATATAACCATTTCAGATCACGAAGATGTTGTTCCCGAGCTCGTTCCGCAGGAAGACGGCGAAGGGGACGCCTAAAGACTTTATAGTTATATTTATAGCTTTTATTTCGAGTATCTCTTTTAGTTAGTTTGTTCCTTAATGTTTTGAGTATGTTTTGGTTATTGTGTAAGGGATGTTAATCAAAATTTTTATTACACTTCCGCAATTGAGATTTTTAGTACATATATTTTATTTAAATTTTCAGGTCCGTTACAACGCGTGACTAGAAGAAAAAGGAGAAGAAAAGAGAGAGGAGCCATGGTCAGGTAGAGAGAGAAAGAGAGAGAGAGAGAAAGGGACAGAGATAAAGAGAGAGAGAGAAAGGGACAGAGATAAAGAGAGAGGAAGAAGAGAAGAAAAAGAAGAAGAAGAAGAAGAAAAAGAAAGAAGAAAAAGGAGAAGAAGAAGAAGAAAGGAAAAAGAAAGAAGAAAAGAAGAAAGAAAAAAAAAGAAAGAAAAAACTACAGGGAAAGGAGGAAGAAGAAAAAGGAAGGAAAAAAAAAGGAAGAAGAAAATTAAAAAAAAAGAAAAAAAAAGGAAGAAGAAAAGAAAAAAAAGGGAAAAAAAGAGAAAAAAAAGAAAAAAAGAAAAAAAGAGAAAAAAAAAAGAAAAAAAAGAGAGAAAGATAACAAAAGAAAAAGAAAAGAGAAAAAAAAGAGGGACAGAAAGAAAGGAAGTGCGACAATCAGATATGTTGTTGGTATGTTGTAAGTGGCTACGTGCATTGATCCCAGCATTGACGCGTGGCATTGTCACTGACACCCATGGGTAGCGCGTGGTGATGTTACCGACCCGAACCGTGTGTCCCAAGGTAAAATTCATTTTTCATTTTATATTGTATAATTTTCGAAATTATTCGTAAATTAATGTGTGCTTTTCATTATAAATAAGAAAAATTATCCAAACGATATTCAAATTTTTGAGAAGATTGTAGACCGAGTCAAAAGGATTTCTTAAGCTTTTTCGATAACATTGTAGGTAAGAATTATGTGTATTTCATACGGAGACATAATATTGTGCTTATAAATTATAGATGATGTGTGTAAATATAAATATGTATAAATTGTGTATGTGTATGTTTTGTGTAGATATTAATTTATGAGAACAGAACTGATAAGAACAAATATGTGAAGTTATGTGTGGTGTGCTGTGATTGTGTATACATGTTTGAGTATGAATGTGTCTATGTGTTGATAGAGATTATGTGATTAAATATAAATATATACTCTTTGTGAGACATGTAGTGATGGTATATGTTTGTATTGTAATATATATGTGTGTATTAATATGTGTGTACATATGTTATGCACGTGAAATATATAACCAGTGTGTGTACATGTGGAATTTGGTTACACAACACTTGCTGTGTGATCTGGTGCACTGTACTTGTTGTGTGATTTGATACAGTTGTGTAAATAATCTGAATATCTTGTGCTTGTTGTGTGATCTAGCACAAGATGATTCAGAAAGTGGTTTGAAATGTATAGCTCTGATGTGCGTAATGATATTGTGTATTGTGTGTGTGTGTGTGTGTGTTTGTATTTAATGTTGCATAAAAATTAAGATCTTAAGTATGAAATAAATAAGTTAGAAATGAGAGAGATTTGGAAAGGGTGTAGAGTGCAAAAACGTTGGATAACTACTCGTTTAGTTTTAATCGAGGAGGGGAGGGTGTGCATGTGACTGAAGTTCAGCGAGTATGGTGAACCTACACATAGATATTGTTTGAAATCTAGTTTAGATGTGGATAAGTATTTGTGAGCATGGGTCACATAGCAAATGTAACTGTTGTGGCCAATGTGAGATTTGTGTCCTATCCATGCGATTGGGGGGATCCTTTTCGCCTCTCCTCGATGAGATATAAATGGTATCGCGTGATGAAATCTTAGATGTGATATTCCGAGTGTATTGTGATATTTCTAGTGTATATGTGATATCTAAGTAGATGTGTAATATTTGAATAGAGAAATATTATGAAGAAAGAATATTAATTTTCTTTATAAATCCAAGTGGAGTGATATGTGTGTCTGAGTAAGTCTGTTTTGGTTTGAGGACTCTATGAATCCATAAGTGTGATTTGAAATGAGAACAAGAATTACATCAGAAGAGTGAGGATTAGAATATACTTCGTGTGATGATTTGTTTTATTGTGTATTTCGATTGTGATGCTTGTTTGACTTTTTCTTGATGATAAATATTATTACTTTTATATACTGTATGAATATATATATGTAAGTCTCCATTATAGAATTTTTTTTTCTTTCTGAGCTTGTGAAATCAGAGGAAGTCCAAGATCAATGGAAGATGACGAAGAAAACTTTATTAGTTTTTATTTTAATATTGTAAATTAATTTAGATGCCTCAATTATTTGTAAGTAAATAATTATCCAGTCACAAGAGATATATATTAAAGTGTAGTTCTGCTGCATATTTAATATTTATTTGTTCTATTAGTTAGAAATGTTGTGCTAACATCCATATCCACTGACATTGGGGTTCGGGCTGTTATATATAACCCTATGATTTTTCACACATCAAAGTAGTATTTTCACTAGTGTTTAAGTATAAAAAATATAAAATTAGATATGTGAAATTTCACGTTAATTTTGTAAGATATAATGATACAAATATTTTTTGTTAACCCTAATCTGATTAAAAGTGTAACACCCAAAATTTTTTTTATTTTTATTATTATTGGAATTATTTCGATTTTATTTTATCTTAATAATTAATTTATTAATTAATAATTATATGGTTTAAATTTAATTTAATTTAATTTAATAGAGATAAAAATAATAATAATGATAAAAAGGGGTAAAATTATTTTTTGGATTTAATTGAAAATGATTTTGGGAAAAAGGGGTGAAAATTTGGATTCTGGGGGTATTTTTGAAAAGAAAATCAAAAACTGGGGGTCAAAACGCAATTTAAAAAAATTGTGCTACGTCAGCAGCCACGTCAGCAGCCCGGTCAGCAGCTCTAGCCAACCAGGACACGCCGTGTGGCAGAAACGCTGACGCGGGAAGGCCACGCAAAACAGGCCACGTGGGCGATCCGTGTGCGTGCGATCGGATGGCTGAGATCCGTTCCCGCGCACACAGATGACCCAGATCAAATGCGCGCACGGACGGCCCAGATTGCTTGCGTTCGAACGGCCCAGATTTGATCACGCACGGATGGCCCAGATCGCATCGCGATGAACAGCCCAGATTTATTTCCAATTTAATTGCGATCGGACAGCCCAAATTAAATCATGATGGACGGCTCAGATTAAAAGGCGAAAGTTATAAATAATCTCATCCACACCCAACCCCAAACCCTAGCCGCCAGAACCCTCGCTGGAGAAGACAACTCAGCCACTAGAGGAACCGACCGCCGTCACCCGCCGCCGCACTGGAGCACCTTCCGGTCGCCAAACGAGGTAAAATTTCTCCCCTTACTCAGTTTTCGATGCTGAACCCACCTGTGGCAAAATCGGAGCCAAACCACCGGCCAATTGGCTGGAAAACACCGCCAAAGCCTAGCAACGCCGCCGCGAGTTTCCTCAATTTTTTCGTTCGATGAGGCCCTTTCCGATTCCCGTTCGATGTAATTTTTACACCACTGTGACCACCGTCCTTTTCTCTACAGGTTGACCAGAGTAAAACACCAAACTGCGACTCGCGTCGGAGGAGCCGCCGCACCCGAGAGCTCCGCCGCTAGTAAGTCTCGATTTTCCAGATTTTTTCAGCCCACCGAGGGCCTTAGGAGTGTTTTATCACAGGAACCAATGCAAGTTGGCCGAATTCGGCCGAAAACGACCTACCTGAGGCAGATCACCGTCGCAAGCAGCAGTGCCGTCGCTGGAGCACGGCGGAGCCGCCGTGCCAGAATTCTGAAATTGGCCGAATAGGCCCTGGGTTTGATTTGGGGTTTTCTGGGGACATGTGCAAGTACCGGAAGTGTGTTTCAGTTTTTGGAAAAAAATTCAGGGAATATAAGGACTGCCCATAGGCGCAGTGAGAACCCAATTTTAGACTCCGAAACAAGTAAGGATCCCTCACCCTATTTTCTATCACGGTATTAAAGCTTAATAAATGATAAAACGGTATTTTATGAATTAATAGATATGTATAATTAATTAAGATTGCTAATGGGGCCCGAACCTGATGTATTTGTCGGTCTGTTCCTGTTTGATGTATTTTACAGTCTAAATGCAGTATAGTATTTGATTGTTTATTCTATGGTTTCGTATGCATGAATCACTGTTTAATCTATTATGGTTTGAATTATTGTAAACCCGATGTTGTGTTGCCTTGTTTTGTATGCGTTACTGGTTTACGTATTCATGTTGATTGGGTAATTGAGACTAAGAAAAATAATGATGGTATGTGAATTTATGAACGGATAAGTCGACAGCCTCACTAGATATCTTGGGAGATGGTGGATGGACCGGGTCCATAGGGGACCCTACCGGGAACGTCGTCTCTCATATCGGACAGGGTATGGAGACTTTAAATATTTTGGCGCTCATACTGGACAGGCTATGGGGACGGCCCGCTTCACCCTCATATCGGATGGGGTATTGAGGTTTATGGTTTTGTCGCTCATACCGGACGGGGTATGGGGACGGCCCTGGAATTAAGGTGAATGGTTCACATATAGCGAGGACCCCTATGGATCCCCATGGATACTAGTAGGTTGATAAAAGAGAAAATTTGTTGCCTGATGATTGAAATACAAAAGTATGATATGTGTTATGTTACAGAGTGTGCATGATCTTATGATGTTTATAATGTTATTATTTTCATAAGTTATTTTCATGAATCTCATCGAGGTAAGTGGACGGTAAATGATTTTATTATTGATAAATGAATTTGTTATAAATTATGCTCCATTAGTCATTTTTATTTTCTACCAACCTTTACTTCTGTCACAGTGAGATAGTGTGACATCTTTATTGGGCTAGTGTAGCTCATTCCTTACTTAACCATTTCAGATCAGGAGGACTTGGTTCCTGAGCCTGTTCCACAGAAAAACGGCGAGTAGAAACCTAAAGATTTATTAGTTTTCCTTATAGTATTCATTCATAGTATTTCCTTTAGTTAGTTTATCCTTTCATATCTTTAATACGTTTTGATTATTGTGTAAGGGATGTTAATCATAATCTATTTTATTTCGCTTCCGCACTGAGAATAAATATATACATTTCTTTTTAATTTCTGGGGTCGTTACAAAAAGAAAATCTCAATTATATATATTGATCCAAATAAGGCAAAAGTTTTACAAAATATGGGGCTAAATAATTATAAAGATAACAAAGTTTTGTCTAAATTGATCAATAAAAAGTATTTTTTTTATTTTCTTATCTGTTTGTGGTAGTGTAAATCTAATATAATTTATTTTCTCATTTATCCTCTTAACTGGAAATGTGACATTTTCAAATTTATTTTTAACTTAATTTTTTATTTTGATATTATTTAAGGGTAAATTAGTAATTGTTTCAAGGATAAAATTTTTTTTCTCTTACGTCCAAATGAGTAAATATCGTTCATAATAGTATATGGTTGACTAGATTTTTTCAAATATAGTCAAGTACATTCTCAAAGAAAAATCTAAATTGGAAAAACTATAAACTAGTTACCCAAATAAAAAATATCAATTTCTCATTCTTTTTAGTAAATAAAAAATATAAAATATCTACCTCCTATCTGAAAAAAGTGCACATGCCTTACAAGTCTTTGTATTCAAGAAGTTGAAGGAGAAACACTATATAATCATTTTAGGTTAATTAAATACTTAGTTTTTGTTCTATTCTTTTTAGACTTTGAAAAACAAACACGTTAAAAGTTTAAATCTTTACACTTTTTCATTTCTACAAGGAATCTCGGTAAAAAGTATTTCAATATAGTAGAGATTTTCAATCAACTCCATCTTATAACTCTAGACTTTTCTTCTGTTTATTTTTTTTAATCTTAAAATATAATATTAAAAAGTAGGTAAGACCATATGTACATGTCTGCATGCTTTTACCTCTCTACGTGCATATATTTATACATTCCCACATGTCATGCATGATATATGTTTATTTATTGAAAATACAAAATTTAAAATCTATTTTATAATTGACAAGTTAATGAGTTATTGTATTCATTAATCCTTTACTATTTTCTTTTAATTTAGCTAATAAAAGAAATGAAATTTATATGGATACAATTATTAAAGACTTTGTTAATTGTTAATTTATACTTGGTCTTTGCAGTTTTCATCCTTCAGCCATCATCATCTTTGCTAACTTCTCGCATCTACTCTATTGCTTTGTTGTCCATTCTTTTTTTCATTTGTATTGAGAAGAAGATGATGATGATGAGAAGAAAATTAAAAAAAGGACGCTTAGGGTTATTTTTTAATTTGCACTTAATTTATTTAATCTAAAAACTAGTTAATTAATGAAGTTAACTTGATAAAAAAATATAATCTCTCAAGAGAGAGAAAGAGGAAAAAGAAGGGAGAAGGAAGGAAAAGAAATAAATTTTTTTTTTTCTGTTTAAAATTTAACGGAGTTAGTACTTTGAAAATAATAGAAAAACTCGGGGACTTTTGTGTAACAAACAGAACATCAAGGACGAAAACAAAAAAGCAAAGTTTAGGGGTAAAATGGTAATTTAAGCTAATTATTATTATATATGAGAGAAAGACTTAGATTATTATCTACTCAAATTTTAAAAAATGAAAATAAATTTATTGTGATAAATTTATATACTAGTTAGTTATTTGAATATTCTAAATATAAAAAAGATTAATTTAATTTATAGTTGACTATGAATGTAAATTATTGATCACATATTTCTCTACCCGTCTCTTATTTCTCATGCAAATCCTCCATCAAAAAGTAATGCATGATAACAAATAAGTAATGTATGATATGCTAAGTAGAGATAAGATGGTAACTTTAGTATCGTGTTATTACTTTGTTTTTACTATTATTATTTTGCAATTAATATATTGGTTTATTATATGTGATGAATTTTATTTGATTTTATCAACAAAATTTGCCGAGATAATGTTAAAAGATTCTAAATACTTGAATTATTTGATTATAATATAAACTCAGTTTCTCTATTACTATATGATTAATCAAATATTTCAATAAAAAATTATAAGTTGTGTATAATACGAGATAAAAATTAATATTTTAGAAATAAATAATTTTTTATTTGAATGGTTTAATTAAGAAAAGCTTTTAACTAAAACAAAAAATCATTTAATTGAACATGTGTATGTTTTTTTTTCCTATGAAAATAATATATATTATATCTAATTTTACGATGGATAAATTTGGCCCAATAACTCTAGAGGGAGAGCCCATAGTAAAAGGATGTTAGTTAAGTAAATTTGGCAAGACTTTGCACAAAACCATAAAAGCTCAAAATGCTATATATTTAAACACAATTGATACATATCAAAAGACTATTCTTGACTAGTTGAAGCTCCCATTGCAGAGTGAACAACTTCATATATATACTTGATAATTATGTATTTTATACACAATCAAGATTGTTTTTGCTTTAGTTTTTGTTAGTTTTGAGTAATTTTCATTAGTTTTTATTTGATTTTAGTTTATTTACTCACTTTAGTTTATTTTATGAATTTTAGGTGATTTTAGGAGAATTTAAAAAGTTTTGGATGACAGCACAAAAGGGCAGAAACATGCACTGACAGATGTATGCTCATGTAGGTGGTGATGTATATCAGTCCTAAAGTCTCTCTCTACATAGAATTTCGAAGATTGAAATTTGCATGGGCAAGTGCATGGTCATGCAAGAAAAACATAATTATTAGGTTACCTGAAGTGCTTGGGATGCCTTATTTTGTTTCCTATTTCACTTAGGATTTGTATTTAGGATATCCTATTATTTACCCTAGTACATGTAGAACATATTATTAGTATTCAAGATCACTTTTTTTTATTTGAGAGATTGTTCTAAGTTAGAGAGTTTCTTCTTCTTTTTCCTTTAAGACTCAAAGCTCCATTGAAGAGGAGATCAAGATCAAAACAAAGAGACAATTAAGAGTTTGATTTTATTTTATTATGTTTTCTTTTAGTTTCAATTTTTAATTTTTAGATTTACTTATGGAGTAGATTCTTTTTGTTAGGAAAAACATGAACCTTAAATTATGATGGGTATTGATTTTGATTAATGACATCTGAGTTAGTTTTATATAAAATCATTGAGTTTAATGCTTGTATTGATATTTTGTTGATTGAATTTCTTAATGATGTTTCAAATAGAGAAGTTAGAAGTTTTAATCAATGAGATTTCAATGCATGATTATTAGTATTTTGTATAACAGGTTTAATAATAGATTTGTTCGAATAGATAATCTAAAATAAGAGTTTTATTTAAATCTAAAAGGTTATGTCCCTGAATAAGGTTAACTAGGCTTTAAAATTAATCTACCAATATTATCTTAGATTTTTTTATCAATGTTGATATCTAGACAATTTTAGGGGGATTGTGGACTCTAACGTGTTTTATTGATTGATTTATCTTTGATTTACTGTAGTAATTCAATTATCTACAATTTTATTTAGTTTTACATTTTACTTTAATTTACTTTCATTCGATCAATATTTTTCAAATAATAGTTTTCAGTATAATAATTGATTTAAAAAAATTAGTCTTCATGGAACAATATTCAGATTCTCATATTTGTATTACTGATACGACTAGTGCACTTGCTAGTGTTGTCTAGGATGCATCAAGTTTTTTGCGCCATTGTCGGGGACCAAAAATTTATTTAAAAATTATTATATTGTTATTAGTTGTTAATTTGAGATTTTTAATTTTTTAATTTTTTTCTCTTTTATTTGAAGTTTTGCTAGTTTATGACTAAAAATTCTAAGGAGCCAATAACATAATTTTATCTAGAACCTGAATGAACTTTTCATTCAAGAAGAAGAGTAAACCGTAAACTCAACGTGGCAGAAAATCAAAACTATCTTCTTAAAGGAGGCGAGAAAAATAATGGTGTGAGAGGTGCTCAACCTATTCACAACATTGAGACCTGTTGTTCAAGCTAACAGCTTTGAGATCAAGCCAGCAATACTACACTTGATCCAACCTACTTATCAATTTGGAGGATTGCCTAGTGAAGATCCACACCAACACATAGCTAGTTTCTTCAAAATTTGTGATACTTTCAAGTAAAATAGAGTTTCTAAAGGTGCAAAAAGGCTGAGACTTTTTTCTTTCTCTTTAAGGGATAAAGCACATGTCACAGACCATACCTCGTCTTATAGGACAATGACTGGAGCATACTAACTTAAATCACATAAACTCAAGTTAAGTAAAAAAACTTAACTTTATTAATTATAATAGAGTTGCAGAAGCGTTACATCCCTTAAATGTAAAACATAAACATATGTACGAGACTTTAAATTTCCTTGCTTACATTACTAAACAAAAGTACGAAATAGTAACCTTAATGTTAATAGCTTCAAAAGTTTTTTCGTATCACAGCTCACTCTGCAACAGCATCTTTAGTATCTGAAAGGTGATAGGGGACGAGATAAAATATCTCAATAAACAATATTGTGAAATCACAACATAGTACATGCAATATATAGTTTCTTTACACTCAACAAAACATATATCATATAATCTTTCCTAAACAGATATACAAATCAGAAAACAGGTTTACAATTGCTTCATTGTATACTTCATCACTATTATGGAGGATCAATCATAGGCACACATACTTATCACAGGTTCTCTGTGTACCTAAACACGGAATTGCATACATGAGTACCTTGAAATACTACTAACCCCCGAACATGAAATGATTAGCGTATCTAGATCAGAACATTTTCCCGTACACCTGAACACGGAACACTTATGTATGGGTACACACTTATCACTTTCCCAATACATCTAAACACGGAATGTTTATGTATGGTCACATTGAAGCCTAATATAATGCAAGTGTTTTTGAAACTTCTTCCTTGCATAATGAGTGATGCACACATATCAAAATCACATTTCAAAAACACAAAGCGAAATAACACTTATACTGAAATAAAACTTTAATAAATATTTACTTATCAAATACAGAAGACAAATCAAACACTTTCATATTTTTATACTAAAAAAACATAAAATACTTCAAAATTAGGTAGGCTATAAATCCATAATATCCACTTATCTTAAATCCTTAGAAGTCGTAATCTTAATTTCGATAGAGTTCCAGCTTTATTTGTGACCTTTTTCTCTAAAAAATCCAACAGAGTTTCAGGATGATTTTTGGTCACTTTCTTGCTCAAAAATATCCAACATAATTTTCAAAAACTAATCCTAAAAATTAAAGAGAAACTGAACTTCAAAACTTAAGAAAAGATGTACATTTCTAATGGTTTATAACCTTCTTTTGACTGTGAGCCTTCTTCCTCTTCTCTTCCTTTTCTTTTACTCTCATAAATTTAGCAGAGTTTCCCCAAGATTTTTATCTAAAACCTCATAATACTCTTAAAAATAACACACTTCGTACTCCTTCTTCTTTCCTCACCTCTATGCTTTTCAGGATTTTCTCTCATCCAGAATGTCTCTTCCTCCCTTCTCCCAACCCCTATTTATAGGAGTGGGGAGCTATGAGAGAAAGGTTGCCACCATTCCATCATACCATTTTATTTAAAAGTTGCTATCTTTTATCAAGTCACTTCATCTAAAAGGTTACCACTGTCCACATGTCGTTTTATCTAAAAGGTTTTTTCACATGCCACTTCATCTAAACATTCACTTTTTGTTATGTCACTTTATTTAAAAGTTACCACTTTTCACATGTCACTTCATCTAAAAGTTTTCGTTATGTCACTTCATCTAAAATTTACCACTTTACATTTTACCATTTCATTTAAAAGGTTCCCACCTTTTTCCATGTCTCTCCATGCTTATTCTAGCTTTTTCATCCTTATCCATCTTTTTTTTGTTTGACTCTAAACTATGTTCTTAACTTTATTATATATTTTCAAACACATATAAAGGTTAAATTAAATATATCAAAGATAAAAAATTAATTCAAGGGTATTTTTGAGCTATCATAATACAACATTACTTGCGATAACTACCACCAAACTTCATAACTACTTGGAATGCATTGACACAAAAATTCCTTAGTAGCTATTTTTCTCATTCTAAAATTACACAATTAAATAATGAGGTTATTAAATATTAGCAGGGAGATTCAAAGACCCTATATGAAGAAAAGATATGCTAAGAAGATTCCCTCAAGGAGAATTCTATATTTTACGAAAAGTACAAACCTTCTACAATGGAATTAATAGCAAAGACTGAAGCATGATAGATGCTTCATCTGGAGGTTCACTATATATGAAGACACTTGAAGAAGCTTATGAATTGATAGAAGAGATGGTTGCCAACTCAAGTGAATGGCCTACTAAAAGACAATTTACAAAGAAGGCAGCCAAAATTTATAATATAGATATTTTTACAGCATTAACAACTCAAATGAAAGCATTGAATAAGAATCTACATGGGTTGTAATTGCAAAAATCAGATGTAGTGGAAGCTATTTGTGATTCTTGTGGAGGAGAGCATTCAAATCAAGAGTGTCAAGAAAGTAATACATTTGGTGCTAATAATGTGCCTGAACAAGTTAACTTTGTTAATAATTTTTGCGTGCAAAATGATCCTTTCAGTAATACTTACAATCCTGGTTGGAGAAATCGCCCAAATTTCTCATGGAACAACAATAATAATTAAAGGAGACAACCACGACCAAGATTTCAACCTCAACAACATCCTCAACCATAAGAAAAAAAATCTAACTTAGAGGAGTTGATGACAAAGTACATTAACTCTACCGAAGTAAGGTTGTAAAATCATGAGGCTTCCATAAAGAATCTAGAGATACAAATTAGACAGCTTGCCAATGCTATTACAAGTCGAACTCAAGTGTCATTACCAAGTAACTCCGAGACTAATTGCAAGGAGCACATCAAGGCCATTACACTAAGAAATGGGAAGGTGTTGGAGGAGCCAAAGCAAAAAGTAAGAGCTGACAAGCTGATTCAATCAAACCCAATTGAGGCGAGTGTAGAAGAGCAAGATAAGGAAAATACTAACTCTACAATTCGCAATTAAAACTCTAGTGTTGATGTTAATAAGTTTCCTTACCCATATAGAATTAGAAAGGATAAAAATGATGTGAAGTTTTCTAGATTTTTAGAGATCTTTAGGAAACTATAGATTAACATTCCATTTGTTGAGGTTTTGATGTAGATGTCGCAATATGCAAAATTTCTTAAGGATAACCTTTCTAATGAGAGAAAGATTGAGGAATATTGCACAGTAATGTTTACTGAAGAGTATAGTGCCATTATATAAAATATGTTTCCTACAAACCTTAAGGATCCAGGGAGTTTTCTATACCTTGTGAACTAGGAAATTTTAAATTTAAAAAGACACTATGTGATTTAGGTTCTAGTATTAACTTAATGCCATTATTTATTTATAGCAGATTCATCCTCGAGAAGATGAAGGAGACAAGCATGGTTCTGTACTTTATAGATAGATCAACTAAAAGACCTGTGAGAATCATTGAAGATATTTTGGTAAAAGTACGAGAGTTTATTTTCCCTATAGATTTTGTTATACTTAATATGGATTTAAGCTTGAGTTATCATTAATTTTCGGTAGACCATTGATATGAATGTGGATTTTTAGATTTTTATTCCAAATATTTTCATATTCCTATTACCCTACAAGATAAAGAGAACCTTTACTTGTACTTATGGTACTTTTGCTTATAGGCATATGCCTTTTAGGTTGTGCAATCCACTGACTACATTTTAGCGGTGTATGATGTCTATTTTTCATGACATGATTGAAAAATTTATAGAGATTTTCATGGATGATTTCACTCTCTATGGACTAACATTTGACTCTTGTTTAGATAATTTAGAGTTACTCTTGCAAAGATGTGAGGAGACAAACTTGGTGCTCAATTGAGAGAAATGCCACTTCATGGTGACAAAATGAATAGTTCTTTGACATAAAATTTTTCAAAGAGGAATTAAGGTAGACAAAGCAAAAGTGGGGGTGGTAACAAAGTTGCCACCACCAACAGATGTCTAAGTTGTTTGGAGTTTCTTAGATCATACAGGTTTTTATAGAAGATTTATCAAGGGTTTTTCTAAAATAGCCAAACTTTTAAGTAATTTACCTATGAAGGATGCTAAATTTCACTTTGGTAATGATTGTCTGTAGGCCTTTAACATATTGAAGGAGAAGTTAGTGAGAACCCCTATGATTATAACACGAGATTGGAGTGAGCTTTTCTAGCTTCTGTGTGGTGCTAGTGACTATGTAGTAGGAGTTATCCTTGGGTAAAGAAGAGATAAAATTTTTAGAACTATTTGTTATGCTAGTCATACTCTCATAGGCCCACAACTTAATTATAGTACAATTGAAAAGAAGCTCCCAATAAGTTTTTTGCATTTAAGAAATTTAGATCATATTTAATAGGTTCAAAAACAATTATTTTCATTGGCCATGCAACTTTGAGGCATCTTTTTACTAAAAAGGACTCCAAGCCGAGATTCATTCATTGGGTGTTGCTATTACAGGAGTTTGATTGGGAGATTAGAGATAAGAAAGAAGTGGAGAATCTAGCAGCTGATCATTTATCAAGATAAGAGAATCTGTTGCATATAAAAAAGGAGATTTATTAACTTTTTCTTGATGAAAAGTTATATGTTGTGTTTTTCATCTCTTATAAGTTGCCCTGGTATGTTGATATAGCTAATGTTCTTGTAGGAAGGTGGATACCAAAGGATGTTAGTTTTCAACGAAGGGAAAAGTTGATTGCTAAAGCCAAGTACTTTATCTAGGATGATCCTTACTTTCTCGAACTTTGCCCAGATCAAGTGATTAGAAGATGTGTGCCTAAAGAGGAATTCAATTCCATTCTGAGTCATTATCATGATAAAGAGGCATGTGGTCACTTTGGAGCAAATAGAATAATTGCAAAAGTGTTTCAATCAGGGTTTTTTTGGCCTACTCTATTTCATGATGCAAAAAGGTATGCCTCTAGTTGTGATCGTTTCTAACATACAGGTAATATCTCAAAAAGGGATGAAATACCCCTAACCAATATTCTTGTGTGTGAAATATTTGATATTTGGGGTATAGACTTTATGGGACCTTTCCCATCTTTATATGGGAGTGAGTATACTTGTAGTTGTTGATTATATGTCAAAATGGTTAGAAACCATAGCTACAAGAACCAATGCCTAGAAAATTATAATTCAGTTCCTTAGATGAAATATTTTTACAAGGTTTGGAACCCCTAAAACATTTATTAGTGATGTTGGAAAAAATTTTGTAATCACCAATTTAGAGAGTTATTACAGAATTATGGGTTTAGACATAAGGTTTCTACACCTTATCATGCATAAACAAACGAAAAAGTAGAAGTTTCTAACCGAGAGCTAAAAAGAATTTTAGAGAAAACTGTTAGTGCTTCTAAGAAAGATTGGGCAATCAAATCAGATAATGCACTATGGGCATATAGAACTACTTTTAAAACACCCATTATTTGACCTAAAAGACAATCTTAGAGAGTTAGGTGAAGAAAATTTTACTAACAAAATAATGTTATCAGCCAAGGCTAGAAGATCTTCTAGAAGACTAAAGGAAACTGTAGTTATTCCAGCAACCAAAATATTACTTTATCTTCTGCTCAACTATTGGATGGCCCAATTATAGGTTTTTGTCCAAGGAGCTCACTTGATGTCAATTCGATCCCCATTGCTACTAGATTGCGTTCTAGTAGTGCTATTTTGCCATTTTTGCATAATAGGTTAGGGAATCTTTGTTGATTTGGTACAGAAAGAGGAGCCCCTAGGGCTAAGTTACTTAGGAGTTGGGGATTTAGAAATGACGATGTAGAGGACATGAGAGAGGTAATGTCTAAAATGGTTACAACATTGGATCCTTACTCTCAGGTGTCCTCAAATTTGGATTAAAGTAAGTGCAGATGTTAAGTCGTGTCTCTCTCTTCTCTTGCCCTTGTTGGAAATTGATCCCCATATTTAATTTCAGAACTTGCAGCAAGTTGTTGATTCCTAATATTTAAAAGGAATTATTAGTGTTGGTAGGATAATAGAAGTATGATGCAGGTAGACGTTTAGGAACATGACTGAAAGATGACAAGTATGGTAGAGGTGGTGGAGAGATATTTTGTAAGCAAATGCCTCTTTTCTAGAAGAAAATTTTAGATCTTGGTGTTTATTGTATTTCTATGTTTTTGTTTTGGATTTTGTGTGCTTTTGTAAAGGGAAAAAGTGAAGGTTTCCAAGTTTTAAATGGATTCCAAAGAAAGATATTACACCTTAGTTTGATGCATATTATCCTGAAATACCTTGTTCCTCGTTGACTCCTGAATCTTAAGGGAGGTTTTCATGAGTTATCTTGACTAAATATTTAGTCAGTTGAAGAAGTGATTATTTTTTCAATGCCACTCTAAGTTTTGAAGCCAGAAAGATGTGACCTCAAGGGCTTTTCTCCTCTTTCTATCTCCTTTGGGGAGATGAAATAATCAGTACTTTACTTTAATGAAAATCATTAAATCTGTCCTTTAATGTTTTTGAGCTGATTAGATATGTATAGTTTTTTGAGGTTGTCAACAATAAGAATAAAAATACAGCAATGGTAATTAGATGAATTTTTGTATTTTTGATGTGGTTGGAGTTTCACAAACCAGTGCAAGGTATTTAGATTCTTAAAATGAGGTGAAAATTTTTATTACAAGAATATATAGTTGGAATATATAAAATGATAAATAGTGGTAAGATTGTGGTTTATAATTCATGTAAGAATATATAATTGGAATATTTATAAAAGGTATTTAGATTCTTAAAATGAGGTAATTAGATGAATTTTTGTATTTTTGATGTGGTTGGAGTTTCACAAACCAGTGCAAGGTATTTAGATTCTTAAAATGAGGTGAAAATTTTTATTACAAGAATATATAGTTGGAATATATAAAATGATAAATAGTGGTAAGATTGTGGTTTATAATTCATGTAAGAATATATAATTGGAATATTTATAAAAGTTTGTACAAATTAATTAACTGAAGTTCCTTTTTAGGGATTTAGATAATATGATTAGAGGCCCCTTGTAAATTAGATATTGATGAGAATAATTATACTAATTAGTGACAAAAATTCTTCCTCATTGTAATCTATTCCTCTTCAATGCTCCATGATAATATGATGGCAATGATGGATATCCCTATGGTACCTTCTCATGGTGGTGGATAGCTGGTCATACACGAGCCACAACATCAACAATGACACAAACCAAGGTAATTTTAATAGTCTGCTCAAGAATAAAAATATTAATTTAAATCTTTTTTATTAATTTATTTACCTCATCAAGGGTTTGAGGCCTCTCTCTTACCACCTCGGTCAATTGTTCCTCTTCTATTAGCACCTGCAAAACTTATCAAGAAAGCAAAACATATTTTAGTCAACACTCTACACATACATGAAGTATTATACATATACATATATAAATATATATGTAAACATTTATATTTCACTCACTGAAGCATTCACTTATTTCTCCATATTGTTACTAGATTTCCTCACCAAAGGCTTTTATATGCAAAACAAAAAGATTTAATATTTTAATACTATAAAGTCAATCATGACTTAATATTTTCAAGATATATATATATATACACACTCAAAACCAACAAACAGAAGAAGAAGCGCTTTGTTCTCCATTCACAACCTTCCTTAGCCTGCCAACCTTCTTCTTCACTGAGGTGTTCCGTATTCCCCATCCTTGTTATTTTTCCTTGGCTTGCCCACTTTCTTCCTTTCTCCTGGTGACACTACAGAACTACTCTCTTCTTCTGTGTTCTTCTTTCCTGGTTTTGAAATGGATTTATTCAGGTAGATTTCATAGAGTATAAAATTAATTATCTCGACAACTTATCGGAACGATCTCTTAGATTCCCTCATAAATATAAATATTATCAAGCTTTTTTTTTTCCTATTTTTAGATAAATATAGTACTCCAAAAAGCCAATTTGTTAAGTTGGAAAAAGTAAAAAGGAGTTACTGTATCATTTAGTTTAGTGTCCCGTTGCCGTTTCTCAATCATCCAGCCTTCAATCCTTTGCTAGATCGTATATCTGCAATTTATATTGGATTGAAGGAGATGTTATGGAATGTACTATCAGTAAGACAATTAACTATTAACAAAACTCATTTGACTAAAAAAACAATCTTAGAGAGTTAAGTGACGAAACTTTAACCAATAAAATCAATATTATCAACCATTGGTTGGAGGTCTTCTAGAAGACTAAAGGAAACTATAGTTGTTCCAGCTACTGGACGTTTACTTAGTCTAATATGTTTATGCTGATTTCCCTATAAATTATTTTATGTTATGATCTATAAAACCCAATATGTAAAATTGCTTCGTATATACATATATATATATAGAGAGAGAAAGATCGTTGAAAAACCATTTGTTGAGTAGATTGAAATAGATGGACATCTTCTTTATCTTGCCTCTTGAAATAAATGGGAATTGCTGCCTTAGCTTCTGCTGTAATATTTATTCTTTCAATAGCTAATCATTCCGCCTGCGTGGCCTGATGTGCTTTCTTTTCTTTCTCTTTTTCTTTCACTTCTCTCTAAACTCCTTCATTATTTTCTATTTCAAGATGAATCATTTTAATAAATTCCAAAATAAACCATAGAAACCTTCAAATATCTATATAATGTTTAACTTACTCAGACAATTTTTTGCATTCTATCAATAATATTGAAACCTTCACTCTATCAATTAATTTGCAGGGGAATCAACATAAATGCAGAAGACAAAGTAAATGTCCAGTAGCTGAAATTACTGCAGTTTCCTTTAGTCTTCTTGGGGGGGGGGGGGGGGGGGGGGGTAAATAATTATATAACAAAATTTTATCTATAGCCAATAGGTAACTGAATTGATTAATAAAAAAATATTTATTATATTTCTTATGTATTTGTTGGGCAAATCCAATACAATCTATTCTCTCATATATCCGTCTAATTAGAAATGTGGTATTTTTAAACTTATTTTTAATTTAATTTATCTTATTTTGATATTATTTTAGGGTAAAAAGTAATTTTTTCAAGCATATAAATTTATTTATTATGTATAAATAGGTAAACATAGTGCGCAACACTATATGGTTGATTAGATTTTTTTGAATATGGTCAATTACTTTCTCAAATGAAAATATAAATCAGAAAAATTATAAATTACTTACCCAAATAAAAAATATTACTTTCTCATGTTGTCAACGAATAGTAAAATGTAAAAATATCCTCCCCCTATCTCAAAAATGTGCACATGCCTTGCAGATCTTTAAATGTAAGAAATTAAAGAACAAGTACTGTATAATCATTTTAGCTTAATTAAAGGTTGAAGTTTTCTTTTATTATTTTTAGATTTCAAAAAACAAACATATTAAAAGTTTAAATCTTTATAATTTTTCATTTTTAAGAGGAATCTCGTCGTAAAGTATTTCAATCTAATATATATTTTCGATCAACTCTCCCTTATATCCCTAGACTTTTCTTTTATTTTATTTTATTTTTAATCTTAAAAATAAGTAAGAAGTGGACACGACCATATGTATGTGTCTGCATGTTTTTGCCTCTATCTGTACATATATGTATATATTTATATATTCATACATATTCACACACATCGTATGTTTATTTATTGAAAGTATCAAATTTAAAATCGAATCTTATAATTGACGAATTAATTAATTATTATATTTTTTTTAATCTTTTAATATTTTCTCTTAATTTAGTCAAATAAAAAAAAGGGAATCTATATGAATATAGTTATTAAAAACTTTGTTAATTTTTAATTAACAATGATAATGGATATTTTAATATATATTATCATAATTACTTATTTTTTCATGTAAATTATTTAAAAGCATCAAAGTCACTAATAATTTCATTGTATATATTTCATTATTTTAGCTCATATAATAAGATAAAACTAAATATACATAAACACAAAACTAAAAAGGTTGATAATGAAACATAGATCGAAATATATACAATGAAATTAACTGCAGGTGCATGATTTAATTTAATTTATGTTGTTATTACATTTTAGTATATATGTACCAAGTTTTTTAAAATAAAAATTAAATTAAATTATTTAAAAACTTTAAGATTTTGCATCAATCATGACATGCTACATATTGTTCTCAATCTGTAACCAATCACGTCAAAAATTTATTTATTTAAATATTTTATTAATTAACTACTCATAATATATATATATATAATATAAGATTTTGTAAATTTAGATTAAATTGTAATTAAATCCACAACATTAATACCCATTACTTAAATATAGATATATTGCGGAATATAGAATAAGGCTAATGGTTTATGACTGGGTAAAGGGCATGTATTGTAAGGGGAAAAAAAGAAGATTGTAGATGGGGGAAAAAAATATAATAAAATATGTCCTTTTTTTATCAAAAATAATAATAATAAAATGAAATCTCTATCCTCACATTCTTAAAAGGAATCCAACCAGGGCCACTTCAGTCAGTGTATATGACCCTTCACCATTAGACCCTTTTCTACTACTTATAACTTTTTTTGCTTTTTTCATCCCCCATTATACATTTCTCTCTTTCTCTATCTCTCTATCTCTTACAATCTTCTCCAGATACATAAGATATCATCGATTCTATCTCAAGCTGAGACCTTAAATCTCACTGGTTGGGAAATTCAACCATTTGTAAAAAGAAATGAAGAAAGACTTGCTACAGATCAGGATTCAGTTAGAAAAAGAAGAGAATAGTTCAACATTACTGATAGAGTGCAAAAAATCATATGGGTAAGTTAAACATTATACAGATGTGTGAAGGTTTCGATATTGTTTTTTGGGAAATTTATTAAAATGGTCCATCTTGAAAAAAAATTATGGAGTTTAGAGAGAAGGTGAAAGAAGAAGAAAAAGAAAAGGAAGAACGTCAAGCCGCATAGGCAGAATGATTAATTGCTAAAGGTATAAATATCGCACCGGAGGCTGAGGTAGCAATTCCCATTTCTTTCAAGAGATAAGATGAAGAAGATGTCCATACATTTCAGTCTACTCAACAAATGATTTTTCCACGATCTCTCTCTCTCTCTATATATATATATATATGTATATGTGAAAAAATTTTACATACTGGGTTTTTTAGATCATAATATAAAATAATTTATAGGGGAATTTGCATAAACGCAGAAGACTAAGAAAATGTCCAATAGCTGGAACAACTATAGTTTCCTTTGATAGGGACCTCCAAGCTATGGCTAATAATATTGATCTTATTAGTAAAATTTTTGTCACTTAACTCTCTAAGATTGTCTTTTAGGTTAAATGGATTTTGTTAATGGTTAATTTTTTTCCTGATAGTACACTCTGGAGCATCTCCGTTGACCTAATACAAATTGCAAATGTACAATCTAGCAAAGGACTAAAGCCTGGATGGTTGAGAAACGACAATGGGATACTTAAATATATGATACAGTATGTCCCTTTTAGTTTTTCTAACTTAAAAAATTGGCCTTTTGGAGTACTATATTCATCTAGAAATAGAAAAAAAAGCTTGATAATATTTATATTCATGTGGGACTATAGTATTATATTCATAGGGAATCTAAGAGATCGTTTTAATCAGTTATCAAGGTAACTGATTTTATACTTTATGAAATCTACCCAGATAAACCCATTTCAAAACAAAGAAAGAAGAACACGGAAGAAGAAAGTAGTTTTATAGTGCCACCAAGGGAATGGAAGAAGGTGGAAAGGCCAAGGAAGAATAAGGAGGATGGGGAAGAAGGGAGTACCTCAGTGAAAAGAAAGGTTGGTAGGCCAAGTCATGACGTGTGTCAAAGAGCAAGATGTCAGAGGAGTTTTTCATGACAATGCCTTAATAGTCAAATAGAGGCAACATAATCAATGAAAAAGATAACAAGGGAAAGAATGATGAGGAGGAACATAAGATATAAATTGGTGTTATTTGTGAAAACAATGGACAACCCCTAGCTCTTCTTCCTTAACTCAACATATGGGTGACGGGAGTCACCATTGAATATTAATTTGTTGGTTATTATGATATTTATATGTAATTGTAGCCTTTTCTTACTATAGTTGTAGTACAAAAAATGCAATTATATTTCAACATAGTTGTAACACCCAAATAAAAATAAAAATTTTATTTATTTATTTGATTTTTTTATTTAATTTAATTTAATGAAAATAAAAATAATAATAATAATAAAATTAGGTAAAAATATTATTTGGATTTAATTGAAATTGATTTTGGGAAAAAGGGGTGAAAATTTGGATTCTGGGGTGTTTTTGAAAAGAAAATCAGAAACCGGGGGTCAAAACGCAATTTAGAAAAGTTGCGCCACGTCAGCACCACGTCAGTAGCCACGTCAGCAGCCCTGGCCAACCAGAACGCGCCGTGTGGCAAGGCAACGCTGACCAGGGAACGGGACACGTGGGCGATCCGCGTGCGCGCGATCGGACGACCCAGATCCGTTCCCACGCACATGGACGGCCCAGATCAAACGTGCGCACGGACGACCCAGATTCACACGCACGGACGGCCTAGATTCAATCAGGCACGGATGGCCCAGATTGCATCGCAATGAACGGCCCAGATTTAATCTCAATTAAATCGCAATCGAACGGCCCAGATTTAATCTTGATGGACGGTTGAGATTAAAAGGCAAAGGGTATAAATAACCCCACCCACACCTGACCATAAAAATCCTAGCTGCCAGTGCCTCGCCGGAGAAGAAGAACCAGACGCCGGAGGAGCCGGCCGCCGCCACCCGCCGCCGCAACGGGGAAGTTTTCGACTGCCGATCGAGGTAAATTTTCTCCCCCTTGCTCGTTTTTTGATGCTGAGTTTGCCTGTAGCCAAACCGGAGACAAACCACAGGCCAAACGGCCGAAAAACCTAGTCGAAGCCCAGCGGCGCCGCCGCGTCCCTCCTTGGTTTTTGCCTCCGATGAGGCCCTTCCTGGCCTCCGTTCGATGCAATTTTTATACCACTATGATCACCGTTCTTTTCTCTACAGGTTGATCGGAGCCAAACATCAAAACGCAACTCACGCTGGAGGAGCCGCCGAACCTGAGAGCACCGCTGTCGGTAAGTTTCAATTTTTCGTGATTTTTTGGCCACCCGAGGGTCCTAGGGTTGTTTTATCGTAGGAACCGATGCAAGTGTGGCCGAATTCGGCCAGAAACGGCCAAAAATGGTCGACTCGAGGCGAATCGCTGCCGCAAGCGGCGACGCCGACGTCGGAGCACAGCGGAGCCGCCGTGCCGGAATTGCGATATTGGCTGAAAGGGGCCCTAGGTCTGATTTGGGATTTTTTGGGACACGTATAGGTACCGGTAGTGCGTTTCAGTTTTCTGGAAAAAATTCAGGAAAATTAGGGACAGCCTGTAGGCGCACTGTAGAGCGGTATTCAGACCCCGAAATAAGTAAGGACCCCTCACCCTATTTCCTATCACGGTATTGAAGCTAAATAAATAATTAAACTATACTGTGTGACTTTATAGATGTATAATTGATTAAGGTTGCCAATGGAGCCCGAGTCTGATACTGGGTTGGTCTGTTATTGTTTGATTTAATTTCCAGTATTAAATGCAGCATGATGTTTGATGTAATTATATTATGGTCTCATATACATGAATCATGGTTTCTTTTATTATGGTTGGTATTATGCTTAACCCGATACTGTGTTGTCTTGTTTGGTGTCCATTACTGGTTTACATGTTGTGTGTGTTTGGATGATTGAAACCAAGAAAAAGGGCAAAAAGGTTATGTGAATTGATAAATGGATAATGTGGACAGTCTGACTAGATATCCTGGGAGATGGTGGACGGACCGGGTCCGTAGGGAACCCTACCAGGAACGTGGTCTCTCATACCGGACGGGGTATGGAGACCTTACGTGTTTTGGCACCCATACCGGACGGGGTATGGGGACGGCCCATTTCACCCTCATACCGGACGGGGTGTTGAGGTTCATGGTTTTGGCGCCCATACCGGACGGGGTATGGGGGCGGCCCTGGAATCAGATTGTAAATGTTAATGGTTCACATGTAGCGGGGACCCCTTATGGATCCCCAGGGATACTAGTAGGCTGGTAAAGGAGGAATATGTTTTCTGATGATTGAAATGTAAAGGTATGATGTGTGTTATGTTATAAAGTTTATATGATTTCATGATGATGATAATGTTATTGCTTTCATTTGTTGTTTTTATGGGTCTCACCGAGGTAAGTGGACAGTAAATGATTTTATTATTGATAAATGAATTCGTCATAAATCATGCTCCATTGGTCATCTTTGTTTTATACCCACCTTTACTTCCGTGGCGGTGAGATAGTGTGATGTCTTTACTGGACTGGTGTAGCTCATTCCTTATTTAACTATTTCAGATCAGGAAGACATTGTTCCCGAGCCCGTTCCGCAGGAAGACGGCGAAGGGGACGCCTAAAGACTCCATAGTTATATTTATAGTTCTTATTTCGAGTATCTCTTTTAGTTAGTTTATTCTTCCATGTTTTGAGTTCGTTTTAGTTATTGTGTAAGGGATGTTAATCAAAATATTTATTACGCTTCCGCATTTGACATTTTTAATACATATATTTCATTTAAATTTTTAAGGCCGTTACAATAGTAGTAGAAGATAAAATGATAACTTAACTTTTGTAGTAAACCCTTCAAAAATCACATTGAATAAGTATGGAGAGATTGAACTCACTTAACTTAATTCTCTATTATATTAATTATAAATTTTAATGTAATTGAAATTGAAATTTATAAAAGAAATTAAAAATTTTAAAGATAGAAAATAGTATGTAGTTCGATTATTTTTTTAGTTAAATATATAAGAGTAAATCAAATTTACAAATATTGAAAATAGGTTTCTACTTTTATTTTTTTTGTTAAAATTTAATTCGACTTTCTTAAATAGTAAAAACATTCGAATCTTTTACCATATATGTTATTATCTTAGCGAAAATAAAATTGTGCGAACTAAAATTTAAAATGAGTAAAACATATTCGAGCTAATAAAAAAACAAAATACGAGAATAAATATATGGGTAAGTGTTAAATTATTAATTATAATGTGATAGCTTGAAAATACTCCCGAATTAATTTATTATTTTTGATATATTTAATTTAGCCTTTATATGTGTTTGAAAATATATAATAAGGTTAAAGACATAGTTTAGAGTAAAAAAAAAAATGATGAATAAGGATGAAGGAGCTAGAATAAGAGTGAAAAGGCATGGGAAAAAGGTGGGAACTTTTTAAATATACTAATATAATGAAAAGTAAAAACTATTAGATAAAATGACATCATAAAAAGAAAAAACTTTTAGATGAAGTGACGAGTGAAAAGTGGTAACTTTTTAAATAAAGTGGCATGTGAAAAGGCCTTTTAGATAAAATGGCATGTGAAAAGTGGTAACCTTTTAGATGAGGTAACATGATGAAAGGTAGCAATTTTTGGATAAAGTTGTATGATGGAATGGTGGCAACCTTTCTCTCATGGCTCCCCAATCCTATAAATAGGGGATGGGAGAAGGGAGAAGAGATATTCCATATGAGAGAAAAATAGTGAGAAGTATAGAGGTAATAAAAAGGAGTACAAAGTGTCTGATCTTTTAGAGTATTTTGAGATTTTAGATGAAAAAACTATGGGAAAACTCTGCTAAATTTTTGAGAGCAGAGGAAGAGGAAGAGAAGAGGAAGAAGGCACACAGTTAAAGGAGGTTATAAACCATTAGAAAGGTAAGCCTTTTCTTATGTTTTGAAATTTTGTTTCTCTTTGATTTTTTGGATTAGTTTTTGAGTATTGTGTTAGATATTTTTGAGTCAGAAAAGTGACCTAAAATCATCCTAAAACTCTACCAAAATTTTAAGGGAAAAAGGTCATAAATAAAGGCAGAACTCTGCAAGAATTAAGATTACAACTGTTAAGGACCTAAGGTAAGTGGATATTATGGATTCATAACCTGTGTAGTTTTGAAGTATTTTACATATTTTTAGTATAAAAATAAGCAAGTGTTTAATTTGTCTTTCGTATTTGCTAAGTAAGTATTTGTTAAAGTTTTATTTTGATATAAATGTTATTTCACTTTGTGTTTTTGAGATATGATTTTGATATGTGTGTATCACTAATTATGAAAAGGAGTTGTTCTAAAAAATATTTGCACTAAGCTAGGCTTCAATATGGCCATACATAAGCGTTTCGTGTTCGGGTGTATTAGTGAAGTGATAAGTGTGCACCCATAAATATTTGTTTGGTGTTCGGGTGCATTAGAAAATAGTCTGATCTGCGTGCCTTACTTTTCCCTGTTTTGGGGGTAACGATGTTTCAAGGTACTCATGTATGTCATTTCGTGTTCATTTACATGAAAAACCAGCAATAAATATCTGTGTCTATGCATAATATATGGTAACTAATTGATCCTCCATAATAATGATGAAGTATACATCGAAGCAATTGTGCATTAGTTTTCTGATTTGTGTATTTGTCTTCTGATTCGTATCTATTCTGAAAAGATTATATGATATATATTTTGTTGTGTGTAAAATAACTATATATTACATGTACTATGTTGTGATTTCATAATATCGCTTATTGGGATATTTTATCTCACTCTCTCTATGACCCTCTAGATACTGAAGATACCGCTTCAGAGTGAGTAGTGATACAGAGGAAATTTTTGAAGCTAAACTCGGAGATTAAGGTTACTGATTCATATTTTTGTTTAGTAATGTAAGTAAGGAAATTTAAAGGCTTGTACATATGGTTATGTTTTACATTTAAGGGATATAATGCTTATGCGACTCTGTTATGATTAATAAAATTAAGTTTCTTAACTTTAGTCTATGTGATTTAAGTAAGTATGCTCTGGTCATTATCCTAGAAGACGGAGTATGGTCTGTGACAAATCGTATCAGAGCACGATTCTAAGACATCCCTTGAATACGAGACTTAAGGTTACATGAGACTTAGATATAGTTGTGAAATATATAAAAATGCCTCTAAATTTGAAGTTCATGAATGTAAGAAATGGCAAGGATATCAAGAGATAAAACACATCGAGATTTGGAAGACCAGATCAAGTAGAGCTTAGATAGACTCATGCTTATAGTCAAAGGCTTGGCTACAATGGTAAGTCAACAGATAGTCCATGGCCAAAGTGCTACTAATGGTAATAATACTAGTACCAGTAACACCCAGCCGATTGAGGGAAATAATGGAAAACTCATTGAAAAATTTAAGAGGATGAACCCACCATCATTGCTAGAGCAACTGCCTTGATATTAGCCAAATAGTGGATCATGAAGTTGGAGAAGATATTCGATGTTCTTAGGCCCACTTCAGAGTAAAAGGTACAATTAGCCACATTTATGTTTAATGGAGCTGCAGAACACTGGTGGCGCCTGAAGAAGGGATCCCTGAGGACACCAATCCTTTGGGAAACATTTGGAGCAGCATTTTACGATAAGTGTTTCCCTTACTTTGTTCGAGAATAAAAGCAAATGAAGTTCTTAGAATTAAAGCAAGGGAATATGAGTGTGGCATAATATGCAAAAAAGTTTTTAGAGCTAGCTCGATTCGCGCCCAACTTAGTAGCAAATGGTAGCCTAAGAGCTACGAAGTTTCAGAGAGTCCTGCATAAGGAGATCTGGAACAAAATCTCAATTCTAAAGATTAATGACTATTAAGAAGCACTAGAATGGGCCCACATTGCAGAAGAGGATACAAGCTAGTCCTACAACAAATCCAATAAGTTTGACCATTCATACCAAATAATAAGAGGAGGGCCCAAGAGTTACAACAACCTCATAAAAGGCAAAAGATGAGTCTCATAGTCCCAGTACAAAGGCCAAAGTAGATATGCCCCCATTGTGGAAAGAACCATGGCAGCAGCCCCTACGACAAGCTGACAAATGAATGCTTTAGATGTCATAATACTCAACATCAAATCAAAGAATGTCCTATCAATAAACAGCAGACTAGGCCAAGAACTTAAGGAAGAGTATATGCCCTTACAGAGAGAGATGTTGAAGCCTCCCAGGATGTGATCCAAGGTATACTCACTATCTTTAGTACCTTGATTAAGGTTTTAATAGATTTAGGATCTACACACTCTTTTACGTCATGAGTTTGCTCAATATTTGAACATTGAACAGTCAGCTTTATATTACGTATTAGTAGTCTCTACTCTAGCCAGTAAAGACTTGACTATGAGTACAGTCTGCTGCGCATGTATTATAGAGATTGCTAATAGAGAGTTACTAATAGATCTCATACTCTTAGAGATGCATGATTTTGACATCATACTAGGACTAGATTGGTTGGCAGCATACCATCCCAATATAGATTGTCATGGGAAGACGACGACCTTTAATGTTCCCGATGATAAGGCTTTCAAATTCAATGGGGTTGGGGAGCCCCAACATCTATGTGTCATATCTTGCATTCAAACTCAACGATTACTTGAGAAGGGATGTGTAGGGTATTTGGCTTATGTAGTGGAGAATAAAAATAGAGAAGTCAATTTACAACAGATACCAATGGTGAAGGAATTTTCTGACTAAGAGATCAAGTTCTTGATTAACTTAATGCCTTGTATGAGCCCTATCTCTAAGGCTCCATATCGAATGGTGAAAGCTGAATTAGAGGAACTCAAGAAATAATTGCATGAATTATTGGATAATGTTTTCATCAAACCAAGTGTATCACCATAGAGAGCTCCAGTACTATTTATGAAGAAGAAGGATGGTACCATATGACTCTGTATTGACTTAGGTAACTTAAGTAAGTTATCATAAAGAATAAGTATCCATTGCCTCGTATCGATGATCTATTCGAAAAACTTCAAGGAGTCTAAGTATTCTAAAAGATTGATCTGTATTCTGGATACCACGAACTAAAGATTAAGAAATAGGATATTCTTAAGACTGCCTTCAGGACTAGGTATGGCCATTATGAGTTCTTAGTCGTGCCTTTTGGTCTAACAAATGCTCCTATGAAATTTATGGATTTGATAAATAGAGCCTTTTAGCTATTCCTAGATAAATTTGTTATTATCTTCATTGATGATATACTCATTTATTCACGAAGCAAGGCTGAACATACGGAGCACGTTGCCATAGTGCTTGGGATACTTAGGAAAAAGAAGTTGTATGCCAAGTTAAGCAGTGTGACTTTTGGTTAAAGGAGGTTGCCTTCCTCGGATATATAGTTTGAAAAGACAAGATATCAGTAGATCCAGTTAAAATAAAAACGGTAGTAAACTAAAAAAGGCCTACAACAGTGACTGAAGTTCGAAGTTTTCTCGGTCTAGCTGGGTAGTACAAGAAGTTTATTGAAAATTTTTCAAAAATTGCAACTCCATTAACTCAGCTCACTAGAAAAGACATAAAGGTCAAGTGGAATGATAAGTGTGAACAAAGGTTCCAAGACTGTAGTTGACAACAGTCCCAATATTGACTATTCCTAACGGTACTGGTGGATTTTCTATCTATAATGATACTTCAAGGCAAAGATTAGGATGCGTGTTAATGCAATATGGGAAAGTGATAGCTTGTGATTCTAAATAATTAAAGAATCATGAACAGAACTATCCTACCCATGACTTAGAACTAGCCGCCATAGTTTTTGCCTTAAAGATCTGGCAACATTATTTATAAGGTGAAAGTTTCAAGATTCACATAGACCATAAGAGTTTGAAGTATTTATTCTCATAAAAAGAACTTAATATACACCTAAGGAGATAGATGAATTTACTTAGAGTTTATGATTACAAGATCTTATACCATCCGAAAAAGGCAGTATGGTTGCAGATACACTCAGTAAGAAGAGTACTTGCGCTCTTACCTATATGATGGCCTCAGAATGGAGACTCATAGAGGAGTTTTAGAAGTTAAACCTGAATTTTTGGCATAAGAGATCAGGAGGATACCTAGAAAATATAAAAATACAACCCATTTTGGTGCAGAAAATTAGAGAAGCCCAGCAGTTTGATCTTACTTTGAAGTCAATTATGGAAGATGTTAATAAGGGACTTATGCCCAAATTCAGACTATCGGAAGATGGTATATTGAGATTTGGAAATATAGCATGTGTCCCAAATAATAATAGTATGAAAAATGAGATATTAGAATAAACGCATTGTTCTAGATTTGTTATGCAACCTAACAACACTAAGATATATCAGAACTTAAGGACTAAATACCGAAGGAGTGGCATGAAAAAGGATATAGCAGAGTTCATTTTAAAATTTCTCACTTGCTAATAAGTAAAGGTTCAACGTTAAAGGCCAGTAGGACTACTTCAGCCCTTATTAGTAGCAAAGTGGAAATAAGAGCATATTACCATGGATTTCATGCTGGGTCCACCTAAAATAAGATCTTAGCATTACGTTATTTGGGTTATCGTTGATAGATTAACTAAGTCTACTCATTTCCTTGCTATCGAAGTAAATGACACCCTGGGACAAGTTAGCAAGGCTTTATATTAAAGAGATTGTGAGATTGTATGGAATTACAGTCACAATCGTCTTTGATCAAGAGTCTTATTTTACTTTAAAATTTTATATTAGTTTTACAAAATGTCATAGGGACCAAACTATGTTTTAGTACGGCTTTCCACTCTCAGACGGATGATCAATTAGAATAAATAATTCAAACTCTAGAGGATATGTTACAGGCTTGCCTCATTGAGTTATGAGATAATTAGGGTGATTATTTGCCTTTGATTAAATTCTGTATGACAATAGCAATTAGTCCAGCATTCAAATGGCACCCTATGAAGCTTTGTACGGAAGACCCTGCTGATCCCTTATTTGTTGGGAAGAAGTTGGGGACGAAAACTTGTTGGACCTGAATTAGTGGAGGAAACTATAGAGACGGTGAAATTGATCAGGAAACATCTTTTAATAGCTCAAAATAGGCAGATAAGTCATGCCAACAATCAAAGAAGAGATTTAGAATTCGAAGTATAAAATCATATATTTTTTAAAATCTCACAAATTAAAGAGATCTTGAGATTTGGGAGGAGATGAAAACTCAGTCCTATTTTTATTGGACCTTTTGAGATATTAGATAGAGTGGGAGTTGTCACCTACCATTTAACATTGCCACCTGAGTTAGCCAACATACACGATGTCTTTCATGTGTCAATGCTAAAGAAATATCACCCATATCCATCGCATATACTTCGATATTAACCCCTCGCACTTCAAGACAACCTATCTTATATTGAGCTTCCTATGCAGATAGTGGATCACAAAGAAAAGATATTATGGTCTAAGGTAATATTCTTAGTAAAGGTAATATTGTAGCATCATTTGACTAAAGAAGCCACGTAGGAGCCAGAAGAGGAAATGAAGGCCGAATACCACATCTGTTTGTGACCATTATCAAGTCTAATTTGGAGGACCAAATTTCTTTTTTAAGGGGGGAGATACTGTTATAGCATGAAGAGACATGAAAAAAGGTAGGATCCTTCTAAATAAAGTATTATAATGAAAAGTTGTAACTGTTAGATAAAATTGCATAATAGAAAGTGGCAACTTTTAGATGAAATGACATGACAGAAAGTGATAACTTTTAGATGAAGTGGCATGTGAAAAGTGGTAACCTTTTAGATGAAGTGTGTAACACCCAAGTGAAATAAAATTATATTTTATTTTTTTTGTTTATTTGATTTTTATGTAATTTATTTTAATTTGATTTAATTTAATAAAAAATAAAAATAATAATAATGATAAAATTGGGTAAACTATTATTTGGATTTAATTGAAATTGATTTTGGGAACAAGGGGTGAAAATTTGGATTCTGGGGGTGTTTTTGAAAAAAAATTAGAAACCGGGGATCAAAACGCAATTTAGAAAAATTGTGCCACGTCAGCACCACGTCAGCAGCCTCGTCAGCACCACGTCAGTAGCCACATCAACGGCTCGGTCAGCAGCCCCGGCCAACCAGGATGCGCCGCGTGGCAAGGAAACGCTGACTAGGGGACAGGCCACGTGGGCGATCCGTGTGCGCGCGATCGGACGGCCCAGATCCATTCCCGCATGTACGGACGGCCCATATCAAACATGCACATGGACGGCCCAGATTCACGTGCACAGACGGCCCAAATTCAACCAGGCACGAACGGCCCAGATTGCATTGCGATGGACGGCCCAGATTTAATCCCAATTAAATCGTGATCGAACGGTCCAGATTTAATCTTGATGGACGGTTGAGATTAAAAGGCAAAGAATATAAATAACCCCACCCACACCTGACCACAAAAACCCTACCCGCTAGTGCCTTGCCGGAGAAGAAGAACCAGACGCCAGAGGAGCCGGCTGCCGCCACCCGCCGCTGCACCGGGGAAGTTTCCGACTGCCGATCGAGGTAAATTTTCTCTCCCTTGCTCGTTTTTCGATGCTGAGTCCGCCTATGGCAAATCAGAGCCAAACCACCGGCCAAACGGCCGAAAAACCCAGCTGAAATCCAGAGGTGCCGCCGCGCCCCTCCTCGGTTTTTGCTTCCGATGAGACCCTTCCTGGCCTCCGTTTGATGCAATTTTTATACCACTGTGATCACCATTCTTTGTTCTACAAGTTGATCAGAGCCAAACATCAAAACGCAACTCACACCGGAGGAGCCGCCGCACCCGAGAGCACTGCCGCTGGTCAGTTTCAATTTTTTGTGATTTTTGGGCCCACCGAGGGCTCTAGGGTTGCTTTATCACAGGGACCGATGCAAGTGTGACCAAATTCGACCGAAAATGGCCAACCCGAGGCAAATCACCCCCGCAAGCGGCGGCGCTGTCGCTGGAGCACGGCGGAGCCGCCGTGCCAGAATTGCGATATTGGCCAAAAGGGGCACTAGGTCTGATTTGGGATTTTTTGGGACACATGCAGGTACCGGTAGTGCATTTCAGTTTTCCAGAAAAAATTCAGAGAAATTAGGGACAGCCTGTAGGCGCACTATAGAGCCGTATTCAGACCCCGAAACAAGTAAGGACCCCTCACCCTATTTCCTATCACGGTATTAAAGCTAAATAAATAATTAAATTGTACTTTGTGACTTTATAGATGTATAATTGATTAAGGTTACCAATGGAGCCCGAGTCTGTACAGTGTTCGTCTGTTATTATTTGATCTAATTTCTAGTATTAAATGCAGCATGATGTTTGATGTAATTATGTTATGGTCTCGTATGCATGAATTACGGTTTCTTTTATTATGCTTGATATTATGATTAACCCGATACTGTGTTGTCTTGTTTGGTGTCAATTACTAGTTTACATGTTGTGTATGATTGGATGATTGGATGATTGAGACTAAGAAAAAGGGCAAAAAGGTTATGTGAATTGATAATTGGATAATGTGGACGGACCGGGTCCGTAGGAAATCCTACTGGGAATGTGGTCTCTCATACCGGACGGGGTATGGAGACCTTATGTGTTTTGGCGCCCATACCGGATGGGGTATGGGGACGGCCCGTTTCACCCTCATACCGGACGGGGTATGGGGACGGCCCTGGAATCAGGTTGTAAATGTTAATGATTCACATGTAGCGGGGACCCCCTATGGATCCCCAGGGATACTAGTAGGCTGGTAAAAGAAGAAATATGTTTTCTGATGATTGAATTGTAAAGGTATGATATGTGTTATGTTATAAAGTTTATATGATTTTATGATAATGATAACGTTATTGCTTTCATGTGTTGTTTTCATGGATCTCACCGAGGTAAGTGGACAGTAAAGGTTTTTATGTTAATAAATGAGTTCGTTATAAACTATGCTCCATTGGTCATTTTTGTTTTCTACCCACCTCTATTTCCGTGGCAGTGAGATAGTGTGATGTCTTTACTGGGCTGGTGTAGCTCATTCTTTATTTAACCATTTCAGATCAGGAAGACATTGTTCCCGAGCCCATTCTGCAGGAAGACGGCGAAGGGGATGCCTAAAGACTCCATAGTTATATTTATAGTTCTTATTTTGAGTATCTCTTTTAGTTAGTTTGTTCTTTTATGTTTTGAGTACGTTTTGGTTATTGTGTAAGGGATGTTAATCAAAATTTTTATTACGCTTCTGCATTTGAGATTTTTAATACATATATTTCATTTAAATTTCTGGGGCCGTTACAAAGTGGCATGTGAAAAGGCCTTTTAGATAAAACAACATGTGAAAAGTGATAACCTTTTAGATGAACTGACATGATGAAAGGTGAAAACTTTTGCATGAAGTGGCATGATGGAATGGTGGCAACCTTTCTCTTGTGGCTCCCCACACTTATAAATAGGGGATGAGAGAAGGGAGGAAGAGATATTCTAGATGAGAGAAAAATAGTGAGAAACATAGAGGTGAAGGAAGAAGAGAGAGTACGAAGTGTGTGATTCTCTAGAGTATTTTGAGATTTAGATAAAAAAACCTTGAGAAACTCTACTAAATTATGAGAGTAGACGAAGTAGAAGAGAAGAGAAAGAAGGCACATGATCAAAAGGAGGTTATAAACCATTAGAAAGTTAAGCCTTTTCTAAAGTTTTGAAGTTCGGTTTCTCTTTAATTTTTTGGATTAGTTTTTGAGTATTGTGTTGGATATTTTTCACTTAAGAAAGTGATGAAACGTTATCCCAAAATTCTACCGAATTTTTGAGAGGAAAATGTTATAAATAATGCCAAAATTCTGCCGAAACTAAGATTATGACTGCTAAGGACCTAAGGTAAGTGGAAGCCTACGTAGTTTTGAAGTATTTTAGGTATTTTCAGTATAAAAATATGTGAGTGTTTAATTTATCTTTCATATTTGTTAAGTAAGCATTTGTTAAAGTTTTACTTTCATATAAGTGTTATTTCGCTTTGTATTTTTAAAGTGTAATTTTAATGTGTGCATCACTCATTATGGAAAAAAATTGTTCCAAAAACACTTGCATTATTCTAGGCTTCAATATGGCCATACATTACCATTTCGTGTTCGAGTGTATTGGCGAAGTGATAAGTATGAACCCATACATAATCGTTCTGCATTCGGGTGTATGGAGAAATAGTCTGATCTGCATGCCCTAACCATTTCATATTTGGAGGGTAGTAGTGTTTCAAGGTACTCATGTATGTCGTTTCGTGTTCGGATACATGAGGAACCAATGATAAGTATCTGTGCCTATGCATAATTTATGGTAATTGATTGATCCTCCACAATAGTGATGAAGTATACAACAAAGCAATTATGAATTTATTTTTTAGTTTATGCATTAATCTTCTGATTCGTATATGTTTTGGAAAGATTATATAATATATGTTTTGTTGTGTGTAAAGAAACTATATATTGCACGTATTATGCTGTGATTTCATAATATCCCTTGTTGGAATATTTTATCTAACTCCCCTATCACCCTCAAGATACTGAAGACACCGTTGCAGAGTGATCGATGATACGAAAAAAATTTTTAAAGTTAGAATCTGAGATTAAGGTTACTGTTTTGTACTTTTGTTTAGTAATATAAGTAAGAAAATTTAGAGCCTTGTAAAGATGTTTATGTTTTACATTTAAGGGATGTCATGTTTTTGTGCCTCTATTATGATTAATAAAGTTAAGTTCTGTAATTTTAGTCTGTGTGATTTAAGTAAATATACTCTGGTCATTATCCTAGAAGATGGGGTATGATCCGAGACATATAAATATGTATATATATAAGCTCATAATTTTTCATACATCGAAGTAGTATTTTCACTATTATTTAAATATAAAAAATATATAAAATCAAATATGTGAAATCTCATATTAATTTTATGACATATAATAATATAAATATTTTTGTTAACCCTAATCCAATTAAAAGAAAATATCGATTACAAAATTGATCCAAATAAGGCAAAATATTTATAAAATATGTGGCTAAATAATTATTAGGGCAACAAAATTTTGTCTATAGCCAGTGAGTAACTAAATTGATTAATAAAAAATATTTTTTGTTTTTTCTTGTCTATTTGTGGTAGTGTAAATTTATTATAGTTCATTTTCTCATGTATCCTCTTAGTTTGAAATGTGGCATTTTCAAATTTATTTTTAATTTAATTTTGTACTTTAATATTATTTTAGGGTAGATAAATAATTTTCTCAAGCATACAAAAAATTAACCTCTTATGTCCAAATAGGTAAATATAGTGCATAACAGTATATGATTGGTAAGATTTTTTCAAATATGATTAAGTACTTTCTTAAAGAAAAATCTAATTTGGAAAAACTATAAATTAGTTACCCAAATAAATAACCTTATTTCTTCAAATTTTTAGCGAATAAAAAACATAAAAATATATGCCTCTCCTCTAAAAAAATTGCACATGCCTTGCAAGTTGTAAGAAGCTAAAGAACAAAAACTAAATAATCATTTTAGGTTAATTAAATACTGAGTTTTCATTCTATTCTTTTTAGATTTTGAAAAACAAGCATGTTAAGAGTTTAGATCTGTACACTTTTCTATTTATAAGAGGAATTTCATCATAAAGTATTTCAATATAGTAGAGATTTCTAATCAATTCCCCTTAATAGTCCTGCACTTTTCTTTTGTTTTGTTTCTTTTTAATACTAAATATAATGTTAAAAAGTAGTCAAGACTACTCGTACGTTTCTGCATGCTTTTGCCTCTCTATGTGCACATATTTATATGTTCTCACATATTCATGCATCTCATATGTCTATTTATGAAAAATATTAAATTTAAAATATAACCTTATAATTGACAAATTAATGAGTTATTATATTCCTTAATCCTTTACTATTTTCTTTTAATTTAATTATAAAATAAAGAGAATTTATATGGATATAGTTATTAAAGACTTTGTTAATTATTAATTAACAAAGTATGAAAGTGTGTTAACTTAAATTAATTAGCCTATGCTACAAGGTTGGTGTCTTACATCTTCCCTCCTTTTTAAAAATTTTGATTGAGGATTGATATATCTTTTGGTGCTAATCCAACCTAAAATATAGCTACCATTACCCATTTACTTGAGAATCCAAGCTACAAAAAAATTAAAACATGTAATTGATGGGAGAAAAATAAACATCAAAGACAGAATAGAAGCTAGGGTAAAGGATAGCCACCAAAAATCCAAACAATCATGAAACAATGTCGAACTCAGATAAAAAATAGAACAAGCAAACTTGATAAATGGACTCTTGTAAATGTAGAAATTAATGCCATAAAAAAGTTACAACCAGAAAATCTTTCCATCCCACAAATATTATTTAAATGAGGACTATAAATTATAAAGATAAATAGACTTGAAATTGGATAGACATGCATTGGCTCTACTGATATCCTTTCATCTCAAACACATAAGAAGTAAAAACTAAAATCCTTCACATGCGGGGACAAAATTAAGCGTGCAATAACACAAGAAGTAAAAACTAATTCTGACAAAGCATTTATAGAATAAACATATAATAGAAAATAGAGAAATATCAGTGAAGCCAACAAGTATAAAGAGAGAGAAAAGTGAGCAAGAGAGTCAAAATGAAGTAGGGATTATTCCAACACACTCTCTTGCTTAAGAGGAAACTGAACAAAACTGTCAAAAATTAAATAAAGGAACAAAAACTGTATATAAGAAACTAAAAATGTCCATATGCCTTGCAAGCCTTTGTATATAAAAAACTAAAGAACAAACACTGTATCATAATTTTAAGTCAATTTTATTCTTTTTATATTTTCAAAAACAAGCATATATTAAGAGTCAAAATCTGTGTATTTTTTCAGTTTTAAAAGAGATTTCATCAGAAAGTATTTCAATGTAGACTTTTCTTATGTTTTATTTATTTTTTAATCTTAATTATAAAACCAAGAAGTAGGCAAAATAATATGTATGTGTCTGCATGCATTTGCCTCCATACCTATGTATATGCATGCATTTATATATTTATATATATTCATGCACATCATATGTCTATTTATTAAAGCTTTTAAATTTAAAATCTAATCTTAAAATTGACAAGTTAATGAATTATTATATTTGTTAGTCCTTCAATATTTTCTTTTAATTTAGTCAATAAAAGAAAGGAAATTAAATACTTTGTTAATTGTTAATTAACAATAATAATGTATATTTCAATTTATGTTATCACAATTAATTTTTAATTCATGTAAATAGTTTAAAAGGATTAACCTCACAGTAATAATTTCATTGTATTTATATTTCAATCTATGTTCCACTATCAACCTTTTTAGAATGGTGTTTATATATGTATAATTTTATCTTATTCTATGAGCTAATTAAGAATTACTTAATCATTAAATAATTTCATGATTGTTTATTATGTCAACCCATGTACTTCTCTAATTATTTTGATTTGTGTTTATATCTATATCCAGGAGTGTGATTTAATTTAATTTATTTTGTTACTACATTTTAGCATATACATACCAAGTTTTTAAAAATAAAAATTAGATTGAGTTTTATTTTATTTTGATTTTGGCATAAGATATAATGGTATTGTGTAATAGATTAGTTATAATATACTACACAATATACTAGAGATGTGACCAATTACTCTAAAAGCTCATTTATTTGAATATTTTCTTAATTAACTATTAATAATTTTTAAAATGATTATTTTCCTCATATACACAATTAATCTTCATAGTAAAGGTATATGTAAGTTATAATTGAAATACAAACCTCGTTAAGGTAGACATGATGATGACTTCTCATCTGGAAAAATAATGCTGATAAAAAAATCGAAAGTTTGTTGAAAATTTTATTTATATAAAAACTAATTATTTTTTATTACTAAAAGTTATTTCTACATATTTACAAGTAGTTGATGGTGATAGACTTAAACCAAATACAAGTATAGACTTAACACTTCTTTCATATGAGAAAACTAAAACTGAATAAGAACCTTATTAAATGATTTGTATTTCTCTACTACATAATATTTTCCACAAATATAATAGTTTTAGAAATTTAAATAAATATTTTGATTAAGTGAACATAATCAGAAATTAAAAATATACATTAATAGACACCGAACAAGTTAAAAAACTGTATTTACAATATATATATATCTCATACAAATATATACTAAAATTTTTTAAAATTTTGTTAGTAGAATGCTAAATATACGTGAATGATAGTCTTTATAATAAAAATTAAAAAGAGAAATATTATTTCAATTGTGTTCAAGATATTTATAAAAAAAGTATTTTTAAATTATCAGTAAATGCACACATGAATATATTAAAATACTAAACCTATGTATATATAATATAAGGTTTAGTGGGTTTAAATTAAATTACAATTAAATTACAAGATTAATAGTCATTAAATAAATATAGATTTTTATAATTTAACTGTAGGATGTAGTGCAGAATAGGGTGATGATTTTATTAGTGGGAAAAGGGCATGGATCAAATGCACATGATTGTTCACCATTAAACCCTTTTCTAATGCTTATGCCATTTCGCTTTCTTCATCCCTTAATATACATTTCTCTCTTTGTCTCTCTCTATCTATCTCTTTTTCTCTCAATCTCTCTCTTGTCTAGTATTTGAATTCAGTAATATGTCGTCGTTTTCATCTGTCACTGAGAGCCTAAAACTCATTAATTTGGTATCCAGCCACATGCAGAAAAGGCGGAAGGGGAGCTGCTGCATATCAAAATTCAACCAGAAAAAGAGTGGAATGGTTCAATATCACTGATCTAGTGCAAAAAGTAGTCAGGGTAAGTTCTAGATTATATAGATATGTGAAGGTTTTGATTGTTTTTTTAAGAATTCATTAAACTCATGGTTTTGGATACATCAGAGTAGTATTTTCACAATTGTTTTGACATATAAAACAAATCAGATATGTGAAATCTCATATTAATTTTATGAGATATAATAATACAAATATTTTTATTAGACTTAATATAATTAAAAAAATTCCAATTATAAATATTGGTCCAAATAAAGGCAAAATGTTTACAGAGAAGGAACGCTAAATAATTATAAGGAAACCAAAATTTTGTCTAGATAACTAAATTGATTAATACAAAACATTTCTTATATTTTCTTGTCTGCTTGTGGTAACATAAATCCAATAGAATCAATTTTTGCATGTATCCTCCTAACTAAAAATGTATTTTCAAATTCTTTTTACTACATTTTATTTCAGTTCAATATTATTTTATAGTAGATAAGTAATTTTCTCAAGCATAATCTACCTATTATACCCAAGTAAATACAGTGCATAGAAGTAGGTTGTTAGCTAAATTTTGTTAAATATGATCAACTACTTTCTCAAAAGAAAATCTACATTGAAAAAATTATAAATCAATTACCCAAATAAAAATATTACTTTCACATTTTTAGCGAATAAAAAAAATATAAAAATATATATGTAACGCCTCGTTTTTTTTTCTTTAACGGTGCAGTCTAAGACAATTCCATGACCCAACACGCATGTCTCATGCCAAATCAATCACACATAAAGAAATTTGTTCACACTTCATTATTCAAACTCAGTATAAACTTGCAATCCTACATATACATCACAGGATAAGACAATCTCATACACCTCCAGCAAGCATTATCCATACTAATATAAACTTTTACACGCTACAATTCGCCCACAAAGAGAATCCTTGCCTTGTGGCGTTATATACTAGGCTCGGAAATCAGCAACTCAGATCCTGACTCCATCCCTACTTCATCTCAATACGGTAAAAAATCAAGTGCATGTATAATAAACAATAACAAGAAATTCAGTATGTCTATATGCATTTCATCTACACAACCTAAGCTATACCTTAGAACCACCTTAGGACTAGTCATCCTTAACTTATCCCGAAACTCTAGTTATGGTTACCAGTAGCACATACAACAACAAAAAACCCAGTATTCCCATAGGTACCCTATCTATACAACCTAAGTCCTGCTTTAACACCACCCTTGAACTACACCAACTCAACTTGTCCCGGTAAGTTAGTTATATTGCATATCAAATGAGACCGCCTTCCGAAGTCACCCCATGAGCATAAATGTTCTCACTCATCACCAACATCGGAGACCAACACTCAATCTTCTACCTCTCGACCCATAATAGGCCATAAACACACAAAGATACCATTCTCTCACATCACTAACATCGGTGACCCAACCCCTTACCCGTCGGGGTCTCCTGACCATCATCACTATCGGCGATCAACCTACTCTTTCTAGGTAGCGACACCAATATCGGCATCCCCCAAAGCTACCACTCAAGGATCACACCATCCTGTACTCGCTTCACCATGTTATCTTGAGACTCCCCTATTCCTTTACCCAGTATACTGGCCCTACACACATCTCCCCGTATGACACACACTAACCTTTCACATATATGCCAGTAATGTTCCCTCGCCAACCCTTAAATTTACAGCAGCTATACCAACCTATATCCAACCCACACACTCACACCACACAACTGCCAACACACCCCTTCTCCTATACCTTAAACCACGCCTTACAGGCCTCTCCTTTACTTTCCCAATTTCTAACATCTACACTCTCCTCCTCTTCTATACCTACCTTCCCCTACGTTCAGACCGCGCCTCTCCCCTCACCCGAATCTCTTCACACACACCAAACTCTTCTTCCACAACCACTCTATTGCACAGTCATGAACTCTCCTCTCTCTCACGGACCTCACACCCCGCTTTCCTTCTTCTTCTACCTCCCAGCCTATTCAAAATATCATAACTCACACAGTCACCATCACCAACACTCATCCCTCTCACAGAACACCTACCGAATGCATTCTTCCTTCTCTCTCCTCTTGTGGCCTCCTCCGCGCACCCCACTCACACAAACACAAACTCTCCTTGCCATCTCAGATCTCACTCACTCACCAACCTCCTCGTTCACCCTCTCTTCCCGCGACTTTCATCATGTGCTTACACTCATTTTACACAAAACATCCACTCTCTCTCATGGACCTCTCCTACTCTCCAACATCTTCATCCTCTCTCTTACCGCGGCCTCCTCCGTGAATGTCTCCACTGTTCAACCTGCCATCCACACCGCCTCCTATCTTTACATCTTAGTTCAATCACTCGACATACTAACTAAAACATAGATTTTTCAACCTAAAACCAAAATTTTAAAATCACGCCACACCTATACAAGAACTCAAAATTTTTACCGTACCTCCTATCTCCATCTTCCTTCCTCCCGTAGCTTGCACCGTTTTGGTCCTCCTTCATGTTCACCTTCTTTTCTCATTTCTCTCTAATCCAGCTCCTCTCTTTCTCTATCTCTCGAACCTTCTCTTCCCGCCCTCGATCCCTCTCTTCTCTGTTTTCTTTCTTTTCCTCTCTTTTCTTTCTTTTCTTCCTTTTTTTTCCCTTCTCCTATTTATACCCCACCAGCCTCTCATCGTACCCGTCCATCTCACCTCATCCCAACTGTCCACTTTTCCCTTCTCCAAACGACGTCGTTCCTTCCTCCACTTCTCCAAACAACGTTGTTTTCTTTCCCCTATTCTCCAAACGACGTCGTTTCACCTCTGAACTTCCCACCCTACCTATATATCCATACATACATGCAAATTTTCTTTTTTTTTTCTTTTTAGTCATTACAATATATTTCTATCTCAAAAATGTACACATGCTTTGCAAGCATTTGTGTGTAAGAAACTTAATAACAATCATTTTAAGTAAATTAAACATTGAGATTTTATTTTTGGATTTTCCACCATCAGATTCTAGACCCTTTTTTTTAATAACAAACTCGGTGACCTTCCTAGTTAATTGAAATTTTTAGTTAAATACTTTTTAATTTAATTAAATTTAAAAGATGATTTAGAATCAAGCAAGGGATAAACAAGGATTTAGAATATGATGATGAAAAATGTGACATCCCAAATGCTGATGGGTATCAGATACAGATTCAGAATAACGAGTGCATGATAAAATTTATGTAGCGGAACAAACTTATTACAAATCCCTTACAAATATATATATGTATATATATATGAGTTCCAATTACATACACATAATTAAGGCTTGAAGTGGCTACAAAATACAAAAAAATAAAACACCAAAGAATACCACTTCTTTCACTATGTTATTGGACTCATAAGAATGCGGGAAAAATCATGCACTCAAATATTTTGGATCCACGGGATCCTTATAGACTTCAAAAGGTAGATAAGCCTGTGGTTCCTCATTTTCCCTCATTTGGAGGGGGATGGGAAGAGTGAGTTCCATATGCTCAGTAAAAAAAACAGTATTAAATTAATATCGTAAGATTTTAAAGGTGAATTATTTTAACTTACGAGCTTACCATTTGCCCTCCTCATAAACCGATCTTACAATATAAAAAAAATTATTTATTAAGAAACCAGTACTTTAATATGAACAAATCAAACATACATCACGCCAGATAATAGAAAAAATTAAATAAATCATAAAATGCTAAGCTTTTTGTGTCATGCTTCGTGAAGTCGTTACAACTTCCATCTTTAAAGAAAGATACAGATTTCCAACTATCCAAGTGGAATAACCAGATCAGATACAGATACGACAATTTGCTCAAGTTCATTTTCCGCTTGCCAAATTATGGCACGATCTACGACCACGATCGTACCAATCATTGTGGCCCTAACAGATATCTATAGTCATGACATTACTTAACCACGGGTGACCCTTATAGATATTCACATTACCACTCTCGTCAGAGAGTACACCATCATCCATTGGGAGTGGTCCTCTTACATCTTTCCAGACTAGATAGGGGAGGAAGAAACAGATACTCCGAACGGGTAAGGGGAACAGATATCCCTCAGAGATAAAAAGTCTAACATGACACTTGATGCAATATGCATGTCAATACAGATATACTTCTTACCAATCATGCTTCATTCCACATTTCTCTTTTCCTTTTCTTTTTATACTCTTTATTTTTACCGATTACATATTATATTTATTATGTGCAATTCATCAAGTGTCTGCAATTCACATATCACGCTTGAAAACAAGAACAATTTGACTTATCTAAACTATGAATACAAAGGCACACAAAATAGGTAAAATCACAATCATTATCTTTAATAATATTAGTTTATCTAAAAATACTCCTTAGGACATCGAAAGAAATACTAAATTCCTTATCAAAACCTTGATGTTTTCTCTTTCATCGTTCTCCTTTCTTTCCCTCCTTCTCTCACTAGACTACTATCTCTCTCTAAATCTTGAAAAATGGAAGAATGAAAGTGTGGGAGGAATGGAAGGGGAAAGGTCAATTTATAGAATTTTGGAACTGTTGGATTCACGTCAAGTGGCAAAATTTGATGAAGAGAGAGGAAAAAAAGATGCTCGACATCAAAAATGAGGGAAGAGGGTCTCCTCCACTCGCAGTGATAGTTTGTCACCCAAGGTGACAATGATGCACTACCCGAGGTAGCAGTGCCCTGGTTAGTGCGCTGCAAGCTAGCATGCAGGAGCATAGGCCTCCTGCTATCCATGCAAGGGCTAGCCTGTGTGCGTGCAGGGTCTAGACGCACAGGGCATATCCATGAAGGCCTGCTGCGCGAACGGTAAATGCATAATGTGTGCGGCGCCTGTCTGCGCGCGAGGTGACGCACAGACAGCTCGCCTGTGCAAAACAAAACGCAAGCAGGACTTGTCCCCGTGCCGTGCGCACGCCCCGTGCGAGCGTACGGATGGGACGTGCATGCTGCGCGCATGACCCATGGCTACTGTGCACGCGCGCATAATGCCCAGCATCTGCACGGGCAGTTCTGCTTCACCGCAGGATTTTTCCTGCGGGATTTGTTCCTGTTTTGCTGTTTTTCTGATTTCTCTCAATTTTTTAAATTTAATTTAAATAAGTTAAATGCAAAAATTAAATAATAAAATTAAAATTAATAAAAATAAAATAATTAAAAATCCACCAAAATTTTATGAATTACAATAAATATCATGCAAAAAAATTAGATAAGTTCAATGCGGCCAAAAACCTGAATAAATAGGATTTTTTAAATCAATTTGAGCACAACGATAGGCTGGGTATTATAGAAAATACAGAGGTGAAAGGTCAAGAACCAGATGATTGATTGACCTAGTAATGGCGGTTGATTTCCTTTTCCTTACCCCTTTGACTTTTCCTCACTTCAAGTCTAACTTTGAAGAATTTGGATACTTTTTAGCTTCATGGATTGTGAGAATTCACCATTTAAATTATCTTAAGATGGAGATAGTTTCAATAGGTTTAGATCTTCGCCTCCTCTAAAATTTAAGAAGTTTAAAGATGAAGAGGAGAAGCTACTGAGAAGATTAATGAAAGAAGCTGAGAAGAAGAAGTCTATTAGTGAAGAAGGGTTAGTTTAGAACTCTATTAACAAAGCTTCAAATGATCCAACAATGATAGTGGAAGAAATGGAGGGTTCTTTTTTGAAACTTATTAAGAAAAATAATCGGGGAAAAAAGGATCATAATCATCATCAAAACTTACCACAGCTTCATTCAGGAGTGCCTGAACTAACCCCTAGGGTGATGTTGATAGAAGCTCAACAGATGGTAATAAAAGAAAAAAAATTGAAGGATCTCAAGGTAAAAAATTATATGTTTCAAACAACTGATCGTGCCATCCTAAAGACGATCCTCTAAAAAGATACTTGCAAACAGATTTGGGATTCTAAGATAATTTGAAATTCTCCATATAAAGCACGGAGAATCTATTGATGAGCATTTCTCTAGAACGATAAGCATAATGAACAAGATGTGTATTTAAAGTGAAAGAATCGAAGATGTATTTGCGGTGGAGAAGATTCTTAGATCAATGACTCCAAATTTTTCTTATGTTTTATGTTTTATTGAGGAGTCAAAAGATCTTGATGAGCTTTCCATTGATGAATTGCAAAGTTCATTACTGTTGCATTAGCAGAGTTTTACAACAACTTCAACCGAGGAATAAGCCTTGAAGGCTTCAACACATGGTGAAATATTTAAAGGAAGAGGATCAAATTGTTGTGGTCAAGGCTGTGGAAATGGAAGAGAAAGAGGTAGAGGTTTTAACCCTCTAGAATATCAAACTAGAGGTAAAGGAAATGATCAGCATAATCAAACAAAATTTACTAAGTCCAATATTGAGTGTTATTGTTGTCATAAGCTTGGTCATTATAAGTATGAATGCACTGCAAACTTACATTCCAACAAAGATGAGCAGTCCAACTTCGTAGGAAAGAAAGAACAAGGAACACTCTTGATGGTGTTTCACATCAAGAAGGAAAAACATAAACAAGATATTTGGTATTTGGATATAGAATGCATCAATCACATGTGCGGTAATAAGTCATTTTTCTCTCATTTAAGTGAAGATTTTCATACTAATATGAGCTTTGGTGATCATTCTAAAGTCAGTGTTATGGGAAAAGGTGACATTCAAATAAGGACTAAAGAAAACAATATTACGACTAATAATGCAATTATATCAAATGATTTTTATATTCATGACTTGAAAAGAAATACGCTAAGTGTGGGAAAACTACAAAAAAAAGGTTATTAGATTACAATAAAAGGAGGAGCTTGTGAAGTCTAAAATCCTAAAAGGGGTCTAATTGCTCATGTCAAGATGACCAAGTAGGTTGTTTCTCCTGCGAATCCGTACCATCCAAACTTGCTTTATGACCAAGATGAACGATCCAACAAGGTTATGGAATTTTCGTTATGACCACCTAAACTTCAATGGATTGAAGACACTTTCTCAAAATAACATGGTGATTGGCCTATCTCAGATTCTTCCTCCTTCTAAAATATGTGAAGAATGTGTTGGCGGCAAACAACACCAACAATAGTTCTCAAAAGGAAAGGCAACAAGAGCTCAAAAAATACTAGAGCTGATTCACTCTAACATTTGAGGGTCCTATTAGTCCTGTATCAAATGGCAGGAGAAAATATTGTATTTCTTTTTTTGATGACTATTGTCGAATGACATGGATATACTTTTTGCATGAAAAATCTGAAGCTTTAATTGTATTTAAAAATTTTAAAGCTCAAATGGAAAATGAAGCATCGACGACTATTAAAACACTATGCAGTGACTATGGTGATGAATACATGTCCCATGAATTCTCAAAATTTTGCAATGAGCAGGGAATTCAGAGGCAAATGACACCAGCTTATACACCCCAATAAAAGCAAAGAGGAAAAATAAAACCATTCTTAACATGGTTTGAAACATGGTCCTCTCTTAATTTTAGCACTTATAAATTGGTGGGTTAATGGTTTTCTTAGTGGGTTAGTGGTTATTTTATAACATCTACTTACTTTTGTCTTTTTTAAGTGGAGTAATTTTATCAGTAAAAATTACTTGAGTTCAGTTCACTTCTTCTATTACTTTATTTCTACATATGGTATCAGAGCCAAAAAAAAAAACTAGCTGTGTTTTTTGTTATGCAGTTAATTTATAATTTCTCTCGTAATTGATAATTTATGATTTTCATAATTTTGAATCATTTTTCCAACAGAAATTAACACAAAAAATGAGGTTTCGACACTCAAAATTTTTCATACTTCACCTTACATTTTGTCTTGTCTTGATCATTTGTTTTAAGGTTGCTAGCTAAAAGTTGCATTCATCCCACTCACTGGTGGTAAGAAGCACATATTGCTAATCAAAACAGAACAACAACATTTTTAGTTGTCAACACTCATATATACACTCATAATAATAATAATGATGATGATGATGATGATGATGATGGTGATGATAAATCTTGTATTTCTAGAAGTTAAACTTGTATTCGTAGGGCAGTACTGAAATCATTATTGTCCAGAGCATGGCAAAGCTTGACAAGCTTATCAGCTGCATTTTTAGAAATGTCCCAATTGTTGAGTTTGGCAAATAAGGCATCTATTTTCCTTGAATTGTCTTCTATTTCACATTTTTTAGCTGGATTTGCACAGAAGCTTCCAAGTCCTTCTGATATTTCATTGCAAAGTTTTGTCAATTTTGCAGCGACAAGCTTTTGATGGACTCCAAAAAATTACCAGCAAAGCAGCAACATTATTAGACTACAAGAAATTAGGAAGTGCGTTGTTAATAGTCACTATCAGCTTGCATAAACCTATGACAATAAATTCAAAAAGTTCCATGTACTATTAACAAAAACATTGAGAAGTAGAAATTACCTAAAACATTTAAAGTGTCAGCAATCTACACTGTTGGAGGTGGAGCTACAGGCACAATATTTTGTTTCACAAATGCTGGCTGAGTTAGATTAGTTGGTTGCGTTGATGGCATTGGACCCATTCTAGGTGTTAGAACAACTCCTGCACTAGACATTGACATAAACCCAAGAGGTGTGAGAGTGGGAGCAACAACCTGTGGCCTTTTAGGACCAGGAACTTGGCCGATTTGAGAAGGAACATGTCCTAGGGAACCAGGTGTAGGTGGTACAGGATATGTAGGTTTGGTAGTTCCTTGAGTAGAAATGCAGAATATTTCAGCATACAGCTACAATGTGATATTCATACCTTATAATAGAAAAAAAAATGTAGACATACAAATAGGATATAATTGAGAACCCAAAGTTGGCTGCTGATATAATCAACATTTCTTAGCCTTGAGGGAGTTGAAGGAACAAAGGTTGCTCTCATGGTTGACTGCGTGCTAATAGAAGTAGGAGCATGAGCAAGGAGAAAATAAATCAATGCACAAAAAAAGTATATTTCACCTCAACTAAAACAACCTAATCCTTTGTTAAAAAATTATCAGAAGACGATCAAAGGCACATTTTCATAAATGACAACTAAAGAAATTTTTAATTTTCTAAATGCAAAAATAAGGATTACTTTGGATGTTCACCTTCTTTAGTTCTAAAAATATATATCAGGTGGTTTGTAATGAGAGAAATAGAAAGATTTTTTATGGGGTTGGGGATGTAAATGGTTTTGGTATTCTTAAAAATAGATGGTTCTTAACACCTGGTTTTTAGTTATGGGCCCACCCTCTTTGCTCTAAAGAGGATTTAGCGAAACATGTTGATATTTGTAAATTTTGTACATGTGCGGCATCTCCTTGGTGCCTATAAGAATATAATTCATACTTTATATTTCAATATATATACATAGATAGATTCGTTAAGCATGGTCCACACAGGAAGTTATTGGAGGGAAATCCCATTCAGCCTTATCCTACACCATAGACTAAGCTACACCCTACACAGACTGATTACAAGCCTATACACTTTATATGAAGTCCAAACACACACTCGGAACAATTAGATTCCACCGGTACCAATACCAAAAAATTTTTAAAAACTCTATTAAAAGAATCTAGGAGTGCAAAGTACCTGAGGAACCTGCTGAGGTTGGGGGGCATAAACATGGTACTCGATAACATGGTAAGAAGTATTATTTTAAATGTTTTCAAAATTTTTATAAAAATATATTTTTTAATTATTATTAAGTGCACACATAAATATATTAAAATATTACAAACTTATATACATTATAAAGTTTTCTGGGTTTAGATTAAATTGCAATTAAATCCACAACATTTATAGTTATTAAATAAATATAGATTCGTATACCTTACTTGTTGTACATATTGAAGAATATAGAATGAGGTTAATGGTTTTATGAATGGGTAAAGGACATGTATTGGAGGTGGAAAAAAGAAAAATGAAGGTTGTAGATGGGCTGAAAGAATATCAAATAAAAATTTATTTAGGATAAAACAAAAAAGATAAAATGTAATAAAATATGATTATATTATGAAAAATAATAATATAAAAATGAAAACACAATCCTCACCTCCTTAAAAAGAATCCACTCAGGGACACCTCAATCTCAATCAATGTACATGACCTTTCACCATTAAACCCTTTTCTATTACTTATACCCTTTTTTTTTCTTTTCATCCTCACGCATACATTTCTCAATCTCTCTCAATAAGATTTTGTCGATTCCACCTGAAACTGAGAGCCCAAAACTCACTGGTTGGGAGATCAAACTATTCGCAGAAAAAGGTGAAGAAATAGTTATTGCATATCAGAATTCAACCTGAAAAAGAATGAAATGGTTCAATATTACTAATCGAGTGTGAAAATACATTGTGGTAAGTTCTAGATTATACAAATATGTGAAAGGTTCGATGGTTTTCTACTTTTGAGAATTTATTAAAAGGTTCCATCTTGAAATAGAAAATAATGAAGGAGCTTAAAGAGAAGATAAAAGAAGAAGAAAAAGAGAAGCAATGCCATCAAGCCGCACAGGTGGAACAATTAGCTGCAGAAGGGATCAGTGGAGGTTGAGCCAACAATTCGTATTTTTTTTAAGAGACCAAATGAGCAAGATGTTCACCGTCTTGAATCTACTCAAATGGTACTTCCACAATCTCTCTGTCTTTCTCTCTCCATATATATATATTAAACAATTTTACATAAAGGGTATTTTTAGATCATAATATATAATAGTTTGTAGCAGAATTAACATAAACGCAAAAGACTAAGTAAATGTCCAGTAGCTAGAACAACTACAGTTTCCTTTAGTCTTCCAAAGGACCTCCAAGTTATGGCTGATAATATTGGTCTTGTTAGTAAAATTTTCGTCCCTTAACTCTCTAACATTGTCTATCAAGTCAAATATATTTTGTTAATGGTGAATTTTCTTACTCATGGTAGACTCCAAAGCATCTCTTTTGATCCAATATAAATCATAGATATACGATCCAATAAAGGACTAAAGGCTAGACGATTAAGAAATGACAATGGGATACTAAAATATATGATATAGCAAGTCCCTTTTAGTTTTTCCAACTTAACAAATTTGCTTTCTGGAGTACTATATTCATCTGAAAATAAAAAAGAAACTTGATAATATTTATATTCATGTGGGACTATAGTACTATATTCATAAGGAATCTAAGGGATTGTTCTGATCAGTTATCGAGGTAACTGATTTCATACTCTATGAAATCTACTCGAATAAACCCATTCCGAAACCAAGGAAGAAGAACATGAAAGAAGAAAGTAGTTTTGTAGTGCCACCAGGAGAAAGGAAGAATAAAGACGATGGGGAACAAAGGAGTACCCCAGTAAAGAGGATGGTTGGTTGGCCAATGAAGGTGGTGGATAGAGAACAAAGCATTTCTTCTTTTACATGTTGGTTTTGAGTGTATATATATATATACATATATATGTCTTTAAAATATTCAAGTCATAAATAACTTTAAAGTATTAAAATATTTTATCTTAAATCTCATTTTCTTGTATATAAGTACCTTTGGTACGGAAATCTAGTAACAAAATAGAGAAAAAAGTGAATGCTTCAGTGAGTGAAGTATAAATATTTATATACATATGTATATGTATATGTATAATAGTATAATTTTTTGCAGGTGCCAATAGAAGAGGAACAACTGAATGAGTGGCAAGAGAGAGGCCTCAGACCCTTGATGAGGTAAATAAATTAATACAAAAGATTGAAATTAATATTTTTATTCTTGAGCAAACATTAGAATTACCTTGCTTTGTGTTGTTGTATATATGGTGAAGGGTCTAATGTAACCTTATAATGTAAAATTTAGTTATCTATAGGTGGATATAAAAGAAAATTACACTGACTTAATTTTTTAGTACTTATAGATGATGGAGAAGATCTTCATGGAGGGAAAGGGAAAGGGGGTAGAAGAGGAGATTGATCCCATTGATGAGGTAATCAAGAAGATATTACTTATCATAAATTATATAGGTGAATAAACTTTATTTCTTGTTTGTTTAGCTGATGAAATATTTTCAACAGATATTGTTAACTCGACAAGAAGAAATATTGAAATATTATTAGGTTAGTAGTGTTTAATAAATATTTAAATTGACATATGATAAATTTACAAGTACTATAATTATTTTTATTCTAGAGGAAAAAGTAAATATAGAGAAGTACAACTTAATGTACAAGCCTAGAGGTGTATCGAGGAGCAAGATGCCAGAGAAGTTTTTCATGCCGATGTCTCAATAGTCAAATAAAGGTTTTGTGATTAATGAAAAAGATAACAAGGAAAAGAATGATGAGGAGGAAGATAAGATATAAATTGGTGATGTTTGTAAAAATAATGAACATACGGTAGTCACCATTAACTCTCAATTTGTTGGTTATTATGATATTTATATATGATAGTAGCCATTTTTGCTATAATTGTTGTTTAGATAATACAATTATATTTTAACATAGTGAAAGAAGGTTAAACGGCAACTTTCTTAACTTTTATCGCAAATCCTTCAATATACTCTAATATCATAATAAAAGGTGTAAATCCAGTAAACCAGGTTATCAACCAAAAGCCAATTACCAAAAATCTAAAAAATCATGAAATAATGTCGAACTCAGATAAAAAATAAAACAAGCAAATTTGATAAATGGACTCGTGTAAATGTAGAAATTAATACCACAAAAATGTTGCAACTAGGAAATCTTTCCATCCCAAAAACATTATTAATTAAAATGAATGAGGACTATAAATTATAAAGCTAAACAGACTTGATGTGTATTGGCTCTACTGATATCCTTTCATCTCAAACACATAAGAAGTAAAAGCTATAATCCATTAAATGTAGGGACAAAATCAAGTGTGCAATAACACAAGAAGTAAAAACTAATTCTGACAAAGCATTTAAAGAATAAATATAGAAATGAAAATAGAGAAATATTAGTGAAGCCAATAGGTATAATGAGAGAGAAAAGTGAGCAAGAGAGTCAAAATGAAGCAGGGATTATGCCAACACACTCTCTTACTTAAGAAAAATAGAATAGAACTGTCACAAATTAAACAAAAGAACAAAAACATATAAGAAAGTAAAAATGTCCACATGCCTTGTAAGCCTTTGTATATAAAAAAACCTAAAGAACAAACACTGTATGATAATTTTAAGTCAATGTTATTCTTTTTATATTTCCAAAAACAAGCATATGAAGAGCTAAAATCTGTGTAGTTTTAAATTTTAAAAGAAATTTCATCAGAAAGTATTTCAATGTAGACTTTTCTTATGTTTTATTTTTATTTTAGTCTTAATTATAAAACTAAGATGTAGGCAAAACAATATGTACATATTTACATGCTTTTGCCTCCATACCTATGTATATGCATGCATTTATATATTTATATATATTCATGCACGTCATATATCTATTTATTGGAGCTTTTAAATTTAAAATCTAACTTTATAATTGACAAGTTAATGAATTATTATATTTGTTAGTTCTTTAATATTTTCTTTTAATTTAGTCAATAAAAGAAAGAAAATTTATATGAATTTAGTTATTAAAGACTATGTTAATCGTTAATTAACAATAATAATGTATATTTCAATTTATGATATCACAATTAATTTTTTTCATGTAAATTGTTTTAAAGCATTAATCTCGCAATAATATTTTATATTTCAATCGATGTTCCATTATCAACCTTTTTAGATTTGTGTTTATATATGTATAATTTTATCTTATTCTATGAGCTAATTAAGAATTATGTAATCCTTAAATAATTTCATGATTCTTTATTATGTCAACCATGTATTATTCTCTAATCATTTTGATTTGTATTTATATCTATATGCGGAAGTGTGATTTAATTTAATTTATTTTGTTATAACATTTTAGCGTATACATACTAAGTTTCAAAAATAAAAATTAGATCAAGTTTTATTTTATTTCGATTTTGGCATTAGATATAATGATATTATGTAATAGATTAGTCATAATATACTACACAATATACTAGAAATGTGACCAATTACCCCAAAAACTCATTTATTTGAATATTTTCTTAATTAACTACTCATTAGTTTTAAAATTTTTTTTTTTCGTATACACAATTAATCTACATAGTAAAGGCATATGTTAGTTATAATTGAAATACAAACCTCGTTAAGATAAATGTGATGGATGAGTTCTCATCTAGAAAGTACATACTGATAAAAAAATTGAAGGTTTGTTGAAAATTTTATTTATTTAAAAACTAATTATTTTTTATTACTAAAAGTTATTTTTACAATATATTTGAAGGTAATTGATGGTGATTTCTAATAAACCAAATATAAGTACAGACTTAACACTTCTTTCATTTGAGAAAACTAAAAATTAATAAGAACCTTATTAGATGATTTGTATTTCTCTAACACATAATATTTTCCACAAATATAAAAGTTTTAAAAATTTAAATAAATATTTTGATTAAGTGAACATAATCAGAAATTAAAAATAAACACTAATGGACATTGAACAAATTAAAAATTATATTTACAATATATATATATATATATATCTCATACAAATATATATTAATGCTAAATATATACGAATGATACTCTTTATAATTATCAGTAAATGCACACATGAATATATTAAAATATTAAAAAGCTATGTATATACAATATAAGGTTAGTGGGCTTAAATTAAATTATAATTAAATTCACAAGATTAATAGTCATTAAATAAATATAGATTTTTATAACTTAATTATAGGATATAGTGCAGAATAGATAATAAGGTTAATGATTTTATCAGTGGGAAGAGGGCGTGGATCAAATGCACATGGCCGTTCACCATTAAATCCTTTTCTGCTGCTTACACCTTTTCCTTTTTTCACCCCCAATATACATTTCTCTCTTTCTCTATCTTTCTCTATCTCTCTCTTGTCTAATATTTAAATTCAGTAATATGTCGTCGATTTCATCTGTTATTGAGAGCCTAAAACTCATTGGTTCGGGGATCCAGCCACATGCAGAAAAGGGGGAAGAAAGAGCTGCTGCAGATCAGAATTCAATCGGAAAAAGAGTGGAATGGCTCAATATCCCTGATCGAGTGTTAAAATTCATCAAGGTAAGTTTCAAATTATATAGATATGTGAAGGTTTCAATGTTTTTGTTTTCAAGAATTTATTAAACTCATGGTTTTTGATATACCAGAGTAGTATTTTCACAATTGTTTAGACATACAAAAGAAAATCAGATATGCGAAATCTCATATTAATTTTGTGAGATATAATAATACAAATATTTTTGTTAATCCTAATCCAATTAAAAAAAAATTTCAATTATAAATACTGATCCAATTGAAGGAAAAATGTTTACGGAGAAAGAATGCTAAATAATTGTAAGGAAAACAAAATTTTGTCTGGATAAATAAATTGATTAATACAAAACATTTCTTATATTTTCTTGTCTGCTTGTAGTAATATAAATCCAATAAAATACATTTTCGCATGTATTCTCCTAATTAAAAATGTATTTTCAAAATTTTTTAATTTATTTTATTTTAGTTCAACACTATTTTAAAGTAGATAAGTAATTTTCTCAAGCATAATTTACCTATTATAGCCAGGTAAATATAGTGCATAGAAGTATGTGGTTAGCTAAATTTTTTTAAACATGATCAACTACTTTCTCAAAAGAAAATCTAAAGTGAAAAAATTATAAATTAATTACCCAAATAAAAATATCACTTTCACATTTTTAGCAAATAAAAAAGTATAAAAATATATTTTTCTATCTAAAAAATGTACACATGATTTGCAAGCATTTGTGTGTAAGAAACTGAATAACAATAATTTTAGGTAAATTAAACACTGAGATTTTATTTTGGGATTTTCCACCATTAGATTCTAGACCCTTCTTTTATCTTTTCCTTGATTGTGGATACAAACTCGGTGACCCTGCTAGATAATTGAAAATTTTAGTTAAATACTTTTAAATTTAATTAAATTTAAGAAAGGATAATCAAGCAAGAGATAAACAAGGATTTAGAATCTGATGATGGAAAATACAGAGGTGAAAGGTCAAGAACCAAATAATTGAGTAACCTAGTAATGGTGGTTGAGTCCCCTTTCCTTATCCCTTTGACTTTTCTTCACTTTAAGTCTACCATTGAAAAAGTTGGATACTTTTCAGCTTCATGGATTATCAAAATTCACTTTTTGAATTCACTTTTAAGTCTACCATTGAAAATTTTGGATACTTTTCAGCTTCATGGATTATCATAATTCACTTTTTGAATTATCTAGAGATGGAGATAGTTTCAGAAGGTTTAGATCTTCGTGTCCTCTAAAGTTTAAGAAGTTGAAAGATGCAGAGAAGCTGTTGAGAAGATTAATAAAAGAAGCAGCGAAGAAGTTTATTAATGGAGAAGGTAAGTTCGGGACTCTGTTAACAAAGCTTCAAATGATCCAACAATGGCAGTGGAAGAAATGGATAGTTCTTTTCTGAAATTCACTATGAAAAATAAGAGGAAAAAAGTATCGTAATCATCATCAAAACTTACCACAGCTTCATTCAAGTTTTTCGTCTACAAGTTTCAGACTAATAAACCTAAAACCCTCTGTGCATTAGTTTTTCAAATTTTTGTAGGTTTAAAACTGATCTTCTTTTTAATATTTTTCAAAGTTTCAAATATCATTATTAGTTTCACTGTCATTTTTCAATTGCTAACTAATTTATAAATATTTATGATAAAAGTAAAAGTTTAAAAACAAAAAAAAAATAGAGAAGATTTTCATATAAAAATCAATATCTAAAATTTTTATTTATTGAGATACTAAAAAAAAATAGAAACATGGATTATGAATCAAGGGTCATGCAGAAAAATATACCAAACTGAGTCCTTTTACTGTTTTGCAAACTATCTTTACTAACTGCCTCTCAAAAAAATGCAATTTAATGTCAAGGCAAAATCATGTAGAAGAGTATTAAGTGAAGACTAAAAAGCTAATATTTCTAAATTTACCAATCAACGGGAGTCATTCTTGTGTATGTTAAAAGCGCAAATCGATCACCATCCCCATTTGGCTTACTGCATAGATGAAATTGTTGGAAGAGAAAATATAAAAGGCTTCTATTCAATCAAAAGGGGATGTTGATAGATAATAATCTACAATCCATATATAGACAGTCATAGACCCATCTATTTATTACTATTTAACTGTCCATTTATTCCGATTTAATTTTCTGTTATTTTACTTCAATTTCTTATTACTACTAATTTATAATTTCACTCGTAACAGTGATTTTTATATTTTTGAATAATTTTTTCAACACTCCCCCTTGATTTGAAATTGCAAACACCAAGTAGTTATTTGAAGTAGACAGGCTTCTGACATGGAAACATTTTTACAAATGTATCCACTACTTGTTCAACCTTTCCCTTCAACTGGAATGTATGTACTATCTCCAAACTTTACTATCATTTTCTCTGTCTAATCAAGCTCTTTAAATATTATTTTCATATATGCACCTGGTTCTTCTCCAATCAAATGCATTTAACTAATCATTGTTATTGTTCTAGACAAAAAATCTTACACTGGTTCATTAACTTTCATGATTAAAGTTTCAAACTCATACCGAAGAGTTTGGAATTTAACAACTATTACCTTTGATGAGCTTTAAAACTTTATTTACAGATTGTCCATGCTTGCTTCGAAGTCATGGTGATCCCCTTTTGATTTTTTTCACAGAGCCTTTTTGACTCTCAACATGGCATTACAAGTTGCACATATATCTTTAATAAAAGACAATACTGGTTTTTTCTTTTTCTGGCTCTGATACCACCATTCCATGATTAAGACACCACTACTCTACTACTACACAATATCTAAATTAAACAACCACTAATCCATGACTAATAATTCTTAAATACATAATAAAATATGTATGGGCCCCTACTTAAAATAATAACTCGAGTATTTTCTTCAACAAAATAGCTGACATGCACAAGAAGTTACTACTATAAACTCAGCTTCAGTTGTAGACAGAGAAACAATTTGTTGCTTATGAGATGCCCATGATATTTTTCCTGAACTCATCATAAATACATGACAAAAATACTTCTACTTTCTAAGTCTCCTATATAATCACTATCACTGAAGCCAACAAGATTTGATCCTTTTCTTTTCTGGCGAAAAATACCAAAATCAAATATACCTTTCATGTAGCACAAGATTTTCTTTGTTGTAAGGAGAGGGACATTAGTGGGACATTACATAAACCTGTTAATAAGACTTACAACAAACATAATATCATGTCTTTTTGTTGTTAAATACATCAAACATTCAACAATTTACTTGTCAAATGTACTATTAATTTTCTTTCCTTCAAAGTCCCTTGTGAGCTTTAGACCCAATTTAATTAGAGTTCCAACTAAGCTATAACCCAACATTTGAAACCTACCCAAAATCTCCAAAGCATACTTCCTTTGGGTGATGAAAATACCAGCTGGTTACTACAATACTTTAATACCAAGAAAATAGTGCATCATTTCCAGATTGGTGATCTCAAATTCTGCCATCGTAGATTTTTTAAAATTTTCAAAAATTATTGGATCATTTCCTGTGTAGATCAAGTCATCTACATATAAACAAACAATCAAGTTTTCTTTGCATCACCAAGTTTAATAAAGAGAGTGTGCTCATATGGGTATTTTAGAAATCTTGCTTGTATCCCTTTATAATTAGCTAGACTTTATACTTGTCAACTTTACCATCTTTATTCAGCTTAGTTTTATAATCCCATTTAACACTAATAGATTTTTTCCCCTACAAAAGTTCTGTCAATTCCCATGTGTTATTTTTCTCAATAGATAGATCACCTCATCCATTGCTTTTTTCCATTTTATATCTTTAACAGCCTCTTAGAATGTTATTAGATCGCAATCTGATAATAAAGCATAATGAACAAGAAAATCATCAAATTGAATTCCACTAACCTCATAATCATCCCTCTACACTGGTCATTTTTTGATTCGTTGAGATTATGAGCTTTCACTTTATTTTGATGGTCATTATGATCATTGGAGCATGTTGATGGAGAATTTTCTCATATTCAAAGAATACTGGAGTGTCGTGGAAATAGGAGTGCCTAAACTAGCCCCTAGGGTGATGTTGATAGAAGCCTAATAGAAGAGAATAGAAGAACAAAAACTAAAGAATCTTAAGGCAAAAAATTATCTATTTTAAGTAATTAATCATGCCATCTTGGAGACAATCCTCCAAAAAGATACTTACAAATAGATTTGGGATTTTATAAAGAAAAAATGTCAAGGCACAACAAGTTTCAAACAACAATAGCTTCAAGTCCTTCTTAGATAATTTAAAATTCTCGATATGAAGCATGGAGAATCTATTGATGAGTATTTCTCAAGAACACTAAGCATGGTGAACAAGATGCTTATTCATGGCAAAAGAATTGAAGATTTCGTTGTGGTGGAAAAGATTCTTAGATCAATGGCTCCAAAATTTTCTTATGTTGTATGTTCTATTGAGGAGTCAAAAGATCTTGATGAGCTTTCCATTGATGAATTACAAAGTTCATTACTACTGCATGAGTGAAGAATGACAACAGTTGTAAATTAGGAACAAGCCTTAAAGGTTTTAACACATGGTGAAATATTTATAGTAAGAGGATCAAATGGTCGTGGTTGAGGTCATGGCAGTGGAAGAGGAAGAGGTAAAAGTTCTAACCCACTAGAATCTCGAAGCAAAGGTAAAGGAAATGATCACTACAATCAAAAAAACATTTAATAAGTCTAATATTGAGTGTTATCATTGTCAAAAGTTTGGTCGTTATAAGTCTGAATGCACTATATTCAAACAAAGATGAGCAGTCCAACTTTTTAGAGAAAGAATAATAAGAAACACTCTTGATGGTGTTTCACATCAAGGAGGACATACATGAACAAGATATTTGGTATATGGATATAGGATGCATCAATCACATGTGCGGTAGTAAGTCATTTTTCTCTCAGTTAGATGAAGCTTTTCATACTAATATGAGATTCAGTGATCATTTTATAGTCAGTGTTATGGGAAAGGGTGACGTTCAAAACAAGACTAAAGAAAACAATATAGTGACTAATATTGTGACTATATTAAATATTTTTTATATTCCTAACTTGAAAAGCTATTTGCTAAGTGTGGGACAACTGCAAGAAAAAGGTCATGAGATTACAATAAAAGGAGGAGCTTGTGAAGTCTACAATCCTAAAAAGGGTCTAATTTTTCATGTTAAGATGACACCAAACAGACTGTTTCCACTATGAATCCATATCATCCAAACTTGTTTTATGACCAAGATGAATGATCCAACATGTTTATGAAATTTTATTTGTGGCCACCTAAAATTCAATAGATTGAAGACTCTTTCTCAAAATAACATGCTGATTGGCCTACCTTAGATTAATTCCCCTTCTAAAATATGTGAAGAATGTGTTGTTGGCAAACAACACCGAGAGCAGTTCCCCAAAGGAGAGGCAAGGAGAGCTAAAAAAATACTGGAGCTTATTCACTCTGAAATTTGCAGTCCTATTAATCTTGTATCAAATGGTGAAAAGAAATATTTTATTTCTTTTATTGATGACTACTGTCTAATGACATGGGTATACTTTTTGCAGGAAAAATTTGAAGATTTGATGATATTTAAAAATTTTAAAGCTCAAGTGGAAATGAAGCATGGACAACCATTAAAACACTATGCACTAACTGTGGTGGTGAATACATGTCCCATGAATTCTCAAAATTTTGCAATGAGTAGGGAATTCAAAGGCAAATAACAACAGCTTATACACCCCAACAAAATGGTGTAAAAGAGAGGAAAAATGAAACCATTCTAAACATGGTTGTAACGACTTCTTAATTTTGTCTTATTTAAGTGAAGTAATTTCATTAGTAAAAATTACTTGAGTTCAGTTCAATTATTCTATTAGTCTATTTCTACATCTAGTATCAGAGCTTGAAAAAGAAAAAATCGATAGTGTTTCTTGTTCTGCAGCTAATTTATAATTTCACTCGTAACCAAAAATTATGATTTTCATAATTTTGAATCATTTTTCCAATAGAAATTAACACCAAAAATGGGGTTTCGACACTCAAAATTTTTTATACTTCACGTTACATTCTATATTCTCTAGATCATTCACTTTAAGGTTAATAGTTAGAAGTTGCATTCATCCCACTCCCTAGTGGTAAGAAGAACCTGTTACAAATTAAAATAGAACAACACCATTTTTAATTGTCAACACTAACATATACACTCATAATAATAATAATAATGATGATGATGATGGAGATGATAAATCTTGTATTTCTATAAGTTAAACCTATATTTGTAGGGCAATATTGAAATCATTATTGTCTAGAGCTTGGTAAAGCTTGACAAGCTTATCAGCTGCATTTTTAAAAATTTCCCCATAATTGAGTTTGGCAAATAAGTCACCTATTTTCCCTAAATTATCTTCTATTTCACACTTTTTTGCTGGATTTTCATGGGAGCCTCCAAGTTCTTCCGATATTTCATTGAAATGTCTTGTCAATTTTGCAATGACAGGCTTTTGGTGGACTACAAAAATTACTAGCAAAGCAGCAATATTATTAGACTGCGGGAAATTAGGAAGTGCTTTACTAATAGTTACTATCAGCTTGCATAAACCTAAGACAATAAATTAAAAAAGTCCATGTAATATTAACCAAAACAATGAGAAGTAGAAATTACCCGGAACATTTGAAGTGTCAGCAGTCTACACTGTCGTAGGTGGAGCTACAGGCATAATATTTTGTCGCACAGATGCTGGCTAAGTTGGACTAGTTGGTTGCATTGATGGCATTGTACCCAATCCAGGTCTTGGAACAACTCCATTGTAGTCATAAAAGAGCCTCATTGGCCAAAATTTCAGCATATTTCTTAACGAGTTTGCATAGAGATGCACTGAATCTTTTCTGACTGGTTGCAAAAGTAAGAATAATAGTCTTCTCCACTAAAACCTAACAAATTTGACATGGTTGGATTCTTGATTGATGATACTATTCGGGAAAGATGAACTCCAAAAGTTAAGACTTGCCTTCATTCTTGGATGTAAGGCTTTTTGACGATATTTCCACTATTTTATCAATATTTCTCGCACATATATAACAAAGCATTCTACCAGAGTATTACTAGCAGCCATCAACCTTGTAGCCAGTGTGTCATAGAGAATGGTCTAGTCTTCTCTCTGTGTAAACTGTTTTTCCAACAAATTAGTAACATATCATCAATTGCACAAAAAGTTTTTAATTAATTTCATAGTACTCCATCCTATGTTATTTTAACAATTTCTTATATAAATAATCACATCAACGCTTGCAATAGCATATATAACTATTAGAAAAATAGAAAAACCTAAATAAGGCCAGTTAGGTTACATAATATCTTAAAAAATAGATAGTTAAGTTATCCATTATATGCATCATAACAGTAATTTAGTGAAAAGATAAATATCCAAGATAAATCACATTAGTTTAACAAATATCAAAATAAGTTGAATGTCACTGCCAACAATAAGGTTTTTTGTTTTAAATAGAAGTTTAATATAAATTATAAATATCGAAACCAAGGCAGTACCACCCATTTGCAATATATTTACATTTCAATCAAGTGGTTCATGACAATCTCAAAATCTTCTAAAATGCTTATAGGTATCTATTGCATGAATATGAAGGATTTAAAAAACTGAAAAGGTAAATATTAAATTCATTAAACATAACCAAGGGAACGGGAAAGATTTGAACATTTAACAAAACAACGAACACTGAATCATCTGTGACCCATTTCTAAGGTAAGAAATATTTCACCCTTCCACTAAGATACTCATTGTACATAGAAGAGCAAGTGTTTCTTTCCAGAGTTTCAGAGGCCTTGTATTAACAAGGCTCACAAGATCATTCTTCACCATTGCAGAAAAAACCTAAAAGCATAATACAAGCTTAATATAGGAGTTCTAAATAGAACAGTATCTAGCTGACACTTCTTTGGAAAAAAAGTAAATACCTAGTGGATGCATCAATATTTATGACTTAATGTGGTGCACAATATTGATAACATAGCAAAACATTCAAAATTGCACTTCTTTGAAAAATCATATTTGATATTCAAATCTACCTTCAAGTAAGATATCTATAATAATAGTGAAAACTTGGTTAAAATTTAATAAGCCTCTATAAATATAACTCTTATTGATGATTCTAATTTATAGAATTGTGAGTTTATAGAAAAACAATTTCTTAAAGAGATTATTCATGAACAAGAGGCATAGAAGTATTTTTCAAGTATTAAAGTATGATAGGAATAAACTAATTTTTACAAATAATTTTTATTCACTCTATTAAGAAGAAATGCAAAGGCTTAAAATGGAGTTAATAAGCTTTCTTAGAGAAATCTTTACATTCGATAATTTTCTATAATATGCAAAAAATTGTTCCTTTATCTCATTCATCCAATTTTGAAGTATGGCAATTTGGCATTAATTAGGAATTAATGAGGTAGTAAAGGAAGAAGTATATATATATATGTATATATAGATGGTTAATAAGTCATTTTCTCAAGTATATAAATTTGTCTATTATGTCCAAATAAGTAAATATAGTTCATAGCACTATATAATTGGTAGGTTTTTCAAATAAGGTCAACTACTTTCGCAGAAGAAAGTTTAAATTTAAAAAACTATAAATTACTTACCCAAATAAAAAGATTTTACCTTCTCATCTTTTTAGGGAATAGAAAAACATAAAAATATCTACGTCTATCTCAAAAATATGAACATGCTTTGCAAACCTTTATATGTAAGAAACTAAATGACAAATACTGTATCATCATTTTAGGTTAATTAAATGTTGAGGTTTTCTTTTATTCTTTTTAAATTTTAAAAAATAAGTATATTAAATATTTATAGTTCTTCATTTCTCAGAGGAATTTTGTCGTGAAGTATTTCATCTAATATAGATTTTCAATCAACTCCCACTTATAGCCCTAGTCTTTTTTTATTTTTTATTTTTTAGTTAATCTTAAATATAAACTAAGAAGTAGGCACAACCATATTTATATGTCTGCATATTTTTACGTCTATATATATGTACATGCATGTATTTATATATTTGTGCATGTTCATGCACGTCATATGTTTATTTATTTAAAGTACCTAATCTAAAATCGAATCTTATAATTGAAAAGTTAATGAATTATTGTATTCGTTAATCCTTTAATATTTTTTTTAATTTAGTCACTACAAAAAAGAATCTATATGAATATAGTTATTAAAGACTTTTTTAATTGTTAATTAACAATGATAATGAATATTTCAATCTATGTTATCGTAATTAACTATTTTTTCATGTAAATTATTTAAAAGCATTTAGCTCACAAAAATAATTTCATTGTATATATTTCAATCTATTTTTTATTATCAACCATTTTAGATTTGTGTTTACATATGTGTTATTTTATATTATTCTATGAGCTAATTAAGAATTACGTACTTATTAGATAATTTCATGATAGTTTATTGTATGTCAACTCATGTATCACCCTCTAATCATTTTGGTTTGTGTTTATATCTTTCTTTAGGTGCATGATTTAATTTAAATTATTTTTTATTACATTTTAATATATACATACCATTTTAAAAAATAAAAATTAAATTATGTATTTTTTTAAATTTTACAATTTTGGCATCAGATATAATATTTCTGTGTAATAGATCAGTTACGATATGCTATATTTTGTTCTAGACATATGACCAATCACTTTAAAAGTTTAATTATTTGAATATTTTCTTAATTAACCACTCATAATTTTTAAAATAATTTTTTTATATATGCAATCAGTCCCCATAGTAAAGACATGTAAGTTATAATTGAAATACATAACTCCTTAAGATAGATGTGAAAGATGACTTCTCATCAAGGAAGATAAATATTGCTATAGAAAAATTAGCTGTGTTCGAAATTTTATTTATATAAAAACTAATTATTTTTTATTACTGATAATCCAAATGTAAGTATAGACTTAATATTTCTTTCATTAGAAGAAAAGTTAAATGCTGTAAACTTTGATATTAGAGCTGACCTTAAAAAAGAATCTTATGAGACGATTTGTATTTCTCTTATACACAATATTTTTTATATATAGTTTTCTCAATCTTAATTAACATTACAAGGATATATTAGTTTTGAAAATTTGAATAAATATTTTTATTAAGGAAGCACAATCAAAAACAAAAAAAAGAAGTATTATTTTAAATGTGTTCAAAATTTTTATAAAAGGATATTTTTTTAATTATCATTAAGTGCACACATAAATATATTAAAATATTACAAACTTATATATATAAATATGGTTTTCTAGGTTTAGATTAGATTGCAATTAAATCCACAGCATCTGTAGTTATAAAAAAAAATATAGATTCCTCTACCTTACTTGTACATATTGCAGAATATAGAATGAGGTTAATGGTTTTACGAACGGGTAAAGGGCATGTATTAGAAGGAAAAAAATAAAAAAGAAGGTTGTAGATGGACTAGAAAAATATAAAATAATAATTTATTTAGGATAAAACAAAAAAGGTAAAATGTAATCAAATCTAATTTTTTATGAAAATAATAATAATAAAATAAAAACATAATCCTCACCTCCTTAAAAAGAATCCACTCAAGGACAAATCAATCTCAATCAATGTGCATGACCTTTTACCATTAAACCCTTTTCTACTACTTATATCCTCTTTTTCTTTTCACCCCCCATACATTTCTCAATCTGTTTTATCTTTCTAAATCTCTTTCTCTCTCTCAATCTCTCTCAATAAGATGTCATTGATTCCATCTAAAACTGAGAGCCCAAAGCTCACTAGTTGGGAGATCCAACCATTCGCAAAAAAGGTGAAGAAGGAGTCATTGCAAATCAGAATTCAACCAGAAAAAGAATGGAATGGTTTAATATTACTGATCGAGTGCAAAAATATTTTGGTATAAGTTCTAGATTATACAAATATGTGAAGGGTTCAATGATTTTCTATTTTAAAGAATTTATTAAATGGCTCCATCTTGAAACAAAACATAATGAAGGAGTTTAGAGAGAAGGTGAAAGAAGAAAAAAAAGAGAAAGAAGCCCGTTAAACCACACAAGCATAATAATTAGTTGTGGAAGGGATTAATATTGTGGTCGAGGTTGAGCCAGCAATTCCATTTTCTTTCAGGAGACCAGATGAACAAGATGTTCACCCTTCTAAATCTACTCAAATGGTACTTCCACGATCTCTCTATCTATATATGTGTGTGTATATATGAAACAATTTTACATACTGTATTTTTTAGATCATAATATATAATAATTTGTAGGGAAATCATCATAAACATAAGACTAAGTAAATGTCCAGTAGCTGGAACAACTACAGTTTCCTTTAGTCTTCTAGAGGACCTCCAAGCTATGGCTGATAATATTGATCTTGTTAGTAAACAACTACAAAAGGTACACTTTTTGAGGTTAGCATACAACTTTTCTTTTCACAATATCTCTAGGACACTTTTAATATGTTCAACATGATCTTCTAATGATTTGCTATATATTAAAATGTCATCAAAGTAAACAACTACAAACTTACCAAGATATAGTCATAAAATATGATTCATTAAACGCATAAAGGTGCTAGGAGTGTTGGTCAACCCAAAGGGCATAACTAAACATTCATACAAACCATATTTCATTTTGAAGGTAGTCTTCCACTCATCTTTGGGATTCATACAGATATGATGGTAGCCACTCTTCAAGTCGATCTTGGTGAAGATGTTTTCACTGTTTAACTCGTCGAGCATATCATCGAGTCTGGGAATGGGGTGTCTATACTTAACTATGATTTTATTCATGGCTCAACAATCCACAAACATCCTCCAAGATCCATCCTTCTTGGGTACCAATAGGACTGACACTACACAAGGACTCAAACTTTCACGAATATGTCCCTTCTCCAACAACTTCTATACTTGTCTCTGAAGCTCCTTTGTCTCCTCGCGATTCAAAATTGATGATCTAGGAGTGAAGTTGATCTGGTGCTTGATCCCTCATATTGGTGGTAATCTATTTGGTATCTCTTCTAGAAATACATCTTTAAATTCCTGCAAAATAGACAACAGAACACTAGGTAAAGAGGGGTTAAGGTCAGTTAAACTCAAATAAGCCTCTTTATACCGAAGTACAATTTTAGACTTTATTTCTCACAATAAGCTCTCCTCAAATCTCTCTCCCTCACAAGTAGACACTATTTTTTCTCTTGTTTCTCTTCTATTAGGAGGCCTTCTCTTTTTTTTGGGCCTTTTGCTTTCTTAGTGGGCTTTTTTTCTGGCCTCTTTACCACTCAATGGGTCTTATATCTTTTTTGGGCCTCTTTTTGTTCACTTTTTGGGCCTTCTCTTTTTATTTTGGCCTTTTTTGTTCTTTTTCTTTTTATGCTATTATTTCTTCCATTGACTTTTTTGTTTTAAACTAGTTTTCACAAACGTCCTTAAGTTTCAACAGGATGAGAGTGTGATTTCACCCGTTGAAGCTAAAGGCATAGCAGTTCTTAAAACCATCATGAGTAACTCGCTGGTCATATTACCATAGTCACTCTAATAAGATGTGACTAGCATGCATAGGTATGACATCATAAAGAACTTGATCATGATACCTTCCTATGGGAAAAGTTATCATTACTTGCTTGTTTACTCGGATGTCTCAACACTCATTCAGCCATTGTAGCCGGTATGGATTGGGGTGCTTGGTATAAGCTAATCCGAACTTCCTAACAAGTGTTGTGCTGACTACATTGGTGCAACTACCTCCATCGATGATTATGATGCATACTGTTCCACCCACAAGACACCATGTATGAAATATGTTCTTTCTCTGATCATCCTCCTCCTTTATTTGGATGTTGAGGGCTCTTCTTATAACCAGGGACTCTCCTTGAGCTGCATACTCATTCTCCTCATCCTCATCCTCTAGTGATGACAAGTTCTTGCTTTCAGTGTCATTATTGGTCTCATCATTGTCTCTTAACAGCATCAACCTCTAATTCGGGCATTGGGAAACAATGTACTAAGATCCTAAACACCTCAAACATTTTGATAATGCTATTTTTCTAACATGAGATAGGTGTTTTACCTTTATAGTCGGGTGTTGTTGGCTTCTCCTTCTTTGCCTCAACTCCCTTCTTTTCCTTTTTCATTGGCCATCTTGAGTTAAAGGTAGGAGGAGTATGGAATGTTCCCTTACCTTTACTCTTTAGTTGTCTCTCAATCTTCATGGCCATGTGGACCATGTCCTTCACCTCCACATAGTGTTGTAATTCCACCATGTTGGCGATGTCTCTATTGAGACCTCCGAGGAATCTCACCATGGTTACTTCCAGATCTTCTTCTATATTGGCTTTAATCATAGCCACCTCCATCTCTTTGTTGTAGTCCTCAACGGACATAGACCCTTGCGTTAAACACTGTAACTTTTGATTTATTTCTCTATAATAGTAAGAGGGTATGAACATTTTTTTTATGATTGCTTTCATCTCTCTCCAGGAGAAAATTGGTCGTTCTCCATTACACCGTCTAGTGAATAGTAGTTGATCGCACCACCCTAAGGCATAGTTAGTGAACTATACGGTTGCTAATTTGATCTTTTTTTCTTTGTGGTAGTTATGGCAATCAAAGATTAGTTCTACCTTTTTCTCCCACTCTAAGTATGCTTCAGCATCATTCCTACCCTTGAAAGGTGGTATTCTCATCTTGATGGAGCTAATATTACTATACCTCCTTTCTTCTCTCCTCCCCACCCTATCTTCCTCCACATCATTACAAGACCTAGCCTCATCATCATGGTGTTGAGTCCTAGGCTGTCTTTTGTTTGGGGTCCTATGCCTTGCCTCACTTCGGCCACTAGTTATATTATCCACTTTTTTACTGAGTCGTGTAAATTCTACTTATATAGCCTCTAGAAAGAGTGTTTTGTCAACAGGACTTTGGTGTTCGCTTGACATCTTTAGAAAAGAGTTCCCCATAGAAGAGGTTAGCAATCATAAATAAAGATTCCTCACCGGTTCTCTCATGTTTGACTTACTTGGCTCTTACCTTATGATATTCTCACACACTCTTAGTTTTTACCTTTTTATCTTTCATCCTCAAGTTGAGTGTCAGATAGATCCTCTTGAATCAAAATATTTTCAAGTATTGTTTTAAGACACCGTAAGAAGTCCTATAGAATAAATACTGCACTAATACTAGAAGTGAGAGTGTAACACACATAGAAAGAAGTAGTGTGTTATCAATTATGATAAGCTCTAAGATGCAATTTAGATTCTTAGATGTATCAAGGAACTAACGCTTAGAACAATAAAAGAAATTGAGAGTAAAAAAAAATTAACGATTTATAGAAGATGTAGGTAGTTGGTATTGCCTCAAGGAGAAATCTGAAAAATATTCTTACTAATCTATTCCCGATGTACGTTGCGTTCGATAAAAATAATAGCCTTTAATGAACTGTGTAAGTGTGGATGCACGTGGTTGTAAAATAAAATTGTAGAATAAAGGGGCTCTTACCTTATGAAGAGGTGGTTTTTCCACTATTTCAAAGAATGATGGTTGAGTACCAAAAAGGTAAGTAATTTCCTAATGGAATTTCTTTCCTTTGTTTCCTTTCTTTTCTCTCTATTCTTTTTTTTCTTTTTCTTTTTTTTTCTTTTATCTTCTTTTCTTTTTTTTATACAGGAAACAAAATTGCAAGAAAAATATAAACAAAATTGGTACTCAACAATGATTTTATCAAACCAAGAAAACATCAATTGACGTTCTATCTTGCTTAGATCGATGTATGAGATAATCTTTTCTTTGTAGATGAACAAAAAATAAATAAATAAACAGTGCAAGAATTTAGAAGTATAAAATTAAAAGACAAATAGGTTTAGATGGAGCCAAAGCTCTGATAACAAATTATGCGGAACCCAAGATCAACCAACATGATCAGGAACTCACACAATTTTATTGAAGGCACTAACGAAATATGATCCTATGAAAACCCTCCCGACTTAACCCTCTATCAAGAATGATAGGAACTAAGATCATTGAAAAATAGAGAATTGAAAGAAGAATGGAAAAACACCACAAGAAGTTACCTTGATAAGTAGATACAGTCCTTACTCAATAAGAAGGATGAAGACACCTCTCTTGAATAAAATTCACAATATTATTAATTTTAATATTGGATGCTTACAATGAAGACTTGATGGCCTATGTGACCTCCCAAGTGTTAATCAAGGCAAATGGGTCAGATGCAAAAATAAAAGAACGAGTGCATGATAAAAGTTTATGCAGCGGAACCAATTAATACAAATTCCTTACAAATATATGTGAGTTCCAATTACATACATATAAATGAAGCTAGAAGTGGCTGCAATTACAAAATCAAAAACACAAAATAAGGCCACTTCTTTCACTATGCTGCTGGACTCACCAGAGTGCAGGAACAATCATACACTCAAGTTTTGTGGATCCACAGGATCCTCATACACTTTCAGAGATAGGTCAGCCTTCAGTTCCTGGGCAATCAAATTAGATGATGTCTGATGGGGTAAAGAACTACTTTTCAAACACCTATTATTTGACTTAAAAGACAATCTTAGAAAGTTAAATGATGAAAATTTTACTAACAAGATCAATATTATCAACTAAGGCTAGAAGATCTTCTGGAAGATTAAAGGAAACTATAGTTGTTCTAGCTACTGCACATTTACTTTGTCTTCTGCTCAACTGTTGGACAGCTGAATTATAGGTTCTTGTCCAAGGTGCTCACTTGATGTCAATTCGATCCCTATTATAGCTAGACTGTGTTTTAGTAGTGCTATCTTACCATTTTTGCAAAATAGTTTAGGGAATCTTTGTCGATTTGGTATAGAAAAAGGAGCCCTTGGGGCTGAGTTGCTTAGGAGTTGGGGATCTGGAAATGATGATGTAGAGGACATGAGAGAGGTAGTGTCTAAAATTGTTGTAGCATTAGATCCTTACTCTCAAGCGTCCTCAAGTTCAGATTGGGTAAGTCTAGATGTTAAGTTGTGTCTCTCTCTTCTCTTGCTCATATTAGATCCTGATCCCCATATTTGATTTTAGAACTTGTAGTAAGATATTGATTCCTAATGTTTTAATGGAATTATTAGTGTTGGTAGGATTATAGAAGTACGATGCAGGTAGACATTTAAGAACATGACTTAAAGATGATGAGTATGGCAGATGAGGCGGTGGAGAGACATTGTGTAAGCAGATGCCTCTTTTCTAGAAGAAAATTTTGGATCTAGGTGTTTGTTTTATTTCTATGTTTTTGTTTTAGATTCCATGTGCTTTTGTAAGTGGAAAAAATGAAGGCTTCCAAGTTTCAGATGGATTCCAAAGAAAGAGATTACACATCAGTTTTATTAATATTATCCTGACATACCTTGCTCCTTATTGACTCCTGAATCTTAAGGGGGGTTTCATGAATTATCTTGACTAAATATTTAGTCAGTTGAAGAAGTGATTTTTTTTTTCAATGCCACTCTAAGTTTTGAAGGCAGAAAGATGTGACCTCAAGGGCTTTTCTCCTATTTCTATCTCCTTTAGGAAGCTGAAATGATCAGTACTTGGCTTTAATGGAAATCATTAAATAAGCCCTTTAATGTTTTTAAACTGATTAGATATGCATAATTTTTTGAGGTTGTCAACAAAAAGAATAAAAATACAACATTGTAATTAGATGAATTTTGTATTTTTGATGTGGTTGGAGTTTCACAAACTAGTGCAATGTATGTGCATTCTTAGAATGGGGTGAAATATTTTATTATAAGAATATATGGTTAGAGTATATAAAATGATGGTTAGTGGTAAGATTGTGATTTACAATTTTGATAAGAAATATATAATTTGAAAATTTTGTAAAAGAAATTTTTGTACAAATTAATTAACTGAAGTTCCTTTTTAGGGATTCATATAATATGATTAGAAGCCCCTTGTAAACAAGATATTGATGAGAATAATTATACTACTTAATGACAAAAATTCTTCCTCATCGTAATCCCTTCCTCTTCAATTCTCCATGATAATATGATGGCCATGATAGATATCCTTATGGTGCCTTCTCATGGTGGTGGACAACTGGTCATATGCGAGCCACATCATCAACAACAACAACATCATTCCCACCACCATAACATGATCTGGGTTTCTAAGAAATAATATTCTATCAGTATTTTGGATACATTTTAGCTAAAAATAAAGGAAAAAGAAATCATATACCTACATGTGTAAAATAAAAAATTATATACACATATATATGTTGGGGAGTTGATGAGCTAATAAAAAAGTCTTATATAACTTGCTCTATATCATCTTTACATTAAAAAAATGTTTTTATTCTTTTGTCAACCAACACATTCTTCACAAAAAACTAATATCATATGTCAATCTCTCTAAAACCCATCCACATTAACTACTCTCACTCTTTCTGTTTATGCACCAAATACTAGCAGCATAAAACAAAATTTTTTAAAAAAGTAAAAACAACAAACACATCAAAACATTTGGTGGGGATGATGATGTTGCTGTTGTTGATGTTGTGGCTCTCTTATCACTAGTTGGCCGGCCCTATGTGAATGCACCAGAGGGTTACCCATCATGGGCATAATATTATGATGGACCAAGTTACCCATGCTAAGAGGTTGTTGCATGGGAAGGGTAGCCTGCGGGGCGATGTGAGTATAAAAAAATCTCTTGTTGTCTAACAGTTCAGCCTGCACCTGCTGAAGCTTATCCTGTAAGGTAGAGACAAGACTGCATAGCCATGGACAGGGTCTCAAAGACCAGCCTCGACCTCGTACACGAGACACTTAATAGCAGTTTTAGTAGTGGACACCTTTCGGGCAGTGGGAACAGATACTGACTTGATTCCTTGATGAAAAATAGAACCTGGACATCTTTGGGGCAGTGTGAATTACCAGGAATGAGTTTGAGACACTTGATTTTCCTAGTCTTTGTATCATTAGACATTGTTTTGTTTGATTGTGTGACATGTGACAAGTGAACCTTAACTTGTTTGGAAATAATGAGGAGATGGAAACCAGAAAAATTAAGGATTGATAAATGTTTGAATTTGTGATAAAATTGGAAAATAAAATTTATAAGTGAAAAGAAAGCACCAACATAGTGAAAGGTTGAGGAGAAAGAAATGAACCTAAGAAAAAAAATAAAAAGTAGAAAATGAATTAATTATAGTTGTGAAACAAATTAATTTAAATCTATTTAAATCAAAGAATAGACTAAAAGAGAAATGACAAGAAATTGAAAAATGAGTGGATATGAGTGAATAATGTATAAACCCTAGTTACCTTACTCGTTTATACAGAATCGAGGACGAGAGGGTATGTGTGTGGCTGAAGTTCAGTAGGTATGGTGAACCTGCACATGGATAGCTTTGTGAAACCTAGTCCAGATGTGGATAGGTATTTATAAGCGTATGGGTCACCTAGCAAACGTACCTGCTATGGTCAATGTGAGATTTTTTGTGTTATCCATGTGATGGGGGGATCCTTTTTGCCTATTCTAGCTAACAATATAAACAACATTGTGCAATGAAACCTTATGTGTGACCTTTCGAGTGTACATGTCATATCTCGAGTGTATTTGGTGATATTTCAAGGTTATAAATGATATTCGAGTGTAATTGAGGTATTCAAATGAAGTGTGGAAAACTTTTATATAAGAACTAATTATGAATAACGAGTGAATTTTGAAGTAAAAAATTGTGAAGTTAGAAACATCATAAAAATTTATAAATAAGTTTTGATTTAAAAGATAGTAATATTGCATATGTTACATGTTTGTGTGTGTTTGCATGATATCTGATTTGGGTCTTGGAATAATGGAAATACTTTCTAAGTTGGTGAAGCTCATTAAATTTCACCATGATATTTTTCAGAGCAAGAAGAGCCAGGGCAATTGCCGAACGAGTGAAGGACACGTAAAGTGTCCTACTTAGTGTACATTACTTTTTATTTTGGTTATCATATCGTTTTGTTGAATTCTATGTTTTGACCTCATGTTTTGTATATATAAATGTTATATATATCACAAGGGGATGTTTTGTTTATTATTAAACCCTTGAGTTGCGCATATGAATATTTTATGAGCCCTACTAGTTGAAAATGAGAAGAATATGTCCCTACCCACCGACATTAGGGTTCTGGTTGTTACAAGTGGTACCAAAGCCCAAGTTGCTAGAATCATCCCTTGTGCATGAAGTTTTAGAGTTTAAACGTAACCTTTTATGATTTTCGGGATGTTGAGTAGGTAGGAAAGTTAAGTTGGAATGTTCTAATAATTTATTTTCTAGATGTAAGATTGTAAAATGAGATGTGGGCAATCTCCATCAGGGCAATATCTTAATTACATGTCCCTACAGGAAAATATTGATCATTTATACCACATGGTTGAGGAGCTTGTCAATACCAATCAAGCTAGAGAAGGTAGAGAAGAGTTATTTGGTCCTCCTGAAGTATTAGCTGCACATGATCCAGAACCACCAGTTTTGGACCAAGGTTATCATAGGAGGTTCATGAGACTTAATCCTCCTATTTTTACCAGTACAAACAATTTTATTGAGGCTGCAGGATAGTTGAAAATAATTGAAAAGATATTTAAGAGTTCTTGGTGCAACTATCGAGCATAAGGTGATTTTTGTACGTATATACTTTTAGGCATAGCTGACATTTGGTGTGAGCTCAAATAGACCACTTTATCTACTCCCATCACCTGGGAGCCGTTTCTGGAGGCGTTCAACACTGAGTACTTTCCTACGCATCTTTGACATCAGAAAAAATTAGAGTTTATGCAGCTAACCTTGGAGAACTTGTTAGTGGTTGAGTATGTTAAGAGATTTACTGAGTTTACTCATTTTACCCTAGCGATCATGACTGATGAAGGATAGAGGGTGAGGAAGTTTCAGTGGGGACTGTGCCCAGAAATTTAGGATTATCTTGCAGTTTTGGAGCTCAATACTTATGCAGAAGTTCTGACTAAAGCAAAGATAGTAGAGAGTAGACTTAGGGTTTTATCATCAGAAGTAGGCAATTCTAGACATTTTGTAGCTCTGAGTAGGTCGACTCCAGTGTCTGATTCATAAGATAAAAGACCTAGGGTGACAACAATAGTACCTCCTAGACCACCATTAGCACCAAGTAGAGCATCAGTGTGCCCCATTTGCAGGAAAAATCATGGCAACCAACCTTGTTATTGTGTCACTTGGTCCTATTTCAAATAAGGTAGTTAACAAAATATGATCTATAATCGTCCACTTATGAAGGAAAAGACTGGAGCTCCAAAACGAGGACGAGTGTATACCCTTACTGCATCGAATGCTGAAGCGAATCTGAACATCGTCCAAGATATGCATCTTTTTTCTAAAAATCTAGCTAAAGTATTAATAGATCCTAGTTACATGCACTCATTCATGTCACACACTTTTACACCACGATTGAGTGTTCCACCTATTTTCTTAAAGAATATTTTAATGATAAAGAATATTTTAATGATATCCATACCTAGTACGAATGTATTACTTTTTAATGTTATATATAAAGGTTATATAATGGAGATAGCTAGGAGGGAACTAGAGATAGACTTGATACTTCTGGAGATAGGGGATTTTGATGTAATTATAGGGATGGACTAGTTAGTAGCTTATTGTGCAATCTTAGACTGTCACAATAAGAAGGTTGTATTTAATATTCCTAACGAATAAACCTTTACCTCTTCATAGAATGGTCGTATCGATAACAAATTATTATCTAAATTATATAAATTATTTTGAATAAATCGTAAAATCTAAAATGTGGAAGTTGACATGTTAGTTAATAAAAATAAAGAGATTAGTCTTTAGGATGTATCGATAGTCCAAGAATATCCATATGTATTTTTGGATGAACTTCCAGGGTTACTACCGGATCATGAAATATAATCTCTATTGACCATCTTTCTTTTCAACTATTTCTTTGGCTCTTCCATTTTAGCCCTTACCAATCTATAAGGAGCAATAAAGATAGGCTGAGTGCCCCAAGATAGTCTCCTTGGGACGTTCTTGTGACGTTTGCAAAAAAGAAAGATGGAACTAAGTGAATGTGCATTGATTATAAAGAACTCGACCGAGTCACCATAAAAAACAAATATCTCTTGCAAAGGATTGATGATCTTTTTTATCAATTGCAAGGTGCCCAAGTTTTTTCTAAGATCAACTTACAATCTGATTACCATAAAGTGAAAATCAAAGTTGAAGATATTCAAAAGACCACTTTTAGAACCAGATATAGCCATTAATATTTTTTTGTCTTACTTTTTGGGTCAATAAATGCTCCAGCGGTATTTATGGATATGATGAATAAGATATTTGAACCCTAGCTAGGTCAGTTTGTCATTATATTTATTGATGACATTTTGATCTATTCGAATATTCGAGAAGAATATGTAGCACTTGAGATATGTTCTGGAAACCCTCAGGGAAGAGAATTATGTGCAGTTATCACCTTGATCAATCTCGTGTGCTTCAACATGAAGATATTCCTATTGAGAAAGATCTGTACTATAAAGAAGTACCAATGAGCAGATTGGATAGACAAGAACAAGTACCAATGGGCATTCCTTCTATATATTTCAATCTATATTTCATTATTAACCTTTTTAGATTTGTGTTTATGTATGTGGTATTTTATCTTTTTCTATGAGCTAATTAAGAATTACGTACTCATTAGATGATTTCATGATTGTTTATTGTATGTCAACTCATGTATCACCCTCTAATAATTTTGATTTGTGTTTATATCTATCTTCAAGTGCGTGATTTAATTTAATTTATTATTTTGTTACATTTTAATATATACATAGCAATTTTAAAAACAATTTTTTTTTAGTTTTACAATTTTGGCATCAGATATAATATTTCTGTGTAATTAATTTAATTTCTATTTTTGAAACTAGTGTGTATATATTAAAATGTAATAAAAAATAAATTAAATTAAATCACGCACTTGCAGAACATGACGTTCACCCTTTCAGGATTATCTTGCAGTTTTGGAGCTGAATATATATATATATATATGAAAACATTTTACATACTATATAATAATTGGTAGGGGAATCAACATAAACGCAAAAGGCTAAGTAAATGTCTAGCTCGAACAACTATAATTTCCTTTAGTCTTCTAGGGGGCCTCCAAGCTATGGCTAATAATATTGATCTTGTTAGTAAAATTTTTGTCATTTAACTCCCTAGGATTGTCTTTTAGGTTAAATGGATTTTGTTTATGGTTAATTTCCTTACTCATAGTACACTCTGGAGCATTTACTTCGACCCAATACAAATCATAGATATACGATCCAATAAAGGACTGAAGGCTGGAAGGTTGAGAAATGACAATGAGATATTAAAATATATGATACATTAAGTCCCTTTTAGTTTTTTCAACTTAAAAAATTAGCTTTTTGTAGTACTATATTCATCTGAAAATAGAAAAAGAAGCTTAATAATATTTATATTCATGTGGGACTACAGTACTATATTCAAAAGGAATCTAAGGGATAGTTCTAATGAATTATCGAGGTAACTGATTTTGTACTCTATGAAATCTACCCGAATAAACCCATTCTAAAATCAGGGAAAAAGAACACGAAAAAAGAGAGTTCTTTAGTGCCACCGGGAGAAAGGAAGAAGTTGGGAAGGCCAAGGAAGAATAAGGAGGATGGGGAACAAGGGAGTACACTAGTGATGAGGAAGGTTGGTAGGCCAAGGAAGGTGGTGGATGGAGAACAAAACACTTCTTCTTCTGTATGTTGGTTTTTAGTATATATATATACACACACACATATATATATATATGTCTTGAAAATATTCGAGTCATGAGTCACGTTATAGTATTAAAATATTTTATCTCAAGTCTCTTTTTTATATAGGTGCCTTTGGGGAGGAAATCTAGTAACAAAATGTAGAAAAAAGTGAATGCTTCATGAGTGAAGTATAAATATTTAAATATATATATATATATATTTATATATATGTATATGTATATGTATAATACTATAAATTTTTGCAAGTGCCAATAGAAGCAAAATAGCCAAACGAGGTGGCAAGAAAGAGGCCTCAGACCCTTAATGAGGTAAATAAATTAATACAAAAGATTGAAATTAATATTTTTATTCTTGAGCAGACATTAGGAATTACATTGCTTTGTGTTGTTGTATAGATGGTGAAGTATCTAATGTAACCTTATAATGTAATAATTAGTTATTTTTCGGTGGATATAAAAGAAAATTACAGTGACTTAATTTTTTGGTACTTATAGATGATGGAGAAGACCTTCATGGAGGGAAAGGGAAAGGGGGTAGAAGAGGAGATTGATCCCATTGATGAGGTAATTAAGAAGATATTACTAATCACAAATTATATAGGTGAATAAACTTTATTTGTTGTTTGTTTAGGTGATGAAATATTTTCTGCAAATACCATAACCTCAACTAGAAAAAATATTGAAATATTATTGGGTGAGTAGTGTTTAATAAATATTTAAACTGACGTATGATAAATTTATAAGTATTAAAATTATTGTTGTTCAGGAGGAAAAAGGAAATGTGGAGAAGTACAACTTAATGTACAAGCCTAGAGGTGTATCAAGGAGTGAGATGCTAAAGAAGTTTTTCATGACGATGTTTCGACAGTCAAATAAAGGCGTCGTAATCAACAAAATAAGGTAACAAGGGAAAGAATGATGAAGAAAAACATAAGATATAAATTGGCGGCGTTTGTGAAAACAATGAACATATGGCAGTCACCATTAACACTCGATTTATTAGTTATTATGATATTTATATATGATAGTAGCACTTTCTTGCTACGTTTATAGTTTAGATAATGCAGTTATATTTCAACATAGTGGTAGAAGGTTAAATGACAACTTTCTTAACTTTTGTAGCAAATCGTTCAATATACTCTAATTGCATAATAAAAGGTGTAAATCCAATAAACTAGGTTATCGACCAAAAGCCAATTACCAAAAATCCAAAAAAATCATGAAACAATGTCGAACTTAGATAAAAGATTAAACAAGCAAATTTGATAAACGAACTTGTGTAAATGTTGAGATTAATGCCACAATAATGTTGCAACTGGGAAATCTTCCATCCCAAAAGCATTATTAACCAAAATTGATGAGGACTATAAATTATCAAGATAAACAGATTTGAAATTGGATAGATATGTATTGGCTCTACTAATATCCTTTCATCTCTAACACATAAGACGTAAAAACTATAATCCATCACATGCAAGGACAAAATTAAGCGTGCAATAAAACAAGAAGTAAAAACTAATTCTAACAGAGCATTTAAAGAATAAACATAAAATTGAAAATGGAAGAATATCAGTGAAGTCAATAGGTTTAAAGAGAGAGAAAAGTGAGCAACAGAATCAAAATGAAGCAGGGATTATTCCAACACTCTCTTGCTTAAGAAAAAATTAACAGAACTGTCAAAAATTAAACAAAAGAAGAAAAATTGTATATAAGAAACTAAAAATGTTCACATGCCTTACAAGACTTTGTATATAAAAAACTAAAGAACAAACACTAACAAATTGGACATGATTGGATTCTTGACTGATGATACTATTTGGGAAAGATGAACTCCAAAAGTTAAGACTTGCCTTCATGCTCGGTTGCAAGGCTCCTTAACTAAATTTCCATTGTTTTATCAATATTTCTAGCACATATATAACAAAGCATTCTTGTAGAGTATTACTAGCAGCCATAAACCTTGCAGCTAGTGTGTCACAAAGAATGGTCATGTCTCTATGTGAAAACTATTTTTCAAACAAATTAATAACATAGCATCACTTGCAAGAAATTTCTTAATTAATTTCACAGTACTTCATCCTATGTTATTTTAACCATTTCTTATATAAATAATCACATCAATGCTTGCAGTAGCATATATAATTATCAGAAAAATAGAAAAACCTAAATAAGGCAAGCTAGGTTACATAATAATGTCTAAAAAAATAGGTCGTCACGTTATCCATTACATGGATCATAACAGAATTTAGAGAAAAAATAAATATCCAAGATAAATCACATTAGTTTAACAAATATCAATATAAGTTGAATGTCATTGCCAACAGTAATTAAAAAAAAATAGAACTATAGTATAAATTATAAACATTGTTACCAAGGCAGTACCACCCATGTGCAATACATTACATTTCAATCGAGTGGTCCATGAAAATCTCAAAATCTTCTAAACTGCCAATAGTAAGGTTATAGTTTATCTATTGCATGAATGTAAAGGATTTGAAAAACTGAAAAGTTAAATATTAAATTCATTAAACATAACCAAAGGAACAGGAAGAATTTAAACATTTAACAAAACAATAAAAACTAAATCATTTATTACCCATTTCTAAGGTAAGAAAATTTAACCCTTCCACTAAGATACTCATCATACATAGAAGACCAGATCATTCTTCACCATTACAGAAACAACCTAAAAACAAAAGACAAGATTAATAGAGGAGTTTAAAATAGAATAGTATCATTAACAATTACTACATAATATGTAGCAGGAAAGCAATTAAAAAATCTAGCTAATACTTCTTTAGAAAAAGAGTACATATCTAGTGGATGCATCAATATTTATGACCTAGTGTGGTCCACCAATATTGATAACATAGCAAAACATTCAAAAACTGCCCTTCTTTAAAAAAAATAAGATTTGATATTCAAAGCTACCTTCAAGTAGGGTATCTATAATAATAGTGGAAATATTTTATTTGTTAAAATTTAATAAGCCTCTATAAATATAAGTCTTATTTGTGATTCTAATTTACAGAATTGTCAATTTATAAAAAAAATATTTCTTAAAGAGATTATTCATGAACAAGAGGCATAGAAGTATTGTCCAAGTATTAAAGTATGATAGAAGTAAACTGCTAATTACAAATAGTTTTTTTTTTCACATTCTATTAAGAAGAAATGCAAAGGACTAAAATGGAGTTAATAATCTTTCTTAAAGAAATCTTTATATTTGATAATTTTTTAAAATATTCATAAAATCATTCCTTTATCTCATTCATTTAGTTTTGAAGTATTGCAATTTTGCACTAATTAGGAATTAATGAGGTAGTTAAGGAAGATGTTTATATAGATGGTTAATAAGTCATTTTCTCAAGCATACAAATTTATCTATTAAGTCCAAATAGCTAAGTTGTAAAACCCCAACCCTTTCTTTTTTCCTTAATTTTATTTATTTATTTGGTAATTATTATATGAATATAATGATTAATTATGTAATAATATATTGAATTTAATTTAGTTTAATTTATTTTAATGGAAATAATAATAATAATAATAATAAAAAGGGGTAAAAATTATTTAGGGATTTAATTGAAAATAATTTTGGGAAAAAAGGGTGAAAAATTGGGTTTCGGGGGTATTTTTGAAAGAAAAATTAAAAACCAGGGGTTAAAATGCAATTTAGAATTTTGCCACGTCAGCTGCCCGATCAGCAGCCCCGACCAACGAGGACGCACAGCGTGGCAGAGACGCTAACGCGGAGGCCACGCGAAAGGGGGACACGTGGGTGATCCGCGTGCACGCAATCGAATGGCTGAGATCCGTTCCCGCGCGCACGGATGACCCAGATCAAAAACGCGCACGGACGGCCCAGATTGAATCGCGCACGGACGGCCCAAATTGCATCATGATGAATGGTCCAGATTTATTTTCTATTTAATTGTGATGGACGGCTCAGATTAAAAGTGGATGGTTATAAATAATCTCATCCACACCCAAACCCTAACCCTAGTTGCCAAAGCCCCTCGCCGGAGAAGACAGCCCAACCGCCAGGGAGCTGACCGCCACCGCACCGGAGCAATTTCGGGCTGCCAAACGAGGTTAATTATTTTATGAATGGGTAAAGGGCATGTATTGGAAGGGAAAAAAAGAAAAAAAAAAGGTTGTAAATGGGCTGAAAAAATACAAAATAATAATTTATTCAGGATAAAACAAGAAAAAGGTAAAATATAATAAAATCTAATTTTTTATGAAAAATGATAATAATAAAATGAAAACACCTCCTTACAAAGATCCACTTAAGGACACCTCAATATCAATCAATGTATATGACCATTCACCATCAAACCCTTTTCTACTACTTATACCCTTTTTTTCTTTTCATCCTCCTACATATTTCTCAATCTATTTTGTCTTTCTCTGTGACGGCCCGCAGTTCTCCAACTGAGAAACTACACCGCCAAACACAACTGAACCAGAAAATACGATATAAAAATTTAAACTAAAATACCGTAAAAGCTTTTCATCCCTTATACAACATGTAACAAAATTTACATCATGAGGTTACAAAATCTGTAGAGTCCACAACTAGATTTCAACTGTAACGGCCCCAGAAATTCAAATGGAAATACATATAATAATCTGAGTGCGGAAGCGAAACAAAAGATTAAGGTTAATATCCCTTACACACTTAGGGCCACTGGTGGACCGAAAAAATATAAAAAACCTAAACTCACCAGCGGTGGGGCTCTCCGGTGTGGCGGCTCCTCCGGCTCACATTGCGGTTGGGTGTTTTGCTCCAGTCAACCTGTAAAGGAGGAAATGGTGATCACAATGATGGAAAAATCACATCGAACGGGAATCGAAAAGGGCCTCATTGGAGGCAAAAATTGAAACACCCTGCGGCGGTGCCGCTGAACATCAGCAGTATTTTTCGGCCAATTGGCTGATGCTTTTGCTCCGATTTAGCCATAGGTGGGTTTAGAATCAAATTATGAGCAAAGGGTAGAATTTTTACCTCATTTGGTGGCTGAAAATTACTCCGGTACGGCGGCAGGTGGCGGTGGTTGGCTCCCTAGCGGCTGGGCTGTCTTCTTCGGCGAGGGGCTCTAGCGGCTAGGGTTAGGGTTTGGGTGCGGATGGGGTTATTTATACCCATCCGCTTTTGATCTGAGCCGTCCATCACTTTTAATTTGGACCGTCTGATTGTGATTAAAAAGGGAGTGAATCTAGGCCGTTCATCGCGATTCAATCTGGGTCGTCCGTGCCCGATTCAATCTGGGCCGTCCGTGCGCGATGCAATTTGGGTCGTCCGTGCGCATTTTTTATCTGGGCCATCTGTGCGCGTTTTTGATCTGGGCCATCCGTGCGTGCAGGAACGGATCTCAGCCGTTCGATCGCGCGCAAGCAGATCACTCACGTGTCTCCCTCCCGTGTGGCCTCTCGCATCAGTGTCTCTGCCACCTGGCACGTCATGGTTGGTCAGGGCTGCTGACCGGGCAGCTGACGTGGCACAACTTTTCTAAATTACGTTTTGATCCCCAGTTTCTAATTTTTCTTTCAAAAATACCCCCAGAACCCAAATTTTCACCCCTTTTTCCCAAATTTGTTTTCAATTAAATTCTTAAACAATTTTTACCCCTTATTATTATTATTATTTGCATTAAAAGAAATTAAATTCAATTCAAGTCAATTAATACATAGTTTATATTTATATAGAATTAATAAAAAAAAATAATGAATATAGTTGGGTGTTACAACTCTTCCCCCCTTAAAAAGAAATTTGGTCCCTTAAATTTGCCTCTTCCTCTCGATCGAACAACTTGGGGTATTGGGCTCTAAAGTCTAATTCTAGCTCCCATATAGCCTCCCTTGGTGTGTGGTTCTGCCATACGACCTTTACAAAGGATATTTTCGGGTTGCGAATTAATTTGCTCTTTCGATCCGTAATACCGACTGGTACTTCCTCGTAGGATAAGTCCTCCTAGAGTGGGAGAGGTTCGTGGGCCAAGACATGTGAGGGGTCTGGGTTGTACTTGTGTAGCATGGACACATGAAACACATTGTGGACCTTGGAAAGCTCTGGAGGTAGTGCTAATCTGTAGGCAGTGGTACCAATCCTGTCTAAGACTTCAAATGGTCCAATAAATTAGGGGTTCAGTTTCCCCTCTTACTGAACCTACTAATTCTCTTGAAATGAGTGACCTTAAAGAGCACCCGGTCGCCTTTCTCAAATGCTAAATCTCTCCTCCGGCTGTTCACTTCTTATGTCTGCTCTGAGCCGTCTGAATGTTCTTCCTGATCTTAACTATCTTGGATGTAGTCTCTACCAGCTCCAGGCCGAACAATTTTCTATCGCCCACTTCTTCCCAACAAATCGGCGATCTGCATGGGCGCCTATATAATGCCTCATACGGAGCCATGCCAATGCTCACTTGGTAGTTATTGTTGTAGGCAAACTCTATCAGGGGTAGATGGTCGTCCCAATGGCCCTCAGAGTCAAGGACACAAGCTCGGAGTATATCCTCAAGTGTACGGATTGTCCTTTCTGACTATCCATCAGTCTTAGGGTGGAAGGCAATACTGAGGAACAGCTTCGTTCCCATGTCTTGCTGAAAACTACTCTAAAATCGAGAAGTGAACCTGGGGTCCCTGTCGGGCACCACTATCATTAGGACTCCATGCAATCTGACTATTTTCCGGATATACATTTTTGCCAACTTGTCCAAGGGATTGGTCATCCTGATGGCTAAGAAGTGGGAAGACTTGGTAAGCCAGTCAACAACTACCTAGATGGCGTCATGTCCTGAGCGTGCCTTACGTAACCCTGTCATGAACTCCATGGTGATATGTTCCCACTCCCACTCTGGGATCGGTAAAGGATGAAGTAACCCACCTGGGCGCTGATGCTCTGCCTTGACCTGCTAACATACCAAGCGTCTAGACACAAAGTCAGCTATGTCTATTTTCATCACATTCCACCAAAACCGGGGTCGTACGCTTTGGTACATTTTAGTGCTTCTGGGATGCATGACAAACTTTGAGCTATAGGCCTCTGTCATGATGTCTCTCTTTAACTTACTATCACCTAGAACACACACTCTGTCTTGAAATTAGAGTAACCCATCAGCGGAGACTCAGAATTCTGAACTAACTCCCTGTTCTGCATTGTTCTTGAGGGGTACGAGGACGAAATCAGCTGACTGAGTTTCCCTTATTCTCTGGATTAACTCAAACTGGACGGTCAGATGGCCCAAACATGTGACTCTCCTCAAGTCCTAAGTCGAACCTGTTGTGTGGCCCCAATTTGCCTGCATTTTGAGACCATCAAATGGGCTAAGATACCTGCACTTTTTCTGTTGAGTGCATCGGCTACTACGTTGTCCTTACACGGATGGTACAAGATGTCACAATCATAGTCCTTAAGAAGTTCTATCCACCTTCTCTGACGCATGTTGAGATCCTTCTGAGTGAATATGTGTTTCAAACTCTTATGATCGATATAAATTTGAAAGGTCTCTCTATATAAATAATGGCGCCAAGTCTTCAAGGTGTGTATGATTGCAGCAAGCTCTAAGTTATGGGTGGGATAATTTTTCTCATGACTCATTAACTGTCTGGACCCATAGGTTGACCTTTCTATGCTGCATTAAAACACAACCAAGGCCTAGATAGGAGGCATAACTGTAAACTGTATATCCCCCCGATCCACTCGGTAAAGCCAGCACAGGTGCAGTAGTCAGCCGCTTCTTTAGTTCTGAAAAACTTCTTTCATAGTTCTCATTCCACTCAAACTTGGCATTCTTCTTTATGAGTCGGGTTATGGGAGTAGTTAGACTAGAAAATCCTTCAACGAACCTACGGTAATAGCCCGTCATTCCCGGAAAGCTACGGATTTCTTTAATTGATGTCAATTTCTCCCAGCCGAGCACCGCTTCAACCTTTTTAGGATTCACCGATACTCCATCCTTTGATATAATGTGTCCTAGGAAGGTGGTCTGCTCAAGCTAGAATCTACACTTACTCAACTTTGCATACAGCTTCTTTTTCCTGAGAACCTGCAAAACCTGAGCTAGTGGTGAGCATGTTCCTCTCTGCTTTTTGAATAGACCAGGATGTCATCAATGAACACGATAACAAATTGATCTAAGAATTGTCTGAAGACCCTGTTCATCAGATCCATGAAGATGGTTGGGGCGTTGGTTAGCTCAAATGGCATGACCAGGAACTCATAGTGTCCGTACTTTGTTCGAAAAGTCGTCTTGGGGATGTCTTTTGTCCTTATTTTCACCTGATGGTAACCTGATCGCAAGTCTATTTTGGAGAAGACCTACGCACCCTGCAACTGATCGAAGAGGTCATCAATCTTGGGAAGGGGATACTTGTTCTTGATTGTGACCCTGTTCAACCCTCTGTAATCAATACAAAGTCTCAACATTCCATCTCCCTTTCTGGCAAAAGTAACTCCGGCACCCCAAGGGGACACACTATTTCTGATAAAACCACTGTCTTGTAATTCAGTGATCTGTTTCATCAGCTCCTCCATCTCAATGCGGCTCATGCAGTAAGGAGCAACCGAGATAGGCTGGGTGCCTGGCTGTAGATCTATGGTGAACTCGATTTCCCTATCCACTGACAGTCTGGGTACTTCATCCGGAAACACATCTGAAAAGTCTCAGACTACCGGAATCTCTTGAATACAATTCTCTTTCTTGGGTTTGCCTAATTAGAGAAAATAGCAAGGTTAAGGTACTCGACAAATAAGAAAACTTGCAATCAAGGAATAAGTATTAAATGATTTTATTAATTTGTAAATGGCTCCTCATTAGGAGGATTAAATACAATCTTCTTGTTAAAACAATCTACGGTCGCGTGATACGCCGCTAGCCAATTCATCCCTAAGATTACATCAAAATCCCCTGTGTCTAATTCTATTAAGTCTACACTCAGTTTCCTATTTGCTATCTCCACGGTACAAGCCCTGTAGACAACTTCTCCCAATAGTATTACACTTCCAATAGTAGACACAAATAACATTGAATCAAGTTCATCAGGTAAAACATTAAAATTGGATGCAAAAACAGGTGAAACAAATGAATGCGATGCACTAGTGTCAATCAAAACATGAATAAGATGGTTACAGATAGTATACATACCCTGTACCACATCCAGGTCAGCTTCGGCATCCTGCTGGGTGAGGTTGTAAGCCCTGCACTGGATAGGAGGTCTTCCCTAATTCTGGTTCCTTGGGCACTCTCTCGCATAGTGTTGGGCACTACCACATATGCGACAGGTGTTGTTGAGGCGGTAGCATGGTCGGTCCCCGTGATCCTTGTCGCAATGCTGACATATCTTACCACGTCCTGCTACTGGAGCCTGAGGGGAAGCCTGGATCACCGATCTGGGCCTCTTGTTTTGTTAGACAGCGCAGTAGGTGTTGGTCTGCGGGGTGGAGCTGAGGGTCTGTGGTTCCCTGCTGATTGAGGGAGGGTGTGGAGGCTCCTCTCCACTAACTGTGCCTTGGCCAGAACGGACGAGTAATTCCTGAGCTCCAGTACAAATAAATGCTGCTTTATTTCTAGGCGGAGGCCCCACTGGAACCTCTTAGCCTTCCTGCCCTCATCCATTAACGTCTCAGGGGAGTATCAGCCAAACTCCAAGAACTTATGAGTATATTCTGACACCGTCATGTTCCCCTGGACCAACTGGACAAACTCCATCTCCTTCAGATGTCGGATGTGCTCTGGGAAGTACTCTGCATGAAAGGCTACTAGGAGCTGTTCCCAAGTAACTGGAACAGGCAGGGTGGTCTGCTACTCCCACTAGCATGTAGGTAGCAAGGGTGACCCTCTACTCGGGAGTCACCCCTAGGGTCTTGAAGGCCTTCTCCGTCTCTACCAACCAGTACTGGGTATCTTCAAAAGAGGATTCCCCTGCAAAAGTAGATGGGTTCAGTCTCCTGTACCATTCTATATAGCCTGGGTCAATCATGGAAGGAGTTGGGGCCCGCAGAAGAGGGACTGGGCCAGGCTGAGGATAAACTGTGGGGCCTTGTGGTGGTACTTGCTGATATGGTTGGGGCACTGGATTATACTGTGGCAGTGCCAGGCAGTACTGTGGCTGGGGCACAGGATTATACTGCGGCGGTGGCACCGTGTGGTACTGTGGAGGAGCAGGGTCGTATCGAGGTGGCTCAAGATCCTCTCGCTGCAGTGGTGGCTCAACCTGTTGTAGTGGGGGAGGGTCAGGTAGCTCCCTCATCTCCTCTCGGCCCTGCTGGGCCGCAATGAGTCTTTCTAACATCTTAAATATCCTGTCCACGTCTTCCCTGAGCGAACCCTCCCGGGCTGCCCGGTTTAGTGGGGGTCATCCTCTTCTCATCTCTTTATACCTGCATTTCACAAGGAAGAGTTGAGTGATAATTCATTGTTTGGTGTTTCTCTAAGTATTATTGTGTAAGGGACGGGTCCGAGGAACGCGGCTCTGATACCAACTGTAACGGCCCCATAAATTCAAAAGGAAATACGTATAATAATCTGAGTGCAGAAGCAAAACAAAAGATTAAGGTTAACATCCCTTACACAATAACTTAAAAGTACTAAACAATATCACGGAATAAGTTCTCTAAAAGAAACACGAGAAATGAGAAAAATAAAAGAAACTATAAAGCATCTAGCATCTACTCGCCGTCTTCTTGTGGATCGGGCTCGGGAACGAGGTTCTCCTAATCTGAAATGGTTAAATAAGGAATGAGCTACAATAGCCGAGTAAGGACATCACACTATATCACCGTCACATAAGCAAAGGTTGGTAGAAACCAAAAACAACCAATGGAGCACAAATTTTAAACCAATACAATTATTTAAAATAAAACACTTACCCTTTTTTCTTACCCTTGGAGAACTTGTGAAAACAACTTATAAAGACAATGACATCATACAAATCACAATTTCATGCATAATCAGTAACATAAAACATATCATAAATTTGTATTCATTAACAATAACTGATTGTCACTGTTTCTCATTTTCACCAGCCACTAATATCCATGGGGATCCATAGGGGTATCCCCGCTACACGTGAACCCTTCTTCTTAACAGTCTTAATTCTAGGGCCTACAAAAAGCTATATATTGATTATTAGATACCTTTTTTTTTTTACCAAAATAACTTTAATAATTACTAAATGACTCACTTACATTTCTTTCTAATTACTCAACTTAGCTAAAATTAATCATAAATCAAAGTTAATGAAGTAGTAAAAATAATGGGTTTTTAAGAATTTACCTTCAATAGGTTCGGTATTCCCAAAAAAGACGCACCCAGCTTTACCATAGGAAGTAGTTGGCTCGGCATGAACCCCATGGTCATTAATGCGGTAGCCCAAAATGGTATCAGGTTACGATTCTCTGCACATTCTAACTATCACTCCAATTTTTTTCTCATTCACAACTAGAATACGCATGTCATTAAAGATGAGTAAAAATCAAAACGCTACAAAACAAAAGAGAAATTATTTTACCTTCAAATCTGGGGTCCATGGACACTAGAGCCACCATGCACCACCACGCCGTCACTAGAATAGTTAGTTCACGCCTATGCACGCACCAATAATAGATCTAGCCATGCCATGCTTCTTTCTTCTCTTTTTTTTTCTCTCCTTTTTTTTCTTTCTTTTTTTTCTTTGTCATCTCTTTTTTTTCCCTTTTTTTTTCCCTTTTTTTTCTTTTTTTTTCTTTTTTTTTCTTCCTTCTTCTTCTCTACGACTGTTTCCTTTCTCCTCCTCTGTGTCCATCATGGCCACCGTATCAGACTCCTCTGTTCAACAAAACCACTACACGCGAAGTCCCTTCTTCCCAGCCACACACATCGCACACTTTCTCCTCCACAAGATCGCAACACATTATGTCAGTTATTCAAATTCACTTCCTATCTCGGCCTCACTAACCCTCAGTTTTACACTGCCCACCATGGTCATTGCACCTTCTTTCTTTTCTTTTCTCTTATTCTTCTTCCTCTTCCTCCTTCTCTTCCTCCCCATCTTCCTCTTTCTCTTCCTCTTCCCTTTCCTCTTCCTCTTCTTCTTCTTCTTCTTCTTCTTCTTCTTCTTCTTCTTCTTCTTCTTATTGTTCTTCTTCTTTTTCTTGTTCTTCTACTTCTTTTTCTTCTCTTTCTCCCTTTCCATCTCTTTTTTCTCCTTTTCCTTCTTCTCCTTCTCCTTCTTCTTATGCTCGACGATCTCCCCTTCTCTATCTTTCTTTCCCGATCGAACACTTTTCTCTCACTCTCTTCTTCTTGTGATGTCTCCCAACTGCCATATCTTCCACCTTCATAACGACCACTCACTCCTCCACCTCACGCAGCGAAGGCTCCTCCCCTCTCTCTTCTCTCTTGGCCCCGATGTCGCTTGGGCTTCCCTAGCAACTAGGGTTCTTCTTTCCTCTCCAAAAGCTGAAAATGAAGCTCTTATATGGGTTTTTAGAAGTCGTCGGATATGCAAGACAAATCTAGACTGTACGTTTTCAGATCTTGCCATGTGTACGCACACGTGGCCAAACGGCCTGGCCCCCGTTGACACCTCACCTGCTGAGGCGTCCGACACTTCTAAAATTACATTGTGGCCCTATTTGTTATTTATTATCATTTAGGCCGCTATTATTCATAAAATTTCACCAAAATTTAATTGTTTTGTTCATTTAAACCCCTAAACTTTAATTCATATAATTTTATGATTAATTTAATTTTTAAATATATTTTTTCAAGTCTATAAAATTACGGGTGTTACATTCTCAATCTCTCTCAATAAGATGTCGATTCCATCTGAAACTGAGAGCCTAAAACTCATTGGTTGGGAGGTCTAACCGCTCCTAGAAAAAGGTGAAAAAGGAGTTACTACATATCAAAATTCAATCGGAAAAAGAATGGAATGGTTCAATATTACTGATCAAGTATATAAATTTATCGGGGTAAGTTCTAGATTATACAGATATGTGAAAGGTTCGATGGTTTTCTATTTTGAGAATTTATTAAAAGGTTCCATCTTGAAATAGAAAATAATGAAGGAGTTTAGAGAGATGGTAAAATAAGAAGAAAAAGAGAAGGAAGCTCGTCAAGCTGCACAGGCAGATCAATTAGCTGTAGAAGGGATTAATATTACGGGAGAGGCTAAGCCTGCTATTCCTATTTCTTTCAAGAGATCAGGTGAACAAGATGTTCACCTTTTTGAATCTACTCAAATGGTCCTTCCACGATCTCTCTATCTCTCTCTCTCTATATATATATATCATAATATATAATAGTTTATAGGGGAATCAATATAAATACAAAAGGCTAAGTAAATGTCCAGCAGCTGGAACAACTATAGTTTCCTTTCGTCTTCAAGAGGACCTCCAAGCTATAGCTGATAATATTGATCTTATTAGTAAAATTTTCATCCCTTAACTCTCTAAGATTGAATTTTAGGTCAAATGACTTTTGTTAATGGTTAATTTTCTTATTTATAGGACACTCTGGAGCATCTCCTTCGGCCCAATACAAATCGTAGATATACAATCCAACAAAGGACTGAAGGCTAAATGTGACAACCCGCAGTTCCCTAATGAGAAACCACGTCGCCAAATATAACTGAACCAGAAGATACAACATAAAATTTGAACATAAAACTACAACAAAAGCTATTCATCCCTTGTACAATATAATTTACATCATGAGGTTACCCAAAACTGTAGAGTCCACAACTGGACTAAAACTCACCAAATGAAAACTAAACATAAAATTCTAGTTTTGGCTCTATAAATTATCTACATTGACCTTATCTAAAAAATATTAAAATTTGAATGAAATGAGCAAAACAATGAGCTCAGTAAGTATATCGAATAGACTACACCCTTGGCATGCGATATATCCACATACAGTCACTCATAAATGTAAAACTTTTCTTTCCCTTTATATTTGAAAACCATGAAATGTAGCGATATTTCATTTCCTATCTCATCTCTCATTGTTACCCTAACTTCCTTTTTATCTACTCTTTTCCCCTCACTATTCCCCTTTATTAGTTATCTTTCAAAATTCCTCTTTCTCATTATTTCCTCATTATCCCCCTAATTTCTTTCCTTTCTTAGTTCCCTAATTGTAACCACTCATATCGCACACTATTATCACATCACATCTAGTTCCAAAACCATACTCATCATTAGTTTCTCTCTAATCCATACTTATCTCACAAATCCACATATTAGAATTTCTTATAAATTTCTAGTCAAATCGAGACATCTGTAATCCCTCAGCAAGTATTTTCGATTCTCAATTTGCCCCAACATAAATCATCAAATTAAAGTTATTAAATTTTCTTTGAGATTGAACGGTTGTATTCGTTATCCAGTTGGTACCATTATGGGATTAGGATTTTCACTATTACAAGGGGATGCACACACAATGATCACAACAGTCCGTCGCCAGGTGACCCATAACATAACACACACCCCAACCATGTCTAGAAGGGTTTCTATCCATCCAAGGATAGGGTTCACCACACCGTTGAATTTTAGCCATACCAATCTTAAACGAGTTATCTCTAAATTTTCACTTCTTCTAAGTTTTTGTTTTATTTTGTTTTTCTTCCTATTCTAGTTAAGATTGACATTATTTATTTATGTATTTCTAACAAACTAATTATGTCCTCTAGAGATTTTGTACACTTTCTTAGTTAACCTTACTCTATATCTCACACTATTCTAATTCTCTCAATTTTTCTTTTTTCTATCTGTATAAAAGTCACTAACTCCCCTTAATCATACACTTTCCTGTTTATTGTAATTTATCTAGTTATCATTTTGTATATTATTCATGTTTTAATGTTTTTATTATTTTTAATTTTTTAGTTTTATTAGTTTTATTTAGAATCCCTAATTTGATCTAAGAATATGCATTTCTTTTTGTCGATCTTATTTTATCTGTGAGAATTATTTTATGTGTTCATGATCTTATTGGTGAATTTGCACTATTATTAATTTTCTACTCAGACTATTCAACTTATCATACCATCAACCATCAACCATCAACAATACAGTATTTAGACCATGCAATCTTCATTCAACAATCAAACAACAAGCAAATGAAAAATTAAAATATTCAGTATCACCATTTTCCAATTTCTTCCACTTAGTTGATTATCAATCTTGAATTCTCAATTTTATAAACCTTACTCAAAACTTAATTAGGTTTTTGGTTGAAAACATTTTTGAAAACATGCGAATGTGGCTTCGGGATAACTACTAGATATACTTACCTTCTCGGACGACTAAGGCATCGATTTACACTCCTTTACACTCTCCCCAATTCCATGGCCTACGTGAAGTTATATATCGATTATTAGATACCTTTGTTTTTACTGAAATAACTTTATAATTATTAATAACTCACCTAGATTTATAAGTCTAATTACTCAACTTACCTAAAATCAATCCAAAATCTAACTTAATGAATTAACATGAATATATGGATTTTTTAGAATTTACCTTCAATATGTTCAGTATTCCCGAAAGAGATACACCCCGCTTTGCCGTAGGAAGTAGTTGGCTCGGCATGAACCCCATGGTCATCAATGCGGTAACCTAAAATGGTATCGGGTTACAATTTTCTCCACCTCCCGACTACCACTCTAATGTTTTCATCATTCACAATTGGAATACGCATGTCATTAAAGATGAGTAATAATCGAAATGCTACGAAACAAAAGGGAAATGATTTTACCTTCAAATCCAGTGCCCCCGGACGCTGGAGCCACCACGCACCACCACGTGCATCACCAAAATAGTCACGCACTACTGCACGTGCCACTATGATTAGTTCGTGCCTCCGCACGCACCAATAGTAGATCAAGCCATGCTCCATCTCTTTCTTCTCTTTTTTTTTCCTTCTCTCTATTTTTTGTTTTTTTTTTTCATCTCTTCTTCCCCCTCCTTTTTTTCTTTTTTTTTTGTTTGTTTGTCTTTCTTTTTCTTTTATTTTCTTATTTTTTCTTTTTTCTTCTCTTTTCTTTCTTTTTTTTTCCTTTTTCTTCCCTGTGGCTTTTTCATCTCTCCTCCACCGTGTCCACTATTGACACCGTATCAGATTCCTCTCTTCTGCGAAATCACCGCATGCGAAGTCCCTTCTTCCCAGCCACAAACGTCATGCACTTCTCTCTTTTGTAGGATCATTGCACATCGCATCGGTTGTTCAAATCTTCTTCCTCTCTCGACTTCACTAACCCTCGACCGTACACCATGCACCATGGTCGTCACACCTCCTTTATTTTCCCTTTTCTTCTTATTCTTCTTTTTTTCCTTGTTTTTCCCCTTCTTCTCATTCTTCTTCTTCTTCCCCTTCTTCTTATTCTCCTTCTTTCCCTTCTACTTCTTCTTCTTTTGCCCTATGATCTACCCTTCTCTCTCTTCCTTTTTCCACCGTATGCCTCTCTCTCTATCTCTTCTTCCCCTCTCTCTTGTCTCTTGGCCCCGATGCTGCATTGACTTCCCTAACGGCTAGGTTTTTTTCCCTCTCCAAGAGCTAAAAATAAAGCTCTTATATCAGCTTTTGAGAGCTGTCAGATCTGTAAGATAGATCTGGGCCATATATTTTTAGATCTCGCCATGTGTATGCACACGTGGCTGAGTGACCTGGCCCACCCTAACACTTCACCTACCGAGGTGTCCTGCATTTTTAAAATTACATTTAGGTCCTATTTTTGGTATATATTATCATTTAGGTCCTTATTATTCATAAAATATCAACAAAATTTAATTTTTCTTCATTTAAACCTCTAAAATTTTAATTCATATAATTTTATGCTTAATTAAAATTTTAAATATAACTTTTTTCAAGTCTACAAAATTGTTGTTGTTACACTGAATGGCTGAGAAACAGTAAAGGGATACTAAAATGTATGATATAATAAGTCCCTTTTAGTTTTTCCAAGTTAACAAATTGACTTTTTAGAGTACTATATTTAGATGGAAATAGAAAAAAAAAAAGCTTGATAATATTTATATTCTAGTGGGACTGCAGTACTATATTCATAAGGAATCTAAGGGCTTATTTCGATCGATTATCAAGGTAACTAAATTTATACTCTATGAAATCAACCCGAATAAACCAATTCTGAAACTAAGGTAGAAGAACACAAAAGAAGAGATTAGTTTTGTAGTGCCACTAGGAGAAAGGAAAAAGGTGGGAAGGGCAAGAAAGAATAAGGAGAATAGGGAACAAGGGAGTACCCCAATGAAGAGGAAGGTTGGCATTCCAAGGGAGGTGGTCGATGGAGAATAAAGCACTTCTTCTTCTATTTGTTGGTTTTTAGTATATATATATATATACATATATATGTCTTGGAAACATTCAATTCATGAGCACATTATAGTATTAAAATATTTTATCTCAAGTCTCTTTTTTTATTATAGGTGCCTTTGGTAAGGAAATCTTGTAACAAAATGGAGAAAGAAGTGAATGCTTTAGTGAGTGAAGTATAAATGTTTACATTTATATATATTTATATATATGTATGTGTAATAGTATAAATTTTTACAGGTATTAATATAAGAGGAACAGTTGAATGAGGTAAATAAATTAATATAAAAGATTGAAATTAATAGTTTTATTTTGGAGCAGATATTAGAATTACGTTGCTTTGTGTTGTTCTATAGATGGTGAAGTGTCTAATATAAAATTATAATGTAATAATTAGTTATTTTTAGGTGGATATAAAAGAAAATTATACTGACTTAATTTTTTGGTACTTATAGATGATGGAGGAGATCTTCATAGAGGAAAAGGGAAAAGGGATAGAAGAGAAGATTGATCTCATTGATGAGGTAATTAAGAAGAGATTACTAATCACAAATTATATAGATGAATAAACTTTATTTGTTGTTTGTTTAGGTGATGAAATATTTTCAACAGATACTGTAACTTAAACCAAAAGAAATATTAAAATATCATAGGTGAGTAGTGTTTAATAAGTATTTAAATTGACTTATCATAAATTTACAAATACTAAAATTATTGTTGTTCAGGCAAAAAAAGGAAATGTGGAGAAGTACAACTTAAGTTACAAGTCTAGAGGTGTATCAAGGAGTGAGATACCAGAGAAGTTTTTCATGATGATGTCTCAACAATTAAATATGTGTCGTAATCAATGAAAAAGGTAACAAGGGAAAGAATGATGAGGAGGAACATAAGATATAAATTGGTGGTGTTTGTGAAAACAATGAAGATGTTGTAGTCACTATTAACTCTCAATTTATTAGCTATTATGATATTTATATATGATAGTAGAACTTTCTTGCTACAATTATAGTTTAGATAATACAGTTATATTTCAACATGGTGGTAGAAAGTTAAATGACAACTTTTTTAACTTTTGTAACAAATCGTTCAATATACTCTAATTGCATAATAATAGGTGTAAATCTAGTGAACTAGGTTATCGACCAAAAGCTAATTACCAAAAATCCAAAAAAATCATGAAACAGTGTCGAACTCAGATAAAAAATAAAATAAGCAAATTTGATAAATGGACTCGTTGTAAATGTAGAGATTAATGCCACAATAACATTGCAACTAGGAAATCTTTCCATCCCAAAAACATTATTAACCAAAATGAATGAGGACTATAAATTATAAAGATAAATAGATTTAAAATTGGATAGATATGTATTGGCTCTACTGATATCCTTTCATCTCAAACACATAAGAAGTAAAAACTATAATCCATCACATGCAAGGACAAAATCAAGTGTGTAGCACAAGAAGTAAAAACTAATTCTGACAGAGCATTGAAAATGGAGAAATATCAGTGAAGCCAATAGGTAAAACAGAGAGAAAAGTGAGCAAGAGAGTCAAAATGAAGCAGGGATTATTCCAACACACTCTCTTACTTAAGAGAAACTTAACAGAACTGCCAAAAATTAAACAAAAGAACAAAAACTGTATTTAAGAAAGTAAAAATTTCCACATGCCTTGCAAGCCTTTATATATAAAAAACTAAAGAACAAACACTATATGATAATTTTAAGTCAATTTTATTCTTTTTCTATTTCCAAATACAAGCATATTAAGAGTTAAAATCTGTGTAGTTTTTTAATTTTAAAAGAAACTTCATCAGAAAGTATATTAATGTAGACTTTTCTTATCTTTTAATTTTCTTTTAATCTTAATTATAAAACTAAGAAGTAGACAAGACAATGTGTATGTGTCTGCATGCATTTATCTCTATATCTATGTATATGCATGCGTTTATATATTTATATATATTCATGCACATCATATGTCTATTTATTGGACCTTTTAAATTTAAAATTTTATCTTATAATTGACAAGTTAATGAATTATTATATTTGTTAGTTCTTTAATATTTTTTTTTTAATTTAGTCAATAAAAGAAAAGAAATTTATACTAATTTAGTTATCAAAGATTTTGTTAATTGTTAATTAACAATAATAATGTATATTCAATTTATGTTATCACAATTAATTTTTTTTAATGTAAATTGTCTAAAACCATTAACGTCACAATAATAATTTTATTGTATGTATATTTCGATCTATGTTCTATTATTAATTTTTTTAGATTTGTGTTTATGTATGTATAATTTTATCTTATTCTATGAGTTAATTAAGAATTATGTAATCACTAAATAATTTCATGATTGTTTATTATGTCAACCCATATATTACTCTCTAATCATTTTGACTTGTGTTTATATCTATATCCAGGAGTTTAATTTAATTTAATTTATTTTGTTATTATATTTTAGCGTATACATACCAAGGTTGCAAAAATAAAAATTAGATTGAGTTTCATTTTATTTAGATTCTGGCATAAAAAATAATGGTATTGTATAATAGATTAGTCATAACATGCTACACAATATACTAGAGATGTGACCAATTATCCCAAAAGCTCATTTATTTGACTATTTTCTTAATTAACTACTCATAATTTTTAAAATAATTATTTTCTCATACACACAATTAATCTACATAGTAAAGGCATATGTAAGTTGTAATTGAAATACAAACCTCATTAAAGTAGATGTGATGATGACTTCTCATCTAGTAAAATAGATACTGATAAAAAAATTGAAGGTGTGTTGAAAATTTTATTTATGTAAAAACTAATTATTTTTTATTACTAAAAGTCATTTCTACAATATATTTGCAAGTAGTTGATGGTGATTTCTAATAAACCAAATATAAGTACAGATTTAACACTTCTTTCATATGAGAAAACTAAAAATCAATAAGAACCTTATGAGATGACTTGTATTTCTTTACTACATAATATTTTCCACAGATATAATAGTTTTAGAAATTTAAATAAATATTTTGATTAAGGTGAACATATTCAAAAACTAAAAATAAAAACTAATAGACATTGAACAAGTTAAAAAACTGTATTTACAATATAAATATATATTAAATGTTTTTAAAATTTTATTAGTAGAATGTTAAATGTATGTGAATGATACTCTTTATAATAAAAACAAATAAAAGAAAGAAATATTATTTCAATTTTGTTCGAGATATTTACAAAAAAAAATTTTTAATTATCAGTAAATGCAGACATGAATATATTAAAATATTAAAAACCTATGTAGATATAATATAAGGTTTAGTGGGTTTAAATTAAAGTACAACTAAATTCACAAAATTAATAGTCATTAAATAAATATAGATTTTTATAATAGCAATGATTTTATTGGTGGGAAAAGGGCACTGATCGAATGCATATGGTCATCCACCATTAAGCCCTTTTCTACTACTTACACCTTTTTGCTTTCTTCATCCCCTAATGTACATTTCTCTCTTTTTCTATCTCCCTCAATCTCTCTCTCTCAATCTCTCTCTTGTCTAGTATTTGAATTTAGTAATATGTTGCCAATTTCATATGTCATTGAGAGCCTAAAACTCACTAGTTCAAGGATCCAACCACATGCAAAAAAGAGAAACGGAGCTACTGCAAGTCAGAATTCAATTGAAAAAAGAGTGGAATAGTTCAATATCACTGATTGAGTACGAAAATTCATCAGGGTAATCCAATTAAAAAAAATCCCAATTATAAATATTGGTCCAAATAAAGGCAAAATGTTTATAGAGAAGGAATGCTAAATAATTATAAGGAAAACAAAATTTTGTCTAGATAACTAAATTGATTAATGCAAAATATTTCTTACATTTTCTTGTCTACTTGTAGTAATATAAATCCAATATAATCTATTTTTGCATGTATCCTCGTAACTAAAAATGTATTTTCAAAATTTTTTAATTGATTTTATTTTAGTTCAATATTATTTTAGAGTAGATAAGTATTTTTCTCAAGTATAATTCACCTATTATACCCATGTAAATATAGTGCATAAAAGTATGTGGTTAGCTAAATTTTTTTAAATATGATCAACTACTTTTTCAAAAGAAAATCTAAATTGAAATAATTATAAATTAATTACCCAAATTAAAATATCACTTTCACATTTTTAGCGAATAAAAAAATATCAAAATATATATTTCTATCTCAAATGTACACATGCTTTGCAAGCATTTGTGCGTAAGAAACCTAATAACAATCATTTTAGGTAAATTAAACACTGAGATTTTATTTTTGGATTTTCCACCATCAGATTCTAGACCCTTCTTTTATCTCTTCCTTGATTATGGATACAAACTCAATGACCTTGCTAGTTAATTGAAATTTTGAGTTAAATAGTTTTAAATTTAATTAAATTTTAAAAAGGATTTAGAATCAAGCACGAAATAAACAAGGATTTAGAATCTGATGATGGAAAATGCAGAGGTGAAAGGTTAAGAACAAGATGATTGAGTGACCTAGTAATGGTAGTTAATTCCCCTTTCCTCACCCCTTCGGCCTCACTTCAAGTCTACCTTTGAAGAATATGGATACTTTTAAGCTTCATGGATTGTGAGAATTCACTCTTTGAATTGTCTGGAGATGGAGATAGTTTTAGTAGGTTTAGATCTTTGCCTCCTCTAAAGTTTAAGAAGTTGAAAGATGCAGAGGACAAGCTGATGAGAAGATTAATAAAAGAAGTGGAGAAGAAGTCTATTAATGGAGAAGGTTTAGATCAAGGTTAACAAAGCTTAAAATGATCCAACAATGGCAGTGGAAGAAATGGAGCATTTTTTTTTTGAAATTCATTATGAAAAATAATAGGGGAAAAAAATCATAATCATCATCAAAACTTACTACAGTTTCGTTTGGGTTCTTTAACTACAAGTTTCAAACTTATAAACCAGAAACCCTCTGTGTATTAGTTTTTCAAGTTTTTGTAGGTTTAAAATTGAACTTCTTTTTTAATATTTTAAAAGTTTCAAATCTCATTATTATTTTCACTGTCATTTTTCAATTATTAACTAATTTATAGATGTTGGTTGCATTGATGGCATTAGACCTAATCCAGGTCTTGGAACAACCCCAGCAGTAGATGTTGACATAAACCTAAGAGTTGTGGAGTGGGAGCAATAACTTGTGACATTTTAGGACTAGGAACTTGGCCGATTTAAGAAGGAACAGGTCCTACGGAAGAAGGTGCAGGTGGTATAGGATATGTAAGTTTGGCAGTTCTTTGAGTAGAAATGCAAAATATTTCAGCATACAGTTACAACATGATATTCATACCTTCTAATAGGAAAAAAAAGTATAGATTACAGACAAGATATAATTAAGAACCCAAATTTGGCTACTGATACTGATAAGCATTTCTTAGCCCCAGGGGAGTTGAAGGAATAAAGGTTGTTCTCATGGTTGACTGAGTGCCAACAGAAACAGGAGTAGGAGCGAGGACAAAATAAATCAATGCATAAAAAAGCATATTTCACATTAACTAAAACAACCTTATCCTATGAAAAAAAATTATCAAAAGATGATCAAAGGCTAGCACTTGGATAAAGGAAAACTAAAGAAATTTTTAATTTTCTAAATGCAAAAATGGGGATTACTTTGGATGTTCACCTTCTTTAGTTCTAAAAGTAAATATCTGGGTGGTTTAGAATGAGAGAAATAGAAGGATTTTTGATGGGGTTGAAGATGTAAATTGTTTTAATATTCTTAAAAATAGATGGTTCCTAACCCTTGGTTTTTGGTTATGGGGTCACCATCTTTGCTCTAAGGAGAATTTAGTGGAATTTGTTGATATTTGTAAATTTTATACATGCATGGCATCCCCTTGGTGCATATTAATACAATTTATACTTTATATTTATATATATATAGATAGATTCACTAATCATGGTCCACACAGGAAATTATTGGAGGGAAATCTCATTCACCTATATACTACACCATAGACTAAACGACACCCAACACAAATGAATTATAAGCCTATACACATCATATGAAGCCCAAACACACGTTCGAAACTGTAACACTCTGCCTATCACTGTGCTAAAATGATTAGAAAACTCTATTTATTTGGGCCTTTGGTCACTTTAAACTTAAGTTAATTTACACTGTTTAACATTTCTTGAGATTCATGATTTTGATATATTTTTTATTCATATTTATTAATTTATTTTTCTATTATTATTATTATTATTTTTTTTTATTTCAAAGGAAAAAATTTAAAAAAAAAATTGAAAAACAACAAAATGAGAGAAAACCAATTCGCGGGAAAAATCCCACACGGGTGTTGGGCATTGTGCGCGCGCATGCATGTAAAGTTGCCGTGGGGGTGCGCATAGCGGGCATGACCCATCTGCATGTTTGCGCGCATGGGACGTGCACACAGCACACATGTCTCCTCCGTGCCCACGACGTGGGGTCAGGACCTGTGCCCATGTCCTATTGCGCCCAGGCAGGCTGTCCGCGCATCACTTCGTAATGTACGGCATCGTCTGTGCAGTAGGCCTACGCAGACAGGCCTTGTGCGCCAAGGACCTGCGTGCAGTAAGTTGCATGCGCAGCCGCCAGCACATCAAGGCCTTGCGTGCACAACAGGAGGCCTGTGTACATGCAGGCTAACTTGCAGCATTTCAGCCAGGCAATGCCACCTCGAGTAGTCCAATACTGCTGCCTTGGGTGGCGCGCTACCACCACTGATAAAAGAAATTTCTCCCTTGTTTTTCGTGCTAAGAATATTTTTTTCCTCTCCCTTCACTGGATTTTTGCCACTTGGCGTGAATCCAACAGTTTCAAAATTTTATAAATTGCACTTCCCCTTTCCCTTCATCTCCATGCTTCCATTTCTTTAATTTTTCAAGATTTAGAGAGAGAGAGGGAGAGTAAAATAGTGAGAGAAGAAGAGAAGGAAAGGAAACAGTGAAGAAGAAAATATCAAGGTTTCGGTAAAGAATCTAATATTACTTTCAACGTCTTAAGGAGTATTTTAGACAAGTAATTTTAATATGATTATTATTTTATTTCTTTTGCATGCCTCTGTGTTTAAATGAGTCGAATTGTTTTGATTTTCGATCATGCTATGTGAGTTACTGACACTTGATGAATTTTCATGTAATAAATATAATATGTAGTCCATAATAATAAAATAAAAAGAGAAAAGAAAAGAAAAAAGTGAAATGAAGCCTGTGTGGTCCAAAGTATATCTGTATTAACATGCATATTGCATCAAGTGTCTCATTAGACTTTTTATCTCTTAGGGATATATGTTCCTCTTACCCTTTGGGGTATCTATTCCCCTTACCCTTCGAGACATCTGTTTCCCCCTCCCCTATCTGGTCTAGAAAGACATAAGAGAATCGCTCCCATTGGATGAAGAGTGCCCTCTGACGAGAGTGGTATTGCACTATCTGTAGGGGTCACTCGTGGCTAAGTAATATCGTGACTATAGATATCTGTTATGACCATTATGATTGGTATGATCGTGGTCATAGATCGTACCATGGTTTGGCCAGCCAGAAGTGGGCCTGAGCTAATTGCCATATATTTATCTGATCTAGTCATTCCACTTGGGTAGTTGCCCTTAGAGATGGAAGTTTGTAATGACTTCGTGAAGAATGACACAAAATATCTGTGCATTTCGTGATTTATTTTATTTTCTCTATTATTTGGCATGATATGTTTATATTTAATTTTTTGTGCTAACATACTATTTTGATATTAAACTGAGGGGTATCTGTTCCCCTTGCCCTTTGGGGTATCTATTTCTCCCTTCCCTATCTGGTCTGGAAAGATGTAAAAGGATCGCTCTTAGTGGATGACAGCGTGCCCTCTAATGAGAGTGGTATCACACTATCTGTAGGGGTAACTCGTGGCTAAGTAATGTTGTGACTATATATATCTATTAAGACCACTATGGTTGGTATGGTCGTTGTCATAGATCGTACGATGGTTTGACTAGTCAGAAATAGGCCTAAGCAAATTGTCGTATCTATGTCTGATCTGGTCATTCCACTTGGGTAGTTAGAAATTTGTATCTTCCCTCAAAGTTGGAAGTTTGTAACAACTTCGTGAAGCATGACACGAAATATTTATGCATTTCATAATTTATTTGATTTTGTCTATTATTTGGCATGATATATGTATATTTGATTTTCTGTGCTAATGTACTATTTTCATATTCAACTGAGGGGTATCTATTCCCCTTACCCTTTGGGGTATCTGTTTTCCCTCCCCTATCAAGTTAGGAAAGATGTAAGAGGACCGCTCCCAGTGGATGACAGCGTGCCCTCTAACAAGAATGGTATCGCACAATCTGTAGGGGTCACTCGTGGCTAAGTAATATCGTGACTATAGATATCTGTTAGGATCACTATAGTTGGTATTGTCGTGGTCATAGATCGTACAATGATTTAGCCAGCCGAAAGTGGGCCTGAGCAAATTGTCGTATCTATATCTGATCTGGTCATTCCACTTGGGTAGTTAGAAATCTATGTCTGCGCTCAGAGATAGAAGTTTTTAACGACTTCACAAAGTATGATACAAAATATCTGTGCATTTCATGATTTATTTGATTTTCTCTATTATTTGGCATGATATGTGTATATTTGATTTTCTGTGCTAACGAACTATTTTGATATTCAAATAAATGGTTTCTTTTTTTAGTGATGAGTTAGGTCAATAAAGAAGCTAGACGGTGAAATAAAATAATAAACTTTTGAAATCTTACGATGTTAATTAAACACTGTTTTTCTTACTTAGCATATGGAACTTACTATTTCCATCGCCCCCTAGATGAGGAAGAAATTGAGGAACTGCAGGCAGACCTACCCTTAGAAGTCTATGAGGATCCCATAGATCCATAAGTCTTAGTACATGACTGTTCCTGCACTCTGATGAATTCCAGTAGCATAGTGAAAGAAGTTGCCCTTATGTTTTATATTTTGTTGCCACATCTGGCCTCAATGATGTATGTATTTGGAACATTATATATATATTTGTAAGGGATTTGTTAATGTTTAATTATGCTGTATAAATATTATCATGCACTTGTTATTCTGAATCTGTATCTGACACCCATTTGCCTTAATAGGCACCTGAGATGTCACAGGTGGTATCAAAGTAGAATTTCATGGAATAAATCCCTTACACTGAGGCCTAGGATAGATAAACCTTTTTAGAGTATCTAGGGAAGAAAAATTTCCTCTTTTCAAAAATTAAACCTTCAATTAGTCTCCTCCTTTCTTTTGTAGGAATGACACGGGGAAGACCATCCATAGGGCGTACTGAATGACCTCAGCCTTAGATCATCAAACCAGGGCTGATTTTACACAACTTTTTTGAGCCATTCAAGGATTAACTGTAGTCGTAAGACAAAACCAAGCCAACCCTTGTCCACCCCTGCCCTAAATTTTGAAACATAAATCGGTCTATCCCCCACAATATAGCAGTGTTTAGGAAACTTAATCCTTCACACTTTGAATGTGACCCTGATCCTTTAGTAGCTGAAGCCTGGATCCTACAAATAGAAAAGCTCTTCTTGGTACTAGACTTGATCGAAGAACAAAAAGTCACTCTTACAGCCTTCATATTAAATGGGGAAGCTGAACACTGGTGGTGAGTTAATAAAGAAGTCCTGCCTATACCTACTACATTGGAAGTTTTCATGGATGTTTTTTTTGATAAATTCTTCCCTCCTTTTGTTCAGAAAAAGAAATAGGAGGAATTTTAAGACCTCCGTCAAGGAAGCTTATCTGTAGCCTAATATGCAGCTTGATTTGTCCAACTATCAAGGTTTGCCCCTTTGATGGTCACCCCCAAAAGCCGAAAAGCTAGAAAGTTTCTCAAATGCCTTCGTGCCAACATTTATGACCTGGTTGTGATGCTAAGACCTAGCTCATATGCAAAGATGCTTAAACATGCCCAGTTGGCCAAAGATCTTATCTCGGCTAGGCACCAATGCTTTGCCCGAGTTCATGCCCAACAACAACCCCAACAGCTTAGAAAAAGATTTCCTGACCCAATAAGTAACCCCTCTGATAAACGAACAAGAAGTGCCCTTCTTCTTGCCCTGCCCCCACCTACAACTCCACTTACCCGAGCTAACCAACCTTGTCAACATTATGGTCGCTCGTGTGGTGACCTACCTTGTCGGTGTATCAATAACACCTGCTATCGGTGCGAAAGCACCCACCACATTAAAAAAGACTGTCCTCAACGACCAAAGGATGTAGCCTGACCCATAGCACAAGGTCGAGTATACCACTTAAATGAATATGAACTCCTTCCTACCCATGTTCTCATCTAGGGTATGTTTTTTATTCATAATCTCCTCCCAAGGCTTTGATCGATACTGGTGCAACTCACTCTTTTATTTACTGTTCATTTGCTTGTAACTTAGAATTTAGACCAGAAGCTTTAGGAAAAACGTTAGTAGCGGAAGCTCCCTCTAAAGGACTACTAGAGGCTCATTGCGTATATAAGGACTGTAGGATAAAAGCTTTAGGGATAGAAGTATGTGTAAACTTGATACTATCAGATTTTGTAGGATTTGATATAATATTAGGAATGGATTGGTTAGAAAAGTATAGAGCTATAATAAACTATGAAAGTAAAATTATAACCTTACGAACCTTGAAAAAGAAATAAAAGTTATTGTTATCATTTTTTCTAACAAATGAATGAACAAGAATATGGACACTGATCTTGCTATGTGTTCTATACCCATTGTTTATAATTTTCCTAATGTTTTTCCCATCGAACTCCTTGGTCTACCTCCTCTACGTGAGGTAGAGTTCCTAATTGAATTACTCCCTAGAACCCAGCCGATCTCGAAGCCCATATATCTCATGAGTCGTACTGAGCTAATAGAGTTGGAACATCAGCTTTCTAATCTTATCACCCAGAAATTCATTTGCCTTAACCATTCTCCTTAGGGTGCTATGGTGTTGTTCGTAAAGAAAAAAGATGGTACCCTCTGACTCTGCGTGGACTATAGGGAAGTCAACTGAGTGACCGTTAAAAGCAAGTACCCCTTACCTCAGATCGACGATATCTTCAATCAACTGCAAGGAGCCACAGTCTTCTCTAAGATCGATCTCAAAATCGGTTACCATTAGTTTAGGGTTAAAGAAGAAGATATTCTAAATACTGCCTTTCGATGTAGATATAGATTATATGAGTTTAGGGTAATGTTGTTCAGATTGACTAATTCCCCAACAGCTTTCATGGACCTAATAAATCGAGGTTTTTGGCACCCATTAGATCGATACTTCATCGTCTTTATTGATGACATTCTGGTATATTCCAAAATCCACAGGGAACACATGGTGCATTTGGCTGAAGTTTTGGAGACTCTCCACAAAAACCAACTATATGTGAAACAAAGCAAGTGCTCCTTTTAGTTGGATCGAGTTTTTTTTCTCGATCATGTGATCTCAAGTGAAGGAGTTTCTGTAAACCCATCTAAGGTGAAATTAGTAACCACCTAGAGTCCACCCGCCAATGTAGCCGAGGTGCGTAGTTTCCTTGGATTGGTAGGTTACTATCAACGATTTTTTAACGGATTTGCCAAGATTTTTGCCCCCATGACTGTACTCACCAGAAAGGGTATCCTTCATTTAGAATTATGCATGCAGTGAAAGCTTCGTGGAGCTAAAGTGTCGTCTCACCTGCCCCCCTGTGTTGATCTTCTCGGACAATGAGGGGAGATTTCAAGTTTACTATGATGCATCTCATATTGGTTTGAGGTGTGTCTTGATACAGCATGGCAAAGCAGTCACTTTTGGATCCTGACAGCTCAAAGTTCATGAGCAGAACTACCCTACCCACGACCTAGAGTTGGTAGCCATTATGTTTGCCTTGAAGATATGGCGGCATTACTTGTATGGTTAGACTTTTGAAATTTACATTGACCATAAGAGTTTCAAATACATCTTTTCACAACAGGAGTTAAACATGAGGCAAAGACGCTGGATGGATCTTTTAAAGGATTATGATTGTCAAATCATTTATCACCCCAGAAGAAGAAATATAGTCGCTGATGCCCCGAACGGTAAGAGGAACAGATACCCCTTAGAGATAAAAACATAACGAGACATTTAATGCAATATGCACGTTAATACAGATACACTTTGGACCATACAGACTTCATTCCACTTTTCTTTTTTTCTTTTTTTTATACTTTTTACTGTTACCGATTACATATTATATTTATTACATGCAAATTCATCAAGTGTCTGCAATTCATATACAATGCTTGAAAACAAGAACAATTCGACTTATCTGAACACAGAGGCATATAAAACAGGAAAAATAACAATCATGTTAATTCAATTTATCTAAAATACTTCTTAAGACATCGAAAGAAATACTAGATTTCTTACTAAAATCTTGATGTTTTTCCCCCACCGTTCTCCTTGCTTTCTTTTCTTCTCTCACTAGACTACTATCTTTATCTCTCTCTAAATCTTTGAAAAATAGAAGAATGGAAGTGTGGAGAGGAGAGGAAGGGGAAGGGCAATTTATAAAGTTTTAGAATCATCATATTTGCACTAAATGGAAAAATCCGATGAAGAGAGAGGAGAAAAAGATGTTTGGCATAAAAAATGAGTGAGGAGGGCCTCCTCATCTGCGACGGCAGTGCACGGCCCAAGGCAGCGGTGGCGCATGGCTCGAGGTGACAATGCCTTAGTCAGCGCACTGGGCGCTGCGCACAAGGCCCAAGCACACAGGGCCTATCCGCATAGGCCTGCTACGCAGATGGTACATGCACAGTGTGCGGCACCTTGCCGCATGCAAGGTGACATGTGGATGGCCCACCTACGCCTGACAGAACGCGTACAGGTCCTAACCCCTCACCTTGCGTGCGTGGGCATGGAGGGGAGGTGCGCGCTATGCGCACGTCCCGTGTGTGCGTGTGGATGGGACATGTGTGCAAGCGCGCACGAATAGTGCCTAGCACCCACGCGGGAAACTTTACTCCCCACAGGATTTTTTTCTCGATTTGTCGTTTTCTAATTTTTTTCTCAATTTTTATATTTAATTTAAATGGGTTAGACTTAAAATTAAATAAAATAAATTAAAATAAAATTAATTAAAATTAAATAAATAAAAAATCAACCAAATTTACGATAAATATTAAGTAGTATAAATTAATTAAGTTTAACATGGGCAAATGCCCGAATAAATAGGGTTTTCAAATCATTTAAGCACAGTGATGGACGGGGTGTTACATGCTATGAACTATATTTACTTATTTGGACATAATAGATAAATTTGTACGCTTGAGAAAATGACTTATTAACCATCTATATATACATATATATATATATCTTCATATACTGCCTCATTAATTCCTAATTAATGCCAAATTGCCATAGTTAAAAATTGAATGAATGAGATAAAGGAATGATTTTATGAATATTTTAGAAAATATCAAATGTAAAAATTTCTTTAAGGAAGCTTATTCACTCCATTTTAATCCTTTACATTTCTTCTTAATAGAATGTAAATAAAAACTAGTTGTAACTAGAAGTTTATTCCTATCATACTTTAATACTTGGACAATACTTCTGTACCTTTTGTTCATGAATAATCTCTTTAAGAAATATTTTTTTTATGAACTGACAATTCATCAATAAGACTTACATTTATAGAGGTGTGTTAAATTTTAGCTAATAAAATATTTTCACTATTATTATAGATACCTTACTTGAAGGTAGCTTTGAACATCAAATCTGATTTTTTCAAAGAAGTGCAGTTTTTGAATGTTTTGCTATGTTATCAATATTGGTGCACCACACTGGGTCATAAATATTAATGCATCCACTAGGTATTTACTTTTTTTCCAAAGAGGTGTTAGCTAGATTTTTTTAATTCCTTTCCTACTACATATTGTGTAATAATTGTCAATGATATTGTTTTATTTTAAACTCCTCTATTAAGCTTGTCTTCTATTTTTACGTTGTTTCTGCAATGGGGAAGAATGATCTGGTGAGCCTTGTTAATACAAGGCCTCTGAAAATGCTCTTCTATATATAGTGAATATCTTAGTGGAAGGGTGAAATATTTCTTACCTTAGAAAAGGGTAACAAATGATTCAGTGTTCATTATTTTGTTAAATGTTAAAATCCTTCCCATTCCCTTGGTTATGATTAATGAATTTAATATTTACCTTTTAAATTTTTTAAATCCCTCACATTCATAAAATAGATAAGTATAACCTTACTGTTGGCAGTTTAGAAGATTTTGGGATTATCATGGGCTATTTGATTGAAATGTAAATGTTTTGCACATGGGTGGTACCACCTTCATACTGATGTTTATAATTTATACTATACTTTTGTTTTTTTTTAAAAAAAATTATTTTTGGCAGTGATATTTAACTTCTATTGATATTTGTTAAACTAATGTGATTTATCTTTGATATTTATTTTTTCTCTAAATTGCTGTTATGATCCATGTAATGGATAACTTGACTATCTATTTTTTAGATGTTATATAATCTGGCTAGCCTTATTTGGGTTTTTCTTTTTATCTAATAGTTGTACATGCTATTGCAAGCGTTGATGTGATTATTTATATAAGAAATGGTTAAAATAACATAGGATGAAGTATTGTAAAATTAATTAAAAACTTTCTGTGCAATTGAATGTATGTTATTAATTTGTTGAAAAAATAATTTGCACAAAGAGAAGACTGGACCATTCTTTATGACAAACTTACTGGAACATTGATGGCTACTAGTAATACTCTAGCAGAATGCTTTGTTATATATCTATAGGAAATATTGATAAAACTATGGAAATTTAGTCAAGGAGCCTTGTAACAGAGCACGAAGGCAAGTCTTAACTTTTGGAGTTCATCTTTCCCAAATAATATCATCAGTCAAAAATCCAACCGTGTCCAATTTGTTAGGATTTGATGGAGAAGACTATTGTTCTTTCTTTGGAAACAAGTCAGAAAAAATTCAATGTATCTTTATGCAAATTTGTTGAGAAATGTGCTAAAATTTTAGCTAGTAAAGGTCTTTTACAACTACAATGGAGTATTTGAAACTTTTGGGGTCTGATGAATTATCACCTGTAGTTGTGATCTTAATGGATCGAATTGATCTCTCTACAGAACCTTGTATGCTTGTAATGATGGCTTTTATTACTTTTATAAAAAATTTTGCTCTAATTAGTGAGGTTTTGAAGAGGTTTTATTGCTTCATTGGATTTGTTGCTTTTTTAAAGTTTTCACCTTTTGTTATCATTATAATTAATCATGTTCAAGCTATGCACCATTCCCATTTGGTTTCATAGTGAAGAGAAACCAATACTGATTCTATTGGGTGAAGACTAGTAAAACAATGTGTACCTAATTAATATCCCTTTTTGTCTCATTAACATATTGTTTTTAGTCTATCTCTTTCCATTTCTACACATGGGAAGTTAGAAATTTAGCATATAATAATTTCAATAAATTAAAATAAAAAAGAGAGGTTCGTGATAATTTTTAAATCTTTTATATTAGGTAATCTAGTATCCTTATGCATATATATATATATTTAAAAAAATCTAGCATCCTTATGCATGAAGATAATCAATTTGGTCTTCTGTGGTTGGACTCTTTATGAATTTCTACCACATTCTCCATAGGGTCCTCTAATCTCTTTTTTCTCCAAAGCAATCCCTATATTTGCATTTAGAAAAGTAAATATTTTTTTTGTTGTCCTTTATGCAACTGCTAGCCTTTGATCATCTTTTGATAATTTTTTAACATAGGAAAAGGTTATTTTAGTTAATCTGAAATATGCTTCTTTTATGCAGTGATTTATTTTGTTGTTGCTCCTACTCCTTCTTCTGTTAGCACTCAGTCAACCATGAGAACAACTTTTGTTCCTTCAACTCCCCCAGGGCTGAGAAATCATGATCAATATCAGCAGCCGACTTTGGGTTCTCAATTATATCATGTCCGTATATCTATATTTTCTTTCCTATTGGAAGGTATGAATATCATGCTATAAACATATGCTGAAATATTTTTCATTTCTTCTCAGTGAACTACCAAACCTACATATCCTATACCACCTACAGTTGGTTCCCTAGGACATGTTCCTTTTCAAATCAGCTAAGTTATTGCTCTTAAAATGCCACGGGTTGTTGCTCCCAGTCCCACATCTCTTGGGTTTATGTCAATGTCTAGTGTAGGGGTTGTTCCAAGACTTGGATTAGATCCAATGCCATCAATGCAACCAACTAGTCCAACTCAACAAGCACCTATGCAACAAAATATTGAGCCTGTAACTCCACCTTTGATAATGCAGACTGCTCACATTTCAAATGTTCTGGGTAATTTCTACTTCTCATTGTTTTTGTTAATAGTACATAGAACTTTTTGAATTTATTATATTAGGTTTATGCAAGCTGATAGTGTCTATTAATAAGGCACTTCCTAATTTCCTATAGGATAATAATATTGTTGCTTTACTAGTAATTTTTTGTAGTCCACTAAAAGCTTATCGTTGCAAAATTGACAAGACTTTTCAATAAAATATTGGAAGCACTTGGAGGCTCCTATGCAAATCTAGCAAGGAAGTGTGAAATAGAAAACAATTCAAGAAAAATAGGTGCCTTACTTGCAAAACTCAACAATGGGGACATTTCTAAAAATGTAGTTGATAAGCTTGTCAAGCTTTACAAAGCTCTGGACAATAATGATTTTAGTACTTCCTTACAAATACAGATTTAACTTCTAGAAATACAAGATTTATCATCACCATCATCATCATCATCATTATAATTATTATTATTATTATTATTATGAGTGTATATATAACTGTTGGCAACTTAAAATGGTGTCGTTATGTTTTGATTAACAATAGGTGCTTCTTACCACTAGTGAGTGGGATGAATGCAACTTCTAGTTAACAACCTTAAAGTGAATGATAAAGACAAGACAGAATGTAAGGTGAAGTATAAAAAAATTTGAGCGTCCCAACGTCATTTTTGGTGTTAATTTTTGTTGGAAAAATGATTTAAAATTATGAAAATCATAAATTGTCGGTTACGAGTAAAATTATAAATTAGCTGCAGAACAAAAAACACTATTGGTTTTCTCTTTTTCTGGCTCTGACACCAGATATAGAAATAAAGTAATAAAAGAATTGAACTGAACTCAAGTAATTTTTACTGATGAAATCAGTCTGCTTAAATAAGACAAAAATAAGAAGACTTTACAAAAGATAAATAACTACTAACCCACTAATTTATAATTGTTGAAATTAAGAGACGACCATGCTTCTAACCATGTTTAAAATTGTTCAAGTTTTCATCTCTGCAACACCATTTTGTTGGGGTGTATAAACTGTTGTCATTTGCCTCCGAATTCCCTGCTCATTGTAAAAGTTTTGGAATTCATGGAACATGTATTCACCATCAAAGTCAATGCGTAGTGCTTTAATGGTTGTCCATGCTTCATTCTCCACTTAAGCTTTAAAATTTTTAAATACCATCGAAGCTTTAGATTTTTGCTACAAAAAGTATACCCATGTCTATCGACAATAGTCATCAATAAAAGAAATAAAATATTTCTTTTTTCCAGTTGATACAAGATTAATAGGACAACAAATGTCATAATGAATCAGCCCTAGTATGTTTTAAGGTCTCCTTGCCTTTCCTTTTGGGAACTACTCTCAGTGTTGTTTGCTGACAACACATTCTTCATATATTTTAGAAGGAGGAATAATCTAGGTAGGCCAATCACCATGTTATTTTGAGAAAGAGTCTTCAATCAATTAAAGTTTAGGTGGCCATAAAAAAAATGCCATAGCCATGTTGGATCGTTCATCTTGGTCATAAAGCAAGTTTGGATGGTATGAATTTGTTGTGGAAACAGCCTATTTAATGTCTTCTTGACATGAGCAATTAGACCTCTTTTAGGATTGTAGACTTCACAAGCTCCTCTTTTTATTATAATCTCATGACCTTTTTCTTGCAGTTGTCCCACACTTAGCAAATTGCTTTTCAAATTAGGAATATAAAATATAATTGATATAGTTTCAATATTAGTTGCAACATTATTTTCTTTACCCCTGATTTAAACATCACCCTTTCCCATAACACTAACTTTAGAATGATCACCAAAGCTCAGATTAGTATGAAAATCTTCATTTAAGTGAGAGAAAAATGACTTATTGTCGCACATGTGATTGATGCATCTTATATCTAAATATCAAATATCTTGTTTATGTTTGTCCTCCTTGATGTGAAATGCCATCAAGAGTGTTTCTTGTTTTTTTTTTCTTTACAGAGTTAAACTGTTTATCTTTGTTGGAATGTAAGTTTGTAGTGCATTAAGACTTATAATGACCAAACTTATGATGATGATAACAATCAATATTTGACTTACTAAATTTTATTTGATTGTGGTGATCATTTCCTTTACCTTTGCTTCGAGATTCTAATGGGTTAAAACCTTTACCTCTTCCTCTTCCACGACCTCAGTTTTGACATTGCCATTTGATCCTCTTCCTGTAAATATTTCACCATGTGTTGAAGCCTTCAAGGCTTGTTCCTTGGTTGAAGCTATTGTCATTCTCTGCTCATGCTGCAGTAATGAACTTTGCAATTCATCAATGAAAAGCTCATCAAGATCTTTTGACTCCTTAATAGAACATACAACATAAGAAAATTTTGGATCCATTAATCTAAGAATCTTCTCCACCACAGTGACATATTTGATTCTTTTGCCATGAATATGCTTATTGTTCACTATGCTTAGTGTTATCGAGAAATACTCATCAATAGATTCTCCATGCTTCATATGGAGACTTTCAGATTATCTACAAAGGGCTTGAAGCTACTAGCCTTTGAACCTTGTTGTGCCTTGATATTGCTTCTTCATAGAATCCCAAATCTATTTGCAAGTATCTTTTTAGAGGATCTTCTTCAAGATGGCACGATCCATTGCTTGAAATAGATAATTTTTTCCTTGAGATCCTTTAGTTTTTGTTCTTCTATTCTCTTCTGTTGAGCTTCTGTCAACATCACCCTGGGGCCATGCTCAGGCACTCTTGTTTCCACAACACTCCAATATTCTTTGGATTGGAGAAAATTCTCCATCAACATGCTCAAATGATCATAATGACCATTAAAACGAGGTGAAAGCTCATGATCTCGATGAATTAGAAAAAGACCAGCGTGGATGGATGATTATGAGGTTAGTGGAGTTTAATCCGATGATACTCTTGTTCATTATACTTATTATCAGATTATTATCCAATAACATTCCAAGAGGCTATCAAAGATACAAAATGGCAAAAAGTAATGGATCAAGAGATCATATCTATTAAGAAAAATAATACATGGGAATTGATAGAACTTCCAGAGGAGAAAAAATCTATTGATCCTAAATGGGTTTATAAAGCTAAGTTGAATAAAGATGGCAAAGTTGACAAGTATAAAGCCGACTCACCTTTACACAAACAAGATTTTAAAAATTCCCATATGATCACACTCTCTTTATTAAACTTGGTGATGCAAAGAAAATATTGATTGTTTGTTTATAAGTAGATGACTTGATCTACACAGGAAATGATCCAACAATGTTTAAAGATTTTAAAAAATCATGGCAGAATTTGAGATGACAGATCTAGGAAGGATGCACTATTTTCTTAGCATCAAAGTACTGCAGTCAATAGTTGGTATTTTTATCACCCAAAAGAAGTATGCTTTGGATATTTTGGGTATGTTTCAAATGTTGGATCACAACTCAGTTCAAACTCCAATTGAACTGGGTCTGTAGCTCACAAGGGACTCTGAAGGAAAAATAATTAATAATACATTTTATTAGGAAATTATTGGAAGCTTGATGTCTTTAACAACAACAAGACCTAATATTATGTTTGCTGTAAGTCTTATTAGCAGGTTTATGGAATGTCTAACTAATCTTCATCTCCTTGCAACAAAGAGAATCTTGTGCTACATAAAAGGTATCTTTTATTTTGGTATTTTTCATTAGAAAGAAAAAAAGGACCAAATCTTGTTAGCTTTAGTGACACTTATTATGCAGGAGACTTAGAAAGTAGAAGAAGTACTTTTGGTCGTGCATTTATGATGAGTTCATGGGCAATATCATGGGCATCAAAGAAGCAACAAGGGATCACCTTCTTGTTTCTCTGTTTACAATTGAAGTTGAGTTTATAGCAACAACTTCTTGTGCATGTCAAGCTTTTTTGTTGAAGAAAATAATCGAGTTATTGCATTATTTCAAGCAGGGACCTATACAGATTTTATTATGTATTTAAAAATTATTAGTTATGGATTAGTGGTTATTTAATTTAGCAGTTATGAAATAGTGGAGTAGTGGTGTCTTAATTATGGAATGGTGGCATCAGAGATAAAAAAAGAAAAAACCAGCATTTTTTTTTATTTTGCAGTAGTAGTAGGCAACCATAACATTGGAGAATAGTTATGTGCAATCTATAATCCCAAGTTGAGAGTCAAAAGGCTTTATGAAAGAAATCAAAAAGGGATCACCATGACTTCGAAACAACCATGGACAATTCCGTAAATAGAGTCTCAAAGCTCATCAAAGATAATAGCCATGAAACTCCAAACTCTTCGGTATGAGTTTGAAACTTTAATCATGAAAGACAATGAATTACTGCAAGATTTTTTGTCTAGAACAACGATAATGATTAGTCAAATGAGGTTACTTGGAAAAGAACTAGGTGCAGATATGAAGATATTATTTAAAGAGCTTGATTAGACAGAGAAAATGATAGTCAAGTTTGGAGATAATACAAACATTCCAGTTGAAGGGAAAGGTTGAACAAGTAGCAGATATATTCACAAAAGTACTTCTATGTCAGAAGCTTGTCTACTTCAAATCACTACTTGGTGTTTGCAATTTCGAATCAAGAGGGAGTGTTGAAAAAATGATTCAAATATATAAAAATCTTAAATTTTCGGTTACCAGTGAAATTATAAATTACCAGTTATAAGAAATTAAAGTAAAATAACAAAAAATTAAATCAAGATAAATGGACAGTTAAATAGAGATAAATAGACGGGTCTATCACTGTTTATATATAGAATGTGGATTGTTATGTATCAACATCCCCTTTTGATTGAATAGAAGGCTTTTATATTTTCTCTTCCAACAATTTCACCTGTGCAATAAGCCATATGGGGATGGTGATGAATTTGCGCTTTTGACATGCACAAGAATGACTCTTATTGATTGCAAAATTTAAAAACCTTAGCTTTTTAGTCTTCACTTAATACTCTTCTACATGACTTTGACTTCGCATTATTGCATTTTTCTAGGAGGCAGTTAGTAAAGATAGTCTGCAAGATAGTAAAAGGACTCAATTTCGGTTTATCTTCTTTTCTTTCATCAGTTTGGCATATTTGTCTGCATAACCCTTGATGTATAATTCAAGTTTCTATTTTTTTTTGGTAACTCAATAACTAAAAAATTTAGATATTGATTTTTATATGGAAACATTTTCTTTTTTTTTTTGTTTTTGAACTTTTACTTTTATCATAAATATTTATAAATTAGTTAGCGATTGAAAAATGATAGTGAAAATAATAATGATATTTGAAACTTTGAAAAATATTAAAAAAGAAGTTCAGTTTTAAACCTACATAAATTTGAAAAACTAATGCACAGAGGGTTTTTGGTTTATTAGTCTGAAACTTGTAGGCAAAGAACCGAAAGGAAACTGTGGTAAGTTTTGTTAATGATTATGATTCTTCTTTCCCTGTTATTTTTCATAATGAATTTGAGAAAAGAACCCTTCATTTCTTCCACTGCCATTGTTAGATCATTTAAAGCTTTGTTAATAGAGTCTTGAACTAACCCTTCTCCATTAATAGACTTCTTCTCGACTTCTTTTATTAATCTTCTCAGCAGCTTCTCCTCTACATCTTTCAACTTCTTAAACTTTAGAGGAGGCGAAGATCTAAACCTACTAAAACTATCTCCATCTTCAGACATTTTAAATAGTGAATTCTCACAATCCATGAAGCTGAAAACTATCCAAATTCTTCAAAGGTAGATTTGAAGTGAGGAAATGCCAAAGGGGTAAGGAAAGGGGAATCAACCACCATTACTAGGTCACTCAATCATCTTGTTCTTGACCTCTCACCTTTGAATTTTCCATCATCAGATTCTAAATCCTTTTTTATATGTTGCTTGATTCTAAATCCTTTTTTAAATTTAATTAAATTTAAAAGTATTTAACTAAAAATTTCAATTATCTAGCAGGGTCACCGAGTTTGTATCCACAATCAAGGAAGAGATAAAAGAAGGGTCTAAAATCTGAGGGTGGAAAATCCCAAAATAAAGTCTCAATGTTTAATTTATCTGAAATGATTGTTATTCAGTTTTTTACACACAAATGCTTGCAAAGCATGTGTAATTTTTTGAGATAGAAATATATATTTTTACATTTTTTATTCACTAAAAATGTGAAAGTGATATTTTATTTAGGTAATTAATTTATAATTTTTTCTTTTGAGAAAGTACTTGATCATACTTAAAAAAGTTTAGCTTACAGCATACTTCTATGCATTATATTTACCTGGTTATAATAGGTAAATTATGCTTGAGAAAATTACTTATCTACTCTAAAATAATATTGAACGCAATAAAATAAATTTAAAAAAATTAAAAATACATTTTTAATTAGAAGGATATATGCGAAAATGGATTCTATTTGATTTATATTACTGCAAGCAGAACAAGAAAATATAAAAAATGTTTTGTATTAATCAATTTAGTTATTTAGACAAAATTTTGTTTTCCTTATAATTATTTAGCATTCCTTCTCTATAAACATTTTGCCTTTATTTTGACCAATATTTATAATTAGAATTTTTTTAATTGAATTAGGGCTAACAAAAATATTTGTATTATTATATCTCATGAAATTAATGTGAGATTTCGCATATCTGATTTTGTTTTATATGTCTAAACAATTGTGAAAATACTACTCTTATGTATCCAAAATTATGAGTTTAATAAATTCTCAAAAAAAAAATCATCGAAATCTTCACATATCTATATAATCTGGAACTTACCCTGATGAATTTTCGCACTTGATCAGTGATATTGAACCATTCCACTTTTTTTCCTATTGAATTCTGATATGTAGCAGCTCCTTCTTCCCCTTTTTCCGCATGTGGCTGGATCCCCAAAGAAGTAGAAAAGGGTTTAATTGTGAACGACCATGTGCATTTGATCCATGCTCTTTTTCCACTAATAAAATCATTACCCTTATTATCTATTTTGCACTATATCCTACAATTAAGTTACAAAAATCTATATTTATTTAATGACTACTAATCTTGTCAATTTAATTGTAATTTAATTTAAACCCACTAAACCTTATATTATATATACATAGGTTTTTAATATATTAATATATTCATGTCTGCATTTAGTGATAATTAAAAAGTTTTTTTTTATAAATATCTTAAACACAATTGAAATAATTTTTTTTTTTTACTATAAAGAGTATCATTCACATATATTTAGCATTCTACTAACAAAATTTTAGAATTTTTTTATTTATATTTGTATGAGATATATATATTGTAAATACAGTTTTTTGACTTGTCAAATGTCTATTAGTGTCTTTTTTAAGTTTCTGATTATGTTCACATAATCAAGATATTAATTAAATATTTAAAACTATTATATATGTCGAAAATATTATGCAGTAAAGAAATACAAATCATCTAATAAGGTTCTTATTAATTTTTAGTTTTCTTAGATGAAAGAAGTGTTAAGTTTGTAATTATATTTGGTTTATTAGAAATCATCATCAACTACCTGCAAATATATTGCAGAAATGACTTTTACTAATAAAAAATAATTAGTTTTTAATAACTAAAATTTTCAACACACCTTCGATTTTTTTATCATTATGTATTTTACTAGATGAGAGAAGTCATCGATTACATCTACCTTAACGAGGTTTGTATTTCAATTACCACTTACATATGCCGTTATTATATAGATTGATTGTGTATATGAGAAAAATAATTATTTTAAAAATTATGAGTAGTTAATTAAGAAAATATTCAAATAAATGAGCTTTTGGAGTAATTGGTCACATCTCTAGTATATTGTGTAGTATGTTATGACTAATCTATTATACAATACCATTATAATACATGGGTTAACATAATAAACAATCATGAAATTACTTAATGATTACATAATTCTTAATTAGCTCATAGAATAAGATAAAATTATACATACATAAACACAAATTGTAATACTAGGGCCCAAAATTTAGCCTGGAATTAATTTTTTTAAAAAAATAAAAACAATAAAAAATATAATAGTAAAAATAAAAATAAATATATTAAATATAATTTATAAATTTATAAATTTTTATTTAATGTAAAAATTAGGAAAAAAATAGGTGAAGGATAAAATTGAAAACAATTTTGAGAAGAAGGGGTAAAAATTTGGGTTCGGAGGTATTTTTGAAAAAAAAATTAAAAATTGGGGGTCAAAATACAATTTAAGAAAATTGTGCCACATAAGACCACCCAATCAACAGTTCCGATGAACCGGAGCGCGCTGCGTGGCAAGGAACGCTGACTCGGTGCCACGCTGACAATCCACGTGCCCGCGATCGGACGGCCCAAATTTGTTCCCATGCGCCTGGGCGGTCCGGGTCCATTCTCTCCTTAGGCACGATCAGACAGTCGCGATGAAACGCAATGAACGGCCCATATTTATTCACTCTTTAAACGTGATCTACGGTCCAAATTAAATCACAATGAACGGTCCAGATTTATTTCTTCTTTAAGCGCAATCGGATGGTCGAGATCAAATGCGATGAACGACCCAGGTTAAAGGGAGACGGGTAAAAATACCTCATGTCGTACCAAACTCTAACCCTTGTAGCTAGCCCCCCGCTGGAGTAGAAGAACCAGTCATCAGAGAAGGGAGCCGACCGCTGCCAGTTGCCGCACCGTTGCCACCTCCGACCTCCAAAAAAGATAAAAAAAATTTTATTTGCTTAAAATTTATTTTTTAACAACCCCATGGCCAAATCAGAATAAAAGGACCGGTGGATGAGCTAAAAACTGCAGGTAAAGCCGGTGCCGGTGCCACGAGAAAAATAAAAAACTGCCTCCGATGAGCCCCTTCCCGATTTTCGTTTCGTTCAATTTTTCTACCATTGTATTCATCATTCTATTTTCTATAGGTTGACCGAAAAAAAATGCCCAACCGCGAAGGTGAGCCGACGCAGCCGTCGTACCAAAAAATTTCGCCGTTAGTGAGTTTTGTTTTTTGATTTTTTCGACAAACCGAGACCCCTTAACGTGTTTTCTCGTATGAATAAGTATTAAATCAGCCAGAAATGGCCAATCCGAGGCAAACCGCCGCTGCAAGCGTCGGTGCTGTCATTGGAGCACGTTGGTGCCACCGTGCCGAAATTTTGAAATTGACGAAAAATGATTTTTAATACTAATTTTGGATTGTTTGGGGTATTTCTAACTACTTAAAACGTGTTTTAATCTCCGAATAAAAATTCAAGGAACCTGGGGACTGCTAGTTGGCACAGCTGAGAGTTTAGTATTTCGAACACCGACTTGGGTAAAAATTCCTCACCTTATTCCCTGTTATGGAATTGAAGTTTAATTATAAATAACACGGCATTTTGCGTAATTTAAAAAATCTCGATAATTAATTACAGGTTACTAATGGAGCTGGAACTGGTTATTTATCACTATTTATCCTGCTTTAACTGATTTATTGATTTTACAGTTTTAAATGTATAATAATATACTGGAGTTGGTAAGATAATTCGGTTGTGTTTTCTTGATGCATGTATTGCTTGTTTTGCATGATTTACAGTTAAATTATGAAATTGAAAATTAAATGTAAACGGAGAATTTCTTGATTAAGTGAATGAATGAATGGTAGTCTTACTGGATATCTTGGGAGATGGTGGACGGACTGGGTACATAGAAAATACTACTGTGAACGTTGCCTCATACCGGACGGGGTATCAAGAATTGGTATTTTGGCACTCATACCGGACGGAGTATTGAGGGATGGTATTTTTGGCCCTCATACCGGATGGTGTATGGGGACGGCTGGTTAGTTGACAATGTTGAATAAGGGTTCACGCGTAGTGAGGACATCCCTATGGACCCCCATGGATACCAGTAGGTAGATAAAAAAAGAAAGTTGTTGTTATGATTAATTGAATATGAGATAATGATGTTGTTTGTGTTATTGCCTCTATATGTCATTTTTGAAAATCTCGCTATAGTAAGTATGTAATAAATAGTTTTATTTATGATAAATGAATTTACTTAAATTAATAACTCCATTAGTTATTTTTATGTTTTTACCAACCTTCATTTTTGTATCGTTGAGTAGTGTGACATTCTTATTAGGCTAGTATAGCTCACTCTTTCATTAACCATTTCAGATCAAGAGGAACAAGATCCAGGACCCAATCCACAAGAGGGTTGCGAATAGGATGCCCAGTTGTTTACTTTCTATTTATTTCTTTGATTTTTCGTTTGTTCTTTTAGAAGGGTCATTCATGTAGCCCTATTCGGTATTCTAAATTATTGTATAAGGAATGTAAACTCTAACTTTATTATTTTGCTTCCGCATTAAATTTATAGTTTATTTTCTTTTAAGCTCCGGGTTGTTACATAAATCTAAAAAGGTTTATAATGGAACATAGATTGAAATATAAATACAATAAAATTATTAATGTGAGGTTAATTCTTTTAAACAATTTACATGGAAAAAAAATTAATTATGATAATATAAATTGAAATATGCATTATTATTGTTAATTAGCGATTAATAAAGTCTTTAATAACTAAATTCACATAAATTTTCTTTCTTTTATTAATTAAATTAAAAGAAAATATTAAAAAACTAACAAATATAAAATTAGTTACCTCGATAACCGATAGAAACGATCCTTTAAATTCCCTATGAATATAGTACTACAGTCCCACATAAGCATAAATATTATCATGCTTCTTTTTTCTTTTTTTGGATGAATATAGTACTCAAAAAAGCCAATTTGTTAAGTTGAAAAAACTAAAAAGGACTTACTGTATCATATATTTTAGTATCCCGTTGTTGTTTCTCAATCATCCAGCCTTCAGTCCTTTACTAGATCGTATATATACGATTTATATTGAGTTGAAGGAGATGCTTTGGAGTGTACTATCAGTAAAAAAATTAACCACTAACAAAACCCATTTGACCTAAAAGACAATCTTAGAGAGTTAAGAGATGAAAATTTTACTAACAAGATCAATATTATCAGCCATAGCTTGGAGGTCCTCTTGAAGACTAAAGGAAATTGTAGTTGTTCCAGCTACTAGACATTTACTTAGTCTTCTATGTTTATGTTGATTCCCCAACAAACTATTATATATTATGATCTAAAAAACCTAATATGTAAAATTATGTCACATATACATATATATATATAGAGAGAGAGATCATGGAAGTACCATTTGAGTAGATTCAAAAGGGTGAATGTCTTGTCCATCTTGTCTCCTAAAAGAAATAGGAATTGTTGGCTCAGCCTCCGCTGCAATATTAATCCTTTCTGCAGCTAATTGTTCCACTTGTGTAGCTTGACAGGTTTCCTTATCTTTTTCTTCTTTTTTCACCTTCTCACTAAACTCCTTCATTATTTTCTATTTCAAGATGGAACCTTTTAATTAATTCTCAAAAATAGAAAACCATCAAACTTTTCACATATCTGTATAATCTTGAACTTACCCAATGAATTTCCACACTCGATCAGGAATATTAAACCATTTGATTCTTTTTCCAGTTGAATTTTGATATGCAATAACTCCTTCTTCACCTTATTTTGTGAATGGTAGGATCTCCCAACCAATGAGTTTTGGGCTCTTAGTTTCAAATGGAATCGACTAATTCTTATTGAGAGAGCTTGAGATAGAGAAAGATAATGAGAAAGACAAAAGAGATTGTGAAATGCATGTGAAGATAGATATGAACACAAATTACAATAATTAGAGAGTGATACATGAGTTAACATACAATAAATAATCATGAAATTATCTAATTAGTATGTAATTCTTAATTAGCTCATAAACACAAATCTAAAAAGGTTGATAATGAAATATAGATTGAAATACATAAAATGAGCTTAATGCTTTTAAATAATTTACATGAAAAAATAGTTAATTGTGATAACATATGTTGAAATATTTATTATCATTGTTAATTAACAATTAAAAAAGTCTTTAATAACTATATTCATATAGACTCCCTTTTTTATTGATTAAATTAAAAAAATATTAAAGGATTAATGAATACAATAATTTATTAACTTTTTAATTATAATATTCGATTTTAAATTAGGTAATTTCAATAAATAAATATATGATGTGCACGAATATGTATGAATATATACATGCATGTACATATGTATAGAGGTAAAAATATGCAAACATATAAATATGGTCGTGCCTACTTCATCGTTTATATTTAAGATTAAATGAAAAATAAAATATAAGAAAAGTCTAGCCCTCTAAGGGAGACTTCATTGAAAATCTATATTAAATGAAATACTTCACAACGAAATTCCTCTTAGAAATGAAGAACTATAAAAATTTAAACACTTAATATACTTGTTTTTTGAAATCTAACAAGAATAGAAGAAAACTTCAGCATTTAGTTAACCTAAAATGATTATATGATATTGTTCATTTAGTTTCTTACATACAAAAGTTTGCAAGGCACGTTCATATTTTTTAGATAGGCATAGATATTTTTATGTTTTTCTATTCCCTAAAAAGATGAGAAAGTAATATTTTTTTATTTGAGTAAGTAATTTATAGTTTTTCAAATTTAAACTTTCATTTGAGAAAGTAGTTGTCCTTATTCGAAAAACTACCAATTATATAGTGCTATGAACTATATTTACTTATTTGGGCAAAATAGATAAATTTGTATTCTTGAGAAAATGACTTATTAACCATCTACATATACATATATATATATATATACATCTTCCTTTACTACCTCAATAATTCCAAAATAATGCCAAATTGCCTACTTCAAAACTGAATGAATGAGATAAAGGAACAATTTTATGAATATTTCAGAAAATTATCAAATGTAAAGATTTTTTTTTAAGAAAGCTTATTAATTCCATTTCAATCCTTTGCATTTCTTCTTAATAGGATGTGAATAAAAACTATTTGTAACTCGAAGTTTATTCCTACCATACTTTAATACTTGGGCAATACTTTTATGCCTTTTGTTCATGAATAATCATCAATTTATTGAGGCTTATTAAATTTTAGCCAATAAAATATTTTCACTATTATTATAGATATGTTACTTGAAGGTAGCTTTGAATATCAAATTTGATTTTTTCAAAGAAGTGTAGTTTTTGAATGTTTTGTTATGTTATCAATATTGGTGCACCACACTAGGTCATAAATATTGATGCATCCACTAAGTATTCACTTTTTTTACAAAGAAGTGTTAGCTAGATTTTTTTATTGCTTTCCTGCTACATATTATGTAATAATTGTCAATGATACTGTTCTATTTTAAAATCCTATATTAAGCTTGTCTTCTATTTTTAGGTTGTTTCTGCAATGGTGAAGAATGACCTGTTGAGCCTTGTTAATACAAGGCCTCTGAAACTCTAGAAGAAACACTTGCTCTTCTATGCACAATGAGAATCTTAGTGGAAGGGTAAAATAGTTCTTACGTTAGAAATGGGTAACAGATGATTCAGTGTTCATTGTTTTGTTAAATGTTTAAATGTTTCCTGTTTCCTTGGTTATGTTTAATGAATTTCATATTTACCTTTTTAGTTTTTTAAATCCTTCACATTTATGCAATAGATAACTATAACCTTACTGTCGGCAATTTAGAAGATTTTTGGATTGTCATGGACCACTTGATTAAAATGTAAACGTATTACACATGGGTGATGCCACCTCGGTACCAATATTTATAATTTATACTATACTTCTTCTTTTTTAAAGAAAAAAAACTTACTATTTGGCAGTGACATTCAAGCTATATTTTTATTTGTTAAACTAATGTGATTTATCTTGGATATTAATTTTTTCTCTAAATTACTGTTATGATCCATGTAATGGATAACCTGCCTATCTAATTTTTTAGATATTATGTAACCTGGCTTGCCTTATTTGGGTTTTTCTATTTTTCTAATAGTTATATATGCTATCGCAAGTGTTGATGTGATTATTTATATAAGAAATGGTTAAAATAACATAGGATGGAGTACTGTGAAATTAACTAAAAACTTTCTATGCAATTGATGCTATGTTACTAATTTGTTAGAAAAACAATTTGCACAAATAGAAGACTGGACCATTCTCTGTGACAAACTGGCTACAGGGTTGATGGCTGCAAATAATACTCTAGTAGAATGCTTTGTTATATATGTGCGAGAAATATTGATAAAATAGTGGAAATTTGGTCAACGAGCCTTACAACCGAGCACGAAGGCAAGTCTTAACTTTTGGAGTTCATCTTTCCCAAATAGTATCATTAGTCAAGAATCTAACCATGTCAAACTTGTTAGGATTTGATAGAGAAGACTATTGTTCTTTCCTCGGCAACCGGTCAAAAAAGATTCAGTGCATCTTTATGCAAACTTGTTGAGAAATATGGTGCAATGTTTGCCAGTGAAGGTCTTTTACAACTACAATGGAGTATTCAAAACTTTTGGGGTTTGATGAATTGTCACCTAAACTTTTGATCTTAAGGGATTAAATTGCTATCTCCACAGAACCTGGTATGCTTATAATGGTGGCTTCTATTACTTTTACCAAAACTTTTACTCTAATTGGTGAGGTTTTGAAGAGGATTTATTGCTTCGTTGGATGTGTTGCTTTTTAAAGTTGTCATCTTTTGCTTTCATTATAATTAATCATGTTCAATCTATGCACCATTTCCATTTGGTTTCATAGTAAAGAGAAATCAATACCGATTTTTTTGGGTGAAGACTAGTAAAATAATGTGTTCCCTAATTAATATCCCTTTTGTCTCTTTAAGATATTTTTTTTAGTCTATCTCTTTCTATTTTTACACATGGGAAGTTAAAAAGTTATCATATAATAATTTCCATAAATTAAAATAAAAAAGAGAGGTTTGTGATAATTTTAAATCTTTTATATTAGGTAATCTAGTATCCTTATGCATATATATTTATAAATCTAGTATCCTTATGCATGAATATAATCAATTTGGTCTTATGTGGTTGGACTCTTTATGAATTTCTACCACATTCTCCATAGGGTCCTTTTATCTCTTTCTTATCCAAGCTGATAATTGTAGGAACAACTTGTAATAATGAACTTTAAAATGGATATGTTTATCATTTAGAGATTCATTGTTCTTGAACCTGATTCACTTTAATTATTATTTGAATAAGTCAAAATCATGTTTTGGTATGAGTGGGGATAGTATTTCTCTTCTACATGTTCATGGAGAGCTTTGAAAAATCCAAACATCTTAAAGATAGATAGAGAGATAGGAATTAATCTATCCTCTTTGAAAATTACACTCCAGATATGTTAGGAGTTTATTAATGAGAAGAGGTTGAGAAAAGTGTGAATCAAGTTCCTATAATGATGAATATAAATGTAATTAAAATCCTTGAGAAGTTATACATTTGTGTATTGACAAGACCATTCACTATTTCTGGTTCAAATGAAATAGAAAAACTAGAGGACCTGTTTATATGTAGGTATCTGCACCTTAGAGTGTTGGGCCACGTCTTCAATTGTGATGCAATAGTTTTTAGTGCCTGTTAATGCAGTGCTTGTAACAAAAATGATTGTGATAATTCATCATTTTGTAAATGGCCCTTTTGCTTTTATTAGACTCTTAATTCTTCTCAAGTATCTAGCTATTGTCCAAAATGAATTCTTATTACTGTAATTTTGGTGAGCTGATGTTCTCGTTACTGGTGCAGAAAAATAAACTAATATTGTGGCTTTTGACAATTCTTAATCACAAAGCTCTTAGATATATTATCAAGTTTATGGCCTTGCATTTTGTCTTATGTAATCTTCTTTCAATTTCATTTTGTTAGTTTTGTAAACTATTTCTTTTCCTTTCCTAATTGGTTAGGAGACAACATCATCATAGTTGCCATAAAGTGTTCCTAGGAGTCCATATGAGGATAACTATCAGCAACCTTTTAATTCAACCTATGCAGTTGGGTGTACTCATCCAACATCATATTTGACTCAATAGCCACATACCATGTTTATACCCCCCAACCTAAACAAGTTCCTCAGGTATTTTGCACTCCTAGATTCTTTTAATAGAGTTCGTCAAAATTTTCTAGTATTTGTTATTAGTTGAATATGACTATTCTGAATGTGTTTTTGAGCTTTATATGAAGTGTATAGGCTTGTAATTAGTTTGCGCAAGGTGTAGTTTAGTCTATGGTGTAGGATATAGGTGAATTGTATTTCCCTCCAACAATTTCCTGTGCAGACCATGCTTAATGAATCTATCTATATATATACATATTGAAATATAAAGTATGAATTATATTGATATAGGCACCAAAGGGATGGTGTACATGTACAAAATTTATAAATATCAATAAGTTCCGTTAAATCCTCCTTAGAGCAAAGAGGGTGACAACGTAACAAAAATCCAGGGGTTAAGAACCATCTATTTTTAAAAATATAAAAATCATTTGCATCCTCAACCCCATAAAAAATCCTTCTACTTTTCTCATTCCAAACCACCCAGATATAAATTTTCATAACTAAAGAAGGTGAACATCTAAAGCAATCCCTATTTTTGCATTTAGAAAATTAAAAATTTCTTTATTTGTCCTTTATGCAAGTGATAGCCTTTGATCATCTTCTGATAATTTTTTAACATAAGATAAGGTTGTTTCAGTTAATGTGAAATATGTTTTTTTGTTCATTGATTTATTTTGTCTTTGCTCCTAGTCCTGCTTTTGTTACCACTCAGAACAACCTTTCTTCCTTCAACTCCCTTGAGGCTGAGAAATGTCGATCAGTGTCAACAACTAACTTTGGGTTCTCAATTATATCATGTCCATATATCTACATTTTTTTCCTATGTGAAGGTATGAATATCATGTTGTAACTGTATGCTGAAATATTTTGCATTTCTACTCAAGGAACTGCTAAACCTACATATCCTGTATGATCTGCACTTGGTTCCTTAGGACCTGTTCCTTCTCAAATCAACCAAGTTCCTGGTCCTAAAATGCCACAAGTTGTTGCTCCCACTCCCACACCTCTTGGGTTTATGTCAGTGTCTAGTGCAGGTGTTGTTCCAAGACCTGGATTGGGTCCAATGCCATCAATGCAACCAACTAATCCAACTCAGCCAGCATCTGTGCAATAAAATATTGTGCCTCAGCTCCACCTCCGACAATGCAAACTATTGACACTTCAGATGTTCTGAGTAATTTCTATTTCTCATTGTTTTGGTTAATAGTACATGGAATGTTTTGAATTTATTATCTTAGGTTTATGCAAGTTGATAGTGATTATTAAAAAGGCACTTCCTAATTTATTATTTTTGCAAATTTGACAAGTCTTTTCAATGAAATATCAAAAGTGCTTGGAGGCTATCGTGCAAACCCAGCAAAGAAGCGTGAAATAGAGGACATTTCAAGGAAAATAGGTTCCTTATTTTCCAAGCTCAACAATGGAGAAATTTCTAAAAATGCAACTAATAAGCTCGTCAAGCTCTGAAAAATAATGATTTTAGTACTATCGTATAAATACAGGTTTAACTTCTAAAAATACAAGATTTATCATCATCACCATCATCATCATCATCATGTTTATTATTATTATTATTAGTGTATATATGAGTGTTGACAACTAAAAATGGTGTTGTTCTGTTTTTATTTTCAATAAGTGCTTCTTACCACTAGTGAATGGAATGAATGCAACTTCTAGCTAGCAACCTTAAAGTGAATGATCAAGACAAGACATAATGTAAGGTGAAGTATAAAAAAATTTAGTGTCACAACCTCATTTTTGGTGTTAATTTCTATTGGAAAAATTATTCAAAACTACGAAAATCATAAATTGTCGGTTATGAGTGAAATTATAATTAAGCTGCATAACAAAAAACACTGCTAGTTTTTTCTTTTTCTGGCTCTGATACCAGATGTAGAAATTGAGTAATAAAAGAATTAAACTGAACTCAAGTAATTTTTACTGATGAAATTAATCCACTTAAATAGGACAAAAATAAACAAATGCTACAAAAGATAAATAACCACTAACCCATTAATTTATAATTGCCAAAATTAAGAGATGACCATGCTTCTAACCATGTCTAGAGTGGTTCAATTTTTCCTCTCAGCTGCACCATTTTATTGGAGTGTATAAGATGTTGTCATTTGCCTCTGAATTCCCTACTCATTGTAAAATTTTGAGAATTCATGGGATATGTATTCACCACTAGAGTTAGTGGATAGTGTTTTAATGGTTGTCCATGCTTCATTCTCCACTTGAGCTTTAAAATTTTTAAATACCATCAAAGCTTTAGATTTTTCTTACAAAAAGTATATCCACGTCTTTCGGCAATAGTCATCAATAAAAGAAATAAAATATTTCTTTTTGTTATTTGATATAGGATTAATAGAATCACAAATATCAAAGTGAATCAGCTCCAATATTTTTTGAGCTCTCCTTGCCTTTCTTTTTGGGAACTGCTCTCGGTGTTGTTTGTCAACGACACATTCTTCACATATTTTAGGAGGAATAATCTGAGTTTGGCCAATCACCATGTTATTTTGAGAAAGAGTCTTCAATCCATTGAAGTTTGGTGGCCATAATGATATTGCCATAGCCATGTTGGATCGTTCATCTTGGTCCTAAAGTAGGTTTGGATGGTATGGATTCATAGCAAAAATAGCTTGTTTGGTGTCATCTTGACATGAGCAATTAGACACCTTTTAGGATCGTAGACTTCACAAGCTCCTCCTTTTATTGTAATCTTATGGCCTTTTTCTTGCAACTGTCCCATACTTAGCAAATTACTTTTCAAGTTAGGAACATAAAAAAAATTGGATATGGTCACAATATTGTTTTCTTTAGTCCTAATTTGAACATCACCCTTTCCCATAATACTGACTTTAGAATGATCACCTAAGCTCACATATGTGATTGATGTATCCTGTATCCAAATACCAAATATTTTGTTCATGATTGTCCTCCTTGATGTGAAATGCCATCAAGAGTGCTTCTTGTTCTTCCTTCTCTACAAAGTTGGACTACTTATCTTTGTTGGAATATAAGTTTGCAGTGTATTCAGACTTGTAATGTCCAAACCTATGAAAGTGATAACTCTAAGTATTAGACTTATTAAATTTTCTTTGATTGTGGTGATCATTTCCTTTACTTCTGCTTCGAGATTCTAATGGGTTAAAACCTCTACCTCTTCCTCTTCCACAGCCACAGCCTCGACCATGACCGTTTAATCCTCTTTTTGTAAATATTTCATCATATGTTGAAGCCTTCAAGGGTTGTTCCTTGGTTGAAGCTATTGTCATTCTCAACTCATGCAATAGTAATGAACTTTGACTCCTTAATAGAACGTACAACATAAGAAAATTTTGGAGCCATTGATCTAAGATCTTCTCCCCACAGCGACATCTTCAATTCTATCGTCGTGAATATGCATCTTGTTCACTGTGCTTAGTGTTCTTGAGAAATATTTATCAATAGATTCTCCATACTTCATGTGGAGAATTTTAAATAGAGGACTTGAAGCTGCTGTCTTTTGACCCTCGTTGTGCCTTGATATTTTTGCTTCATAGATTTCCAAATCTATTTGCAAGTATCTTTTTGGATGATCATCTCTACGATGGCACGATCAATTGCTTTAAACAGATAATATTTTGCCTTGAGATCCTTCAGTTTTTGTTCTTTTATTCTCTTCTATTGAGCTTCTATCAACATCACCCCAGGGGCTGGTTTAGGCACTCCTATTTCCACGAGACTCTATTATTCTTTGGATCGAAGAAAATTCTCCATCAACATGCTCCAATGATCATAATGACCACTAAAATGAGGTCACGATCTCAACGAATCAAAAGAGTGGCTGGATGATTATGATGTTAATGGAATTCAATATGATGATACTCTTATTCATTATGCTTTATTAGATTGTGATCTAATAACATTCCACGAGGCTATCAAAGATACAAGATGGCAAAAAGCAATGGATGAGGAAATCATATCTATTGAGAAAAATAACATATGGGAATTGATAGAACTTCTGGAAGGGCAAAAATCTATTTAGTGTTAAATGAGTTTATAAAACTAAGCTAAATAATGATGGGAAAGTTGACAAGTATAAAGCCCGACTCATTGTAAAGAGATCCCATTAGGATTTCAAAAATGCCCATATGAGCACAATCTCTTTATTAAACTTGGTGATGCAAAAAAAATGTTGATTACTTGTTTATATATAGATGACTTGATCTACATAGAAATGATCCAACAATGTTAGAAGATTTTAAAAAAATCTATGATGGAAGAATTTAATATGACTAATCTGGGAATAATCCACTATTTTCTTGGTATCAAAGTACTACGCTCAACAGTTGGTATTTTCATCACTCAAAGGAAGTATACTTTGGAGATTTTAGGTAGGTTTCAAATGTTGGATTGCAACTCAATTGGAACTCCAATTGAATTAGGTCTGAAGCTCACAAGGGACTCTGAAGGAAAGAAAATTAATGGTACATTTTACAAGCAAATTGTTGGAAGCTTGATGTATTTAACAAAACCTGATATTATGTTTGTTGTAAGTCTTATTAATCAATTTATGAAATGTCCAACTAATCTCCATCTCCTTATAGCAAAGAAAATCTTGCGTGGCATAAAAGGTATTCCTAATTTTTGTTTTTTTCATTAAAATGGAAAAGGATAAGATCTTGCTGGCTTTAGTGATAATGATTATGCAGGAGACTTAGAAAGTAGAAGTTCTTCTGTTCATATATTTATGATGTGTTTAGGGGCAATATCATGGGCATCAAAGAAGCAACAAGTTGTTTCTCTATCAATAACTAAAGCTGAGTTGATTGGAGAAGATAATGAATCAGTGCAAGATTTTTTGTCTAGAACAATAACAATGATTAGTCAAATGAGTTTGATTGGAGTAGAACCATGTGCAAACATAAAGATAATATTTAAAGAGCTTGATTAGATTGAGAAAATAATAGTCATGTTTGGAGATAAAACAAACATTCTAGTTGAAGGGAATGATTGGAGAAGAACCATGTGAAGATATGAAGATAATATTTAAAGAGCTTGATTAGACAAAGAAAATGATAGTCATGTTTGGAGATAATACAAACATTCCAGTTGAAGAGAAAGGTTGAACAAGTTGTAGATATATTTGCAAAAGTTCTTCCATGTTAAAAGCGTGTCTACTTCAAATCACTAATTGGTGTTTACAATTTCGAATCTAGTGGGAGTGTTGAAAAAATGATTCAAAAATATGAAAATCATAAATTGTCAGTTACGAGTGAAATTATAAATTAGCGGTTATAAGAAATTAAAGTAAAATAACGAAAAATTAAATCACAATAGATGGACGATTAAATAGTGATAAATAGACGGGTCTATCATTTCCTATATATAGATTGTGGATTGTTATGTATCAACATCCCCTTTTGATTGAATAAAAGCCTTTTATATTTTCTCTTCCAACAATTTCACCGGTGCAATAAGCCATATGGGGATGGTGATCGATTTACACTTTTGTTGATTGCAAAATTTAGAAATCTTAGCTTTTTAGTTTTCACTTAATACTCTTCTACATGATTTTAACTTGACATTAAATTGCATTTTTCTGGGAGGCAATTAGTAAAGATAGTCTACAAGACACTAAAGGGACTCATTAACATATTTTTCTTTCATTAGTTTAGCATATTTTTCTGCATGACCCTCGATGTATAATCCAGGTTTCTATTTTTTTTTTATATCTCAATAACTTAAAATTTTAGATATTAATTTTTATATGAAAATGTTCTTTATTTTTTTTTTAACTTTTACTTTTATCATAAATATTTATAAATTAGTTAGCGATTGAAAAATAACAGTGAAAATAATAATAATATTTGAAACTTTGAAAAATATTTAAAAAAAAGTTTAGCTTTTAGCCTATAAAAATGAAACACTAATGTACATAGGGTTTCTGGTTTATTAGTTTGAAACTTGTAAGTGAATAACCTAAACAAAACTGTGGTAAGTTTTGATGATGATTTTGATCCTTTTTTCCCTGTTATTTTTCACAATGAATTTCAGAAAAGAACCCTCGATTTCTTCTTTTACCGTTGTTAGATCATTTGAAGCTTTGTTAATGGAGTCCTGAACTAATCATTCTCAATTAGTAGACTTCTTCTTCTCCTCTTCTTTTATTAATCTTCTCAGCAGCTTCTCCTCTACATCTTTCAACTTCTTAAACTTTACAGGAGGCAAAGATCTAAACCTACTGAAACTATCTCCATCTCCAAACAATTCAAAGAGTGAATTCTCACAATCCATGAAGCTAAAAAGTATCCAAACTCTTCAAAGGTAGACTTGAGGTGAGGAAAAACCAAAGGGGTAAGGAAAGGGGAATCAACTGCCATTACCAGGTCACTCAACCATCTGGTTCGTGATCGTTCACCCCTGCATTTTCCATCATTAGATTTTAAATCCTTGTTTATCTCTAACTTGATTCTAAATCCTTTTTTAAATTTAATTAAATTTAAAAGTATTTAATTAAAAATTTCAATTATCTATCAGGGTCACCGAGTTTGTATTCACAATCAAGAAAGAGATAAAAGAAAGGTCTTGAATCTGATGGTGGAAAATCCCAAAATAAATCTCAGTGTTTAATTTACCTAAAATGATTGTTATTCAGTTTCTTACACATAAATGCTTGCAAAGCATGTCTATATTTTTGACATAGAAATATATATTTTTATATTTTTTTATTCGCTAAAAATGTGAAAATGATTTTTTATTTGGGTAATTAATTTATAATTTTTTTCAATTTAGAGTTTCTTTTGAGAAAGTTGTTGATCATATTTAAAAAAATTTTGCTAACCACATACTTCTATGCACTATATTTACCTGGGTATGATAGCTTAATTATGCATGAGAAAATTACTTATGTACTCTAAAATAATATTGAACTAAAACAAAATAAATTAAAAAAATTTTAAAATACATTTTTAATTAGGAAGATACATGCAAAAATGGATTCTATTGGATTTATGTTGCCGCAAGCGAAGAATAAAATATAAGAAATGTTTTGTATTAATCAATTTAGTTATCTAGACAAAATTTTGTTTTCCTTTTAATTATTTAGCATTCCTTCTCTATAAACATTTTGTCTTTATTTGGACCAATATTTATAATTGGGATTTTTTAATTAGATTATGGCTAACAAAAACATTTACATTATTATATCACACAAAATTAATGTGAAATTTAGCATATCTGATTTTGTTTTGTATGTCTAAACAATTGTGAAAATACTACTCTAATATATCCAAATTCATAGTTTAATAAATTCTAAAAAAAATGATTAAAACCTTCACATATATGTATAATTTAGAACTTACCTCGATGAATTTTTGCACTCGATCAGTGATATTGAACCATTCCACTCTTTTTTCGGTTGAATTTTAATCAGCAGCAGCTCCTTCTTCCCCCTTTTCTACATGTGGTTGGATCCCTGAAGTAGTGAGTTTTAGGCTCTCAGTGACGAATGAAATTGATGATATATTACTCAATTCAAATACTAGACAAGAGAGAGATTGAGAGAGAGAAATGTATATTGGGGGATGAAGAAAGCAAAAAGGTGTAAGTAGTAGAAAAGGATTTAATGGTGAACGACCATCTGCATTCGATCAATGCACTTTTTTCACTAATATAATCATTACCCTTATTATCTATTATACACTATATCCTACAATTAAGTTATAAAAATCTATATTTATTTAATGACTATTAATCTTGTGAATTTAATTGTAATTTAATTTAAACTCACTAAATCTTATATTATATATATATAGGTTTTTAATATTTTAATATATTCATGCTTGCATTTACTAATAATTAAAAAATTCTTTTTTATAAATATCTTGAACACAACTGAAATAATATTTCTTTCTTTTATTTTTATTATAAAGAGTATCATTCACATATATTTAGCATTCCACTAACAAAATTTAAATTTTTTTAATATATATTTGTATGAGGTATATGTTACACCCCTGCTCTCCCATGAAGGAATTACAGTCATCAAACACTCAATATGTAGCAGGAATGCAATCAACAAAATAGTTATAGATTCAAAATATCCATCATCTATCCCTTGACCATATTGTAACATTATTTACAATACATGAGGTTCGTATGATAGAGTAAAAAAAATAGATACCCATTCGGTTACAAAATATAATTTTCATCACGGGTGCTCATACAATTTCTTCTTGATCCGGTTTAGGGGTGAGATCCTCTTGATCCACAACTGGATCCTCTTGATTTGGAAAAATAGTAATTAAATGGGTAAGCAATTTTAACGCACTCAGTAAGTATAAGAAATAGGTTACACCCTAAGTATACGACATACAATCAAACAATCAATCAAGAATGTAAAACTTTTCTTTATCTTTTTATTTGAAAACTATAAAACGCAAAGGTATTTCATTACCTATTTCATCTCCCATTATTCCACTAACTCCCTTCCATCTCTTAAAATTCCCCTTAAGTTAAGGTGTTATCCCTCCAAATTCTTTTAAACTCATATTTCCTCAAAGTTCCACTAAATCCATTTTATTCTACTATTTTTTTCTCAAGCCACTATTTATCCCTCATAGTTACTACCAGAATTTTCTCATAAGTTTTTGGTCAAATCGAGACATCTGTAATCCCCTAACAACTATCTCTGATTCTTGATTTGCCCCAATACAATCACCAAATTGAAGTTATTAAAGTTTTAGAGTTTTGATTTGATATTGTATGGATGTATCTGTTATTGAATTGGTACCATTATGTAATCAAAATTTCCACTATCACAAAGAGACGCACACATAAGCAACACACACACATTGGTCACAGAAGTCTGTCGTCAGGTGACCTAGAACAAAATACACATCTCAACAACCTCTAGAAGAGTTTTCATCCACGCAAACATAGGGTTCACCACACTGCTGAATTTCAGTCATATCAATCTTAGTTGGGTTATCTCCATATTTTTTTCACAAATGAAGTTCCACTTATCACTCTTCCTTCCTTTTCTAACTAATTTGCGCTAAATTTTACTTTACAAATTTTATTTAATTATTTGTGTTTATATATATATTTTCTTAATATTTGTTTACTTTATGTAATTCTTTGTGATTTGTTAATATAATATATATATATATATATTTGCTAGTATTTGTTATTATTATTATTGCTATTTTATTTTATTACGATTACTTATATTATTATTATTATTTAATTTATTATTATTTACTTATTTTTATTTTTATTTTAGATATATAGTTTTTTCAATCCTTATTATGTACAATTAGTATTTTTATTCTTATTTTTATTTTATTATTATTATTATTTTTATCTTATCATGACTCTAATTAATATTATCTATAACTTAATTACCTATTTTCCCATCTAGCAACCTGAATCTAATTTTTTTTTTCATCTACTTAATTCTTTAATTTGAACGACCCATTTTTTTCATATTTTTTTTCAAACTTTTTCTTTCATGACAATTTATACATATATACACTATATAAGTATCATACATGCATTCACATAATTCAATCAAGCAAATGAGAGTTTAAAAACATAATAAAAGCTTCGAAATATCTAAACAGATACTTTGGGGACCTTTTCCGACAGCTTGAACTTCTTGGATAGGTTCTGAGATGGATTTTAAACCCAGCTCACCAACCCCTCTTTGCAAGCTTGTAACGTCTTATCCGGTTAACGAAATCTAATAAAAATTTATGTTATGCAGGCTTTGGGTTACTTATTAATTATACTTACAATTTAGAAGTCTCTACGAAATGATTTGAGCTCCAAAAATTCCCCAAAGTTGAGAAAAAATCAAGGTAATTCTAACAGTTTGCTCAAGAATAAGAATATTAATTCTAATCTTTTGTATTAATTTATTTACCTCATCAAGGGTCTGAGGCCTCTCTCTTGCTAACTCGTTCACCTATTTATCTTCTATTGGCACCTGCATAAATTATTAGAAAAGCAAAGCATATGTTAGTCAACACTCTACACGTACATGAACTATTATACATATAAGTATACATATATATATAAATATATATGTGAACATTTATACTTCACTCACAGAAGCCTTCACTTCTTCCTCCATATTGTTACTAGATTTCCTCACCAAAGGCACCTATATACAAAAAAAGAGACGTTTTAATACTATAATGGTACTCATGACTTGAATATTTTCAAGATATATATGTGTATATATACACTCAAAACAATTATACAAAAGAAGAAGTGTTTATTCTCCATCCACCACCTTCCTTGGCCTACTAACCTTCCTCTTCACTAAGGTATTCCCTTGTTCCCCATCCTCTTTATTCTTCCTTGGCCTTCCCACTTTCTTTCTTTCTCTCGATGGCATTACAAAACCACTATCTTCTTCGTGTTCTTCTTCCTTTGTTTCAAAATGGGTTTATTCGGGTAGATTTCAAAGAGTATAAAATCAGTTACCTTGATAACTAATCAAAACGATCCCTTAGATTCCCTATTAATATAATACTGTAGTCCCACATGAATATAAATATTATCAAGCCTCTTTTTCTATTTCTGGATTAATATAGTACTCCAAAAAGCCAATTTTTTAAGTTGGAAGAACTAAGAAGAACTTACTGTATCATATATTTTAGTATCCCGTTGTTGTTTCTCAACCGTCCAGCCTGATCGTGGAAAAATAATTTATTGAGTAGATTGAAATGGATGGACATCTTCATCTTGTCTCTTGAAAGAAATGGGAATCACTACCTCAGCCTCTACATGATATTTATTCCTTCAGCAGTTAATCGTTTCGCTTATACGACTTGATGTGCTTCCTTTTATTTCTTCTCTTCTTCTTTCACCTTCTCTCTAAACTCCATTATTTTCTGTTTCAAGATGGATTGTTTTAATAAATTCCCCAAAAACATCAAAACCTTTACATATCTGTATAATGTTTAGTGTACCCAGATGATTTTTCACACTCTATCAATAATATTGAACCATTCTTTTCTTTTTCTGGCTGAATCTTCATCAGCAGCAACTCCTTCACCTCTTTCTACAAATGGATGAATTTCTCAATCGGTGAGATTTAGGGTCTCAGCTTCAGATGGAATCGATGCAATCTTATGTATTTGGAGAGGATTGAGAGAGAGAGAGAGAGATAGAGGGAGATTAAAGAGAGATAGAGAAAAAGAGAAATATATATTGGGGGATGAAGAAAGCGAAAAAAGGTATAAGTAGTAGAGGTTGAATGGTGAACGGTAATGTACATTGATTGAAGTGGCCTTGGGAGGATTCTTTTTAAGAATGTGAGGATAGAGATTTCATTTTATTATCATTATTTTTTATAAAAAAGGACATATTTTATTAAAATTTTCCGACCCATCTAAAACCTTCTTTTTTTCCTCTTCCAATATATGTCCTTTACCATTCATAAACCATTAGCCTTATTCTATATTGTGCAATATATCTATATGTATGTAATGACTATTAATGTTGTGGATTTAATTGCAATTTAATCTAAATTCACAAAACCTTATATTATATATATATATATTATTAGTTAATTAATAAAATATTTAAATAAATAAACTTTTGAAGTGATTAGTCACAGATCGAGAATAATATGTAGCATGTCATGATTGCTGCCAAAATCTTAAAGCTTTAAAAGAATTTAATTTAATTTTTATTTTCAAAAATTTGGTACATATATGCTAAACTATATAACAAAATAAACTAAATTAAATCATGCACCTACATATATATATATATATATAAACACAAATCAAAATGATTGGAGAATGATACATGGGTTGACATATAATGAACAATCATGAAATTATTTAATAATTAAGTAATTCTTAATTAGCTCATAAAATAAGATAAAACTAAACATAAATACAAATCCAAAAAGGTTGATAATGAAATATAGATTGAAATATATACAAGAAAATTATTATAGTGGGCTTAATGCTTTTAAATAATTTACATGAAACAATAGTTAATTGCGATAACATAGATTGATATATTCATTATCATTGTTAATTAATAATACATGGGTTGACATAGATTACCAAATGAATCAAATTGTAAATAGTATTTATAATAATAGTGAAAATATTTTATTGGTTATATTTCAATCTATATTTCATTATCAACCTTTTTAGATTTGTATTTATGTATGTGTTAATTTATCTTATTCTATGTGCTAATTAAAAATCATGTACTCATTAGAAAATTTTATGATTGTTTATTGTATGTCAACTCATGTATCACTCTCTAATCATTTTGATTTGTGTTTATATCTATCTATAGGTGGGTGATTTAATTTAATTTAATTTATTATTACATTTTAATATATACATACCAATTTTGAAAATAAAATTTAAATTGTCTTTTTTAATTTATAATTTTGACATCATATATAACATTTCTGTGTAATAAATCAACCATGACATGCAACATATTGGTCTTGATATGTGATCAATCGCTCTAAAAGTTTATTTATTTAAATAATTTGAATAAATTAAATTAAATTAAGTCACCCACCTGAAGATAGATATAAACACAAATCAAAATGATTAGAGAGTGATACATGAGTCGACATACAATGAACAATCATGAAATTATCTAATGATTACGTAATTCTTAATTAGCTCATAAAATAAGATAAAATAAAAGATAAACACAAATCCAAAAAGGTTGATAATGAAATATAGATTGAAATATATCAAGAAAATTATTACTATGAGCTTAATGCTTTTAAATAATTTACATGAAAAAATATTTAATTATGATTGTAGCGACCCCGAAAATAAAAATGAAATGTACGTATTAAAAAGTTCTAAGTGCGAAAGCGAAATAAAAATTCTGATTAACATCCTTTACACAATAACCAATAACGTATTAAACATATGAAAGAATAAACTAACTAAGGTAAATACTAGTAATGAATGCTATAAATAAAACTATGAAATCCTTAGACGTCTACTCGCCGTCTTCCTGCGGGACGGGTTCAGGAACCAAATCCTCCTGATCTGAAATGGTTAAATAAGGAATGAGCTACACTAGCCCAGTAAAGACATCACACTATCTCATTGTCACAGAAGTAAAAGTTGGTAGAAAACAAAAACGACCAATGGAGCATAATTCATGATAAATTCTTTTATCAATAATAAAATCATTTACTGTCCACTTACCTCGGTGAGCTTCATGGAAACAACATAAGAAAATAATAACATTATAATATCATAAAATCATACACACTTTATAACATAACACATATCATACCTTTGCATTTCAATCATCAGACAACAGATTTTCCTCTTTTATCAACCTAATAGTATCTATGGGAATCTATAGAGGTCCCCGCTACACGTGAACCATTCACATTGATAACTTGATTCAGGGCCGTCCCCATACCCCGTCGGTATGAGGGTGAAACCGTCCCCACGCCCCATCCGGTATGGGCGCCAAAACACATAAAGTCTCCATACCCCGTCCGATATGAGAGACCACATTCCCGGTAGGGTTCCATACGAACCCGGTCCGTCCACCATCTCCCAGGATATCTAGTTAGGCTGTCGACATCATCCATTTATCAATTCATATACCTTTTTCTATTTTTCTTGATCTCAATTATCCAATCAAACATAAACACGTAAACCAGTAATGGACACCAAACAAGGCAACACAACATCGGGTTCACAATAATTCAAACCATAATAAATGAAATCGTGATTCATGCATACGGAACCACAGAATAAACACATCAGATACTATACTGCATTTAAAACTGTAAAATAGATCAAACAACAACTAACCAAAAAATAAATCAGATTCGGGCTCCATTAGCAACCTTAATTAATTATACACAATTCATGAAATACCGTTTTATCATTTATTGAGCTTTAGTACCGTGATAAAAAATAGGGTGAGAAATCCTTACTTATTTTGGAGTCTGAAATCAGCTTCACACTGTGCCTACGGGTAGTCCCTAGATTCCCTAAATTTTTTCTCCGGGAACTGAAACACACTTCCAGTACCTACACGTGTCCCGAAAAAACCCAAGATCAGACCTAGGGCCTACTCGACCAATTTTAAAATTTCAGCACGGTGGCTCAGCCGTGCTCCAGCGTCAGCACCGCCGCCCGCAGCAGTGATCTGCCTCGGGTTGGCCGTTTTCGGCCATTTTTGGCCAAACTTGCATTGATTCCTGTGATAAAACAACCCTAGGGCCCTCGATGGCCCAAAAAATCACGAAAAACTGAGACTTACCGGCGGCGGAGCTCTCGGGTGCGGCGGCTTCTCCGGCACTAGTCGCGATTTGATATTTTGCTCCGGTCAACCTGTAGAGAAAAGGAGGGTGATCACAATGGTGTAAAAATTGCATCGAACGAGAACCAGGAAATGCCTCATCGGAGGCAAAAATCGAGGGAAGCCGCGGCGGCGCCGCTAGACTTCGGCGGTGTTTTTCAGCCGGTTGGCCGGTGGTTTGGCTCTAATTTGGCCATAGGCGGATTAAGCATCGAAAATGAGCCAATGGGAGAAAATTTACCTCGTTTGGTAGTAAGAAAATCCTCCGGTGCGGCAGCGGGTGGCGACGGCCTGCTCCTCCGGTGACTGGGTCTTCTTCTCCGGCAAGGGTACTGGCAGCTAGGGTTTGGGGTTGGGTGTGGGTGAGGTTATTTATAACCTTCCCCTTTTAATCTCAGCCGTCCATCACGATTTAATCTGGGCCGTCCATCGCGATGCGATCTGGGCCGTCTATGCGTGATTCAATCTAGGTCGTCCGCACGCATGAGATCTGGGTCGTCCGTGCGCATGAGATCTGGGCCATCCGCACGTGTGAGATCTGGACCGTTCGATCGCGTGCACGCAGATCGCCCACGTGGCTCCGTCCCGTGTGGCCTCCCGCATTAGTGTCCATGCCATGCAGCGTGTCCTGGTTGGCCGGGGCTGCTGACTGGGCTGCTAACGTGGCTGCTGACGTGGCATAACTTTTTTAAATTACGTTTTGACCCCCGATTTTCGATTTTCTTTTCAAAAACACCCCCAAAAAAATTTTACCCATTTTTATCATTATTATTATTTTTATTTCTTATAAATTAAATTAAATTACAACCTTATAAATGAATTAATAAATCAAATCAAATCAAATAAAATTCGTTACTAAAATAAAAATAAAGTTTTTGGGGTGTTACAACTCTGCTCCCTTAAAGAAATTTGGTCCTCCAAATTTGTCTCTTACTCTTGGTTGAACAAATGGGGATACCGGGCTCTAAAGTCTGATTCTAGCTCCTATGTAGCCTCCCTTGGCGTGTGGTTCTGCCACATTACCTTTACAAATAATATTTCCCGGTTGCAGAGTATCCTGCTCTTTCGGTCCGTGATACTGACTAGTACTTCCTCATAAGATAAGTCTTCTTGGAGTGGAAGCGGTTCATGAGCAAAGACATGAGAGGGGTCTAGGTTATATTTACGTAGCATGGATGCATGGAACACATTGTGGACCTTGGAGAGCTCTGGAGGCAGTGCTAGTCTGTAGGCAGCAGTACCAATCCTGTCTAAGATTTCAAAAGGTCCAATAAATTGGGTTCAGTTTTCCCCTCCTGTCAAACCTACTAATTCCCTTGAAAGGAGTGACCTTAAGGAACACCCGATTGCCTTTCTCAAACGCTAGATCTCTCCTCCGGGTGTCCGCATAACTCTTCTACCTGCTCTGAGTAGTCTGAATGTTCTTTCTGATTTTAACTATTTTAGATGTGGCCTCTTCTACCAACTCCGGGCCGAACAATCTTCTATCGCCCACTTCTTCCCAACAAATCGGTGATCTGCATGGGCGCCCATATAACGCCTCATATGGAGCCATGCCGATGCTCGCTTAGTAGCTGTTGTTGTAGGCAAACTCTATTAGGGGTAGATGGTCGTCCCAATGACCCCGGAATCAAGGACACAAGCTCGGAGCATATCCTCAAGTGTACGAATTGTCCTTTCTGATTGTCCATCAGTCTGAGGATGGAAGACAGTACTGAGAGACAGCTTTGTTCCCATGGCTTGCTGAAAGCTACTCCAAAACCGAGAAGTGAACTTGGGGTCCCTGTCAGATACCACTGTCACTGGAACTCCGTGCAATCTAACTATTTCCTGAATATACATTATTGCCAACTTGTCCAAGGGGTCGATCATCTTGATGGCCAAGATGTGCGAAGATTTGGTGAGCCGGTCAATGATTACCCAGATGGCGTCATGTCCTGAACGTGCCTTGGGTAATCCCGTTATGAAGTCCATGGTGATGTGTTCCCACTTCCACTCTGGGATCGGTAAAGGCTGAAGTAGCCCACCTGGGCACTGATGCTCTCTATTGACCTGCTGACATACCAAGCATTTGGATATAAAGTCGGCTATTTATCTCTTCATCCCATTCCATCAAAACTGGGGTCGCATGTTTTGGTACATTTTGGTGCTTCCGGGATGCATGGCAAACTTCGAGCTGTGGGACTCTATCATGATGTCCCTCTTTAACTCACTATCGTCTGGGACACACATCCTATCTCAGAAACGGAGTAACCCATCGGCAGAGATTCAGAATTCTGAGCTCACTCCCTGGGCTACCAAGACGGGGTCGACTGACTGGGCTTCCCTTATCCTCTGGATTAACTCGAGCTGGACTGTCAGGTGGCCCAAACATGTGACTCTCCTCAGGTTCTGAAGTTGAACCTGTTGTGTGGCCCCAATTTGCCTACATTCTGAAACCATCAAATGGGCTAAGATACCTGCATTTTTCCTGCTGAGAGTGTCTGCTACCACGTTGCTCTTACCCGGATGGTATAAGATATCACAATCATAGTCTTTAAGGAGTTCCATCCACCTTCTCTCACGCATGTTGAGATCCTTCTGAGTGAATATGTGTTTCAAACTCTTATGATCAGTATAGATCTGAAAGGTCTCTCCGTATAAGTAGTGGCACCAGGTTTTCAAGGCGTGTATAATTGCGGCAAGCTCCAAGTCATGGGTGGGATAATTCTTCTCATGATTCTTTAACTGTCTGGACTCATATGCTATGACCTTCCCAAGCTGCATCAGAACACAACCCAGGCCTAGATAGGAGGCATCATTATAAACTGTATATCCCCCCGATCCACTCGGTAAAGCTAGTACGGGTGCAGTAGTCAGCCGCTTCTTTAATTATGAAAAATTTCTTTCGTAGTCCTCATTCCACTCAAACTTGGCATTCTTCTTTATGAGTCGGATTAGAGGAGCTGCTAGGCTGGAGAATCCTTCAACGAACCTGCGGTAATAACCTACCATCCCCAGGAAGCTCCGGATTTCTTTAACTGATGTCAACTTCTCCCAGTCAAGTACCGCTTCAATCTTTTTAGGATTCACTGATACTCCTTCCTTCGATATGATGTGTTCTAGGAAGGTGGTCTGCTCAAGCCAGAATCCACACTTACTCAACTTTGCATATAACTTCTTTTTTCTGAGGACCTACAAAACTTGGGCATGATGGTGAGCATGTTCTTCTCTATTTTTTGAGTAGACTAAGATGTCATCAATGAACACGATAACAAATTGATCCAAGAACTCTCTTAAGACCCTGTTCATCATATCCATAAAGATTGTCGGGGCGTTGGTTAGCCCAAATGGCATGACCAAGAACTCATAGTGTCCGTACCTGGTTCGAAAGGTCGTCTTGAGGATGTCTTCTGTTCTTATCTTCACCTGATGGTAACCTAATCGCAAGTCTATTTTAGAGAAGACCTGTGCATCATGCAGCTGATCGAAGAGGTCATCAATCCTAGGAAGGGGATATTTGTTCTTAATTGTAACCTTGTTCAATCCTCTGTAATCAATACACAGTCTCAATGTTCCATTTTCCTTCCTGAAAAAAGTGACTCCGGCACCCCAAGGGGACACACTATGTCTTATAAAACCACTGTCTTGCAATCAGTGATCTGTTTCCTCAGCTCTTCCATCTCAATGCGGCTCATGCGGTAAGGAGCAACTGAAATGGGCTGGGTTCCTGGCTATAGGTCAATAGTGAACTCGACTTCCCTAACCACTGGCAGTCCGGGTAGTTCATCTAAAAACACATCTAGAAAGTCTCGGACTACTGAAATCTCTTGGATACAGATTTTCTTCTTGGGCTTGCCTAGTTAGAGAAAATAGCAAGATTAAGGTACTAGAAAATTAAGGAAACTTGCCATTAAGGAATAAGTACTAAATGGTTTTATTAATTTGTAAATGGCTCCTTATTGGGAGGATTAAATACAACCTTCTTGTTAAAGCAATCTATGGTGGTGTGATACGCCGCTAGCCAATTCATTCCTAAGATTACATCAAAATCCCCTGTGTCTAACCCTATCAGGTCTACACTCAGTTTTTTATTTGCTATCTCCACAGCACAAGCCATGTAGACAACTTCCCCTAATAGTGTTTCACCCCCAGCAGTAGACACAAACAACATTGAATCAAGTTTATCAGGTGATACATTAAGTTTGGATGCAAAAACATGTGAAACAAATGAATACGATGCACCAGTTTCAAATAAAACATGAGCAATATGGTCACAGATAGTGTACATACCCTATACCACGTCCGGGTCGGCGTCGGCATCCTGTTGGGTGAGGTTGTAAACCCTGCCTTGAAAATGAGGTCTTCCTTGGTTCTGGTTCCTCGGGCACTCCCTCGCATAGTGCTAGGCACTACCACATATGCGACAGGTGTTGTTGAGGCAGTAGCATGGTCGATCCTCGTGATCCCTGGCACAGTGCTGGCAGATCTTTCCACGTGCTGCCCTTAGAGCCTGAGGAGGGGCCTGGATCACTGGTCTAGGCCTCTTATTTGGTTGGACCGGCGCAGTAGGTGCTGGTCTGCGGGGTGGAGCTGAGGATCGGTGACTCCCTGCTGACTGAGGACGGGTGTTGAAACTCCTCTCCACAATCTGCGCCTTTGCTAGAACGACTGAGTATGTCTTGAGCTCCAGTACCAATAAGTGTTGTTTGATCTCTGGGCGGAGGCCCCACTGGAATCTCCTGGCCTTCCTGCCCTCATCCATCAATGTCTCCGGGGAGTATCGGCCCAGTTCTAGGAACTTACGAGCATATTCTGATAGTGTCATGTTTCCCTGGACCAGCTGAACAAACTCCATCTCCTTTAGGTGTCGGACGTGCTCAGGGAGATACTCCACATGGAATGCCGCTAAAAACTGCTCCCAAGTGGCTGGTGTAGGCAGGGTGGTCTGCTTGAGCTCCCACCAACGACCTGCTTCCCCTACCAGCATGTAGGAAGCAAGGGCAGCTCTCTGCTCAAGAACCATTCCCAAGGTCTTGAAAGCTCTCTCAGTCTCCGCCAACCAGTGCTGGACATCTTCGAAAGAGGATCCCCCTGCAAAAATGGAAGGGTTCAGTCTCCTGTACCTCTCTATGTAGCCTGGGTCAATCAATGAAGGAGCTAGGTCCCATGGAAGAGGGACTGGGCCCAGCTGGGGATAGACTGAGGGGCCCTGTGGTGGCACCTGATGATATAGTGGGGGCACTGGATTGTACTGTGGCGGTGCCGGGCAGTACGGTGACTGGGGCACCGGTTCACACTGTGGCGGTGGTGCCGGGTGGTACTATGGTGGAGCAGGCTCGTGCCGGGGTGGCTCGGGATCCGCTTGCTGTAGTGGTGCCTCAACCTGTGGTAGTGGGGGAGGTTCGGGTAACTCCCTTCTCTCCTCTCGACCTTGCTAGGCAGCCATGATCCTTTCCAGCATCTCAAATATTCTGTCCACATCTTCCCTAAGCGAATCATCCCCGGCTGCTCGATTTAATGGGGGTCTTCCTCTTCTCATTTCTCTGCACCTACATTTCACAAGGAAGAGTTGAGTAACGATTTATCGGTGGGTATTTCTCTAAGAATTATTGTGTAAGGGATGAGTACGAGGAACGCGACTCTTATACCAACTGTAGCGACCCCAGAAATAAAAATGAAATGTATGTATTAAAAAGTTTAAAGTGCGGAAGCGAAATAAAAATTTTGATTAACATCCCTTACACAATAACCAATAACGTATTAAACATATGAAAGAATAAACTAACTAAGGTAAATACTAGTAATGAGTGCTATAAATAAAACTATGAAATCCTTAGACGTCTACTCGCCGTCTTCCTGCGGGACGGGCTCGGGAACGAAATCCTCCTGATCTGAAATGGTTAAATAAGGAATGAGCTACACTAGCCCAGTAAAGACATCACACTATCTCACTGTCACAGAAGTAAAGGTTGGTAAAAAATAAAAACGACCAATGGAGCATAATTCATGATAAATTCATTTATCAATAATAAAATCCTTTACTGTCCACTTACCTCGGTGAGCTTCATGAAATCAACATAAGAAAATAATAACATTATAATATTATGAAATCATACACACTTTATAACATAACACATATCATACCTTTGCATTTCAATCATCAGACAACAGATTTTCCTCTTTTATCAGCCTTCTAGTATCCATGGGGATCCATTGGGGTCCCCGCTACACATGAACCATTCACATTGATAACTTGATTCAGGGCCGTCCCCATACCCCGTCTGGTATGGGCGCCAAAAACCATAAACCTCAATACCCCGTCCGGTATGAGGGTGAAACGGGCCGTCCCCATACCCCGTCCGGTATGGGCGCAAAAACACATAAGGTCTCCATACCCCGTCCGATATGAGAGACCACGTTCCCGGTAGGGTTCCCTACGGGCTCGGTCCGTCCACCATCTCCCAAGATATCTAGTTAGGCTGTCAACATCATCCATTTATCAATTCACATACCTTTTTCTATTTTTCTTGATCTCAATTATCCAATCAAATATAAACACGTAAACCAGTAATGGACACCAAATAAGGCAACACAACATCGGGTTCACAATAATTCAAACCATAATAAATAAAACCGTAATTCATGCATACGGAACCACAGAATAAATACATCAGATACTATACTGCATTTAAAACTATAAAATAGATCAAACAACAACTGACCGAAAAATACATCAGATTCGGGCTCTATTAGCAACCTTAATTAATTATACACAATTCATGAAATATCGTTTTATCATTTATTGAGCTTTAATACTGTGATAGAAAATAGGGTGAGAAATCCTTACTTGTTTTGGAGTCTGAAATCGGCTTCATACTGCGCCTACGGGCAGTTTCTAGATTCCCTAAATTTTTTTCCCGGGAACTGAAACACACTTCCGGTACCTACACGTGTCCTGAAAAAACTCAAGATCAGACCCAGGGCCTACTCGGCCAATTTTAGAATTCCGGCACGGCGGCTCCGCCGTGCTCCAGCAACGGCACCGCCGCTCGCGGCGGCGATCCACCTCGGGTTGGCCATTTTCGATCATTTTCAGCCTAATTCGGCCAAACTTGCATTGGTTCCTGCGGTAAAACAACCTTAGGGCCCTCGGTTGGCCAAAATATCACGAAAAACTGAGACTTACGGGCGGCGGAGCTCTCGGGTGCGGCGGCTTCTCCGGCGCGAGTCGCGATTTGATGTTTTACTCCGGTCAACCTATAGAGAAAAGGACGGTGATCATAGTGGTGTAAAAATTGCATCGAACAGGAACCGGGAAGGGCCTCATCGGAGGCAAAAATCGAGGGAAGCCACGGCGGCGCTACTGGACTTCGGCGGTGTTTTTCGGCCGGTTGGCTGGTGCTTTGGCTCCGATTTGGCCATAAGCGGATTCAGCATCGAAAAATGAGCCAAGGGAAGAAAATTTACCTCGTTTGGCAATCGAGAAATCCTCCAGTGCGGCGGCGGCCGGCTCCTCCGGTGACTGGGTCTTCTTCTCCAGCGAGGGTACTGGCGGCTAGGGTTTGGGGTTGGGTGTGGGTGATGTTATTTATAACGTTTCCCTTTTAATCTCAGCCGTCCATCATGATTTAATCTAGACCGTCTGATCGAGATTAAAATAGAAATAAATCTAGACCGTCCATCGTGATGCGATCTAGGCCATCCGTGCGTGATTTGATCTGGCCCGTCCGCACGCGTGAGATCTGGACTGTCCGTGCGCATGAGATCTGGGCCGTCCACACGCGTGAGATTTGGACCGTTCGATCGCATGCACGCGGATCGCCCACGTGGCTCCATCCCGCCCGCGTCAGCGTCCTTGCCACGCGGCGTGTCCTGGTTGGCCATGACTGCTGACTGGGCTGCTAACGTGGCTGCTGACGTGGCACAACTTTTTTAAATTACGTTTTGACCTCCGATTTTCGATTTTCTTTTCAAAAACACCCCTAGAATCAAAATCTTTACCCCTTTTTTCCAAAATCATTTTTAATTAATTTCTAAAAATAATTTTACCCTTTTTTATCATTATTATTATTTTTATTTCTCATAAATTAAATTAAATTAAATTAAATTACAACCTTATAAATTAATTAATAAATCAAATCAAATCAAATAAAATTCCTTACTAAAATAAAAATAAAGTTTTTGGGGTGTTACAATGATAACATAGATAGATTGATATATTCATTATCATTGTTAATTAATAATACAGCGGTTGACATAGATTACCAAATGAATCAAACTGTAAATAGTATTTATAATAATAATGAAAATATTTTATTGGTTATATTTTAATCTATATTTCATTATCAACCTTTTTAGATTTGTATTTATGTACGTGTTATTTTGTCTTATCCTATGCACTAATTAAAAATTACGTACTCATTAGATAATTTCGTGATTATTTATGCATGTCAACTCATGTATCACTCTCTAATCATTTTGATTTGTGTTTATATCTATCTTCAGATGGGTGATTTAATTTAATTTAATTTATTATTACATTTTAATATATACATACCAGTTGCAAGAATAAAAATTAAATTAAGTTTTTTTTAATATACAATTTTGACATCATATATAACATTTCTGTGTCATAGATTAGTCATGACATGCAACATATTGGTCTAGATATGTGATTAATCGCTCTAAAAATTTATTTATTTGAATAATTTGAATTAATTAAATTAAATTAAATCACCCACCTGAAGATAGATATAAACACAAATCAAAATTATTAGAGAGTGATACATGAGTTGACATACAATGAACAATCATGAAATTATCTAATGATTACGTAATTCTTAATTAGCTCATAAAATAAGATAAAATGAAAGATAAACACAAATCCAAAGAGGTTGATAATGAAATATAGATTGAAATATCTACAAGAAAATTATTACTGTGTGCTTGATGCTTTTAAATAATTTACATGAAAAAATAGTTAATTATGATAACATAGATTGGTATATTCATTATCATTGTTAATTAATAATACATTGGTTGACATAGATTACAAAATGAATCAAATTGTAAATAGTAATTATAATAATAATGAAAATATTTTATTGGTTATATTTCAATCTATATTTCATTATCAACCTTTTTAGAATTGTATTTATGTATGTGTTATTTTATCTTATCCTATGCACTAATTAAAAATTACGTACTCATTGAATAATTTCATAATTGTTTATTGTATGTCAACTCATGTATCACTCTCTAATCATTTTGATTTGTGTTTATATCTATCTTAAGGTGGTGATTTAATTTAATTTAATTTATTATTACATTTTAATAAATACATACCAGTTTCAAAAATAAAAATTAAATTAATTTTTTTAATTTATAATTTTGACATCAGATATAACATTTCTGTGTAATAGGTCAGCCATGGCATGCAACATATTGGTCTAGATATGTGATCAATCACTTTAAAAGTTTATTTATTTAAATATTTTTTTAATTAACTATTCATAATTTTTAAAAATAAATTTTTTTATATACATAATCAGTCCACATATGTAAGTTATAATTGAAATACATAACTCCTTAAGGTAGATATGAAAGAAAACTTCTCATTTAGGAAGACAGATATTGCTAAAGAAAAATTAGCTATGTATTGAAAATTTTATTCATATAAAACCTAATTTTTTTCTATTACTAATAATCTAAAGGTAAGTATAGATTTAACACTTCTTTCATAAGAGGAAAAGTTAAATGCTGTAGACTTTGATATTGGAGCCGACCATAAATAAAAACCTTATGAGATAATTTTTATTTCTTTAATACACAATATTTTCTATATATAGTTTTCTCAAGCTTAATTAACATTACAAGGATATATTAGGTTCGAAAATTTAAATAAATATTTGTATTAAGCAAACACAATAAAAAACAAAAGAAGTATTATTTTAATTGTGTTCAGATTTTTTATAAAAAATATTTTTTTAATTATCATTAAATGCACACATAAATATATTAAAATATTACAAACTTAGATATATAAAATGTAAGGTTTTCTAGGTTTATATTAAATTATAATTAAATCTACAACATTTATAGTCATTAAATAAATATAGATTCATATACCTTACTTGTTGTACATATTGCAGAATATAGAATAAGGTCAACAGTTTTATGAGTGGGTAAAGGGCATGCATTGGAAGGGAAAAAAGAGAAAAATGAAGGTTGTAGATGGACTGGAAAAATATAAAACAATAATTTATTTAAGATAAAACAAAAAAGATAAAATGTAATAAAATCTTATTTTTCTGAAAAATAATAATAAAAAAATGAAAACAGAATCCTCATCTCCTTGAAAAGAATCCACTCATAAACACCTCAATCTCAATCAATATACATGACCGTTCACCATTAAACCATTTTCTACTATTTATACCGTTTTTTGCTTTCTTTAGGGGCATTAGTCAGTCCAACAGGCATAACCTTGAACTTGTACTAACCGTATCAACATCAAAAGACCGTCTTTAAGATGTTTTCTTCCTTCACTCTCAATTGGTAATACCCCGATCTAAGATCGATCGTAGCATCTTACAACTGATCAAAGAGATCATCAATACGAGGTAAAGGATACTTATTTTTTTACTGTTACTCGGTTGAGCTCTCTGTAGTCTATACACAATCGGAGGGAACCATCCTTCTTCTTATGAATAACACCAAGGCACCCCAAGGAGAATGATTGGGGTGAATAAATCTCTGCCCATGGAGCTCGAAAAGCTGGTGCTCATGTTCAGCGAGCTCAGTGTGACTCATACAATAAGTAGGCTTTGAGATAAGTTGTGTTCCGAGTAGCAAATCGATAGAAAATTCTATCTCCCATAGTAGAGGTAGACTTGGTAGTTCCTCTGAAAAGACATCTGAAAAGTTACAAACAATAGGAATGGTGTATATAACGAGATTGACAACCATATTCCTATATTTATTCAAAGGTTAGAAAATAGCATAACAAAACTCATAAAATTCTACATTTTATTTTTGGTGAACGTAAAGTTTCAATCTTGCTTTCATAGTTAATGATTATCCTATACTTCTCTAAGCAATCCATACCTAAGATAACATTGGATCCAGAACAATCAAAGAGTTTAAGGTCTACTAACAATTCTACTCCTGATGCTTTTATTTTACAATTTTATACATGTAATGATCTTCTAAAAGACCTCTAGAGGGAGTTTCTACTGCTAATACTTCATTTAAAGGTTTAAACCTCTATAGCCATTAAAAATTCTTAGTCATGCCTTTTGGTCTAACAAATGTTCATGCAGTATTTATAAATTTGATCAACAAAGTCTTCCAACCATCTTGGATAAGTTTGTCATCATCTCATTGAGGATATATTGATATATTCATGAAGCGAGGCTAAACATCCAGAGCATCTTGTAATAGTTGGGATACTTAGGAAAAAGAAGTTATATGCCAAATTAAAAGAGATTTTTGATGGAGGAGTTTTTGTTAAAGGAGGTTGCCTTCCTTGGAAATATAGTTTTAAAGGACGGGATATCAGTAAACCCAACTGAGGTAGAAGCGGTAATAAACCAAAAAAGACCTACAACACTAATTATAGTTTGGAGTTTCCTTAGTCTAGTTGGATACTACAAGACAAGTACAAGATATTCAAATTCCTCGTGCAATTGTACTAGATCACACAGCAAGTACAGTCCGTCGTACATCTGCACCAGATCACATAGCAAGTGCAGTGTATCCAAATTCCACACATACACACATTGGTTATACATTTCACATGCATAACAAATGTACACACATATTAATACACATATATATCACAATACAGACATGCACCATCACTACATGTCTCACATAGAATATATATATTTATATTTACGTACACAATATCATCGATACATACACACATTCATACTTAAACACTACTCACTATCACACAAAACATACCATATACATATTTATTCATGTATTTGCTCTTATCAGTTTAGTTCTTATCAATTTTGTTCTTATCAATCCATATCTCATTCATCATATATTTTTATATATATACACACACACATGTATAACAACATAGATATATATACACTACATAAACACAAACAAATACAAGTTAGACATAGTAATTATATTTATATTACATTACAGATACATTTAAGCATTAACACATATTGCACTATATATATACACATTTACATAAATATATAATTTATGTTTTCACACGGAATACACAAAATTCTTACCTATGGTGTGATCAGGAAAGCTTTGGAAATCCTTTCTACTCGATCTACGATCCTTTTGAAAATTCGAATACCATTTAGATAATTTTTCTCGTTTAAAATAGAAAACACATATATTAAATTTTGAATAATTTTGAAAAATATATTATCTGAAATGAGAAACAGATTTTACCTTGGGGGACATGGTCCCGGTCGCCAACGTCACCACGCACCATCACACGTATGTCACCAAAAATGCCACGCACTAATGATCGAATGAGCGCGCGTTATCACATGTGGCGCACCAACATCATATTGGTCGCCACACTTTTATTTTTTCTTCCTTCTCTTTTCTTTCTCTCTTCTTTTTTATTCTTCTTTTTTTCTTTTCTTTTTCTTTTCTTTTTCGTTTTTTCCTTTTCTTTCTTCTTTTTTCCTTTTCATTTTCTTCTTCTCCTTTTTTTTTCTTTTTTTCTTTTTTTTCTTCTTTTTTTTCTTCCTTCCCTGCAACGTTTCCCTCTTTTTTGCTTCTTCTTCCTCTTCTTCCTTTTTTCTTTTTCTTCATCTACTTCCTCTTCTTCTTTCTCTCTCTACCCAACCTCATCTCTTCTTTCTCTCCCCCTTTTTTCTCTCTAACCAATGACGATTGTTCTCGTCTTTCTTTCTCTTTTGGTTGCAATGTCGCACAACACCATACGACCCTTCTCTCTCAGCCATCGACACCACTCAACCCTTTCTCTCCTCTCACAGTCATGTCTCTCTCTCCTTGCTCTTTCCTCTCTTTTTTTTTTGCTATTTCATTACATATATATATATAGATATATATATATATATGCATATTTACCACTTGGTCTTATTCTCCTGCTCTTTGTATCCTTCTTTTTTTTATTTCTTTTTATTATTTTATTTAATTATATATACACACACAGATATATATATATATATATATACATGCCATATGTTTTTTTCTTTAAGTCTCTTTTCCTTTTATTTATATGCATGTATATATTTATACATATATATTTCTTTTTCTTTTTCTTTTGTTCCAACTGGGTCTTCCTCTTTTTTTTCTTTTTTTTTTATCCCATTATATATATGTTGTAATTAGGTGGTAACCTTTTAGATGAAGTGATATGATGAAATGTGGCAAATTTTAGATGAAATGGTATGATGGAAAGGTGGTAATCTTTCTCTCGTGGCTCCCCACTACTATAAATAGGGGATGCGAGAAGGGAGGAGGAGACATTCCAGATGAGAAAAAATAGTGAGAAGCATAGAGGTGTGGAAAGAAGAAGGAGTATGAAGTGTGTGATTTTTGAGAGTATTGTGAGGTTTTAGATAAAAAGCTTGTGAAAACTCTAACTAAACTCATTATAGTAAAAGAAGAGGAAGAGAAGAAGAGGAAGGCTCACGGTCAAAAAAAGGTTATAAATCATTAGAAATGTAAGTCTTTTATTAAGTTTTGAAGTTTTGTTTCTCTATAATATTTGGAATTAATTTTTGAGTAAAAAAGTGACAAAAAATCATCCCGATACTCTACCGAAATTAAGATTACAATTGCTAAGGATCTAAGGTAAGTGAATATTATGGATTTATAGCCTACGTAATTTTGGAGTATTTTACGTATTTTCAGTATAAAAATGTGAAAGTATTCGATTTGTCTTCTGTATTTCCTAAGTAAGCATTTTTTAAAGTTTTATTTTGATATAAGTATTATTTAGATTTTTGTTTTCAAAATGTGATTCTGATATGTGTACATCACTCATTATGGCAAAGAGTTGTTCCCGAGTTTTTCTATTTGGCTTTTTTGGTTTCGTCCTTAATGTTCTATTTGTTATACAAAAGCCCCCGAGTTTTTCTATTATTTTCGAAGTACTAACTCTGTTAAATTTTAAACAAAAAAACAACCATAGACATATGTCATTCATGAACATGTGGGAACGTATAAATATATGCATGTAGAGATGCAAAAGCATGCAGCCACGTACATATGGTCTTGCCTACTTTTTAATTTTATATTTAAGATGAAAAGAAAAACAAGCAGAAGAAAAATCTAGAGCTATAAGGTGAAGTTGATTGAAAATCTCTACTATATTAAAATACTTTATATCAAAATTCCTTAAAGAAATGAAAAAGTGTAAAGATCTAAACTTTTAACGTGTTTGTTTTTCAAAGTCTAGGGCTATAGGGGGAGTTGATCAAAAATCTATATTAGATGAAATACATCACAATGAAATTCCTCTTAGAAATGAAAAACTATAAGATTTAAACTCTTAATATATTTGTTTTTTGGAAATCTAAAAAGAATAAAAGAAAACCTCAACATTTAATTAACCTAAAATGATTATACAGTATTTGTTATTTAGTTTCTTACATACAAAGGTTTGCAAAGCATATTCATATTTTTTAGATAGGCATTAATGTTTTTATGTTTTTCTATTCCCTAAAAACATGAGAAAGTAATATGTTTTTATTTAGATAAATAATTTATAGTTTTTCAAATTTAAACTTTCTTTTGAAAAAGTAGTTAACCTTATTCAAAAAATCTACCAATCATTTTGTGCTATGAACTATATTTACTTATTTGGACATAATAGATAAATTTGTATGCTTGAAAAAATTACTTATTAACCATCTATATATACATATATATACATCTTCCTTTACTACCTCATTACTTCTTAATTAATGCTAAATTGCCAATTTTCAAAATTGAATGAATGAGATAAAGGAATGATTTTATGAATATTTTAGAAAATTATCAAATGTAAAGATTTATTTAAGAAAGCTTATTAACTCCATTTTAATCCTTTGCATTTCTTCTTAATATAATATGAATAAAAACTATTTGTAACTAATAGTTTATTTCTATCATACTTTAATACTTGGATAGTAATTTTATGCTCTTGTTCATGAGTAATCTCTTTAAAAAAAAAAATTTTATAAATTGGCAATTCTGTAAATTAGAATCATCAATAAGACTTATATTTATAGAGGCTTATTAAATTTTAACCAATAAAATATTTTCATTATTATTATAGATACCTTACTTGAAGGTAGCTTTGAATATCAAATCTGATATTTTTCAAAGAAGGGTAGTTTTTGAATGTTTTTCTATGCTATCAATATTGGTGAACCACACTAGGTCATAAATATTGATGCATCCACAAGGTATTTATTTTTTTTCTAAAGAAGTGTTAGCTAGATTTTTTTAATTACTTTCCTACTACATATTGTGCAATAATTGTCAATGATATTATTCTATTTTAAACTCCTCTATTAAGCTTGTCTTCCATTTTTAGGTTATTTCTACAATGGTGAAGAATGATCTAGTGAGCCTTGCTGATACAAGGCCTCTGAAACCCTGGAAAGAAACACTTGTTCTTCTATGTATAGTGACTATCTTAGTGGAAGGGTAAAATATTTATTGCCTTACAAATGGGTAACAGATGATTCAGTGTTCATTGTTTTGTTAAATGTTTAAATCCTTCTTGTTTCCTTGGTTATGTTTAATGAATTAAATATTTACCTTTTCAATTTTTTAAATCTTTCACATTCATGCAATAAATAACTATAACCTTACTGTTGGTAGCTTAGAAGATTTTTAGGTTGTCAAAGACCACTTGATTGAAATGTAAATGTATTGCAAATGGGTGGTATCACCTTAGTACCGATGTCTATAATTTACTGTTTGAAGTTACATTCAACTTATATTGATATTTATTAAACTAATGTGATTTATTTTAGATATTTATTTTTTCTATAAATTGCCGTTATGATCCATGTAATGGATAATCTGACAATCTATTTTTTTAGATATTATGTAACTTGGCTGGTCTTATTTGGGTTTTTCTAATTTTCTAATAATTATATATGCTACTGCAAGCGTTGATGTGATTTTTTATATAAGAAATGGTTAAAATAACATAGTATGGAGTACTGTGAAATTAATTAGAAACTTTTTTGTGCAATTGATGCTATGTTACTAATTTCTTGGAAAAATAGTTTGCGCAGAGAGAAGACTGGACCATTCTTTGTGACACACTAGCTACAAAGTTAATGGCTGCTAGTAATACTCTGACAGAATGCTTTGTTATATATGTGCGAGAAATATTGATAAAATAGTGGAAATTTGGTCAAGGAGCCTTGCAACTGATCATGAAGGCAAGTCTTAAGTTTTGGAATTCATCTTTCCCAATAGTATCATCAGTCAAGAATCGAAGCATGTCTAATTTGTTAGGATTTGATGGAGAAGACCTATTGTTCTTGCTTTGGCAACCGGTCAGAAAAGATTCAGTGTATCTTTATGCAATCTTGTTGAGAAATATGCTGAAATTTTAGCCAGTGAGGGTCTTTTACAACTGCAATGGAGTATTCAAAACTTTTGGGATATAATGAATTGCAACTTGAACTTGTGATCTTAAGGGATCGAATTGCTCTCTCTATAGAACCTGATATGCTTACAATGATGGCTTTTTTTACTTTCGCCAAAATTTCTTCTTTAATTGGTGAGGTTTTGAAGAGGTTTTATTGCTTCATCAGATACGTTGCTTTTTAAAGCTTTCACCTCTTGTTTTCATTATAATTAATCATGTTCAAGCTATGCACCATTCCCATTTGGTTTTATAGTGAAGAGAAACCAATACAAATTATGTTGGATAAAGACTAGTAAAAGAATCCATTCCTTGATTAATATCCTTTTATCTCATTAACATATTGTTTCTAGTCTATCTCTTTCTATTTTTACATATGGGAAGTTAGAAATTTATCATATAATATTTTTCATAAATTAAAATAAAAAAGAGAGGTTTGTGGTAATTTTTAAATCTTTATATTAGGTAATCTAGTATCCTTATGCGCATATATATATAATTAAAAAAATCGAGTATCCTTATATATGAAGATAATCAATTTGGTCTTCTGTGATTGGACTCTTTATGAATTTCTACCACATTCTCCATAAGGTTCTCTTATCTCTTCCTTCTCCAAGCTGATAATTGTAGGAAAAACTTGTAATAACGAACTTGCAAAATGGATATGTTTATTATTTAGAGATTCATTGTTCCTGAACATGATTAAATTTACTTATTATTTGAACAAGTCAAAATCGTATTTTACTCTGAGTGGGGATAATATTTCTTTTCTACATGTTCATGGAGAGCTTTAAAAAATCAAGACATCTTAAAGGTAGATAGAGAGATAGGAATTAATCCATCCTCTTTGAAAAATACACTCTAGGTATGTTAGGAGTTCATTGATGAGAAAAGTTTGGGAAAAGCGTGAATCAAGTTCCTATAATAATGAATATAAACGCAATTGAAATTCCTAAGAATTTATATATTTGTGTATTGACAAGATCATTCACTATTTCTAGTTCAAATGAAATAGACAAACTAGAGGACATGTTTATATGTAGGTATATGCACCCTAGAGTGTTGGGCCACATCTTCAATGGTGATGCGACAGTTTTTGGTGCCTCTTAATGCAGTGCTTGTAAAAAAAATGATTGTGACAATTCATCATTTTATAAATGGTTTTTTTATTTTTTTTAGACTCTTAATTCTTCTCAAGCATCTAGCTATTGTCCAAAATGTTCTTCTTATTGCTATAATTTTTATGTTAGCTGATGTTGTTGCTACTAGTGCAGGAAAATAAACTAATATTATGGCTTTTAACAGTTCTTGATGACAAAGCTCTTAGATGTATTATCAGGTATACGGTCTTACATTCTGTCTTATGTAATCTTCTTTTAATTTCATTTTGTTAGTTTTGTAAACTATCTTTTTTTCCTTTCCTAATTGGTCAGGAGACAACATCATCATAGTTGGCACATGGTGTTCCAAATAGTCCATATGAGGATAACGATCAGCAACCTTTTAATTCAACCTATGCAGGTGGGTATACTCATTCGACATCATAACTGACTCAACAGCCACATACCATGTTAATGCTCCCCAACCTCAGCAAGTTCCTCAGGTATTTTGCACTCCTAGATTCTTTTAATAGAGTTCTTAAATTTTTTTAGTATTTGTTACTGGTTGAATCTAACTATTCTGAATGTTTGGGCTTCATATGAAGTGTATAAGCTTGTAATTAGTCTATGTAAGGTGTAGTTTAGTCTATGGTGTAGGATATGAGTGAATGGGATTTCCCTCCAATAATTTCCTGTGTGGACCATCCTTAACGAATCTATCTATATATATATATATATTGAAATATAAAGTATGAATTGTATTGATATAGGCACCAAGGGGATGTTGCACATGTACAAAATTTACAAATATCAACAAGTTCCGCTAAATCCTCCTTAGAGCAAAGAGGGTGACCCTATAACAAAAAATCAGGGGTTAGGAACCATCTATTTTTAAGAATATCAAAACCATTTACATCCTTAACCCCATAAAAAACCCTTCTATTTCTCTCATTCCAAACCACTTAGATATATATTTTTAGAACTAAAGAAGGTGAACATCCAAAGTAATCCCTATTTTTGCATTTACAAAATTAAAATTTCTTTAGTTGTCTTTTATGCAACTGTTATCTTTGATCATTGTCTGATAATTTTTCAACATATGATAAAGTTGTTTCAGTTAATGTGTAATATGTTTCTTTGTGCATTGACTTATTTTGCCCTTGCTCCTACTCCTGCTTCTGTTAGCACTCAGTCAACCATGAGAACAACCTTTGTTCCTTTAACTCCCCTAGGGCAAAGAAATGTTGATCAGTATCAACAGCCAACTTTGGGTTCTCTATTATATCATGTCTATACATCTACATTTTCTTTCCTATTGGAGGGTATAAATATCATGTTGTAATTATATGCTGAAATATTTTGAATTTTTGCTCAAGGAACTACCAAACCTACATATACTATACAACCTGCACCTGGTTCCCTAGGATTATCTCAGGGAACTACCAAACCTACATATACTATATAACCTGCACTTGGTTCCCTAGGACCTGTTCTTTCTCAAATCGGCCAAGTTCCTTGTCCTAAAATGTCATATGTTTTTGCTCCCACTCCCACACCTCTTGGGTTTATATCAATGTCTAGTGCAGGAGTTGTTCCAAGACCTAGATTGGGTCCAATGCCATCAATGCAACCAACATAGCCAGCATCAGTGCAATAAAATATTATGCCTGCAGCTCCACCTCTGACAGTGAAGACTATAGACACTTCAAATGTTCTGGGTAATTTCTACTTCTTAGTGTTTTGGTTAATAGCACATGGAACTTTCTGAATCTATTATCTTAGGTTTATATAAGTTGATAGTGACAATTAACAAGGCACTTCCTAATATCTTGTAGTGTAATAATATTGCTGCTTTGCTGGTAATTTTCTATAGTCCACCAAAAGCCTGTCATTATAAAATTTATAAGACTTTTCAATGAAATATCGGAAGCACTTGGAGACCCTCTTGCAAATCTAGTAAAAAAACATGAAATAGAAGACAATTCAAGGAAAATAGGTGTCTTATTTGCCAAATTCAACAATGGGGAGATTTTTAAAAATGTGGTTGATAAGTTTGTCAAGCTCTGGACAATAATGATTTCAGTACTACCCTAAAAATACAAGTTTAACTTCTAGAAATACAAGATTTATCATCACCACCACCACCACCACCATCATCATCATCATCATTATTATTATTATGAGTGTATATATGAGTATTGACAACTCAAAATGGTGTTGTTCTGTTTTGATTTGTAACAGGTGCTTCTTACCACCAGTGAGTGGGATGGATGCAACTTCTAGCTAGTAACCTTAAAGCAAATGATCAAGATAAGACATAATGTAAGGTGAAGGATAAAAAAATTTCAGTGTCGAAACCTCATTTAAGTGTTAATTTTTGTTAGAAAAATGATTCAAAATTATGAAAATCACAAATTATCGGTTACGAGTGAAATTATAAATTAGTTAGAGAACAAAAAACATTATTGTTTTTTTTTTTCTGGCTCTGATAGCAGATGTAGAAATAGAGTATTAGAAGAACTGAACTGAACTAATGTGATTTTTACTGATGAAATTATTCTATTTAAATAGGACAAAAATAAACAGACATTAGAAAAGATAAATGACCACTAACCCACTAAGAAAACCCTTAATCCCCTAATTTATAATTGCTGAAATTAAGAGACGACCATGCTTCTAACCATGTTTAGAATGGTTCAATTTTTCCTCTCTACAACACAATTTTGTTGGGGTGTATAAGCTACTATCATTTGCCTCCGAATTCCCTACACATTACAAAATTTTAAGAATTTCATGGGACATGTATTCACCGCCACAGTCAGCGCGTAGTGTTTTAATTGTTGTCCATGCTTCATTCTCCACTTGAGCTTTAAAATTTTTAAATACAATCAAAGCTTTATATTTTTTTTGCAAAAAATATACCCATATTTTTCGACAATAGTCAACAATAAAACAAATAAAATATTTGTTTTTGCCATTTGATATAGGATTAACAAGACCGTAAATGTGAGAGTGAATCAACTCCAATATTTTTTGAGCTCTCCTTCTCTTTCCTTTTGGGAAATGCTCTCGATGTTGTTTGTCTACAACACATTCTTCACATATTTTAGAAAGAGGAATAATGTAGGTAAGCCAATCACCATGATATTTTGAGAAAGAGTCTTCAATCCATTGAAGTTTAGGTGGCCATAACAAAATTGCCATAGCCATGTTGGATCATTAATCTTGGTCATAAAGCAAGTTTGGATTGTATGGATTCGTAGTGTTTTAGGATCGTAGACTTCACAAGCTCCTCTTTTTATTGTAATCTCATGATTTTTTCTTGTAGCTGTCCCACACTTAGCAAATTTCTTTTCAAGTCAGGAACATAAAAAATAATTGACATAGTCGCATTATTAGTCGCAATATTATTTTCTATGGTCCTGATTTAAACATCACTCTTTCCTATAACACTAACTTTAGAATGATCATCAAAGCTCACATTAGTATGAAAATCTTTATTTAAGTGAGAGAAAAACGACTTACTGTTGTATATGTGATTGATGCATCCTGTATCAAAATACCAAATATCTTGTTCATGTTTGTGCTCCTTGATGTGAAATGCCATCAAGAGTGTTTCTTGTTTTTATTTTTCTACAAAGTTGGACTATTCATCTTTGTTGGAATGTAAGTTTGCAGTGCATTCAGACTTATAATTACCAAACTTATGACAATGATAACATTCAATATGAGACTTACTAAATTTTGTTTGATTGTGATGATCATTTCCTTTACCTCTGGTTTGAGATTCTAATGGCTTAAACTTCTACCTCTTCCTCTTTTAAGGCCACGACCTCGACCATGGCAATTTCATCCTCTTCCTGTAAATATTTCACCATGAGTCAAAGCCTTCAAGGCTTTTTCTTTGGCTGAAACTATTGTCATTCTCTGCTCATGCAGCTGTAATGAACTTTGCAATTCATCAAGGGAAAGCTCATCAAGATCTTTTGACTCCTCAATAGAACATACAACATAAGAAAATTTTAGAGCCATTGATCTAAGAATCTTCTCCACCACAACGACATCTTCGATTCTTTCACTGTGAGTACACATCTTGTTCACTATACTTAGTGTTCTTGAGAAATACTCATCGATAGATTTTCCATGCTTCATATGGAGAATTTTAAATTATCTACGAAGGGCTTGAACTACTACTATTTGACACTTGTTGTGCCTTGATATTATTTCTTCATAGAATCCCAAATCTATTTGTAAGTATCTTTTTTGAGATTTTCTCCAGGATGGCACAGTTAATTGCTGAAACAGATAATTTTTTGCCTTGAGATCCTTCAGTTTTTGTTCTTCTATTCTCTTCTATTGGGCTTCTGTCAACATCAACCCACCTAGGGGCAGGTTAAGGCACTCCTGTTTCCACGACATTCCAATATTGTTTGGATCAGAGAAAATTCTCCATCAACATGCTCCAATGATCATAATTCTCCATCAACATGCTCCAATGATCATAATGATCATCAAAATGATGTGAAAGCTCACGATCTGAATGAATCGAAAAAAGACCAGTGTAGACGGATGATTATGAGGTTAATGGAGTTCAATCTGATTATACTCTTGTTCATTATGCTTTATTATCATATTGTGATCCAATAACATTCCAAGACACTATCAAAGATACAAAATGGTAAAAAGCAATGGATGAAGAGATCATATCTATTGAGAAAAATAACACATGGGAATTGACAAAACTTCTAGAAGGGCAAAAATCTATTGGTGTTTAATGGGTTTAAAAACCTAAGCTAAACAAAGATGGCAAAGTTGATAACTAGAAAGCTCGGCTCATCATAAAGGGATATAAGAAAATTTTTAAAAATGCCCATATGAGCACACTCTCTTTATTAAAGTTGGTGATGCAAAGAAAATTTTGATAGTTTATTTATGATGCCCATATAGATGACTTGATCTATACAGGAAATGATCGAACAATGTTTAAAGATTTTAAAAAAATCTATGATGGCAGAATTTGAGATGACCGATCTGGGAATGATGCACTATTGTCTTGGTATCGAAGTACTACAGTCAATAGCTGGTATTTTCATCACTTAAAGGAAGTATGCTTTGGAGATTTTCGGTAGCTTTTAAATGTTGGATTGCAACTTAATTGCAACTCCAATTGAACTAGGTCTGAAGCTCACAAGGGACTTTTAAGGAAAGAAAATTAGTAGTATATTCTACAAGTACATTGTTGGAAACTTGATGTATTTAACAACAACAAGACCTGATATTATGTTTGTTGTAAGTCTTATTAGCAGATTGATGCAATGTCCAACTAAACTCCATCTCTTTTTAGCAAAGAGAATCTTGTGCTACATAAAAAGTATACTTGATTTTGGTATTTTTCATCAGAAAGGAAAAGGATCAGATCTTGTTGGCTTCAGTGATAGTGATTATGCAAAAGACTTAGAAAGTAGAAGAAGTACTTTTGGTCATGTATTTATGATGAGTTTAGGGGCAATATCATGGGCATCAAAGAAGCAACAAGTTGTTTCTCTGTGTATAACTGAAGTTGAGTTTATAGCAGCAGCTTCTTGTGCATATCAAGCTATTTTTTGAAGAAAATACTTGAGTTATTGCATTATTTCAAGTAAGGGCCTATATATATTTTATTATATATTTAAGAATTATTAGTCAGGGATTAGTGGTTATTTAATTTAGCAGTTATGCAGTAGTAGAGTAGTGGTTTTCTTAATCATTGATTGGTACTATCAGAACAAGAAAAAAAAAACCCAGCATTGTTTTTTGTTTTGCAGCAGCAGTAAGTAGTCATAGTGTCGGAGAATAGTTATGTGCAACCTATAATCCCAAGTTGAGAGTCAAAAGGCTTTGTGAAAAAAATCAAAAGGGGATCACCAAGACTTTCAGGCAAGCATTGATAATTCTACAAATAGAGTTTCAAAGCTCATCAAAGGTAATAGCTGTGAAACTCCAAACTCTTCGGTATGAGTTTGAAACTTTAATTATGAAAAACAATGAATTAGTGCAAGATTTCTTTAACTAGAACAATAACAACGATTAGTCAAATGATTTTGATTGGAGAACAACCAGTTGCGGATATGAAGATAATATTTAAAGAGCTTAATTAGACAAAGAAAATGATAGTCAAGTTTGGAGATAATATAAACATTCCAGTTGAAGGGAAAGGTTTAATAAGTAGCAGATATATTCGCAAAAGTACTTCCATGTCAGAACTAGACCTCTTTAGAGATGCTTCCTTTCTCCTTTTTAAAGAAATTTTATTTTTCCTCTTCAGAGCTGCTTATTCTTCCTGTTCAGAAATTTTCCCTTTTTCTTCTTCGAAGTTGCTTCCTTATTTATAAAAAATGGGGACCATCAAATTTGCGTCAAGTGGAAAAATGCAATTAAAAGAGAGTGTTGAACGAAAAATGATCGATTTGAGGCGACATAAAAAACAGAGAAAAAATTTCTCCACTAGCGGAGGCACACACCAACACGTTGTCACATCACCCAAGGAGAGCGGTGGCACACTGCCCAAGGCAGTAATGTGTCTCACCTGGTCAACGTGCACTCTAAGCCTAGCTTGCAGGCGCCGACATACCCTACCACGGGCAGAAGCTAGCCTGAGCGTGTGTAGAGCCTACAGCGCATTCGGGGGCTGCTCGCAAGCCTACTATGCACAGGCCTATCCGCGCAGGCCTACCTGCGTGCGACAAGACGCGCGTGCAAGACTAGCCCCGCGCCTCCCGTGGATGGGTCGTGCACACTGTGCGAATGTCCTGCGCCTGGTCGCGTGTGCACGTGTGTGCACAGTGAGTGGTGCCCACACAGGCGACCTTTTCCCACAAGATTTTTTTCCCTTTTTCTGTTTTCTCATAAAAATTAATTATTTTAATAATAGTAATAATAATAATAAATCAAAATCAAAATAGATGAAATTAGATAAAATCAAAATAAAAATAAAATAATAACATCAGCATAAATTTATGAATTACGATATAAAGCTGTGAAATAAATTTAAATGAGTTCAGGTGACCTTAATTCCTAAATCAATAGGCATTTTCCAAATATAATTTACCGCGGTGGTAAGCAAGGTGTTACATTCGCCCTACCTTAAAAAATTTGGTCCCTAAAATTGGTCTCGAATAGGTCTGAGTACTTTTCCCTCATCTCGCTTTCCAACTCCCACGTTGCCTCTTTCGAAGTATGGTGTTGTCACTGCAACTTCACCATGGGGATTGTCTTGTTGTGTAAAACTTTGTCGGTCCATCCAAGAATCTCCACAGAGAATTCATCATAAGTTATATCGGCTTATACCTGCGTCTCATCATAAGGAATGATATGAGAAGGGTTAGGGTGGTACTTTTGAGCATAGAGACGTGGAAAACATCATGTAGACACACAAACTCTCGAGGCAAAGTAAGGCAGTACACTACGGGTCCAATATGCTCCACGATCTGAAAGGTCCTACATAACGAGGGCTCAACTTCCCTTTTTTCCTGAACTGCATTTTTCCCTCAAAGGAAAAATCCTTAAGGAAGACTTGGTCTCCAATGGCAAATTTGAGGGCTCTCCTATAATTATCAACATAACTCTTCTGGCGGCTCTGGGTGGTAGCCAAGTTCCTATGGATGATCACGACTTTCTCAATAGTCTCTTTGATGCAGTCTAGTTTCAAATGACACTGGTTTCCAACTTCGCTCCAGCAAGTGGGAGAATGGAAGGGCCTACCGTACAAGGCTTCATATGGAGCCATGCTGATACTAGAATGATAACTATTATTATAAGTAAATTTACATATGGGAAGATACTCATACCAGTTATTGTCAAAGTCAAGGATGCAAGCACGCAACATGTTTTCCAATGTCCGTATAGTACATTCTGACTGACCATTAATTTGGGGATGATAAACGGTGCTGAAGTACAATCCAGACCCAAGAGCTTATTGAAAGTTTTCCCGAAAGTGGAAGGTGAATTAAGGATCTCGATCGAACACAATGGATGAGGGAACACCATGGAGTCGAACAATTTCATCAACATAAAGGTAGACTAATTTGCTAATGGAGTCAGTGGTCCTAATGGGCAAGAAATGGGCGGTCTTGATTAGTCTGTCAACGATTATCCAAATAGCATTATGACCGAAATAGGTCCTGGGTAGTCCGATGATAAAATTTATGGTTATATGCTCCCATTTCCATTTTAAAATTAGGAGGCCCTGTAAAAAACCACTGGGTCTCTGGTGCTTTGTCTTTGTCCTTTGGCAAGTAAGGCATCGGGAGACGTAGTTGACAATGTCCTTCTTCATTCCTAACCACAAGTATTGGCACTTTAGGTCTTGGTGCATCTTGATGCTCCCAGGTTGGATGGATAGTTTGGAGGCATGGGTAGCCTTGACAACATCCATCCTAGCAGTGATAGGAACCAAAATTTAGTCCCCCAATCTACACAACTTATTATTTGAGAGTCTGAAATTAGGAAACTCGTCAGAAGACAACTTACTCAAATTCTTAGTGAATTCCTTATCTATGGATTGAGCCTCCCAAATCTTCATGAAAAGATTAGGCACGGCCCAGATCTTAGCGAGATAGGTACTATTACCTGTTTGGCCGTTAACTCCAGGTCGTGAGTAAGGTAGTTCCAATCATGGGGTTTCAACTGTGTGGATCCATAAGCGATCACTCTACCATACTGCATCAAAACATATCCCAAGCTAATATGAGATGCATCACAGTAGACCTAAAATCTTCCAGTGTTGTCAGGAACGATCAACACTGGAGCAGAGGTAAGACGATGCTTTAATTCCATAAAGCTTTCACCACATTTGTAATTCCAAACAAATCGTATACCCTTTTGAGTGAGTTAAGTCAACATAGTAGCAATCTTAGAAAATCCGTTAATGAATCGCAAATAGTAACCTCCCAAACCAAGGAAACTACATACCTCAACCACATTGGTGGGCGAATTCCATTTAATCACCGTTTCAACCTTAGTTGAATCCACAAAAACTCCTTCACTTAAAATCACATGTCCAAGAAAGGAAACTCGATCCAACCAGAAGGAGCATTTGCTAAGTTTAGCAAATAACCAATTCCAGTAAAGTGTCCCAAGCACTTCAGACAGGTGGACTGCATGTTCTTCAAGGCTTTTGTAATACACTAGGATGTCATCAATGAACATGATGACGTACTGATGTAGTGTATATCGAAAAACCTTAATTGTGAGATCCATGAAGTTAGTAGGGGCGTTAGTTAACCTGAACAATGTCACCTTAAACTCGTGAAAGTCGTATCTACATCGAAAAGCAGTCTTCAAAATATCTTCTTTCTTGACTCTCAGCTGGTAGTATCCTGATCTGAGGTTAATCTTGGAGAAGTTATGTCTCCTTGTAATTGGTCGAAAAGATCATCGATTTGAGGTAGGGGATAGTTACTCTTTACTGTTACTTGATTGAGTTATCGGTAGTCCATGCATAATCTAATGGAGTCATCCTTCCTTTTTACAAAGAATATTTGAGTGCCCCAAGGGGAGTGACTAAGGAGAATAAAATTCTAGCCAAGCAACTCAAAAAGTTGGTTTTTAAGTTCTGTGAGGTCAGCATGACTCATTCGATAAGCAGGTTTCGAAATTGGTTGGGTTCTAGGTAGCAATTCATGTAGAAAATTCTACCTCTCATGGGGAGGTAGACCAGGTAGTTTAATGGGAAAAACTTCTGAAAAGTTGCAAATAATGAGAATGGAATACACAATAGGATCAACATCCGTATTCTTATTTATTCAGTTGTTAGGAAAAAAGTTAATATAAAATAAATTTTTATTTATTTTACAACTTTACTTTCACAATCAATAATTGCTCTATATTTTTCTAACCAATCCATTCCTAAAATAACGTCAAACTCTGAGAAATCTAAGAGTATTAAGTCTACAAATATTTCTATTTCTGAAGCTTTTATTTTACAATTTTTATATACACAGTAAGTTTCTAGTAAACCTCTAGAGGGAGTCTCTGCAGTTAATATTTTTTTTAAAGGTTCAGGCCTAATATCAAATTTACAAGCAAACATACAGGAGATAAAAGAGTGAGTAGTACCTGCATCAATCAAAGATTTAGTAGAAGTATTATGAATAGAAAACATACCCTAGAAAAAGACAGGAGTGGGGAGGGCACCTAATTCATCTAGGTGGTACACATGACCCTAGACTATAGGTCCGGCCACGTCCTTCGGTTGCTGAAAGTAATACTTTATAAGATGTTAAGTGCTTCCATATCGATAGCAGACATGATTGATACACCGATAGGGTAGATTATCATGCAAGTGACCACAATGCTGACATGGTTGGGAAGGTAGGGTAGGCTACTCAGTAGGTGGAGGTAGGGCAGGGGGGAAGGATAACTCAAGTTTGTTTATCGAGGTGGCTACTTACTAGGTTGGGTAATCTTTTTCAGGGTTATTGGAGTTATTGCAGTTGGGTACAGACTCATGCAATACACTGGTGCTTGGTCGAGATGAGGTCTTCAGCTAGTTGGGCATGTTCTAGCACCTCTACATACGAGTTAAGGCTCAGCATCGCAACCCGATCATAGATATCGGCACGAAGGCCTTTCAAAAACTTCCTACCTTTACGATTTTCAGGGGATGATCATTAGAGGGATAAACCTAGACAGTTGGACAAATTGGGCTGTATATTGAGAAACCATCATATTTCCTTGACAGAGGTCCTGAAATTCCTCCTCCTTCTTCTCTCGGACATAGGCTAGAAAAAAGTTATCGAAGAACTCTATAAAAACTTCTCGGGTGGTAGAGGTAGGCAGGACTTCCTTCTCAAGTCACCACCAGTGTTCTGCTTCATCATTCAGCATAAATGCTGCTAAGGGGACTTTTTATTCCTCAGTTCTAAGACAGAGAAAGGCTTCTCTATCTACAAGATCCAGGCTTTAGCTCTAAGGGGTCAAGGCCACCTTCAAAGTGTGGCAGGTTAAGTTTCTTAAACTATGTTATATTGTGAGAGATGGACCTCTCAGCTGTTCGGTACTCTAGGATAGGGTGTTGACAAGGGTTAGCTTGGTTTTGTCTTATGGTTGTGGTCAATTCTTAGATAGCTCAGAAGAGTTCGGTAAACTTGGCCCTGGTTGGATGGTCCTGGACTCAGATCTTTCTATACATTCTACGGAAGGTCTCCCTCGCTTCATTCCTACAAAAGAAAGGAAGACATGAGTTGATGGTTTAATTCGAAAAAGATGACTTATTTTTCTAGATATCCTAAGGGTCTTTCTACCTACAACCTCAATTGTTAGGGATTTGGTCCAAGTAATTGCTCTGATACCATCTGTGACATTCCAAATGCTAATTAAAGCATAAGGGTGTCAGATACAAAAATAAATTACGAGTTCATGATTAAAATTATATGCAGTAGAGCAAATTATTATAAATCCCTTACAAAATATATGAGTTCCAATTGCACATATATATAACTGAGGCCAAAAGTGGTAATAAAATATAAAATATTAAAATACAAAAATGGCCACTTCTATCATTATACTATTGGACTCATTACAGTGCGGGAACGATCATGCACTCAAGGTTTGTGAATCCATGGGATCCTCATAGACTTTAAGGGGTAGATCAGCGAACAGCCTCACTATATTCCTCATCTGGGCGGCCATGAAAAGAGTAAGTTTTATGTGCTCAGTAAGAAAATTAGTATTTAAATAATATCGTAAGGTTTAAAATGTGAATAATAATATCATTACTACTTACCATCAACTTATAGTCACAATAATCAAATCAAAATCATACTCAATAATAGAAAAAATCAAATAAATCATGAAATGCTCAGATTTTTGTGTCATGTTTTTCGAAATTATTCCAACTTCCATCTCTAAGGGCAGATACGGATTTCTAACTATCCATGTAGAATGACCATATCAGATATAGATAATGACAATTTGCTTAGGCACATTTTCGACTAGCCGAACCATGGTACGACTATGACCATGGCTGTATCGACCATGGTGGTCCTATCAGATATTTTATATATAAACTCATGGTTTTGCATACATACATCAAACTAGTATTTTCACAATTGTTTAGACAAATAAAACAAAATAAGATATGCGAAATCTTACATTAATTTTGTGAGATATAATAATATAAATATTTTTATTATCTCTAATCTAATTTAAAAAAATCCTAATTATAAATATTGGTCCAAATAAAGGCAAAATGTTTAAAGAGAATGAGTATTAAATAATTATAAGGATAATAAAATTTTGTCTAAATAACAAATTTAACTAATACAAAATATTTTTTATATTTTCTTGTCTGTTTGAGGTAATATAAATCCAATAGAATCTATTTTCTTATGTATCCTCCTAATTAAAAATGTATTTTCAAATTTATTTTAATTTAGTTTATTTTAGTTCAATATTATTTTAGAGTAAATAAGTAATTTTCTCAAGTATAATTTACCTATTTTATCCAAATAGGTAAATATAGTGCATAAAAGTATGTGGTTAGTTAAATATTTTTAAATATGATCAACTACTTTTTCAAAAGAAAATCCAAATTGAAAAAATTATAAATTAATTATCCAAATAAAAATATTACTTTCACATTGTTAGCAAATAAAAAGATATACAAATATATATTTCTATCTCAAAAATGTACACATGCTTTACAAGCATTTGCATGCAAGAAACTGAAAAACAATCATTTTAGGTAAACTAAACAATGAGATGTTATTTTGGGATTTTCCACCGTCAGATTCTAAACCCTTCTTTTATCTCTTCCTTGATTATTGAAACAAACTGGGTGATCCTACTAAATAATTGAAATGTTTAGTTAATACTTTTAAATTTAATTAATTTTATATTAAGCTGAAAATTTTTTGTGTACATCTTTTACAGAGTACAAAGAGTATGATATATATATATGTAAGGGTAATAAAGTAAAATAACAACACAATCATTTATAACCAAAATAACAGAATACTTTAATACTCCCCCTCAAGATGGAGAGTACATGTCAGTGATACCCATCTTGCCCAATAAACTGTAGAATTGCGGAAAAGAAAGTGCCTTGGTCATTAAATCTGCAATCTGATTTCATGATGATACATGCATAGTTTTCAAGACCCCATCCTAAATTTTTTCTCTAACGAAGTGACAATCCAACTCAATGTGTTTCGTCCTCTCATGATATATTAGGTTAGCCGCAATGTGCAAGGCGGCTTGATTGTCACAATAAAGCAAAGTTGGTCCTTGATGTTTCACTTGCAAGTCCCGCAATAAGTTTAGGATCCACACTATCTCACATGAGGTGTTGGCCATAGAACGGTACTCTGCCTCTACAGAGGATCTGGACACAACCTGCTGCTTCTTTAATTTCCATGAAACAAGAGAGGATCCAAGAAAGATACAGTACCCAGTAAGAGGTCTTCTGGTGTCAGGGCAGGTACCCCAATCAGCATCTGAAAAAGCCTTGATCTGAATAGAAGACGAAGCAGGAAAGTGAAGGCCTTGTCCCGGTGCCTTCTTAACATATTATAATATCCACAGAGCGGCTTGAAGATGACTACTCCGAGGAGCAGCTAGAAACTGGCTCAATCTATTCACTGAATAACATATATCTGGACGAGTAATTGTCAAGTATAACAACTTTCCAATTGATCGTCAATAGCCTGTGACATCTTGAAGTGGTTCCCCATCTTCTTTAGACATCTTCAAATTTGATTCCATGGGAATCGAGGAAGGTTTACAAGCTAAGTCTTAGTCAATAGATCCAAAGCATACTTCCTCTAATACAATGTGATTCCCTCATTATTCCTTGCAATTTCTAGACCAAGAAAGTATCTGAGGGGCCCGAGATCTTTCATTTTAAATTGTTGCCTCAAAGTAACTTTCAGATTATTAACAGCCCGATCATCATTACTGGTAATGACAATATCATCAATATATACGAGAAGAGCTAGAAAAATACCTCCCTTATTTTTAACAAATGAGTGATCACACTAAGACTGAGTGAAGCCTTCTTAAAGTAGAGCCCGAGAGAACTTATAAAACCATTATCGTGAAGCTTGCCTCAACCCATAAATTGACTTGTGCAAACGACAAAGTGCTCTCTGTGGAAGAATTCCCCCTCTCGAGGAGAATATCCTGGAGGAATAGTCATGTAGACCTCTTCTGGAAGATCACCGTGAAGAAAAGCATTAGTGACATCCAACTGAGTAAGGGTCCAACCCAGAATTGCTGCAAGAGACAGTAAAACCTTAACAGTAACCAGTTTGGCAACCAGTGAAAATGTATCAATGAAGTCAACACCAAACTATTGGGTAAAACCTTTGGCAACAAAGCGGGCCTTATGCCGCTCGATAGTACCATCAGACTTATACTTAATCTTGTAGACCCACTTGCAATCAACTAGTTTCTTACCTAGAGGGAGAGACACAACATACCAAGTATCATTGCTCTCAAGAGCACACAACTCAATATGTATTGCATCCCTCCAAACTGCTAACTAGACTGCCTCGGAAAACGACTGGGGTTCAATGTGAGAATAAAGTACAAGTATAAAATTGTGATAATGAGCTGTGAGTCTATGATAAGTGAGAAATGATGAAATAAGATATGTGATTGTGGGTTATCGCTATGATAGTAGTGATAGTCAACCAAGTAAGACAGAAGTTGTGTGACATGCTGAGGACAAGTCAAAACACAAAAAGAGATTGTGGAGCAGAAACATGAGAAGGAGGTGGTGTAGGGAGATTAAAAGAAACAAGTAAAACACAATCTTGAAAAACTCTAGATGAGGAATACTCAGAGATGGAGTAGAAAAAGGAAAAATAGTCTTATAGAAGGTAAGATCATGAGAAGTATGGGTTTGGTTAGTTTCTAGGTCAAGGAGTTTGTAGCCCTTAAACCCAGAAGGATAACCGAGGAAGACACATGCACGAGAACGAGGAAAAAATTTATGACGCTGACTCATGAGGGTAGAACTGTAACACAGGCATTTGAAAGTACGTAAATGATCATAACATAGCCTTTAGATGTCAGAAGCTCAAAAGGAGTCTTATGTGAGAGTAAAGGAGACGGAGTGTGGTTAATGATATAAACAGCGGTCAATATACAGTCACCCCAATACACCGAGGGAACATGAGACTGGAAAAGAAAAGCTTGGGCAACATTTAAGATATGCTGATGTTTACGCTCGACAACAGAATTCTGTTGTGGAGTTTCAACACAAGAGTGATATGAAAAAATCCCTTTAGATTTAAAAAATGAATGAAAGCTTAACTCATGTGCATTTTCGGACCTCACAAACTTGATAGGAATCTTATATTAAGTGAAAATAAAAGTATAAAAGTAAAAAAAAATGGTAAGGACGTCATATTTCTGGCGAAGCAGATAAACCCAAGTAGTACAAGTGCAATCATCAACAATAGTAAAAAAATAACGATACCCCTCAGTGGTAGGAGAAGAAAATGGACCCCAAATATCAATGTGAATCAAATCGAAAGGATTATCTGCTAATTTATTACAAGAAATAAAAGGCAAACGTCGTTGTTTTATAAGATGATAGATTCTACAATATGGAATATCAGAAATGTGTAGACTTTTATTAATATACTGAAGTTTGACATGAGATGGATGACCCATTCTAAAGTACCATAGGCTATTTTTAGAATTTACATGTGTGAAATTGACAGAATTACAACCAAAATTCCTAGTAGTTAAGTAATAGAGATTGTCAATCCAACTACCCTTCCCAATCAACAAGTCCTGAGTGAGGTCCTGAATGACACAAGAATGAAGGAAAAAATTAACAACACAATTGTGAGCGGTTGTTAACATACTAACACTGACAAGATTAAAAGTGAATTCGGGAACAAAGAGGACATCATGCAGTAGTAAAGAATCTGTCAAAGACACAGTGCCAACTCGAGTGACTATCATATAGCTACCATTAGGCAAATTTACATGTATGGTTTCAACATGCTTTAAGGAGGTAAAATAAGACTGTGTACAATAAATGTGGTATGTAACACCAATGTCCAATATCCAAAAATCATATGTGTGAGTGGCTGTTGAAATGGAAAGACAGAAAGGGGAAGGTATACCTGCGACAGCAAAAATGGAAGCATCGGTGGAGGCGTCGGGCATGGCAGTGAAGAACGGGTTGTGGAGGCGTGCGCTCAGGTGAGCAATGATATCCTGAATCTAAGAAGTGCTCAAGGCGAAAACAGTGGTGGCAGAATCCGACACTGACGATCCAGTGGAGGCGGAGGAAAAACCAAAGAAGTGGGAACCCATAGTGACCGCTGAGGGAGACGACGCGGAACTGTGCCCTTTCGCGTGGGCTTGCTGCGAGGCTGGGCTGCTGCCCGAGTTAGGCTGGAGCTTGAATTCTGGACTGGGCCAATGAGTGTGAGTGAAATAACGGGCTCCATAATTGATGCAGGCTTGGGCCTGAACTTGGGCTTCAGAGACATTTGAAGCTTCATTAAGGTTTGACTTGGTCTTGGGCTTGAGGCCCGGTGGATACCCATGCAGCTAATAGCATCGGTCCACAATGTGGCCCACGAGCTCACAATGGGTGGACACGGGCCTCCTTTTTTCTCCCTGAGCTAGGGCAACAGTCGGTTCAGCTGCTGGTGTTGAGGAGCCGCCACCTGTGTCAATTCCAATCGTGCGGTGGTGCTTTTCTTGCACAACTAGAGAGAAGACCTTCAAAACCGATGAAATAGTTTCCATCATCAAGCTTTGACCTCAGATTCCAGTATAAGACGGATTCAACCCCATTAAGAAAAGCATGATGAACTCTTGCTCTTGATAATCGGTCTAAGCTTTCATGTTCCCACAATGGCAAATCGGAACAGGCTGATACGTCTTCAGCTCATCCCACATTGTTTTCATGCGGGTATGATAAGCATTGATGGAGAGAGAGCCCTGAACCAGATTGTTCATTGCTTGCTTGAGCTGGAAGATCCTTAGAGCGTTGTTTTACTGGAATTGTAGACGAAGGTCAGCCCACATGTCCTGGGCATTCTCGTGATACAGTAGGCTGTCGGCGATGTCCTTGGCGAAGGCGTTGAGGAACCACGAGATTACCATGCTATTGCACCTCGACCAAGCACTAGCGGAAGGATCAGTGTTCACCGACTTGATGAAGGTACCATCAACAAAACCCAATTTGTTCTTTGTATTGAGGGCAATTCTCATAGCCCTTTCCCAAGTATTATAATTATTACCGTGAAAAAGGGTACTCTGTAGCGCCCGGACCGAGAAAAAAAAAAAAAAAAAAAAAAAAAGCCACGTCGGCAGCCACGTCAGCAAGCCCGGTCAGCAGTCCCGGCCAACCGGGGCCTGCCACGTGGCAAGACCACGTCGCTCCGGAACGGGCCACGTTGGCGATCCGCGTGGGCGCGATCGGACGGCCCAGATCAATCGCGCGATCGGACGGCCCAGATACAATCGCACGGACGGCCCAGATTCAATCAAAAACGAACGGTCCAGATTAAAACAAAATGGACGGCTGAGATCAAAAGGCAAGGGGTTATAAATAGAACCCCCACACCAGACCACAAACCCTAGCCGCCTGCCGCTCGCCGGAGAAGACGAACCAGAGGCCGACCGCCGCCACCCGCCGCCGCACCGGGGAAATTTTCGACAGCCGATCGAGGTAAATTTCATACCCCCGACTCGTTTTTGATTCCTCTTGTGGCCAAATCGAAGCCAAAATCCCGGCCAAACGGCTGGAATACGCGGCCGAAGACCAGCGGCGCCGCCGCGCCCCCTCTCGGTTTTTGCCTCCGACGAGGCCCTTCCCGGCCTCCGTTTGATGCAATTTTTATATCACCGTGATCACCATTCTTTTTTCTACAGGTTGACCGGAGCCGAATCACCAAACCACGAACCTCACCGGAGAGCCGCCGCACCCGAGAGCGCCGCCACCGGTAAGCTCCGCTTCTCCGTGATTTTTTGGCCCCCCGAGGGAGCCGCCGTGCCGGAGTTGCGATATTGGCCAAAAAGGGGCCCTGAGCCTAATTTGAGATTTTTTGGAATACGTGCAGGTACCGTTAGTGTGTTTCAGTTCCCCGGAAAAAATTTAGGGAAAATTAGGGACGGCCTGTAGGTGCACTGTGAATCGTATTCGGATCCCGAAAACAAGTAAGGACCCCTCACCCTATTTCCTATCACGGTATTAAAGTTCAAAATGATAAAACGGTATTTCTTGAATTAACGCATGTGTGAAATTGCTTAAGGTTGCTAATGGAGCCCGAGTCTAATGTGATTGATGATTTACTGTTATTTGGCCTGTTTTACAGCTTTAAATGCATTATGAGGTTTGATGTGTTCATTTTATAGTTTCGAGTGCATATATTACTGTTTTATTAATTATGGGTTGAATGACTGAAGAACTGATACTGTATGTTGTCTGTTTGGCATGAATTACGATTTGCTTGTTTAAATGTGAATTGATGATGCTTATTAAGGAAAAGGAAAATGAAAGATTGTGTAGACTGATAATTGTATGATGGGGTCAGCCTGACTAGATATCCTGAGAGATGGTGGACGGACCGGGTCCGTAGGGAACCCTACCGGGATTGTGGTCTCACATGGCGGACGGGGTATGGAGATCTTATGGTTTTTGGCGCCCATACCGGACGGGGTATGGGGACGGCCCGTTTCACCCTCATACCGGACGGGGTATTGAGGTTTATGGTTTTGGCGCCCATACCGGACGGGGTATGGGGACGGCCCGTTTCACCCTCATACCGGACGGGGTATTGAGGTTTATGGTTTTGGCGCCCATACCGTACGGGGTATGGGGACGGCCCTGGAAACTGATTATGAATGTTAAAGGTTAACGGGTAGCGGGACCCCCATGGATACTAGTAGGCTGGTAAATGAGAAAAGGATATGTGATATAATGATTGAATTACAAAAGGCGTGATAAGTGCTATGTTTTACAGCTTATATTATTCCATGATTGTGATAATGTTATTGTTTTCTTCTATTGTTTCATGAATTCCACCGAGGTAAGTGGATGGTAAAGGTTTTATCATGAATAAAAGGATTTGTTGTAAATCATGCTCCATTGGTCTTTTGTGTTTTTCTACCCACCTTTACCTCCGTGACGGTGAGATATCGTGATGTTCTTACTGGGCTAGTGTAGCTCACTCCTTATTTAACCATTTCAGATCAGGAAGACATGGTTCCCGAGCCCGTTCCGCAGGAGGACGACGAAGGGGATGCCTAGAGATTCTGTAGTCATACTCATAGTTTTATTTTCGAGTTTCTCTTTTAGTTAGTTTAATCTTTTATATTTTAAGTACGTTTTTTGTTTTCGTGTAAGGGATGTTAACTGAAATTTTGATCTCGCTTCCGCATTTTATGTGTTTAAATACTCATTTCATTTTAACAATTTCCGGGGTTGTTACATACTCACCAAAACCATACTTGGGTGGCCTACACTGTGGAAGAAGAATGGGTTCTAGGTTTCATCAGTCTGGGTGGATGAACTTTGCAGCTCCTGATTGGGTTCCACAGCTCCTCTCACCATTGAAGATTAATGGGGTCTGAGATTTGAACAAATTTACAGAAGAAAGATTGAATGGAAGAATCAAATTAATGAAGTTTGAGATTGAATTGAAGAATCAAAAAATCTGTGATCAATCGATCACAGTGAGAAGAGCATAGAGGCTCTGATACCATATTAAGCTGAAAATTTTTTGTGTATATCTTTTACATAGTACAGAGTATAATATATACATGTAAGGGTAATAAAGTAAAATAACAACACAATCAATTATAACCAAAATAATAGAATACTCTAATAAAAGAAGATTTAGAATCAAGCAAGAGATAAACAAGGATTTAGAATCTGATGATGGAAAATTCAGAGGAGAAAGATCAAGGACCAAATGATTGAGTGACCTAGTAATGGCGATTGATTCCCCTTTCCTTGCCCCTTTGACGTTTTCTCACTTCAAGCCTACCTTTGACGAATTTGGATACTTTTCAGCTTCATAGATGGAGATGGAGGTAGTTTCAGTCGGTTTAGATCTTCGCCTCCTCTAAGTTTAAGAAGTTAAAAGATGCTGAGGAGAACCTGTTGAGAAGATTAAGGAAAGAAGCAGAGAAGAAGTCTATTAATGGAGAATGGTTAGTTCAGGACTTTATTAACAAAGCTTCAAATGATCCAACAATGGAAGTTGAAGAAATGGAGGCTTCTTTTCTGAAATTCATTGTGAAAAATAACAGGGAAAAAAGGATCATAATCATCATCAAAATTTACCACAGTTTCCTTCAGGTTCTTCACCTATAAGTTTCATACTAATATAAAAATCATTTTCATATCGAAAACATTTGCATATAAAAATCAATATCCAAATTTTTTAGTTATTGGGATACCAACAAAAATAGAAACCTAGATTATACATCAAGGGTCGTGGAGAAAAAGATGCCAAACTAATGAAACAAAAGAAGATAAATCAAAACTAGGTCCTTTTACTGTCTTGCAAACTATCTTTACTAACTACCTCCCAGAAAAATGCAATTTAATGTCAAGCCAAAATCATGTAAAAGAGTATTAAGTGAAGACTAAAAAGCTAATATTTCTAAATTTTGCAATCAACAGGAGTCATTCTCATGCATGTCAAATGCGCAAATCGATCATCATATATACACTCATAATAATAATAATAATAATAATGGTGATGGTAATGATAAATCTTGTATTTTTAGAAGTTAAATCTGTATTTGTAGGCCAGTACTGAAATCATTATTGTCCAGAGCTTGGCAAAGCTTGACAAGCTTATCAGCTGCATTTTTAGAAATGTCTCCACTATTGAGTTTGGCAAATAAGGCACCTATTTTCCTTAAATTGTCTTTTATTTCACGCTTTTTTGTTAGATTTGCATGAGAGCCTCCGAGTGCTTTCGATGTTTCATTGAAAAGTCTTGTCAATGTTGCAATGACATGCTTTTGGTGGACTACAGAAAGTTACCAGCAAAGCAGCAGTATAATTATACTACAGGAAATTAGGAAGTGCGTTGTCAATAGTCACTATCAGCTTGCATAAACCTAAGAAAATAAATTCAAAATGTTCCATGAACTGTCAACCAAAACAATGAGGAATAGACATTACCCAGAACATATGAAGGGTCAGCAGTCTGCACTGTCGGAGGTGGAGCTGCAGGCACAATATTTTGTTGCAGAAATGCTGGCTGAGTTTGACTAGTTGGTTGCATTGATGGCATTAGACCCAATCCAGGTTTTGGAACAACCCCCGCACTAGCCATTGGCATAAACCCAAGAGGTGTGGGAGTGGGAGCAACAACCTGTGGCATTTTAGGACCAGGAACTTGGCCGATTTGAGAAGGAACAGGTCCTAGGGAACTAGGTGCAGGTGGTACAGGATATGTAGGTTTGGTAGTTCCCTGAGCAAAAATGCAAAATATTTCAGCATATAATTACAACATGATATTCATATCGTCCAATATGAAAGAAAATGTAGATACACGGACAAGATATAACTGAGAACCCAAAGTTCGCTGCTGATACTGATCAGCTTTCTCCACCCCGGGGGAGTTGAAGGAACAAAGGTTGTTCTCATGGTTGACTGAGAGCTAACAGAAGCAGGAATAGGAGCACAAGCAGGGACAAAATAAATCAATGCACAAAAAAAACATATTTCACATTAACTGAAACAACCTTATCCGATGTTAAAAAATTATCAGCAGATGATCAAAGGCTAACACTTGCATAAAGGAAAATGAAAGAAATTTTTAATTTTCTAAATGCAAAAACAGGTATTGCTTTGGATGTTCACCTTCCTTTGTTCTAAAAATATTATCTGGGTGGTTTGGAATGAGAGAAATAGAAGGGTTTTTAGTGGGGTTGAAAATGTAAATGGTTTTAATATTCTTAAAAATAGATGGTTCCAAACTCTTGATTTTTTGTTATGGGATCATCCTCTTTACTCTAAGGAGGATTTAACAGAACTTGTTGATGTTTGTACATTTTATATATGTGTGGCATCCCCTTGATGCCTATATCAATGCAATTCATACTTTAATATTTCAATATATATATATATATATATTCGTTAAACATGGTCCACATAGGAAATTGTTGGAGGGAAATCCCATTCACCCATATCCTACACCATAGACTAATCTACACCCTACACAGACTAATTACAAGCCTATAAACTTCATATGAAGCCCAAACACACGTGCGGAACAGTCAGATTCAACCAGTAACAAATACCAGAAAATTTTTAGGAACTCTATTAAAAGAATCTAGGAGTGCAAAATACCTGGGGAAACTGTTGAGGCTGGGGCGGGATAAACATGGTACATGGTTTTTGAGTCAGATAGAATGTCAGGTGGGTATACCCACCTGCATAGGTTGAACTAAGAGGTTGCTGATAGTTATCCTCATATGGACTACCAGGAACACTGGCAACTGTAATGATGTTGTCTCCTGACCAATTAGGAAAGGAAACAAAGATAGTTTACAAAACTAACCAGATGAAATTGAAAGAAGATTACATAGATAGAATGCAAGACCATAAACCTGATAATATATCTGAGAGCTTTGTGATTGAGAATTGTCAAAAGCTACAGTACTAGTTTCTTTTTCAGCACCAGTAGTAACAACATCAGCTAGCACCAAAATTGCAATAAGAATAACATTTTGGACGATAGCTAGATGCTTGAGAAGAATTAAGTGTCTAACAAAAACACAAGGGCTATTTACAACATGATGAATTGTCAAAATCATTTTTGTTACAAGCAATTCATTAAGAGGCACCAAAAACCATTGCATCACCTTGAAGACGTGGCCCAACACTCAAGGGTGTAGATACCTACATATAAACATGTCCTCTCGTTTGTCTATTTCATTTGAACCAAAATTAATGAATGATCTTATTAATACACAAATATATAATTCCTCAGGAATTTCAATTGCATTTATATTCATCCCTATAGGAACTGGGTTCATACTTTTCCCAACCTCTTCTCATCAATGAACTCCTAACATACCTGGAGCCTATTTTTCAAAGAGGATGGTTTAATTCCTACCTTTCTATCTATTTTTAAGATATTTGGATTTTTGAAAGCTCTCCATGAACATGCAGAATAGAAATATTATCCTCACTAAGACCAAAACATGATTTTGACTTGTTCAAATAACAATTGAAGTGAATCAAGTTCAGGAACAATGAATCTCTAAATGATAAACATATCCATTTTGCAAGTTCATTATTATGAGTAATCCCTACAATTATTAGCTTGGAGAAGGAAGAGATAAGAGGACCCTATGGAAAATGTGGTAGAAATTCATAGAGTCCAACCACAGAAGACCAAATTGATTATCTTCATGCGTAAGGATACTAATTTTTTTAAAATATATATATATATTTATGCATAAGGATACTAGATTACTTAACATAAAAGATTTAAAACTTATCATGAACCTCTCTCTTTTAGTTTAATTTCTGGAAATTATTATATGATAAATTTCTAACTTCCCATATGTAGAAATAGAAAGAAAAACTAAAAACAATATGTTAATAAGACCAAAGGGATATTAATCAGGGAATGCATTGTTTTCTCTTCACCCAATAGAATCAGTATTGGTTTCTCTTCACTATGAAACCAAATGGGAATGGTGCATAGCTTGAACATGACTAATTATAATGAAAATAAAGGAGAAAACTTTAAAAAACAACATATCCAACAAAGTAATAAAACCTCTTCAAAACCTCACCAATTAGAGCAGAAATTTTAGTAAAAGTAATAGAAGCCATCATTAGAAGCATACCAGGTTTTATAAAGAGAAAAATTCGATCCCTTAAGATCACAAGTTCAGGTGACAATTCATCATACCCCAAAAGTTTCAAATACTCCATTGTAGTTGTAAAAGACCCTGACTGTGTAACACCCATTAATTTTATTATTATTATTATTATTATTAATTTTTAATTTATTTTATTTAGTTTATTTTGTAATTATTGAAAATTTAATTGATTTATTTAATTTAATTTAATTTAATGTAATAAAAATAAAAATAATAATAATGATAAAATTGGGTAAAAATATTATTTGGATTTAATTGAAATTGATTTTGGGAAAAAAATGTGAAAATTTGGATTCTGGGGGTATTTTTGAAAATAAAATCGGAAACCGGAGGTCAAAACGTAATTTAGAAAAGTTGTGCCACGTCAGCAGCCACGTCAGCGGCTCGATCAGCAGCCCCGACCAACCCGGACGCGCTGCGTGGCAAGGACACGCTGGCCAGGGGACGGGCCACCGGGGCGATCTGCGTGCGCGCGATCGGACGGCCCAGATTCACACGCACGGACGGCCCGGATTCACACGCACGGACGGCCTAAATTCAATCAGGCACGGACGGCCCAGATTGCATCGCGATGAACGGTCCAGATTCAATCTTGATGGACGGTCAAGATTAAAAGGCGAAGGGTATAAATACCCCCACCCACACCTGACCAAAGAAACCCTAGCCACCAGTGCTCGCCGAAGAAGAAGAACCAGTCGCCGGAGGAGTCGGCCGTCGCCACCCGCCGCCGCACCGGGGAAGTTTTCGACTGCCGATCGAGGTAATTTTTCTCCCCCTTGCTCGTTTTTCGATGCTGAGTCTGCCTATGACCAAACCGGAGCCAAACCACCGGCCAAACGGTCGAAAAACTCAGCCGAAACCCAGCGGCGCCGCCGCGCCCCTCCTCGGTTTTTGCCTCCGTTCGATGCAAATTTTATACCACTGTGATCACCGTTCTTTTCTCTACAGGTTGATCGGAGCCAAACATCAAAACGCGACTCACGCCGGAGGAGCCGCCGCACCCGAGAGCACCGCCGCCGGTAAGTTTCGATTTTTTGTGATTTTTCGGCCCACCGAGGGCCCTAGGGTTGTTCTATCGTAGGAACCGATGCAAGTGTGGCTGAATTCGGCCAGAAACGGCTGAAAACGGCCAACCCGAGGCGAATCACCGCCGCAAGCGGCGGCGCCGACGCCGGAGCACGGCGAAGCCGCCGTGCCGGAATTGCGATATTGGCCAAAAGGGGCCCTAGGTCTAATTTGAGATTTTTTTTGGGACACGTACAGGTACTAGTAGTGCGTTTCAGTTCTCCGGGAAAAATTCAGGGAAAATTAGAGATAGCTTGTAGGCGCACTGTAGAGCCGTATTCAGATCCCGAAACAAGTAAGGACCCCTCACCCTATTTCCTATCACGGTATTAAAGTTCAATAAATGATAAAACGGTATTTCATGAATCAATAGATGTGTGAAATTATTTAAGGTCGCTAATGGAGCCCGAGTCTGGTGTATATGCCGGTCAGTTGTTGTTTGTTCTATTTTACAGTTTTAAATGCAGTATGATGTCTGATGTTTTCATTTCATAGTTTCGTGTGCATATATCACTATTTTATTGATTATGGGTTGAATGACTGAGAACCCGATATTGTGTGTTGTCTTGTTTGGCGTAAATTACTAGTTTGCTAGTTTGTGTGTGATTTGATGATGCTGACTGAGGAAAAAGGGAATAAAAGGTTATGTAAATTGATAATTGTATAATGTGGTCAGCCTGACTAGATATCCTGGGAGATGGTGGACGGACCGGGTCCGTAGGGAACTCAACCGGGATTATGGTCTCTCATACCGGACAGGGTATGAAGACCTTATGTGTTTTAGCGCCCATACCGGACGGGGTATGGGGACAGCCCGTTTCACCCTCATGTCGGACGGGGTATTGAGGTTTATGGTTTTGGTGCCCATACCGGACGGGGTATGGGGACGGCCCTGGAATCTGATTACAAATGTTAAGGGTTCATGGGTAGCGGGACCTCTATGGATCCCCATGGATACTAGTAGGCTGGTAAATGAGGGAAATATGTTGTGTAATGATTGAAATGCAAAGGCGTGGTAAGTATTATGTTATACAGTTCATATGATTTCATGATGATGATTATATTATTGTTTTTGTATGTTGTTTTATGAACTTCACCGAGGTAAGTGGACAGTAAAGGATTTTATTATTGATAAAAAAATTTGTTATAAATTATGCTCCATTGGTCTTTTTGTGTTTTCTACCCACCTTTACCTCCGTGGTGGTGAGATAGTGTGATGTCTTTACTGGGCTGGTGTAGCTCATTCCTTATTTAACCATTTCAAATCAGGAAGACATTGTTCCCGAGCTCGTTCCACAGGAAGACGGCGAAGGGGATGCCTAAAGACTCCGTAATTATATTTATAGTTTTTATTTTCGAGTTTCTCTCTTAGTTAGTTTGAAATTTCATATTTTGAGTACGTTTTGGTTATTGTGTAAGGGATGTTGTCAAAATTTTTATCACGCTTCCACATTTGACATTTTTAATATATATATTTCATTTAAATTTCCGTGGCCGTTACAGACTGGCTAAAATTTCAGTATATTTCTCAATAAGTTTGCATAAAGATGCATTGAATCTTTTCTGACCGGTTGCCAAAGCAAGAACAATAGTCTTCTCCATCAAATCCTAACAAATTGGACATGGTTGGATTCTTGACTGATGATGCTATTTTGGAACGATGAACTCCAAAAGTTGCAAACTAACCTGAAGAAGGTCAACATAAGACTTGCTTTCGTGCTCGGTTGCAAAGCTCCTTGACCAAATTTCCACAGTTTTTATCAATATTTCCCACACATATATAACAAAGCATTGCTACCAAAGTATTACTAGCAGCCATCAACCTTATAGCCAGTGTGTCAAAGAGAATGGTCCATTCTTCTCTCTGCGCAAACTTTTTTTCCAACTAATTAGTAACATAGCATCAATTGCACAAAAAGTTTTTAACTAATTCCACAGTACTCAATCTTATGTTATTTTAACCATTTCTTATGTAAATAATCACATTAGCGCTTGCAGTAGCATATATAATGATTAGAAAAACTAAAAAACTCAAATAATACCAACCAGGTTACATAACATCTAAAAAAAATAGATAGTTAGGTTATCCATTACATTGATCATAACAGCAACTTAGAGAGGATAAATCACATTATTTTAACAAATATCAATACAAGTTGAATGTCACTGCCAACAATAAAAATTTAAAAAAAAAAATTAGAAGTACAGTATAAATAATTAACATCGATACCAAGAGGGTACCACCCATATACTATCTATTTACATTTCAATCAACTGGTCTATGACAATTCTAAAATCTTCTAAATTACCAACAGTAAAGTTACAATAATCTATTACATGAATGTGAAGGATTTAAAAAACTGAGAAGGTAAATATTAAATTCATTAAACATAACCTAGGGAACGGAAAAGATTTAAACATTTAATAAAATAATGAACATTGTGTTAGGATATAATTATTTTGTCCAAAATCTAATTATTCGTGTAATATATTGAATACATTATTATTTGATAATTTATTTTAATAAGTGACAATAATATTTTTATTATCATATTATTTATCTTATTGTTTAATTTATACGAAGAAACCTTTGATTAAATTTACAGACTTTACATCAAGATACAGATCTTGATAATGAGAGTAAAATATTTTATAATTTAATGTAAAATATTCTTAACCGTTAAATAATCAAAATAGAACATTAATGATCCCCTAAAAATTAATATATATGTTATTATCTTTATAAGATAAAAATTAGTTATCTCATTAAGTAAGTCACATATGTAGATGATATATATAGAGATATGATCGTTGAACTGACCCAATTGAGAATTCTTAATGGTTAATATTATCTTAAACTATCAATACGATATTCTCTCAAAATGATGAGATATAAGAATTTTCTATTACATGAGATCATTATAGTAATTAACAAGTCATTTATCATACTTTAATTTTTGAACACCTATAATCATAAAACTATAATTGAAAAGATATTGAGTGCGATTAAATACTTGTAGAATTAGTAATTGATCAAGACGGAATCTGTCAACTTTAGTAATAAGTTTAAACTCTATGTTATCATTTATTAAAATAACTAAATTAAGATCTTGGTCATGGCAATTGAATGGAAAGAAAAAAAGAGTTTTTTATATCATTCATTAATCAGTTGTAATTGACATTAGACATGGTTGGTTACCTAATGGAATTTGACAGTTAAACCATATTCTACGGTTAACCTAGAATAATGATGACAGAATGTAATATTACATTATTTTTTAACAGTTTTTTAAGAGTAATTGTAACACCCCAAGTGTATTATTATTATTATTTTTTTCAATTTATTTTATTTATTTTATTTTGAAAAAATTGGAATTTTATTTGATTTTTTATTTAATTTAATTTAATTTGATTTAATTTAATGAAAATAAAAATAATAATAATGATAAAATTGGGTAAAAATATTATTTGGATTTAATTGAAATTGATTTTGAAAAAAAGGGGTGAAAATTTAGATTCTGTGGGTGTTTTTGAAAAGAAAATCAGAAACTGGGTGTCAAAACACAATTTAGAAAAGTTGTGCCATGTCAGCACCACGTCAGCAGCCATGTCAGCGGCCCGGTCAGGAGCCCCGGCCAACCATGACGCGCCGCGTGGCAAGGAAATGCTGACCAGGGGACGGGCCACGTGGGCGATCCGCATGCGCGCGATCGGACGGCCCGGATTCACGCGCACGGACGGCCCAGATTCAATCAGGCACAGACAGCCCAGATTGCATCGCGATAGATGGCTCATATTTAATTCTAATTAAATCACGATCGAACGGTCCAGATTTAATCTTGATGGACGGTTGAGATTAAAAGGCAAAGGGTATAAATAACCCCACCCACACCTGACCAAAGAAACCCTAGCCGCCAGTGCTCGCCGGAAAAGAAAAACCAGACGCTGGAGGAGCCGGCTGCCGCCACCCGCCGCCGCACCGGGAAGTTTCCGACCGTCAATCGAGGTAAATTTTCTCCTCCCTGCTCGTTTTTCGATGTTGAGTCCGCCTATGGCCAAACCGGAGCCAAACCACCGGCCAAACGGCCGGAAAACCTAGCCGAAGCCCAGCGGCGCCGCCGCCGCGCCCCTCCTCGGTTTTTGCCTCCGATGAGGCTCTTCCCGGCCTCCGTTCGATGCAATTTTTATACCACTGTGATCACCGTTCTTTTCTCTACAGGTTGATCGGAGTCAAACATCAAAACGCAACTCACGCCGGAGGAGCCGCCGCACCCGAGAGCATCGCCGCCAGTAAGTTTTGATTTTTCGTGATTTTTCGGCCCACCGAGGGCCCTAGGGTTGTTCTATTGCAGGGACCGAGGCAAGCGTGGCCAAATTCGGTCGAAAACGGCCAACCCGAGGCGAATCGCCGCCTCAAGCGGCGGCGCCGTCACCGGAGCATGGCAGAGCCGCCATGCCGGAATTGCGATATTGGCCGAAAGGGGCCCTAGGTCTGATTTGAGATTTTTTGGGACACGTGCAGGTACCGGTAGTGCGTTTCAATTTTTCGGAAAAAAATTCAAAGAAATTAGGGACAGCCTGTAGGCGCACTGTAGAGCCGTATTCAGACCCCGAAACAAGTAAGGACCCCTCACCCTATTTCCTATCACGGTATTAAAGTTTAATAAATGATAAAACGGTATTTCATGAATCAATAGATGTGTGAAATTGTTTAAGGTCGCTAATGGAGCCCGAGTCTGGTGTATTTGTCGGTCAGTTGTTGTTTGTTCTATTTTACAGTTTTAAATGCAGTATGATGTCTGATGTTTTCATTTCATAGTTTCGTGTGCATATTTCACTGTTTTATTGACTATGGGTTGAATGACTGAGAACCTGATGTTGTGTGTTGTCTTGTTTGGCATAAACTACTGGTTTGCATGTTTGTATGTGATTTGATGATAGTGACTGAGGAAAAAAGAAATAAAAGGTCACGTGAATTGATAAATAGATAATGTGGACAGCCTGACTAGATATCCTGGGAGATGGTGGACAGACCGGGTCCGTAGGGAACCCTACCGGGAACGTGATCTCTCATACCGGACGGGGTATGGAGACCTTCTGTGTTTTTGCGCCCATACCGGACGGGGTATGGGGACGGCTCGTTTCACCCTCATACCGGACGGGGTATTGAGGTTCATGGTTTTGGTGCCCATACCGGATGGGGTATGGGGACGGTTCTGGAATCAGGTTATAAATGTTAAGGGTTCACGGGTAGCGAGACCCCTATGGATCCCCATGGATACTAGTAGGTTGGTAAATGAGGAAAATGTGTTGTTTAATGATTGAAATGCAAAGGCGTGGTAAGTATTATGTTATACAGTTCATATGATTTCATGATGATGATAATGTTATTGCTTTCATATGTTGTTTTATGGATCTCACCGAGGTAAGTGGACAGTAAAGGTTTTTATGTTAATAAACGAGTTTATTATAAATTATGCTCCATTGGTCTTTTTTGTGTTTTCTACCCATCTTTACCTCCGTGGTGGTGAGATAGTGTGATGTCTTTACTAGGCTGGTGTAGCTCATTCCTTATTTAACCATTTCAGATCAGGAAGACATTGTTCCCGAGCCCGTTCCGCAGGAAGACGACGAAGGGGACGCCTAAAGACTCCGTAGTTATATTTATAGTTCTTATTTTCGAGTATCTCTTTTAGTTAGTTTGTAATTTCATGTTTTGAGTACATTTTGGCTATTGTGTAAGGGATGTTAATCAAAATTTTTATTACACTTCCGCATTTGACATTTTTAATACACATATTTCATTCTAAATTTCCGAGACCGTTACAGTAATTGTACATTTCATGTTATCCAGTGGTTAAAAAGTTTCGCTAGACACCAATTCTGATTTGTAAATTGGTCTGACTAATTTGTCATTGATTTAGTATTAAACCTATGGGTCGTACACTAATGAATATTCTGACTTTTTCTAAATCAATTAATTATTTTAATTATTTAGTAATTAAATTATAAAATTTAATTTCGTCAAATAAACAAAAAAATTAAAATTTTTATTTTAAAACTAGAAAATTAATATTTATATTTTTTGTTATTATATTATTAATATAATAATATAATATGTGTGCTATTATAATAGTAGAGATTATTATAAAATCTAATTTGAGATTAGACTGATTATAAAATTATTTTACTAAATAATAATAAAAAAAGGCAACATATATATACCTGAGATACATATATAATTGGGTGTTAAAAAGGAGGAAAAAAGCTCAATTTGGTTTGGACTGCGCAGAAAGTTAGACTTGGATTTTATATATAAGATTTATATATGTAACTGGATGTTGAAGAAAAACAAAAGGGAAAATCCAAATTAGTTTGGACTTATTCAGGAAAAACTCCAAATAGGAATTAATATCCATGCCACCCATATATATATATATATGATACATATATATATATGAGTGGGGATTGCAAAATTAAGGGAAGAGAAGAAAAAACCTAGCCGCACACCAAAAAGAAAAAAAAATTGAGGAAATTTTTTATTAAAATTTTAACTTAATATTATTTAATTTATTTGCATATTCTGTTTATCAAATAATTTATTAACAAAGATTAATTTGAGTATAGATACGCTATAAAATATTCATATTTTTAAATAATTTTAATTATTATTTTATATTTTTAAATAATTTTAATTTAAAAATTTATTATTATGTATGTTTTAAATCTAATATTTAACTTATAATATAATTTTAAAATATAAATAAATCATATTATATTATTTTATATTTTTTACTTCGTGCTATGAATATACTACAATTTTTTAATAATATTATAATTATAAATTTTTTATATTTAAATTATATTACTAAATTTTAATTTTTTGTTATTATATCTCGAATATTTGAAGAGTTTAAATATTAAAATTATTATTTAATTATTTTGATTTTGTTTGTAATATTTTTTATATTCATATAATGAATTAAAAAAAAGAGCTTAATTACCGCTAGTATATATATATATATATATATATAGGCAGCGGCACTATTTATATATATGAGATATATGTATATATATACATAATTTTGGTGGCTGACAGCTGCAATATATATGAGATATATATATATAATTTTTTGGGACTGTTGAAAAATTAGGGCATAATAAGTATTTATATATAAGATATATGTATATATATATAATGTGAAAAAAAAAACAAAGAAATTGGAAAGTATAAATTTGGTTTATAGCCCCTGCACTAATTTATATATATATATATATATATATATATATAATCTGTAAAAAAATAAAAAAAATTATGATGCAGCCCTGTTGCCCTGCCGCCCGTATGTATATGTATATATAAGATATATATATATATATATATATATAAATAAATGGATGGTGAAAAAAAAAAAAGAAAAAAGGCAAAAGGGAAATGACAAATTGGGTTGGGGCTACACCCTCTGCACTAATATATATATATATATATATATATATATATATTGTGTTCGAAAAAAAAATTAATTTGGAGTTGTAGGCCTGCCGCCATCTTATAGATATATATATAATGTGAAATGTATACATATATAATGTGTGGGTGGGAAAAATATTTTGAATATTTTGTTTTATATATTTACAACAATTTTTAGAATATTTTTATTTTGATAAAAATATATCATTGGAATATTTAATTTTTTTTAATTATTGCATGTATATTTGTTATTTGTGTAATTTTGAATTAAGTATTATATGTTATGTAAATTTATTAATACTAATTACACGTAGATAATTTAAACAAAATTAATTGTATACTAATGATTTGATTAGTATGCTTTTTTTAATTATTTTGATAATTATATTTTCTATTTTAAATTAATTTTATAATAATAAAATATATTATAACTTGTCATCAAAATAAATAAATTTATTTATTTTTTATTTACAAGAAACGTTCTGACAAGCAAGAGACTTGTGATTCAATAATAAAATAAAGTTATTTGTTGCATAAAGTGCATATATAGAAATAATTATTTTAATTTACTGTACTACTCGAAAAATATGAAATTTTATTAATTTTTTGTGTGAACTCAACTATATCAATAGGAACAACCTGATAACCAGAGAACTATTTGGTATAGAACAATTTATGAAAGTTGTATAAAGATACAATTGGTAAAAGTACCTACTTTTAAAATATGTGTGAAAATTGACTTGACTACCAAGAACTCATTCATATTGTTAGAGGATTCTTTTATTCCATTAAATTTAAATATAGATTTCTTAAAATTTGTTTGATTTATTTAGTGAAAATATCATTTAAGTAAAAGTCTATTTCTTTATGACATATGTAAATGTGTTCTTATATTGTTATATTTTATTTTCTTAATTTCATATTTTTCAATATGTTTGTTATATCACTGTGTGACATATTTGATGCTAACAAGTTGGTTGGACCAAATTCTGATAACTGGTACCGAAATTTGAGAATTGTTCTCATGCATGAAAGCCTTATTGATATGATCGATAAGTCAGCTAAAGAGACTCCACCTAAGGATGATGTTGAGAGAGTCAAGTTCAAAAATACTTGACAGATTGTCTTACTACCAAATGAATTATTCTTACTTCTATGAGCTCTGAACTCTAGAGGAAATATGAGATTAGGGATCCTCGTGCAATCATTGATCATCTTAAAAAGATGTATAGTGCACAAAGCAGGATAGTTAGATACTAGCTATCTAAGTCCCTGTTTGGATCCAGGTTGACTGTTAACTCTCCTGTTGGCCCCATGTTTTAAACATAATTGGTCTTATTGAAGAACTTCAAAAATTAGAGTGTATATTGGGTAATGAGTTTTCTCAAAATTTGATCTTGTAGTCACTACCTAAGTTCTTTTCACAATTCATTATTAATTTTAACATAAATAAAATGGATTGTTATCTTCATGAGATACTCAATATGTTAATTGATTATAAACATTAAATTGCATCTGAGAAGAAGAAATGAACTGTCATGTTGGTTGGCAACTCTTCTATTAAAAAGGGTAAGGGTAAAAAGAAACTCAAGAAGAAGCCCATTGCACTTAAGGGTGGTATGACTAAACCTAAAGATAAGGAAAAAACTGATCAATCTAATGCTGAATGTTTCTTCTGCAAGAAGAAAAAGTATTGGAAGAGAAACTGCAATGAGTACCTTACATCTCTGAAAGATAAGAAATAATGTGAGACCTTAATAAAAAGTGTTTTTATGATTTTTTTCAACTTCTATTAATTCATCTATATGAGTATTAATTACCGTTAGTCATTTTAACATTTACAATATATTGCAAGGACTATAAATTAATAGACGATTAAAGAAATGAGAATTTAATCTTAAAGTTGGCAATTGTGCAAAAGTTGCGACCTAACTATAGAATCAATTTCTCTTAGGATGCCTATAGGTAAAATACTTTTGTTGAAGGATTGTTATTATGTTCCTAAACTTACTTTGAACATAATTTCAATATCTTTTTTTAGACCAACATGGTTTTCGTATTATTTTGAATAATAAAATTTGCTCTATTTATCATGATAATGATTTATATGTAAATGGTTATCTCCAACATGGTATTTATGTCTTACCTAATATGAATGAAAATTCAGTTTTGCATGTTTCTAGTTTTAGGATAAAAAGAAATAATCAAGTAAATCGTACATATATTTGGCATTGTAGACTTGGTCATATTGGAGAGAAAAGAATAAGCAAGCTGTAACACCCAACATTATTTTTATTTAAATTTATTTTTTAATAAATATAATTATTTATTTATTTAATTTATTTTAATTTATTTTATTTTAATTTAATGAAAAAAAGGGCAAAAAATTGTTAAGGATTAAATTGAAAATAATTTTGAAAAAAAATAGGTGAAAATTTAGGTTCTAGGAGTATTTTTGAAAGAAAAATCAGAAATCAGGAGTTAAAACGTAATTTAAAAAAATTGGCCCACGTCAGACGCTCGGTCAGCAGCCCCGACCAACTAGGACGCGCCAAGTGGCAGAGGCACTGACGCGAGAGGCCACACGGGGGGAGAGCCATGTGGGCGATCCGCGAAAACGCGATCAAATGGCTGAGGTCCATTCTCGCACGCACGGACGGCCCAGATTGAATCGTGATGAACGGTGCAGATTCATTCCCTATTTAATCGCGATCGGACGGTCCATATTTAATCGCGATCGGACGGTCCATATCAAAAGCAGATGGATATAAATAACCCCATCTGCACCCAAACCCTAACCCTAGCCGTCAGAACCCCTCGCCGGAGAGGACAACTCAGCCGCCGAGGAGCCAACCGCCGCCGCACCAGAACCTTTTTTGACCACTAAAAAAGGTGAAAAAAAAAAATTTTGCACTAAATTCAATTTTAAACCCACCCATGGCAAAAAAAGAGTGAAAGAACCGGCCAATTGACCAGAAAACACTGCTGAAGCCCACGGCTGCCGCAGGTAATTTCACAAACCGCCTCCAATGAGGCCCTTCCCGATTCCCGTTTCGTGTAATTTTTTCACCATTGTGATCACCGTTTTTCTCTCTACAGGTTGACCAAAGCAAAACACCCAACTGCAATGTGAGCTAGAGGAACCGCCGCACCGGAGTGTCTCGCTGCCGGTGAGTTTCAGTTTTTTATATTTTTGGGCCCACCGAGGCCCTTTAGCGTGTGCACTCGTAGAAATCGATGTAAAATCGACCGAGTTCGGCCTAAAACGATCGACTTGAGGCAGACTGCCTCCGGATTTTTAAAATTGGCCGAGTAGACCCTGAGACTAATTTTTGGGTTTATTTGAGGCATTTGTAGGTACTATAAGCGAGTTTCAATTCCTAAAGAAAAATTCAGAGAACCCAAGAACTGCTCGTAGGCGCAGTAAACTATTTAGTTTTTCGGTGTCAAATCAAGTAAGGACCCCTCACCCTATTTCCTATCATAGATTTGAAGTTTGAATAAATAATAATACGATCTTTCGTACAAATTAAATAGATGTGCATAATTAATTACGGATTGCTAATGGAGCCCGAATCGGACATTGTTCTCTGTTGATTTCTGTTGATTTAGTTTACAGTGTAAAAACATGATGGTATCTGGTTTATATATTTTATAGTTTAAATGCATGTATTATTGTCTTACATGACTACTGTTTGATTTTAGGATTTAAGATTTGATTGCATTACCGGATGCATGTTTATTTATTTATGTGATTATGCTTGATTTGGTAACAGAGACTAAGGAAAAACAGGAAAAGGGTGTGATCTAATAAACAGATAAGATGACAACCTCACTAGATATTCTAGAAGATGGTGCACGGACTAGGTTCATAGGGAACCCTACCGTGAATGTTGTCTCATACCGGACAGGGTATGGAGACTTGGTTATATGGCACTCATACCAAACGGGGTATGGGGACTACCGCTTCACCCTTATACTGGACGGGGTATTGGAGTTTAATATCTTGGCATTCATACCGGACAGGGTATGAGGACGGCTCTGTAATTAAGATTATTAAGGAAAATGATTCACGTTTAGCAGAGACGCCCCTATTGATCCCCATGGATACTAGTAGGCTAGTGAAACGAGAAATGGTTATCATTTTGTTTATTGTTAATGAATGTGAATTTATGATATGTTCTATGTTGCTGATCGTGCATGAAGTTATGATCTGTATGATATTATTGCTTCTATAATTTATTTTTATAAATTCTCCAATGGTAAGTGAAGGGTAAATTATTTTATTATTAATAAAAGTATTGGTTTAAATTTAGTGCTCCATTAGTTGTTTTGATTTTCTACCAACCTTTGCTTCTGTGTTGGTAATATAGTGTGATGTTCTTACTGTGCTAGTGTAGCTCATCCTTTATTTAATCGTTTCAGATCAAGAGGACCTGGTTCCCGAGCTTGATCCGCAAGAAGATTGCGAGAAGATGCTAAATACTTTATATTTTTCTTTACTTTTCTCATTTCTCGTGCTTCTTTCAGAGAATTCATTCCATGATATTTGTTTAGTACTTTTAAGTTATTGTGTAAGGGATGTAAACCTTAACCTTTTATTTCGCTTCCGCGCTTAAATTATTATATATTTTCTTTTGAATTTCCGAGGTCATTACAGTTGGTATCAGAGCTGCGTTCCTCGGACCCGTCCCTTACACAATGATACCTAGAAAAATACCAAACTAATGAATTATCACTCAACCCTTCCTTGTAAAATACAAGTACAGAGAGATAAGGAGAGGAAGACCCCCACTAAACCGAGCAGCCCGGGATGGTTCGCTTAGAGAAGATGTTGATAGGATATTTGAGATGCTTGGATTTTTTTAGTCTATGTACATTAACACCATTCTAAATATGTTTAATATGGAAAATTCCAAAATGTATTATCTACCAATAGGCACTGGAATTAATTTTAATAGAGAGAATTTTCCTAAGACCTCTTAAGAAAGAGAACGCATGAGTAGAGCTCCGTATGCTAACAGAGTGGGAGCTATCATGTATACCATGACATGTAGACGTCCTGATATGGCTTATGCACTAGGAGTGACTAGCAAATATCAAGCGAATCCTGGTAAGAAACATTGGAAAGTGGTAAAGACTATTCTTAAGTACTTGAGAAGAAGTAAAGACCAATTCTTCATCTATCGAGAATCTAAGTTAAAACTGAAAGGTGTTATCGATGCAAGTTTTGCTTCAGAAAAAGATGATAGCAAATCTATATCTGGTTACATGTTCACTTTAAATGGTGGTGCAGTGAGTTAGAAAAGTTCCAAACAATCTACGGTAGTTAATTTAGTTACCGAAGTAGAATATATAGAGTGAGTGACATTGCTAAGGAAGCTGTTTGGTTGAAGAAGTTCTTAACTAAACTTTGTGTGGTTCCTTCAATAAAAGGTCCATTTCCATTATTATGTGACAATAGTAGTGTAACACCCAAAATTTTCCTTTATTATTTTGTTATTTATTTTTATTTTATTTCAATTTTTATTAGAATTTTATTCTATTTTAATTTTTAATGTGTAAGATTTTAATTTAATTTAATTTAATTTAAAAGAAATAAAAATAATAATAATAGTAAAATGGGGTAAAATTATTTTTTGGATTTAATTAAAATTGATTTTGGAAAAAAGGGGTGAAAATTTGAATTCTGGGGGTGTTTTTGAAAAAAAATCAAAAACTGGGAGTCAAAATGCAATTTAGAAAAATAGTACCACATCAGCAACCACGGCAGCAGCCCGGTCAGCAGCCCCGGCCAACCAGGACATGCCGCGTGGCAGGGACACTGACGCGGGAAGCCACGTGGGACAGAGACACGTTGGCAATCCGCATGCGCGCGATCGGACGGCCCAGATCCGTTCCCACGCACACGAACGGCCCAGATCAAAGGCGCACGTGGACGGCCCAGATCTCACATGTACGGACAGTCCAAATTTGATCACGCACGAACGACCCAGATTGCATCGCGATGGACAGCCCATATTTATTTTTAATTTAATTGCGATCGGACGGCCCAGATTAAATCATGATGGACGGCTCAGATTAAAAGGGGAGGGTTATAAATAATCGCATCCACAGCCAACCCCAAACCCTAGCCGCTAGAACCCTCGCCGGAGAAAACGACCCAACCACCGGAGATCACATCAAAAATCTAAACACATTATGTGGAGATACCACTTTATTAAAGAAATCATTGAACGTGGGAACATTAAAATTCAAAAGGTTGATGGAAAGAATAACGTAACTTACCCATTCATCAAAGCTCTTGGTGCAAAGGAGTTTGACAAGCATAAATGGAAGTTGGGAATGAAGAATAGGACAAATTAGATCTAGTGCAAGTGGGAGATTGTTAGGGATATAATTGTTATACCTAAGATCCAATTATTTGTGTAATATATTAAATATATTATTATTTGATAATTTATTTTAATATATTACAATAATATTTATATTATCATATTTATTATCTTGTTGTTTAATTTATATAATAAAGTTTTTTATTAAATTTAGAGACTTTACATCAATATGAAGATCTTAATAATTAAAGTAAAACTTTTATGATTTAATATAAAACATTTTTAGTTGATGGATTATAAAAATATGATATTAATGATATGATAAGACTAATATATGTAAGATGGTCTCTATAAGATAAAAATTAATTCATCTCATTAACTAAATCACATATATAGATGATACATATAGAGATATGATTATTGAACTGACACAATTGAGAATTCCTAATAGTTAGTATTATCTTAAACTGTCAATAGGATATTCTCTTAAAATGATGAGATGTAAGAATTTTCTTTAACTTGAAATCATCATAATAATTAACAAGTTATTTATCATATTTTGATTATGAACACCTATAGTCATAGAAGTATAGTTGAATATTGCGTGTGATTAAATAATTGTAGAATTAGTGATTGATCAAAATGAAACTTGTCAACTTTGGTAATAACTTTAAACTCTATGTTGTTATTTATTATAACGACTAAATTAAAATCTTAACCAGGGTAATTAAATGAAAAAAGAAAAAAATTTCTTATGTCATTCACTAACCAATTATAATTGTCATGAAACATAGTTGATTACCTAATAGAATTTGACAGTTAAACCATATCCCCGGATTAAGCAGGAACAATAATGACGGAAGAAAATATTACATCATTCTTTAGCAAGTTTTTAAAAGTAATTGTACACTTCATGTTATACAGTCTTTAAGAAGTGTTGCTAGATGTCAACCTTGATTAATAAATTGATATGACTAATTTGCCACCAATATAGTATTGAACATATGTGATCCCACACTAACGAATATTCTAACTTTTATTAAATTGATTAATTATTTGATAATTAAATTAAAAAATTTAATTTAATTATATAAATAAAATTTTATTATATTTTTTGCTAGCACAGAGAATATAATTAATATTGCAGAAAAATTAAATTTTCTATTTTAGAAATAAAAAATTAATATTTATATTTTTTTATTATTATATTATCAATATAATAATATAATATGTGTTATTATTATTCTAATAATAGAGATTATTATAAAATAGTTTGAAATTGAATTGATTTATAAAATTATTTTATTAAATAATAATAAAAAAAAGACAACATATATATATATATGAGATATATATATATATATATATATATATATACATAATTGGGTGTTAAAAGAGGGGGAAAAAAAGAGGGAGTCCAAATTGGTTTGGACAGTACAGGAAATTGGACTTGGATTTTATATGTCAGATAATATATATGTAATTGGGTGCTGAAGAAAAAGGGAAAGTCCAAGTTAGTTTAGACTTGTACAAGAAAAAGTCCGAATAGAAATTAATAATTACTCATGCTACCTATATATATGTGATATATATATATATATATATATATGAGTGAGGATTGCAAAATTAAGAGAAGAGAAGAAAAAACCTAGCCGCATGCCAAAAAGAAAAAAAAAATTGAGGAAATTTTTTCTGTTAAAATTTTATAAGAAAATTTTAATACCGATATTATTCAATTTATTCACATATTTTATTAATCAAATAATTAATTATTAAATGTTAATTTCAGTATAAATATAAATAAAATATTTATATTTTTAAATAATTTAATTTAAAAATCTACTGTCAAATATATTTTAAATGTAATATTTAATTTATAATATAATTTTAAAGTACAAATAAATTATATTATATTATTTTATCTTTTCCATCTGTGTTATAAACACACACTACTCTCTCACAATAAATCATCTGTTACCCATTTCTAAGGTAAGGAATATTTCACCCTTCCACTAAAATACTCACCATACATAGAAGAGCAAGTGTTTCTTTCCAGAGTTTCAAAGGCCTTGTATTAACAAGGCTCACTAGATCATTCTTCACCATTGCAGAAACAACCAAAAAGCAGAAAACAAGCTTAACAGAGGAGTTTAAAATAGAACAGTATCATTGACAATTACTACATAATATGTAGCAGGAAAGCAATAAAAAAAAAAAATCTAGCTAACACTTCTTTGGAAAAAAAAAAAAAAAAAAAAAAAAGTAAATACCTAATGGATGCATCAATATTTACGACCTAGTGTGGTTCACCAATATTGATAACATAAAACATTCAAAAACTGCACCTCTTTGAAAAAAATCAGATTTGATATTCAAAGCTACCTTCAAGTAAGGTGAACGACTCATCTTGATCACGTGTACTCTCCCATAATGAAGAGCCACCAACACAAGCAATAACTAAAGCATCAGCCATTTTATTTGCTGAGATGCATTGAGCAACCGCACCCTTGTGATCTCCCACAACCAATGCACGTTGTACAGCTTCCTCAAATGATGGATAAGCACTTTCCTCCTGTTCACTTGATTATTCTACCACCTCATCTGCAGTAGGAAGAGAATCTCCAGCAACAAAGTTATCAGCAGAAGTTGATACTGGTGTATCTGCTTTGGGACTAGGAAGGTTGTTAAAGAAATCTTCCCCATTATCCAAGGTAAACACAGAGGCTTCTTTATTAGTCTCATATTCCACTTTACTATCTGCCACTGTATCATCAAGTTTTATAGCATTTACTTCCGAAGAAAGAGATTCTTCTACTGTCTCTTTTTCTTCAGCAGGCATGGTAAAACCCAGGTGCGTGAGCAACTTTGACCTTGCTATCCCATCATCTTCAAACATGACCTTTCAAAAGCCCCATGTAAGCCCCATGTTTCTTTGTCATCCTCATTTCTGATTAGGTTGCACAAAATGACATGAAAATAGGATCAATTTGTCATGCGGAGTACAAGATAAAAGAAATAATTCTTTTGGCTATATAGATAACATATTCAGACTCTTGAGATGTCTTTTCACAGAGAATCCTCAGTGAAGACCTTTCTCCATGATGTATGGCAGCTTTAAATTCAGAAGAGCGATTCACCAAACTTTCTTCGGTCACCAAGTTATGTACAAAAACCTGAAATATGAATCAGGGAGAATATTAACTAAACATAATATCTAGTAATAATTATAATAATAATAAATAAGAACAGTAGTAGTAATATTAGTAATAACAACAACAACAACAATACACTTACCTCTGAAGCACCACCAGAAGCACCTGCCCCAGATGGCCAGGGCTGAAAGGAAACAAGCTTTCCTCCAAAGCCAACTGTACGCTTATACCATTTTGGAGCTCTGAGAGGTGCTGCACAGAAAAGATTGCATGTATGGAGAAGTCTTCCAAATTATCCTTCACTATTTGAGAATAGAGAGAGAGAGAGAGAGAGAGAGAGAGAACACATGCAAAATAGGATACCAGAAAATCTAAAGACTAACCAAAAAACTTAAGTTGAAGAAAATTTTAGCAAACCATGACCCAATTCTGTTAGCCTACCCCCTCAGTGGGCTCAGTCTAAAGGATGACAACATCACCCCCAGGTAAATAACCAGCATGGACACAGAGATTAAGGAATCAATATTCCTCGAAAAAATAACAGTTTACTGTTATCCACACTCTTATCTCAGTTCATCTGGCCCATACAACCACAGCGTAGGAAAAGCTTTACTTTAAATCATCAAATATTGAACCACAAGCAAATAAAGTCCACCAGACTATGAGAGTGAACCCCATCATCACTATACAAGATGAATGTTATTAAGGACTATTACCTGCATTAGAATAGTTCTCCCCAACACCATACCTGCTGCAACCCTGAAAGAATAAACATGAAAACTCATTAACAAAATATTTTTCTTTGTCCACATTCTGATCATTTCTACCTCCAAATATGCGACATAACAAACTTCTTGCAATGGGTATAATATTTTTTTGCTTTAACTTCTAGCCAAACTAGGGCTTGCTTATGACTAGAAACTGCCCATATAAATGCAAGATAAGATCAGAAAATACATTGCTGTAAAGGTATAAAAATCAACAATGCACAGGTGGTATAGAAAAGCGTTATATCCATGTTTCAACACTCTTTGATCTTTATCTTGGAACATTGCCAATGTTTAAAAACTAAAAGAAAAACAACAGAACTAGCTGATCTTCGCGAGAAAATGATAATGCATTCACCTGCTTCACTCGAAAGGTTCCCTTTATTTTCCTAGCTGGACTTTCTCCATTATTTCTACAGTAAATTATAGATACCCTAATGAACTGAAGAAAAGAAATTCATACAAAACAGAATACCTCAATGTTGTAAATGCCAATTTTCCCATCAAATGAAGATGCTGATACGACCCCAGCCATCTTTGAGTACAAGTGCACATCAAAATTCCAGTTCGTACCAGCTGGTAATTCACAAACAATCTGTAGTAGATTAAAAATAAACCAGTGTCAGTTCATGGAAGGATAGTTTGAACAGATGCACCAATTACAACACTGCTTTACACAAGTGAGTGGAGGCTGGATATGAGATGGGGATATTACTACAAAATTAGACTTATAGAAATGTAAATGTTCATTTACCTCTCCACCTCTCCAGTAACCGTGTCCCAGCATATTGTCCGATTATCTTTGGCACAGGTAAGCAGATAAAAGCTGTCATTGGGACACCATGACATTGCAATCACACCTGATGCAAGACATGCAATTTAGATACGAATTAGAAATACAACTAGCATGACCCATTTACTTGACAATCGAAGCTACAGAAAAATCAAAACATGTAACTGATGGGGAAAAATAAGCACCAAAAGACGGGAGGAGAAGTAGAATAGGAGCCAGAGCCAGAACACACTCATAAACCAAGATCTATAGAGGGGAAAAAGGTATTATATGGAATAAAAACATCTGCAATATCCTCTAATTGCATAATAAAAGGTGTAAATCCAGTAAACCAGGTTGTCGACCACAAGCAAATTACCAAAAATCCAAAAAATCATTAAACAATGCGGAACGAGGTCAAAAAATAACAAGCAAATTTGAGGTGCATGACAATCAAAAAGAATCCAACTGACACAAATTCTTAAGAGAGCACATAATTAGCCATTTTTTTGTAGAATTACATTAACCTATCTAACTGGATTGGATCTCGTAAAAAAGGCTTGTGAAACTTATTTTACTAAAAATCTGCCTTCAATCTCTGCATACTGTTAAATTGGTGGAATAACTTTATGTGCCAAAAGGGTCAAAAATAAATAGACAATAGAAGCATTACTGAATGACCAATTGGTTTGCCTGGTAGCAAGTGAAAACCAAATAAGAGCAGCTGATTTGGTTCTAAATATTTTCATTAATTTAAAGATAGGAAGAAGACAACAATTGACCACACCCAGTAACAAATGGTTTGCGATTTAGAAAGAGCAAGTAGAACGTTGCCAGTATCCACCAAGTGTCAAGTGAGTCTTGGAGAGATGGAATATTACAACCAGTGATTTTTTTCTGGTAAGATAGGAAGAATCACTATTCTGATAGCAGGGGGAGGTTGCTACCTTTGGTTTGACACAAGAAACAGAGGGACTATTCTAGGACTGCACTGCCGAAAGTTTTAGTATTCTGATCATGTTTGACACGAGAAACAGAGGAACTATTCTACAAGTGAACTACGGAAAATTTTGCTTTTCTGATCTCAATACCAAAACTTGATACACAAGATAGTGATTTCCTAAAAACCAAACACTAAACCTAATACAAATTGCCTAAGAAATAAGTTCAGTTTGATTTTCAGCACTGATGCAAAAGTTTTACCCTCACCATAGACTCGTGTAAATTTAGAAACTAATGCCACAGCAACTGGGAAATCTTTCCATCTTAAAAACATTATGAACCAAAATGAAAGAGGATTATAAATTATAAAGATAAACAGACTTGAAATTAGATAGATATGTATTGGCTCTACTGATATCCTTTCATCTCAAACACATAAGACGTAAAAAACTATAATCCATCACAAGCAGGGACAAAATCAAGCATGCAATAACACAAGAAGTAAAAACTAATTCTGATGGAGCAGTTAAAGAATAAACATAGAATTGAGAATGGAGAAATATCAGTGAAGCCAAAAGGTATAAAGAGAGAGAAAAGTGAGCAAGAGAGTCAAAATGAAGTAGGGATTATTCCAACACCCTCAAATAAAATAAGTCGAATAATGTCAATACCTCTAGTGTGACGGACAAACTCCTTAACTGGGGAAATCACATTCCTCATATCCCAAAGCTGATTTGAAATACCATTATAAATAAATACAATCAGCAAAATTCAAATCACCTAGAAACATCACCATCAAAATGTCATTACCCTTAGAGAAGGAGAACTATCTTCATCTGATGAAACAATTAGTTGAGTGGCAACATCAGGATTCCAACGCAAAACAGAGCATCGCCCTCTAACTGAATCTGCAAAACTGTCAATGGATAAAAGCCACATCATCTTATGGTATATATAATTGCCAGATCTTATATCAGACGGTATTAAGCAGGAACAAGCACAAAACCTGCACAAGAAAGAGCAAGACACTTACCTTATGACTGGCTTTTGCTTCTTTAAGTCCCACACCACTAATGATTAACGAAAGAACCAATTTTCAACATTCAGATCTATTGTTTGAATACCTCTTGCTTAAGAGAAACTGAAAGTGACAGTCAAAAATTAAACATAGAGAGCATTCTTTCTCAAGCAGTTGTTCCATTATAGGAAGTTAATGCCAATATATGCTGAACCTTGATATTCCAAGAGAGAAGAAATTTCACCTTGGGAAGCCGAACCACTACCTTGCAAAGCAACTCAGTAGTGCTGGAAATTAAGAAAATACAAAAGGAAAAGAAATATAAAGCGAGAGGAGAGAGAAAGAAAGAGAACCCAACATGTTAACAAGAAAAAGATACATCCAACATCATTACCAAGACTACTCAACAGGAAAAGGATAAGACCTTACGACTTTAACTACTCAAAAGACTCGAACCTTAATCAATTGAAATATTTATCTTAAAAGGCTAAAAGATAAAAGAAACCTCATCATTACCAAGGATGTCAACATATATCACATATTATGACTGGAAAATTAAAATTTAAAAAAGTTCTATATATCTTGATAAAAATTATTCCATCAAGTCCTGACAATGCATCTTACCCACGAAACACCTGATAAAAATATTTGAGAGATCATATACATTTCAAGTATAAATCAAAAGAAATTCCCTAATGTTTTGAACTAGATGGACTAACTGCTGTAGTCAGTCAGTAAAGCCTGTTGAGTTGTTCCCAATGAACTTCTATTGAATTGGATGGTGATTGCAGGAGGTTTTAGGAGACGCTCACAAGGCACCTCTTGTTTATATAACCCTACCACTTGTCAATCTAGATACAATTTCTGCAGTTCAATCACAACAACTCTACCAATAAATTAGTTAAAATTTAATCCACAACATGGCATCCCTCAATTCATATTTTAACACTCAACCATTTGAAAATACAGAAACAGAAGACTAAGACCTACCAAATTCATTCAACTAGCAAAAATCTTGTTTTATTCTGGATGTTAAGAATCTGTTACTTATTTCAAAAAGAAAAAGTTAAGAATCCATTACAAATGATTACATGGCGAAATATACACAACGCATATGACACAATTGCAGACACATTAAACTTGAGAATAAATCTAGAAACCTAAAAAGAGACTCCCCAAAAGCAAAAGACAAAATGATAACATAGTAGAAATACGCACTCTTCATAGGACACAATTCAAGATACATTAAACTGGAAAATAACTCTAGAAACCTAAAAAGAGACTCCTGAAAAGCAAAAGGCCAAAGGAAAAAAAAATTGATTTCACTTCTCCTAAACAAACACTAATCAGGTACTTTTGCCATATAGAACACTACAAATTGAAGAGAGCCTGATCATTGTGTGTATACCATCCTCAACCTAAATGTGCCACAGCTTAATGCTCCTTCGCTTTACGAGACCCAGAGGAAAAATTAATACAGGTTAAATATTGCCGCTATGAAGATCTTACTTGGAGCTTTAAAAAAATCCCAATATCAAATGCAACAGTAAAGCACAGATGGAAACATGAAGTTTCATATCCATTCAGGACCGAACCTTTATCCTCTATTTAGATCATGATGAATGATAAAATTTTAATGTATGATTTTTTTACGCACGTCAGAATATCGTGTTTGTTTCAATTTTCAATAGTAACAAATGATATTTGACTGACAAATTTTAAGATGAATTTTTAAACTACCGAATTGATGGTATTTGACCAGCATGTTATTTGTTTCCCATTATATTCCTATCTAATTTAATTAATTCTATATTTATTCTGATAATTAAATTAGTGTGATAATATAAATAATTATTATTTAAATACAAATATAATTATATTGATAAATAATTTTTTTTTTCTTTACATACTTATTTTATAGCATTTACTATTACATATAATATGCAGGGGTAAATTAGTAATTTAGCTGAAAATACAACCATACCATTCTATCATTCAAACAAAAATATGTCATTAACATACATTAATATCCCATCATCTAAACATAAAAAAATTTTGTCATTCCAATCATGTATTATTGTCATCAAATTACTACTATTACTATACATTAATTAATCATCACTGAAATTTATCCAAACAAATCTTTAGTGGTGGAAAATGAGAAGGTTTTGAAGGTTTTGCCAAATCTCAAATGCAAATTTCACCATCATCAGCCCCAGATGCAAGTAAATTTGGTGTTATTAAATTCAAGACCATGAACCTGAAATAAAGAAAGAGGAAGGAAGTACATAATAAATACCAAATGTTCAAGAGATGAAAGACACACCGAAATAATCAATATTATTTAGTGCCAGTAGAAATACTCACAGAACCTTTATGCCTCGAAAGGTATCCAACAAGAGCATTTTCACTTGCTTGAGAACTGAAAACATCAAACTAAATTGAATTAGACCTTCAAGAGAATCACTTCCTACACATGTGCATAGAAAGAATATAAAGTTCCAAAACCATATATCACTAGTTACACCACCTAAAAGATGATGCTATAAGGATCTTCCAATCTTATACTAAAGCAAACAAACATAAAGTTACAAAACCAACTCAGAAAATAGTACTAAGAACAACGATATCTTTCAAAAAAATAAAAGTATGAATTATATTAAGAAACACCAAGGGGGTGCCTAGACCAAGTAAGAAATCTTGGGGCTCACAAGTTTCAGAGTCATTTAAGGCTAAAGAGAGAAGAAGAAAGCTTTGGGAAAGAAGGAAAATAGTGAGCTTTTGGGAAATTTGGGATTCTAAGGTTTTTATTAAGGTAGGAGCAATTGAAAAAGTAAAGAGAAAATTGAGGACACTTAAAAGAGAATTTCAAAAAGACACCAAACGAAACAGAAAGGGTAAAACACAACTTTAGTAAGAAATATTTGTATATGTATAATATTATATAAGCAGTCTCTGCATTGATAGTCGAAGAAATCGAATATTATTTTAGCAAAAAAAAAAACATTCTATTGACTATCAATTGACTACTTTTCAATTTTCAATATTGAAGTTTAAATCTATACTTAATTCATTGGTTTGTTCTCATTATATTCTATATCTATATTGAGTTATTTATAATTCTTCTAACCATAAGATTTCTCTTGGAGTTAAGAAGTGTTAGGAGAGGAAGGTGACCATATGAAGAATAGAAAAAAAAAATTGGGTTTGGAGATTATTTTATTTTTATTTTTAATATATATTTAATTTAGACATTAGTTAAAATTAATGAAAATAAATTTAACAAAAATATATTCTCTCTCAAGAGAGAGAAAGAGACAAGAAAAGGAAAAGGATAGAAGAGAGAGAAAAAGGAAAAAAAAGGAAGGAGATAAGTGTATCAAAGAGAAAAAAAGAAGAAAAAAAGAGAAAAAGGAAATAGAAGGGAGCCAACAAGGTCTAATATATTTTAATTTTTCTCTTCAAAATTGAACAAAGTTTGTGATTTAAAAATAATAAAAAAGTTTGTTTGACTAATTAATAACAAATAAATCATTAAAGTTTAAAATAAAAAATATATATAAGTTCAGGAATTGTTAATAGGTCTGTTGAAATGGGATGCATGCAGCCCAATTTTTGTTGGTCTGTTTCCATATGGGACTCAAAACGCACAGTTTCCTTAATCGGGTTTCTTCTTCAATGGAGTAGAGGTATTGTGTATTTTTTTTCATATTTTATAAAAATAGTTCATCGTTGTTACAAAACTTAGGAACTAAATATTTTTCTGGTGTATCTAAAAAAGAAGAAAGTCATTTTGTAATGGTATGATCTAAACGAACACAAAAAAAAAAAAAACCAAAGGGATTTGTTTCAGGTTGATCCAAACCCGATTAGAAAACTAAAAAAATATTCAAATAGAAACAAAAAGAAAGGGTTTGAGTGGATTGATCTGAACCTAAAAAAAAAATAGAAAACCTGATTAAGATAAAAAACAAATCAAATGTGAACACCATAAATCAAAACTCCACAGTTTTGACCGAAGCAATTTTGGATCCATCAAATCTGGATTGCCAATATCACATACACAAAACCCTATACTCGAGTGCAACCTTGGTCCCATGGTTACTTGACGAAAGTAACTATTACACTTGGGCTAGATCCATGCCACGCACTTTGAGTGTTCAAAATAAATTAGGGTTCAAAAATGAAACCCTAACTAAACCAAAAGATCCGAGTGACCTCAAACAGAAGTGTGCTCAACAAAATATCTTAGATTTTCATAGAACACCAGGCAATCAAAAGAGAGAAGCCTAATAGTGAGGAGCATCATGTTCTCACCAAAGGGAAATATAATCAGTTAATGAATTTCATTCAGCATAAACATTCATTGGTCAACATGGTCATGTCCTCCTCAGGATCCTCACAGGAACTGAGTCTAGTAAAAATTTGGGATATGTATCCATACTCTAATTTTCTATCATCAAAATCATGTGAAAACATACATGTTTTCTAGATAATTGACACTGGAGTATCCAATCACATTATTCACACACCACAATTATATACTAAAATTACATCAAACAGCATTTCCAAGGTTACATTACCTAATAATGAAAAAGCATATGTATCACATGTTGGAATGGTCATGTTAAGTGATGAAATAGTTCTCAATAATGTGTTGTGTGTGTCGTCATTTAATTTAAATTTAATTTCTGCAAGAAGGCTAACACAAGATTGTGAATATTGTGTGATTTTTTCACGAATCTATTGCATTATCTAAGACCTTGTGACCTAAAAAATGATTGAAGTGGGGGGAGTTAAGGATGGATTGTATCAGTTTAATTCCACTAAACCATTAAGAGAAACAGCCAAATCAGCCTTCACATGTGCAACCTTTTTGGGTCCCAAAGGAATGCAAGAAATTGATGTATAGCATTATAGACTAGGACATCCTTCAGAGTTCAAGTCAATTCTTCAATCAAACATAAAAACACATAATAGTAAGCCTTGTTATGTTTGCCCACTGGCTAAGATGCACAAATTTGTATTTAATGATAATAGCAGTAGAGTTTTAAAGTTTTTTTATCTAATTTATTATGATATTTGGGGGTCCTCTATGAGACATCTTATGATGGTTATAAGTAGTTCTTATCAATTCTCTATGACTATAATAGATGCACTTGGGTATATTTGATGAAAAGTAAGGTTGAGACTAGTGTGCACTTGCAATATTTTTGTACATTTGTTGAAACTCAATTCGATAGGAAGGTGAAAGTGATCAGAAGTGACAATGGAAAAGAATTTGAGATAAAGAGATTTTATGTCGAGAAAGGGATTTTGCATGAAATCTCTTGTATAGAGACACCGGGACAAAATGAAAGAATTAAAAGGAAGTATCAACATAATTTTAATACAGCCAACATTGAAATTTTAAAGTAGTCTAAACACAAGATATTGAAGTGATTTTATATCAACTATTGTTTGATGTGTCTTATTTTTATCTAATTTTAATACCTTTATTACTTAAATTTTAAATAAATTACGAGTTAAAAATTAATTTATAAGTTAAATTTTTAAGTATATTGAATTGTTGAAGAAAAGGAAAAAACAAATTGGAAAAAAAAAATGAGAAGAAGAAGAAGCCAAAAGTCCATACCATGAAGTCCAAGCCCAAATATTCAACAGCCCATCTCGACAGCCACATCAAACAAAAAAAAAAGAAAAAAAAAATTGCAGAAAGCTAAAGAGGAAAAGAAAGAAGCAGCTAAGAAATAAGAGTAAAATAAATAAAAGAAAAAAAGAGAAGCAGCAGCAAAAAAAAAAGGAGCTAAAATGGAAAGAGAGAGGCGTGCGCCAAAGGGGGATCTCTTCTCTGGCAGCTGCCTATTAAGAGGGAAGCAGCTAGTAAACAGAAAAAAAAATATATATATATAGAGATAGAGAAAGAGAGAGAGAGAGAGATGGGAAATAGAGAGAGAAAGCAGAAAATATTCCAGATTCGGTGGGGAGACAAAAACTTACAGAAGGCAGCAACTAGCGGGGAAGCAAATCTGATTACAGAACCTAAAGCAAGAAGACGAAAGTGTTGGTGTAGAAGCAGATTCGGTGCGACGCTGAACGGAAAAGGAGATAAGGGAGAAAACCTGAGAAAAAAAAAGGAATTAATCAAGTAATACATTTATTTAATTTTCAATTATTATATATTTAGGATATAATTTTTTAGAATTTTTTTATGATGAAACTCATGCTAGTATTTAAAATTTTTTGTAAATTTATTATTGATTATTATATTATTATATTTCTCTTAAATAAAATTATTGTTGTTCAATTTACCACATCTGATTAAATTTTTTTGTTAGAGTAATTAATATAATTTGTTTTTTAATTTTTAATTTTTTTTTAATTACAACTTAATAGTATTAAACTTAATTAAATTATGAGAATTAGTCAGTTTATAATTTTATTGGTGATTGATAGTTTTAGAGTAATGAGAGTGAAATTTTATTAATTAAATATATATTATTAAATGTTAATTAGACTTGACCGAGAATAATGGGAGAGCACTCTGGAACTTTGTTACTCCTTCACTTTTAGGAGCTTCATTCAGCATAGCTCAATCAAGTATCAACGCTAACAACTTTGAAATTAAACATACCATCATTTAAATGATCCAAACCTCAATTCAGTTTGAGGGTTTACCAAATGATGATCCTAATGCGTATATTTTAAATTTTTTAAAAATTTGTGATACTTTTAAATAAAATAGTGTTATGCTGTAACACTCAAATAAAAAAATAAAAATTTTATTTATTTATTTGATTTTTTATTTAACTTAATTTAATTTAATTCAATAAAAATATAAATAATAAAAATGATAAAATTGGGTAAAAATATTATTTGAACTTAATTGAAATTGATTTTGGGAAAAATGGGTGAAAACTTAGATTCTGTGGGTGTTTTTGAAAAGAAAATCGGAAACCGGAGGTCAAAACGCAATTTAGAAAAGTTGTGCCACGTCAGCACCACGTCAGCAGCCACGCCAGCGGCCCGGTCAGCAGCCCCGGCCAACCAGAACGCGCCGCGTGGCAAGGCAACGCTGACCAGGGAACGGGCCACGTGGGCGATCCGCGTGCGCGCGATCGGACGGCCCAAATTCCTTCCCGCGCACACGGACGGCTTAGATCAAATGTGCGCACGGACGACCCATATTCAAACAGGCACGGACGGCCCAGATTGCATCGCGATGAACGGTCCAGATTTAATCCCAATTAAATCGCGATCGGCCGGTCCAGATTCAATCTTGATGGACGGTTAAGATTAAAAGGCAAAGGGTATAAATACCCCCACCCACACCTGACCAAAGAAACTCTAGCCGCCAGTGCTCGTCGGAGAAGAAGAACCAGACGCCGGAGGAGCCGGCCGCCGCCACCCGCCGCCGCATCGGGGAAGTTTCCGACCGCTGATCAAGGTAATTTTTCTCCCCCTTGCTCGTTTTTCGACGCTGAGTCCGCCTATGGCCAAACCGGAGCCAAACCACCGGCCAAACGGCCGGAAAACCCAGCCGAAACCCAGCGGCGCCGCCGCGCCCCTTCTCGGTTTTTGCCTCCAATGAGGCCCTTCCCGGCCTCCGTTTGATGTAAATTTTATACCACTATGATCACTGTTCTTTTCTCTACAGGTTGATCGGAGCCAAACATCAAAACGCGACTCACGTCGGAGGAGTCGCCGCACCCGAGAACACCGCCGCTGGTAAGTTTCGGTTTTCGTGATTTTTCGGCCCAACGAGGGCCCTAGGGTTGTTCTATCGCGGGGACCGATGCAAGCGTGGCCGAATTCGGCCGAAAATAGCCAACTCGAGGCGAATCGCCGCCGCTTCGCCGGAGCACGGCGGAGCCGCCGTGCCGGAATTGCGATATTGGCCGAAAGGGGCCCTAGGTCTAATTTGGGATTTTTTGGGACACGTGCAGGTACCAGTAGTGCGTTTCAGTTCCCCGAGAAAAAAATTATGGAAAATTAGGGACAGCGTGTAGGCGCACTGTAGAGCCGTATTCAGACCCCGAAACAAGTAAGGACCCCTCACCCTATTTCCTATCACGGTATTAAAGCTAAATAAATAATTAAACTGTACTGTGTGATTTTATAAATGTATAATTGATTAAGGTTGTCAATGGAGCCCGAGTCTGATACAGTGTTGGTCCGTTATTGTCTGATTTAATTTCCAGCATTAAATGCAGCATGATGTTTGATGTAATTATATTATGGTCTCGTATGCATGAATCATGGTTTCTTTTATTTTGGTTGGTATTATGCTTAACCCGATACTGTGTTGTCTTGTTTGGTGTCGATGACTAGTTTACATATTTGTGTATGACTGGATGATTGAGACCAAGAAAAATGGCAAAAAAGTTATGTGAATTGATAAGTGGAAAATGTGGACAACCTGACTAGATATCTTGGGAGATGGTGGACGGACCGGGTCCGTAGGGAACCCTACCGGGAATGGGGTCACTCATACCGGACGGGGTATGGAGACCTTATGTGTTTTGGCGCCCATACCGGACGGGGTATGGGGACGGCCCGTTTCACCCTCATACCGGACGGGGTATGGGGACGGCCCGTTTCACCCTCATACCGGACGGGGTAGGGGGACGGCCCTGGAATCAGGTTATAAATGATAAGGGTTCACGGGTAGCGGGACCCCTATGGATCCCCATGGATACTAGTAGGCTGGTAAATGAGGTAAATGTGTTGTTTAATTATTGAAATGCAAAGGTGTGGTAAGTATTATGTTATACAGTTCATATGATTTCATGATGATGATAATGTTATTGCTTTCATATGTTGTTTTATGGATCTCACCGAGGTAGTGGACAGTAAAGGTTTTTATGTTAATAAATGAGTTTATTATAAATTATGCTCAATTGGTCTTTTTTGTGTTTTCTACCCACCTTTACCTCCGTGGCAGTGAGATAGTGTGATGTCTTTACTGGACTGGTGTAGCTCATTCCATATTTAACCTTTTCAGATCAGGAAGACATTGTTCCCGAGCCCGTTCTGTAGGAAGACGGCGAAGGGGACGCCTAAAGACTCCGTAGTTATATTTATAGTTCTTATTTTCGAGTATCTCTTTTAGTTAGTTTATTCTTTTATATTTTGAGCACGTTTTTCGTTTTTGTGTAAGGGATGTTAATCAAAATTTTTATTACGCTTCCGCATTTGACATTTTTAATACACATATTTCATTCTAAATTTCCGGGGCCGTTACATATGCAATTATACTTAAACTTTTTCATTTTTCTTTAAGAGATAAAGCTAAGAATTGGTTGCATTCTCTTCCTGCAGCTACAGTCACTACATGGGAAAACTTAGCTTAAATATTTTTAACTAAATTTTTCCCAAAAATCAAGATAGCAAAGATGAAAAATGATGTCACAAGTTTCTATCAAATAGATGGAGAGACTTTATATGAGGCATGAGAACGATTTAAGGAGCTGATTAGAAGATGTCCTCATCATGGGTTGTCGAAGTGGTTGCTGGTCCAAATCTTTTACAACGGATTGAGCCAACAAACCAGGATCACAATCAATGCAGTTGTTGAAGGTGCTTTAATGTGGAACTCTACGGATGATGCTTATGAGCTATTCGAAGAGATGGCCATGAACAACTATCAATGACCAACAGAAAGACTTCAACCTAAGAAAAACCTTAGAATATATGAGATTGATACTTTAACTGCTCTTAATGAAAAAATGATTATTCATTTAAGAAAATTGATCAAAAGAGTGTTAATGTTGTTAATTCTCATGTGCAGGATTTATTTGAAGATCATTTTCAAGGAGATGAAGTAGAGCAAATAAGTTTTGTAGCTAGGTAGGGTAGGCCACCATACAATCCATACTCCAATACATATAATTCTGGGATGAGAAATCATCCAAATCTTTCATTGAGGAATCATCAGAATGTGGTCGGGCTTCCCCTAAGATTTCAGTCTCAAGAAAAGAAGCCCTCACTTGAAGATATGATTGTACTCATTCACAAGAACACAACGGAGTTTACAATAAAGACTGAAGCAGTCATTCACAATCAACAACTAATGTTACAAAACTAGCAAGCGTTCATCAAGAACTTGGAGATCCAGATGGGTCAATTAACAAGCATGATTAATGGAAGAACTCAAAGTACCCGACCAAGTAACACAGACAAATCCAAAAGAACAGGTTATGGCGATCACCTTGAAAAACAGAAAACAGTTGACAGATATAATAAATGATGAAACAGCCACAGAGAAAATGGTTAAAAAGGAAAAGGTGGAGTAAGAAGAGGAAAAGAAGAAAGTTGTGTTCAAACCCTATGTGCCACCCGTTCCATTTCCACAATGCCTCAAAAGCATAATGAAGATAAGAATTTCCTTAAATTTATTGATATATTTGAGAAACTTCATATTAATATTCCTTTTATAAATAGTCTTAAGGAGATTATAATAAAGAAGAGTAGTTTATAAGATCACAAGACTATTAGGCTCACCGAAGAGTGCAGTGCCATCACTCAGAATAAGTTGATGCCTAAAGTGAAAGATCCAGGGAGTTTTACTGTACCATGCAATATTGGTAATTCTTATTTTAAAAATGCTTTTTGTGATCTTAGTGCTTGTATTAAATTAACGTCTTATTTTATGTTTAAAAAGGCAGGTATCTGTGAGGTGAAGCCCACAATAATATCATTGTAATTGGCGGATGAATAAGTGAGATACATCTTGGGAATAGTAGAGGATGTGCTAGTAAAGGTGGAGAACTTCTCTGTTGACTTCATAGTGCTAAACATGGAAGTTGATAGAGAAGTTCCACTCATACTTGGGAGATCCTTTCTCATAACATACAGAGCATTAATCGATGTGTAGGATGGTAAGTTAACATTGAGAGTTAGGGACGAACATATAACTTTTAACATTCTTCATGCCTCAAAATTTTCTTTGGACACTGATGAATGTTTTAATACTGATATAATTAATGAAGATGTGTACAAAAAGCTCACCAAGCTAGAAGAAGACATTGATGTTAAGGAAACAGCCAAATCAAATATAGAGGATAAACAATAAGAGGATGAGGCAAGACAAGAAAAATTAAGAAAAGGTATGCATATTTAGAAGGGGATTTCAAAACATCAAGATTGACCCTAACTCCATTTAAATCATTTCCTGCAAAGTCAAGCTAACTGTAACACCCTGCCTATCGCTCTGCTAAAATGATTTGAAAACTCTATTTATTTAGGCCTTTAACCGCCTTAAATTTAAATTAATTTATGTTGTTCTCGAGATCTGTAATTTTAATCTACTTTCATTTTAATTATTTAGTTATTTTATTATTATTTTTTATTTTATTTTATTTCAAAAGAAAAATTAAGAAAAAAATCAAAAAACGGTGAAACAGGAGGAAATCTACTCACGGAAAAAATTCCATGAGAAAACGGTTGCTTGTGTAGGTGCTAGGCATTGTGCGCACGTGCACATGCGCGAACAGTGGCCACTGGGTGTGCGCACAGAGCGCACGTGCCATCCGTACGCTAGCGCACATGTTCTCTCCGCACGCACGCATGCACAGGACATGCATACGACGCGCACGGCGCAGAGTCAGGACCCGTGTGCATGTCCTGTCGTCCACAGGCGGGTCATCTGTGCGTCAATTCGCGCATGGACTAGTGTCGTACACTATGCGCATGTCGTCCGTGTAGCAGGCCTGCGCACACAGGTTAGCTTGCAGTGCATCAGCCGGGCTCTGCCACCTCGAGCAGTGCTCCGCCGTTGCCTTATGCAGCGCACCGCCGCCGCCGGTGGAGGAAATTTTTCTCCCTCATTTTTTGTGCCAAGAATATTTTTCTCTTCTTTCTTCATTGAATTTTTTCACTTGATGTGAATCCAACGGTTCTGAAATTCTATAAATTGCCCTCCCCCTTCCTTTCCTCTCCACACTCCCATTTCTTCCATTTTACAAAAGTTTAGAGAGAGAGATAGTAAATTAGTGAGAGAAGAAGAGAAAGAAAGAAAACAGGTGAAAAACAAAACATCGAGATTTTGGTAAGGAATCTAATATTACTTTCAACGTCTTAAGGAGTATTTTTAGACAAACAAATTTAATATGATAATTATTTTGCCTGCTTTGCATGCTTTTGTATTCAAATGAGTCGAATTGTTCTAATTTTCAAGCATACTGTGTAATTTACTAAGACTTGATGAATTTTCATGTAATAAATATAATATGTAGTCTATGATAATAAAATTAAAATAAAAGAAAATGAAAAAGAAAAAAGTAGAATGAAGCCTGTGTGATCCAAAGTGTATCTGTATTGATATTCATATTGCATCAAGTGTCTCGTTGGACTTTTTATCTCTGAGGGATATCTGTTCCCCTTACGTTTCGGAGTATTTGTTTCTTCCTTCCCTATTTGATCTGAAAAGACATAAGAGAACCGCTCCCAGTGGATGACGGCGTGCCTTTTTACGGGAATGGTATCGTACTATCTATAGGAATCACCTGTGGCTAAGTAATATCGTAACTATAGACTATCTGTTAGGACCATTATGGTTAGTACGGCTGTGGTCATAGATCGTACAATGGTTTGGCCAGCCAGAAGTGGGCCTGAGTAAATTATCATATCTGTATCTGATCTGTTATTCCACTTGGGTAGTTGGAAATATGTATCTGTATCTGCATCTGCCCTCAGATATGGAAGTTTGTAATGACTTCGCGAAACATAACATTAAAAATCTGTGCATTTCATGATTTATTTGATTTTCTTAATTATTTAGCATGATATAGGTATATTTGATTTTCTGTGCTAACGTACTATTTTGATATTCAAATAAATAATTTTTTTCAATTGTGAGTTATGTAAACGAGGAAGCTGAACAGTAAGAAAAATAATAAACTTTTGAAATCTTACGATGCTAATTTAATACTATTTTTCTTACTGAGCATATGGAATTCACTCTTTCCATCTACTCCCCTCCTCCTCCCAGATGAGGAAGAAAATGAGGAACCGTAGGCAGACCTACCCTTAAAAGTCTATGAGAATCTTGCGAATCCACAAGTCTGAGTGCATGTCTGTTTCTGCACTTTGATGAGTTCTAGTAGTATAGTGAAAGAAGTGGCCTTAATATTTTGTATTTGTAGCCACTTCTGGCCTCACTGATGTATGTATTTGGAACATTATATATATATATATATATTTGTAAGAAATTTGTAAAGGTTTAATTCTATTGCATAAATATTATTATGCACTCGTTATTCTTAATCTGTATCTGATGCCCATTTGCCTTAATTGACACCTAGGATGTCATAGGTGGTATCATAGCATAATATTGCGGAACAGATCCCTTCTATTGAGGCCTACGATAGATAAGCTGTTTAGAGTTCCTAGAAAAGATAAATGTCCTGCATTCAAAGATTAAACCTCCGACTCGTGTCTTTTTTTCTTTTGTAAGAATGATGTGGGGAAGACCATTTGTAGAACGTACTGAACAACTTGAAGCCCCAGATCATCTGACCAGGGCTGAATTTGTAAAACTTTTTCAAGTTTTCAAAGATTAACTGCAGCCATAGGACAAAACAAGGCCAACCCTTGTCCACCCCTTGCCCCTGAGTTTTAAAACACAGATCAATCTATCTCCCATAATATAACAGAGTTTAGGAAACTTAACCTCCCACACTTTGAAGGTGGTCGTGATCCTTTAGTAGCTGAAGCATGGATCCTACAAATAGAAAAGCTCTTTTCTGTACTAGACCTGACCAAAGAATAAAAAGTCCCTCTTACAGCCTTTATATTAAACGGTGAAGCCGAACCCTTGTGGCAACTTAAGAAAGAAGTCCTGCCTATCCCTACTACTTAGAAAGTTTTCATGGATGCTTTCTTTGATAACTTTTTTCCTGCTTATTGTAGCACCCGGAAAGGAGGAAAAAAAAAAAAAAAAAAAAAAAAGGGGGGGGCCACGTCAGCAGCCACGTCAGCAGGCCCGGTCAGCAGTCCCGGCCAACCGGGGCCTGCCACGTGGCAAGACCGCGTCACTCCGAAAGGAGCCACGTTGGCGATCCGCGTGGGTGCGATCCGACGGCCCAGATCAATTGCGCGATCGGACGGCCCAGATTCAATCAAAAACGAACGGCCCAGATTAAAACGAAATGAACGGCTGTGATCAAAAGGCAAGGGGTTATAAATAGAACCCCCACACCAGACCACAAACCCTAGCTGCCCGCCGCTCGCCGGAGAAGACGAACCAGAGGCCGACCGCCGCCACCCGTCGCCGCACCGGGGAAATTTTCGACCGTCGATCGAGGTAAATTTCATACCCCCGACTCGTTTTTCTCCGCTGATTCCTCCTATGGCCAAATTGAGGCCGAAATCCCGGCCAAACGGCCGGAATACGCGGCCGAAACCCAGCGGCGCCGCCGCGCCCCTCTCGGTTTTTGCCTCCGACGAGGTCCTTCCCGGCCTCCGTTCGATGCAATTTTTATATCACCGTGATCACCATTCTTTTCTCTACAGGTTGACAGAAGCCGAATCACCAAAACACGAACCTCACCGGAGAGCCGCCGTACCCGAGAGCGCCGCCGCCGGTAAGCTCCGCTTTTCCGTGATTTTTGGCCCCCCGAGGGCCCTAGGGTTGTTTTCTGACAAGGACCAATGCGAGTGTGGCCCAATTCGGCCGAAAACAGCCAACCCGAGGCGACTCGCCGCAGCCAGCGGCGGCGCCGTCGCCGGAGCACGGCGGAGCCGCCGTGCCGGAGTTGCGATTTGGTCCGAAAGGGGCCCTGGGCCTAATTTGGATTTTTTTTGGAACACGTGCAGGTACTGTTAGTGTGTTTCAGTTCCCCGGGAAAAATTCAGGGAAAATTAGGGACGGCCTGCAGGCGCACTGTGAATCGTATTCGGATCCCGAAAACAAGTAAGGACCCCTCACCCTATTTCCTATCACGGTATTAAAGTTCAAAATGATAAAACGGTATTTCTTGAATTAACGAATGTGTGAAATTGCTTAAGGTGGCTAATGGAGCCCGAGTCTAGTGTGATTGGTGATTTACTGTTATTTAGCCTGTTTACAGCTTTAAATGCAAAATGAGGTTTGATGTGTTCATTTTACAAATTTGTGTGCAAATACTACGTTTTTATTAATCATGGGTTGAATGACTAAAAAACTGATACTGTATGTTGTCTGTTCGGCATGAATTACTGTTTTGCTTGTTTGTATGTGAATTGATGATGCTGACTGAGGAAAAGGAAAATGAAAGATTGTGTAGACTGATAATTGTATTATGAGGGTCAGCCTAACTAGATATCCTGGGAGATGGTGGACGGACCAGGTCCGTAGGGAACCCTACCGGGATTGTGGTCTCACATGCCGGACGGGGTATGGAGATCTTATGGTTTTGGCGCCCATACCGGACGGGGTATGGGGACGGCCCGTTTCACCCTCATACCGGACGGGGTATTGAGGTTCATGGTTTTGGCGCCCATACCGGACGGGGTATGGGGACGGCCCTGGAAACTGATTATGAATGTTAAAGGTTAACGGGTAGCGGAACCCCTATGGACCCCCACGGATACTAGTAGGCTGGTAAATGAGAAAAAGATATGTTGTACAATGATTGAATTACAAGAGGCGTGATAAGTGTTATGTTTTACAGCTTATATTATTCCATGATTATGATAATGTTATTATTTTTCTTATATTGTTTTCATAAATTCCACCGAGGTAAGTGGATGGTAAAGGTTTTCATGTTAATAAACGAGTTTATTGTAAATTATGCTCCATTGGTCTTTTTGTGTTTTTCTACCCACCTTTACCTCCGTGACGGTGAGATATCGTGATGTTCTTACTGGGCTAGTGTAGATCACTCCTTATTTAACCATTTCAGATCAGGAAGACATGGTTCCCGAGCCCGTTCCGCAGGAGGACGACGAAGGGGATGCCTAGAGACTCTGTAGTCATACTCATAGTTTTATTTTCGAGTTTCTCTCTTAGTTAGTTTAATCTTTTATATTTTAAGTACGTTTTTGGTTTTTCGTGTAAGGGATGTTAACTGAAATTTTGATCTCGCTTCCGTATTTGATATATTTAAACATTCATTTCATTTTAATATTTCCGGGGTCGTTACAGTTGGTATCAGAGCCGCATTTCCTCGGACCCATCCCTTACACTATAGTCCTTTAAAGAAATACTCACCGATTGGTCGTTACTCAACCATTCCTTGTAAATGCAGGTACACAGAAATGAGGAGAGGAAGGCCCCCACTAAACCGAGCGGCCCAAGATAATTCGCTTCGGGAGGATTTGGACAGATTATATGAGATGGTGGAAGCTCTCGTAGCTGCCCAGCGAAGGCAAGAGGAGAGAAGGGAGTTACCCGGACCTCCTCCGCTAGCGCAGGTTGAGCCCCCGTTACAGCAGGCTGATCCCGAGCCACCCCGGCAGGAGCCTGTTCCTCCACAGTACCACCCGGCACCACAGCCGCGGTACGACCCGGTACCACAGCCACAGTACCAACAGGTACCGCCACAGCACATTCCAGTGCCCCCACCCCATCAGCAGGCACCACCACAGGGTCCCCCAGTTCACCCTCAGCTGGCCCCAGTCCCTCTACCTCGGGACCCCGCTCCCTCCTTGATCGACCCCGGCTTCATAGAGAGGTACAGGAGACTGAACCCTTCTACTTTTTCAGGGGGATCCTCTTTTGAAGAGGCCCAATACTGGCTGGCGGAGACTGAGAGAGCCTTTGAGACCTTGGGAGTAATTCCTGAGCAGAGGGCTGCCATTGCCTCCTACATGCTGGTAGGGGAAGCAGTACGCTGGTGGGAGCTCAAGCGGGCCACCCTGCCTGTACCAGTTACTTGGGAGCAGTTCCTAGCGGCCTTCCATGCGGAGTATCTCCCTAAACACATCCAACATTTAAAGGAAATGGAATTTGCTCAGTTGGTCCAGGGTAATATGACAGTGTCGGAGTATGCCCGCAAGTTCCTGGTGCTGGGCCGACATGCCCCGGAGACATTGTTGGATGAGGGCCGAAAGGCCAGGAAATTCCAGTGGGGTCTCCGCCCGGCGATCAGACAGCACTTGTTGGTGATGGAGCTCGAGACATATTCGGCAGTCCTGGCAAAGGCGCAGATCATAGAAAGGAGCTTCGACACCCGCCCTCAGCTAACGGGAAGTTCCCGACCTTCAGCCCCGCTCCGCAGGCCAGCGCCTACCATGCCTGTCCAACCCAGTAAGAGACCCAGGCCTGCCGTTCAGGGCCCTCCTCAGGCTATGGGGGCAGCTCGTGGGAAGACCTGCCAGTACTGCGGCAGGGATCATGGGGACCGACCCTGCTACCGCCTCAACAACACCTGTCGCATATGCGGCAGTGCCCAGCACTATGCGAGGGAGTGCCCTAGGAACCAGAATCAAGGGAGGCCTCCAATCCAGGGCAGAGTTTACAACCTTACCCAGAAGGATGCCGATGCAGACCCGGACGTGGTACATGGTATGTATACTATCTCTGGCCACATTGCTCATATTTTGTTTGATACTGGTGCATCACATTCTTTTATTTCACATGTTCTTGCTTCCAAAATTTGTGTATCACCTGATAGACTTGATTCATTATTGTTTGTATCTACCGCTGGGGGGGAGACATTACTAGGAGAGGTTGTCTACAGGGCATGTGCCGTGGAGATAGCAGATAAGAAATTGAGGGTAGACCTGATAGGGTTAGACACAGGGGATTTTGATGTAATCCTAGGAATGGATTGGCTGGCGGCGTATCACGCCACCATAGACTGCTTTAATAAAAAGATTGTATTTAATCCTCCCAACGAGGAGCCATTTACAAGTTAATAAAATTATTCGGTACTGATTCTCCCTAATGACAAATTCTTTTCTTCTTAATTCCCAATGCGTTGATATTGTATTTTCCCTAACTAGGTAAACCCAAGAAGGAAGTTTGTATCCAAGAGATTCCAGTAGTCCGAGACTTTCCAGACGTATTTCTGGATGAATTGCCCGGTCTACCAGGGGACAGAGAGGTCGAGTTCACTATAGACTTACAGCCAGGAACCCAACCCATCTCGGTAGCTCCTTACCGAATGAGCCGTATCGAGATGGAAGAGCTAAGGAAACAAATCACTGAGCTACAAAACAGTGGCTTCATTAGACACAGCATTTCTCCATGGGGTGCCGGGGTTACTTTTGCAAAGAAAGGAGATGGAACGTTGAGACTGTGTATTGATTATAGAAGGATAAACAAGGTAACAATTAAAAACAAGTACCCTCTCCCCCGGATTGATGACCTTTTCGATCAGTTGCAGGGTGCACAGGTCTTTTCTAAAATAGATCTACGATCAGGTTACCATCAGGTGAAAGTGAGAGCTGAAGACATCCCCAAGACGGCATTCCGAACCAGGTACGGACACTATGAGTTCCTGGTTATGCCGTTTGGGCTAACCAACGCCCCGGCCATCTTTATGGATCTAATGAACAGAATCTTCAGAGAGTTTTTGGATAAATTTGTCATCGTGTTCATCGATGATATCTTAGTCTACTCAAAAAGTAGAGAAGAACATGCTCATCATCTTGCCCAAGTCCTCCAGGTACTCAGGGAAAAGAAGTTGTATGCAAAGTTGAGCAAGTGTGGATTTTGGCTCGAGCAAACCGCCTTTCCTAGGACATGTTATATCGAAGGAAGGGGTGTCGGTGAACCCCGAAAAGGTTGAAGCGGTACTTGGTTGGGAAAGGCTGACAACAATTAAGAAAATTCGCAGTTTCCTAGGGATGGCGGGTTATTACCGCCGGTTTGTCAAAGGGTTCTCCAGTCTAGCAGCCCCTCTAACCCGACTCACAAAGAAGAATGCAAAGTTTGATTGGAATGAGAACTGCGAAAGGAGTTTTTCAGAATTGAAGAAGCGACTGACTACTGCACCCGTGCTGGCTCTACCGAGTGGATCAGGAGGGTATACAGTTTATAGTGATGCCTCCTATCTGGGCCTGGGTTGTGTCCTGATGCAGCATGGAAAGGTTATAGCATATGGGTCTAGACAGCTAAAGAATCATGAGAAGAACTATCCTACCCATGACTTGGAGCTTGCCGCAATCATACACGCCTTGAAAATCTAGCGCCATTATTTGTATGGAGAGACCTTTCAGATCTACACCGATCATAAGAGCTTGAAGCACATCTTCACTCAGAGGGATCTCAACATGCGTCAGAGAAGGTGGATGGAACTCCTCAAGGACTATGATTGTGACATCCTATACCATCCAGGTAAGGGCAACGTAGTAGCCGATGCCCTCAGTAGGAAGAGTGCAGGCACCCTAGCCCATCTGATGGTTTCGGAATGCAGGTCCATTGGGGCTACGCAGCAGGTTCGACTGCAAGATCTGAAGAGGGCCACATGTTTGAGCCACCTAGCAGTCCAACCCGAGTTAATCCAAAGAATAAAGGAAGCCCAGTCAATCAACCCCGCCCTAGTAAACCGCAAGAAGGATGCAGAACAGGGAGTGAACTCAGAATTTTAGATCTCTGCCGACGGATTGATTCGTTTCAAGGACAGAATGTGTGTCCCAGACGACAATGAATTAAAAAGAGACATCATGACAGAGTCCCATAGTTCAAGGTTCGCCATGCATCCAGGAAGTACAAAAATGTACCAAACTATGCGACCCCGATTCTGGTGGAATGGGATGAAGAGAGATATAGCCGACTTTGTATCTAAGTGCTTGGTATGTCAGCAGGTTAAAGCAGAACATCAACGCCCAGGGGGGTTGCTTCAGCCTTTACCGATTCCAGAATGGAAGTGGGAACACATCACCATGGACTTCGTATCGGGACTACCCAAGGCACGATCGGGACACGATGCCATATGGGTAATTGTTGACCGACTCACTAAGTCTTCCCACTTCCTGGCCATCAGAATGACTGATTCGTTGGACAAGTTGGCAAGAATGTATGTCCGGGAAATAGTCAGACTGCATGGGGTCCCAGTAACAGTGGTGTCCGACAGGGATCCCAGATTCACTTCTCGGTTCTGGAATAGTTTCCTGCAAGCTATGGGAACAAAGCTGTCCCTTAGTATTGCCTTCCACCCCCAAACCGATGGACAATCAGAGAGGACAATCCGTACGCTGGAGGATATGCTCCGAGCTTGTGTCCTTGACTCCGGAGGCCATTGGGACGACCATCTATCCCTGATAGAGTTTGCCTACAACAACAGTTACCAAGCAAGCATCGGCATGGCCCCATACGAGGCGCTATACGGGCGTCCGTGCAGGTCACCGATTTGTTGGGAGGAAGTGGGCGATAGAAGATTGTTTGGCCCGGATTTGGTGGAAGAAACCACGTCCAAGATAGTTAAGATCAAGAAGAACATCCAGACAGCTCAGAGTAGGCAGAAGAGCTATGCTGATACCCGGAGGAGAGACCTGGCCTTTGAGAAAGGTGACCGGGTGTTTCTTAAAGTCACCCCCTTCAAGGGAATTAGTAGGTTCGGCAGAAGGGGAAAATTAAACCCCAGATACATTGGACCCTTTGAAATCTTAGACAAGATTGGTACCACTGCCTACAGACTTGCACTGCCCCCTGAGCTCTCCCGGGTTCACAATGTGTTTCATGTATCTATGCTGCGCAAGTACAATCCGGACCCTTCTCATGTCATGGCTCATGAACCGCTTTCACTCCGAGAGGACTTGTCTTATGAAGAAGTACCGGTCAGTATCACGGACCGAGAAAGCAGAATACTCCGTAACCGGGAAATATCATTTGTAAAAGTCTTGTGGCAGAACCACACGCCTAGGGAGGCGACTTGGGAGCTGGAATCAGAATTTAGGACCCAATATCCTCATCTGTTTGATCAAGAGTAATGAGGCAAATTTGGGGACCAAATTTCTTTATGGGGGGGAGAGTTGTACCACCCGGAAAGGAGGAAAAAAATAAAAAAAAAAGGGGGGGGGCCACGTCAGCAGCCACGTCAGCAGGCCCGGTCAGCAGTCCCGGCCAACCGGGGCCTGCCACGTGGCAAGACCGCGTCACTCCGAAAGGAGCCACGTTGGCGATCCGCGTGGGTGCGATCCGACGGCCCAGATCAATCGCGCGATCGGACGGCCCAGATTCAATCAAAAACGAACGGCCCAGATTAAAACGAAATGAACGGCTGTGATCAAAAGGCAAGGGGTTATAAATAGAACCCCCACACCAGACCACAAACCCTAGCCGCCCGCCGCTCGCCAGAGATGACGAACCAGAGGCCGACCGCCGCCACCCGCCGCCGCACCGGGGAAATTTCCGACCGCCGATCGAGGTAAATTTCATACCCCCGACTCGTTTTTCTCCGCTGATTCCTCCTATGGCCAAATTGAGGCCGAAATCCCGGCCAAACGGCCGGAATACGCGGCCGAAACCCAGCGGCGCCGCCGCGCCCCTCTCGGTTTTTGCCTCCGACGAGGTCCTTCCCAGCCTCCGTTCGATGTAATTTTTATATCACCGTGATCACCATTCTTTTCTCTACAGGTTGACCGAAGCCGAATCACCAAAACACGAACCTCGCCGGAGAGCCGCCGTACCCGAGAGCGCCGCCGCCGGTAAGCTCCGCTTTTCCGTGATTTTTGGCCCCCCGAGGGCCCTAGGGTTGTTTTCTGACAAGGACCAATGCGAGTGTGGCCGAATTCGGCCGAAAACGGCCGAAAATAGCCAACCCGAGGTGACTCGCCGCCGCCAGCGGCGGCGCCGTCGCCGGAGCACGGCGGAGCCACCGTGCCGGAGTTGCGATTTGGTCCGAAAGGGGCCCTGGGCCTAATTTGGATTTTTTTTGGAACACGTGCAGGTACTGTTAGTGTGTTTCAGTTCCCCGGGAAAAATTCAGGGAAAATTAGGGACGGCCTGCAGGCGCACTGTGAATCGTATTCGGATCCCGAAAACAAGTAAGGACCCCTCACCCTATTTCCTATCACGGTATTAAAGTTCAAAATGATAAAACGGTATTTCTTGAATTAACGAATGTGTGAAATTGCTTAAGGTGGCTAATGGAGCCCGAGTCTAGTGTGATTGGTGATTTACTGTTATTTAGCCTGTTTACAGCTTTAAATGCAAAATGAGGTTTGATGTGTTCATTTTACAAATTTGTGTGCAAATACTACGTTTTTATTAATCATGGGTTGAATGACTAAAAAACTGATACTGTATGTTGTCTGTTCGGCATGAATTACTGTTTTGCTTGTTTGTATGTGAATTGATGATGCTGACTGAGGAAAAGGAAAATGAAAGATTGTGTAGACTGATAATTGTATTATGAGGGTCAGCCTAACTAGATATCCTGGGAGATGGTGGACGGACCAGGTCCGTAGGGAACCCTACCGGGATTGTGGTCTCACATGCCGGACGGGGTATGGAGATCTTATGGTTTTGGCGCCCATACCGGACGGGGTATGGGGACGGCCCGTTTCACCCTCATACCGGACGGGGTATTGAGGTTCATGGTTTTGGCGCCCATACCGGACGGGGTATGGGGACGGCCCTGGAAACTGATTATGAATGTTAAAGGTTAACGGGTAGCGGAACCCCTATGGACCCCCACGGATACTAGTAGGCTGGTAAATGAGAAAAAGATATGTTGTACAATGATTGAATTACAAGAGGCGTGATAAGTGTTATGTTTTACAGCTTATATTATTCCATGATTATGATAATGTTATTATTTTTCTTATATTGTTTTCATAAATTCCACCGAGGTAAGTGGATGGTAAAGGTTTTCATGTTAATAAACGAGTTTATTGTAAATTATGCTCCATTGGTCTTTTTGTGTTTTTCTACCCACCTTTACCTCCGTGACGGTGAGATATCGTGATGTTCTTACTGGGCTAGTGTAGATCACTCCTTATTTAACCATTTCAGATCAGGAAGACATGGTTCCCGAGCCCGTTCCGCAGGAGGACGACGAAGGGGATGCCTAGAGACTCTGTAGTCATACTCATAGTTTTATTTTCGAGTTTCTCTCTTAGTTAGTTTAATCTTTTATATTTTAAGTACGTTTTTGGTTTTTCGTGTAAGGGATGTTAACTGAAATTTTGATCTCGCTTCCGCATTTGATATATTTAAACACTCATTTCATTTTAATATTTCCGGGGTCGTTACAGTGCTTATGTTCGAAAAAAGAAAGATGAGGAATTCCATGACCTCCACCAAAGAAGCTTGTTTATAACCCAATATGCAGCTCGATTTGTTCAGCTGTCTAGGTTTGCCCCTTTAATAGTTAACCCCGAAAGCCAAAAAGTTAGGAAGTTTCTTAAGGGCTTTCGTGCCGACATTTATGACCGGGTCGCTATGCTGAGACTTAGCTCATATGCAGAGGTGTTTGAACATGCCTAGTTGGCTGATGATCTTATCCCAACTAAGCACCAATGCTCTTCTCAAGTTCAAGCCCAATAATAACCCCAACAACTTAGAAAGAGATTTTCTTACCCAGTAAGTAACCCCCGAGACAAACGAACCAGAATTTCCCTTCCTCCTACCTTGGCCCCCATCGACAGCCCCACCTGCCCGAACTAACTAACCTTATCAACATTGTGGTAGCTTATATGGTGACCTACCATGTCGGCGCATCAATCATGTCTGCTATTGGTGCGAAAGCACTCAACATCTTATAAAGGATTGCCCTCAGCGACTGAAGGATGTAACTTGACCCATAGCATAAGGTCGAGTGTACCATTTAGATGAAACTGAAGTCCTTCTTGCTCCTGTTCTCATCTAGAGTATGCTTTATATTCATAATATTCCTGTCAAGGCTTTGATAGATACTAGTGCAACTCAATCTTTTATTTCCTATGCATTTGTTAGTAACCTAGAATTGAGACTGGAAGCTTTAGGAAAAACGCTAGTAGTAGAAACTCCCTCTAAGGAACTACTAGAGACTCATTGCGTATATAAGGACTGTAAGGTAAAAACTTCAGGGATAAAAGTACGTGTAAACTTGATACTATTAGATTTTGTAGGATTTAATATAACATTAGAAATGGATTGATTGAAAAAATATAGAGCTATAATAGACTGTGAAAATAAAATTGTAACTTTACGGTCCCTAAAAAAGAAATAAAAGTTGTTATCATTTTTTTTAATAATTAAATGAATAGGAATATGGATACTGATCCTGCTGTCTGTTTCATACCCATTGTTTGTAATTTTCCTGATGTCTTTTCCATCGAACTCCCTAGTCTACCTTCCCACGTGAGGTGGAGTTCCTGATTGAATTATTGCCTGGAATCCAATTAATCTTGAAGCTCGCATATCGCATGAGTCGCACAAAGTTAACAGAGCTAGAACATTAACTTTCTAATCTTATCACCCAAAAATTCATTTGCCCTAGCCCTTCTCCTTGGGCCACTCTGGCGTTGTTCATAAAGAAAAAGGATGGTACCCTCTGACTCTGTGTGGACTATAGAAAACTCAACCGAGTGACCGTTAAAAGCAAGTACCCCTTACCCCGGATCGATGATCTCTTTGATCAACTGCAAGGAGCCACGATCTTCTCTAAGATCAATCTTAGAACTGGGTACCACAAGTTGAGAGTGAAGGAAGAAGATATTTCAAAAACTGCCTTTCAATGTAGATACGGATTGTATGAGTTCAAGGTGATGCCATTTGGATTGATCAATGCCCCATCGGCTTTCATGGACCTAATGAATCGAGTTTTTTGGCACGTACTAGATCAATACGTTATCGTCTTTATTGATGACATTCTCGTATATTCTAAGAGCCATGGGGAACTTATTATGCATTTGGCTGAAGTGCTGGAGCCTCTACCAAAACCAACTGTATGCGAAACTAAGCAAGTACTCTTTTTGGTTGGCTTAAGTTTCTTTTCTCGATCATGTAATTTCAAGTAAAGGAGCTTTTGTAAACCCATCTAAGGTGGAATCAGTGACCAGCTTGAGTCCGCCCACCAATGTGGCTGAGGTATGTAATTTTCTCGACTTGGCAGGCCACTACCGATAATTCATTAACGGATTCGCCAGGATTGCTACCCCATGACTCGACTCACTAGAAAGGGTGTACCCTTCATTTGGAATTATGCATGCAGTGAAAGCTTTATGGAGCTGAAGCACCGTCTCACCTCTGCCCCTGTGTTTATCCTCCCAGACAATGAAGGGAGATTCTAAGTTTACTATGATGCATCTCATATTTGTTTGGAGTGTGTCTTGATGCAGCATGGCAAAGTAGTCGCCTTTGGATCCCGAAAGCTCAAAGTCCATGAGTAGAACTATCCTACCCATGACCTAGAGCTAGCAGCTATTATCTTTTCCCTAAAGTTATGGCGATATTACCTGTATGACTAGACTTTCTAAATCTACATTGACCATAAAAATCTCAAATATATCTTTTTGCAACGGGACTTAAACATGAGGTAAAGATGTTGGATGGATCTTCTGAAGAATTATAATTGTTAGATCATTTATCACCCGGGAGTGGGAATGTAGTTGTCAATGCCCTAAGTCAACGAGAGCTTATTGTGTTAGCCCAAACTATGGCCTCCAGTTGAAAGATGATGGACACCGTGCAATCACTCTGCCTTAGCTTTTATGGCAAGGGCACCTACCTCGCCTAGATCCGAGCCCAACCGGATCTCTTTATGAAGATATGGGAAGCACAAGCCACGGACCCAAAACTCATCAAGAAACTGGGTAAGTTCACTTCGGATGAATCTCTTGATTTAAGGATCTCTAATGATGGACTGTTCAAATTTTGGAACTAAATTTGGGTCCCTGATGCAGTACGCACAAATGTACTCAAGACTGCCCATGTTTCCAAGTTATCCATCCATCATAGAAGTACCAAGATATACAAGGACTTGAAGCAAAAATATTGGTGGTCAAGAATGAAGAAGGATATAATTGACTACGTTTCTCGATGTCTTACTTATCAACGAATAAAGGCAGAACATTAGAAACTCAATGGCTTGCTACAGGGTCTTTCAATACTCGAATGGAAATGGGAGCACGTAACTATGGATTTTATCACCGGATTGCCCAGGACCAATTCTGGTCGAAATGCCATTTGGGTCATTGTGGATAAGCTCACCATGACTGCCCATTTTCTGCCTATTCGAACCATATACTTCACTAGTAAGTTAGCCTGCTTATATGTGGACGAGATTGTTCTACTTCATGGAGTTTTCTCGTCCATTGTATCCGACCACGACCTCTGGTTCACCTCTCACTTTTGGGACAGCTTCCAAGAAGCCTAGGGTATGGGTTGTACTTAAGTACTACTTATCATCTCCATGCAGATGGTCAGTCTGAGTGTACGATCCAGACATTGGAAGGCATATTATGTGCTTATGTTCTCGACTTTGGTAATAAATGGTATGAGTATCTTCCTCTTTATGAATTCGTTTATAATAATAGTTGTCATTCCAGCATCGGTATGACCCTGTATAAAGTTTTATATAAAAGACCTTGTCGTTTCCTTACTTGTTGGAATGAAGTCGGGAACCAACACCACTTAGGACTAGACCTCATTCAGGAGACCATTGAAAAAGTTGCAATTATCCGCAAGAATTTGGCAACTTCCGAATGCCACCAAAAAAGCTACACCAATAATCGTAGATGACCCTTGGAGCTTGTCGTAAGAGATAAAGTTTTTCTAAAAGTTTATCCCTATAAAGGCAAGATACGGTTTGGAAAGAGAGAAAAGTTGAGCCCTCGTTATGTGGTACCTTTTTTTATCATCGAGCGCATTGGACCCATGACTTACTGCCTCACTCTATCTCGAGAGTTCACGGATTTACATGAAGTCTTTCATGTCTCGATGCTTAAGAAGTACCACCTGATCCTTCTCGTGTTATTCCTCGTGATGAAGTAGAGGTACAGGGCGATATGACCTATAAAGAAGTTCTTGTGGAAATTTTCAGGTGGAGTGATAAGGTCTTACGTAACAAGATGATTCCCATGGTGAAGGTACGTTGGCAGCATCACACCCCGAAAGAACCAACGTGGGCGTTAAAGGACGAAATGCGGAAGAAATATCCAGACTTATTCGAGACAAATTTGGGGGCAAATTTTTTTTATGTGGGAGGGACATAACACTTTGCCTATCATTGTGCTAAAATAATTTATTCAGGCCTTTGGCCGCCTTAAATTTAAATTAAATTACGCTGTTCTCGATATCTATGATTTTAATCTATTTTTATTTTAATTATTTAATTATTTTATTTATTTTATTATTATTTTATTTTATTTTATTTCAAAAAAAATTTAGAAAAAAATTGAAAATGACGAAATGGGAGAAAAACTACTCGTGGAAAAACTTTTGCGCAAAACGGTTGCCCGAGTGGGTGCTGAGCTCTATGCACACGTACATGCGCGCACAGTGGCCGCAGAGAGTGCGCACAGCACGCACATCCCATCCGCACGCCAGCGCGCACGTCACCTCCGCACGCCAGCGCGCACGTCACCTCCGCACGCACACACTCACGAGATGTGTACACAGCATGCACATCCCGTCCGCATGCACGCACGCACGTCACATCCATATGCACGCACACATGGGACGTTTGCACAGCGTGCATGGCACAGGGTCAGGACCTACGCATGCATCCAATCGCCTGCAGGCGGGCCATTTACGCGTCATTTCATGCACAGACCGCTGCCTTTGGCGGTGCGCTTGTTCTCTTCTCTCTTCACCAGATTTCGCCACTTTGTGCGAATCTAATAATTTTGAAATTCTATAAATTGCCCTCCCCTTTTCTTCCTCTCCACACTTCCATTTTTTCCATTTTACAAAGGTTTAGAGAGAGAAATAGATAATAAATTAGTGAGAGAAGAAGAGAAAGAAAGGAAATATGGTGAAGAAAAAAATATCGAGGTTTTGGTAAGGAATCTAGTATTACTTTCGATGTCTTAAGGAGTATTTTTAGATAAGCAAATTTAATATAATAGTTATTTTGCCTGTTTCCCATGCCTCCGTATTCAAATGAGTCAAATTGTTCTGATTTTCAAGCACGCTGTGTGATTTACTAACACTTGATGAATTTGCATGTAATAAATATAATATGTAGTCCGTGATAATAAAAGTGAAATAAAAGAAAAAAAACGAAAAAAGTTGAATGAAGCCTGTATGGTCCGAAGTGTGTCAGTATTGACATACACATTGCATCAACTATGTCGTTAGACTTTTTATCTCTGAAGGGTATCTATTCCCCTTACCCTTTGGGGTATCTGTTTCTCCCTCCCCTATATGATCTGGAAAGACGTAAGAGGACCACTCCCTGTGGATAACGGCGTGCCATCTTATGAGAGTGGTATCGCACTATCTGTAGAGGTCACCTGTGGCTAAGTAGTATAATAATTATAGATTATCTGTTAGGACCACTATGTTAATAAACTGTAACGACCTGAACCCTCTATTCAAGGTTCTGAGTGCTCAACACTATGTAATAATAAAATAACTTCTAAAATTATACAGAGCTGTAAAATTTTAGAGTTTAAATAGTACATTTTTTACACATCGGCTTAAGATATCCATAATACCTACAAGGCCATTTTATGGCCTAAAATAACTGTCACCATAAAATAAACAATCACCTTAATTATTGTCCAATAGAATGAAGTGGAACAATATCCTAACTAATCTTTCACTATTCGGGATCCGAGTCTTGATTGTCTTGATCTGAAATGGTTAATAAGAATACGGTGAGCTACACTACCTTAAAAAGAATACTAAACCCTGCAACTATAATAGCAACCTAAGTATTGTAGAAAACTGTAAAACAACAGATGGAGTGTACATTTTTAATGAAAGTTGAATTTTGATTGATGTGAAAATCACCGAGGAAAAGGCTTATAGCAAATAGGAGGTCCATGAGACTTCTGAAGGAAGGAGAAGGCTAAGCAAAGATAACTTTCTAGATGTATCCATAAGCAATCCCAGACAGACAGTGACCAAGATGAGCTGGTGCAAGTTTTAGACTGTAAATTAGAGTTGAATACATCGGGAACTTGGTCCCAGAAAAGGTGGCATCGAGAAAGAGGGAAAACAACAAATTGTTGGGCTTAACAGCCAAAAAGAGACTCAGCCTACAAATCCTGGTGTAAGAAAAAACCCAAAAAATGGTGTGGGCATGGTTACCCATAGTCTACACATGGGTAGGCCTCTATCTGGGCAACACATTGTTCCCACACATACCGACACATGACATGCAATTCCCAACACCTTGGGCACCTGAGCAGTAGTTGCCACCCGCACCTCCGTCCATGCCCAAGAGAGTCAGGCGATGGCTGCACACATAGCCCATAGGCATGCATGGATAAGTCATTCTGCACGCCTCGCACGTGCTGACCCACGCGCCAGAAATGGGTGGCATGCATTCAGCCCCGTAAATGTGCACCAAAGATGGGTCACACTCCCCACCCCTTGCGCGCACGCAACCCACGCACGAGTAGCAGGCCCACACAGCCCAACTGGGCTAATCACACTGCCACGACCCAAATCACTTGCAACCTGGCCCATTGGTGCGATTTGATTTTTATAGTCCTTCTTTGGCTCCAAAAAAATTTCAGCTTTTCCTAATTCTACAAGGTATCCAAGTTTTCCAATTTTTCCATATGCTAATTATGAAAGTTGAATTCTACTCAAAGTTGGAGAGAAGGTCTCGTTAAAGAATTAGGAAGAGAAGACCACTATTAAATATTATTTTATTAGTATTTTAATGTAAGCCTTATCCATAGGATTCCATAGGATTAATTCATTATTATTTTAGGATTTAGATAAGGATAGATAATTATTTTATGTATTTTAAATTCAAAATAGGATAGAATTTTATTGTTTAATTAATTAGGTAATTATTTTTCAATTAAATTAGAAATTATAATACGGATTGGAATTCTAAATCCTATTCCACGTAGGAGTAGTGATTAAGAGCCTATATAAAAGTCTTAGCTCAAGCATTGTAAAATAAATGCTAATTTTTCTCTTCACGTTCTTCCAAGTTAAGTGAGCGAGCCGAAGTCTTCATTAAGCTAAGGAGTTGGGATCGACTTATCACGTAAGTCCGTGGCGTCTTTCTTTTTGGTCCTCTAATTTTTGTTATTACTTTCTTAATTTTAGGATTGTAATTTCAATTAGATAGTGTAGCACCCGGAAAGGAGGAGGAAAAAAAAAAAAAAAAAAAAAAAAAAAAAAAAGGGGGGGGGGGCCACGTCAGCAGCCACGTCAGCAGCCACGTCAGCAGGCCCGGTCAGCAGTCCCGGCCAACCAGGGCCTGCCACGTGGCAAGATCGCGTCACTCCGAAAGGAGCCACGTTGGCGATCCGCGTGGGTGCGATCCGACGGCCCAGATCAATCACGCGATCGGACGGCCCAGATTCAAACGCACGGACGGCCCAGATTCAATCAAAAACGAACGGCCCAGATTAAAACGAAATGAACGGCTGTGATCAAAAGGCAAGGGGTTATAAATAGAACCTCCACACCAGACCAAAAACCCTAGCCGCCAGCCGCTCGTCGGAGAAGACGAACCAGAGGCCGACCGCCGCCACCCGCCGCCACTCGCCGCCGCACCGGGGAAATTTCCGACCGCCGATTGAGGTAAATTTCATACCCCCGACTCGTTTTTCCCCGCTGATTCCTCCTATGGCCAAATCGAGGCCGAAATCCCGGCCAAACGGCCGGAATACGCGGCCGAAGCCCAGCGGCGCCGCCGCGCCCCCTCTCGGTTTTTGCCTCCGACGAGGCCCTTCCCGGCCTCCGTTCGATGCAATTTTTATATCACCGTGATCACCATTCTTTTCTCTACAGGTTGACCGGAGCCGAATTACCAAAACACGAACCTCGCCGGAGAGCCGCTGCACCCGAGAGCGCCGCCGCCGGTAAGCTCCGTTTTTCCGTGATTTTTTGGCCCCCCCGAGGGCCCTAGGGTTGTTTTCTGACAAGGACCAATGCGAGCGTGGCCGAATTCGGCCGAAAACGGCCGAAAACAGCCAACCCGAGGTGACTCGCCGCCGCCAGCGGCGGCGCCGTCGCCGGAGCACGGCGGAGCCGCCGTGCCGGAGTTGCGATTTGGGCCGAAGGAGGCCCTGGGCCTAATTTGGATTTTTTTTGGAACACGTGCAGGTACTGTTAGTGTGTTTCAGTTTCCCGGAAAAAATTCAGGGAAAATTAGGGACAGCCTGCAGGCGCACTGTGAATCGTATTCGGATCTCGAAAACAAGTAAGGACCCCTCACCCTATTTCCTATCACGGTACTAAAGTTCAAAATGATAAAACGGTATTTCTTGAATTAACGCATGTGTGAAATTGCTTAAGGTTGCTAATGGAGCCCGAGTCTAGTGTGATTGGTGATTTACTGTTATTTGGCCTGTTTACAGCTTTAAATGCAAAATGAGGTTTGATGTGTTCATTTTACAGATTTGTGTGCATATACTACGTTTTTATTAATCATGGGTTGAATGACTGAAAAAAACTGATACTGTATGTTGTCTGTTTGGCATGAATTACTGTTTGCTTGTTTGTATGTTAATTGATGATGCTGATTGAGGAAAAGGAAAATGAAAGATTGTGTAGACTGATAATTGTATTATGGGGGTCAGCCTGACTAGATATCCTGGGAGATGGTGGACGGACCGGGTCCGTAGGGAACCCTACCGGGATTGTGGTCTCACATGCCGGACGGGGTATGGAGATCTTATGGTTTTGGCGCCCATACCGGACGGGGTATGGGGACGGCCCGTTTCACCCTCATACCGGACGGGGTATTGAGGTTTATGGTTTTGGCGCCCATACCGGACGGGGTATGGGGACGGCCCTGGAAACTGATTATGAATGTTAAAGGTTAACGGGTAGCGGAACCCCTATGGACCCCCACGGATACTAGTAGGCTGGTAAATGAGAAAAAGATATGTTGTACAATGATTGAATTACAAGAGGCGTGATAAGTGTTATGTTTTACAGCTTAGATTATTCAATGATTATGATAATGTTATTGTTTTTTTTTCCCATATTGTTTTCATAAATTCCACCAAGGTAAGTGGATGGTAAAGGTTTTATCATAAATAAAAGGATTTGTTGTAAATTATGCTCCATTGGTCTTTTTGTGTTTTTCTACCCACCTTTATCTCCGTGACGGTGAGATATCGTGATGTTCTTACTGGGCTAGTGTAGCTCACTCCTTAATTAACCATTTCAGATCAGGAAGACATGGTTCCCGAGCCCGTTCCGCAGGAGGACGACGAAGGAGATGCCTAGAGACTCTGTAGTCATACGCATAGTTTATTTTCGAGTTTTCTTTCTTAGTTAGTTTAACCTTTTATATTTTAAGTACGTTTCTGGTCTTTCGTGTAAGGGATGTTAACTGAAATTTTGATCTCGCTTCCGCATTTGATATATTTAAATACTCATTTCTTTCTAATATTTCCGGGGCCGTTACAGATAGAGGGGTTTAAATTAGGTCGTTTGAGTTTTGATATATCATGCGATTTGGTTAAGGTTCTAGGAGTCAAAATAATCATTCTTATACCCTCATACGTCACTGATGCATCCTTTTTTCTGTTTTTACTAGAAAACTTTTATATTCATATCTTTACTAGTAATCATCCATACACACGATATGAAGACATCATCAAAACACAGTAAAAGACACGATCAATACACATCCCGATAACAATGCAGATTCCAGGGCTCTTTAACATTTCACTAAAAACCAAGGTTACTTCCATTCCCATTTATATTACATGTAGTCATTTCTATTACTGGTATTATTGAGGTCAATAGGGAACCCCGTTACACGTGGATATATAAACCTTTTTTCTATAATTTATCCCGACCCTATACCCCGTCCGATAACGGGTGCCACTCTTATCAGACATCTCCATACCTCGTACAATATAAGTGTCGTTAAAACATCTCCTAACTCCATCCGCTATAGGACTTCCCAACCTCGTATAACTGAGGACACATCTACTGTAGGGTTCACCGTATGTACCAAGTCCATACACTCTCTCCCATGATACCCAATAAGTTTTTCTCTCCAAAGATTATTTCTATTTCATATCTCAATCTCAAAAATTTAAACACTCTTGATATTTTATTCTTTCCCTGCTCAAATATTAAATTTACATTTTAATATAAAGGAAAATTCACATCCAACCTACAATATTAATTTATGTTCCCATTTACATTGCCAACAATCATCTCAATCAACACACACAAAACAACAACATTACCAACCGAGCATATCCATAAAATTCATGGTTAACATAATTAATCGGCAAACACACGCACAAATACAACTTACACCATTATAACCATTAACATTGATTTTTGATCCCTACATCAAAACAGTTCATATTTATATAACCTACACATCTACTATTATAAACTGTGAAAGAAAAAAGAATAAAAATAAAATAAATAAACTAATAGATAAAAATAACAATATAAATAAAAATGTAAATAAAACTAAAATGGACAAATTAAATAGAACAAAGATCATAATCAATTAGTTCATCGACAACATCGAATCATATTAACAACACAACACAGGTTAAATTGATTTTTTTTTTATTTGTTGTTAGGGCTTCGATTAAATCATCATAAAGGAAGGATTTAGGTATTCTTACCTGAATCTCAAATGAAGGAGGGAATCAAAAAATCAAAATAGATTCGATTTTCACCACGTTCAGCTTCCCTTCTAGTTTTTTACTCTCTATTTTCGAAGATATGTGTATATACAGTTAAGGGATTTGATTTAAAAGATGAATTATCAAATGTAAGATGGAAAAAGATTTACCGAAACCAACATCAATTTCAGACTCTCGACCTAAATAAACGTAGTTTTATTTCCTCCCTCTAGCAACCCCTTCGTTGTTGCACTCTACCATCCTTACGCGGCGGTCATTCGCTCGGGTTGTCGTCACCCACTCTTCTCGTTTATCACGACATTAACCTCTTTCTTCTTCTTCCCCTCTTTCACGTGGCTCTCTCTCTCTACTACTTCCTCTCTTTCTTTTCTTCTGTCTCTCTCTTCTGTTTTTTTTCAATAGAGGCTAGGTTTTCTTTTTAAGGTGGGCTAAAAAGGGAGCTTATGTATGGGGTTTTTTGGTATTTTAGATTGTTGGATCTCAACATAAAATCCTGATTGTCCAATTCTTTTGGGTTGTTATAATTCTCCCCCCTTAAATAAAATTTGGTCCTCTAAATTTGCACTTACTGAGGATTTGGGAATAAATATCCTTATCTATTCTCAAGTGGTCTCTATAACAAAATGATGTTATAACATTTTGACTATAGGATCACTTTAGATTGCAATATCTTCTTTCTACCTCGCACAGTTAAGAGTATAATTGTTACGAGTTCGTCTTTTAACTTTCAAAGGTTTTAAAACCTAAAGGTTGATGGTATCTTACTATGAGTATACTAACATTGTTTATCTTTATAAAGAACTATTCTCTTTGATTATATTGAACTTAAAAGTTCATTAAGCATAATAATTTTCAGTAATGATACACCACATTTCGAACTTTCCACAAGATTAAATTCCTAATTACCTAAGTAATCTTAATGCCCTGTTACACATATCTTTTCTAACGTTTGTATGTCTAAATAAAAACTATTTTTTTCTAATTTTCAAAAATTAATATGTGAATATTTTTGAAAACATTCTCCCCAATCTTTAGTCTATTTAATTTTTTTATCACTAAAACATAGATGTTATTCCAATGACCTAGGGTTTTAATTTTATTCACCATCTTCGGTTGGCTTTGGAGTGAAGCTAAAAATTCATAGGTTTAATAAAACATCTTTTAAGGTTCATATTACATAATTCCCATTTTTTGGGCCTTAATCCTCATAAGAATCTTAAGCCTCATGATACAAGGGATGGTTCTAATGAACACGGCTCTATTACCAACTATAACAACCTGAACCCTTTATTCAGGGTTTTGAGTGCTTAATACTATGTAATAACAAAATAACTATTAAAATTATACAACACAGCAAAATTCTGGAGTTTAAACAATACATCGCTTGCACATTGCCTTAAATATATAAAATACCTACGAGGCCATTTTGTGCCCTAAAATAATTGTCACCATAAAATAAACAATCAACCTTAATTATTGTCTGATAGAATGAATTAGAATAATATCCTAACTAATCTTTAACTTTTCGGGATTCAAGTCTTGATTATTTTGATTTGAAATGGTTAATAAGAATAGGATGAGTTACATTAGCTCGAAAAGAATAAAAAAATCATGCAACTGTAATAGCAACCAAAGTATTGTACAAAATTGTAAAACACCCAATAGAGCATACATTTTTAATGAAAGTCGAATGCTAATGCATCCTTTTTTCGTTTTTACTATAAACCTTTTCTATTCCTCTCTTTACTAGCAATCATCCATAAAAGATGAATGATCATATGTAAGATGAAATTTTTTATACCAAAACCAGCATCGAATTCGGACTCTTGTACTAAAGAAATGCAGTTTTATTTCTTCCCTCTGGCGAGCCCTTTGTCACTGTACTCTACTGCCTCACACAACAGCCATCTGTCAGGTCGCTGTCACCCACTCTTATCGTTCATCATGCTATTAACCTCCTCTTTTTCTTCCCCTCTTTCATGTGACTCTCTCTCTCTACTACTTCATCTCTCTCTTTTATTCTCTCTCTCTTCTTTTTTATTCAATAGAGGCTAGGTTTTCTTTTTTATTCGAGCTAAAAAGGGAGCTTATATATGGGTTTTTTGGTGATTTTAGACCATTGGATCTCAACATCAAATCCTGACTGTCCATTTTTTTTTATTGTTACATAAACAGTGAGAACACCATTCATAATAAGTCTGGGGATATTGTGTAGTAACTAAAAAAAAGGAGAAAAAGTGGGAGAAACGACGTCGTTTTGAAGAAGCAGGTGAGATATAAATAGGGGACGGGACAGGAAAGAAAGGGGAGAGAGGAAGAAAAAAAAAGAAAGAAAAAAGAGAAAACAGAGAAGGAAGAGAGCAGGAAGGAAAAAAGAAGAGAGAAAATAAGGTTCGAGAAAGAGAGAGAGGGGAGTCGGAGCAGAGAGGAATGAGAAGGGAGAGAAAAGAAGAAAGAAGACAGTGATAGTGCGATCAATGGGAGGAAAGAAGATTGAAATGGGAGGTACGGTAAAGTTTAAGTTTCATGTGTGGATTTGAGTTTGCACTTTTGGTGAGAAATCTGGTTTGGTTTGAGATATAGAGTAGATTTATGAGTACATTGGAGGTGGTGGTATAGAGAGGAGGCCGTGGAGGGGAGTGAGTGCGGGGTGTGAGTACACATGGAGGAGGCCGCGAGAGAAGAGAGAAGGAAGAATGCAGTGTGAGTGAGGTACGTGAAAGAGAAGGACTGCGGTGTGAGTGAGGTTGTGAGAGAGAGTAGACTTGTGTGAGTATACATGGAGGAGGCCGTGGGAGGAGAGAGAGGGAGGAATGCGGTGTGAGTAAAGCTGTTATAGAGAAAGATTGCGGTGTGAGTGAGGTCCGTGAGGGAGAGGAGAGTAAATGTTGAGATGTGCTAGAGAGAGCAGATTTGTATGAGTACACATGGAGGAGACCGCGGGAGGAGAGAGAAGGAGGAATGCAGTGTGAGTAGGAACACTTAGAGTATGCCGCGGGAAGAAGGAGAACGAGGAGCTTGGTAGGAGAGTGGAATTAGTGTAAGAAGAAGAAAGGAAAATGTGGTTGGGGGTAGAGGTATGCTGAAAAATTAGAGAGTAGGAATGGGAGATTTGTGGAGTGTGTATGGTGGGAATTACTTATAGGTTCCTATAAATTAGTGGTTGGCAAGAGGAATTTGTTGTTGTGTGCTTGTTATATATTACTATGTGTCCTATAGGGGGATGCCGACATTGGTTGTCACTACTAGAGGGGTTAGGTTTGGAAAATTATATAGTAGGAAAGGGAGATCCGTGAAGTGTGTATGGTGGGAATTACATATAGGTTGTTGTAAAGTAGTGGTTGACAAGGGGAATTTGCTGTTATGTGCTTGTTAAATGTTACTGAGTGTACTATAGGGGGACACCGACATTGATGGTCACGACTAGAGGGAGTAGGTTGATCATCGATAGTGGTGTTGGTCGGGAAATCCCGACAGACAGGGAGTTGGGTCACCGATGTTGGTGACAGGAGAGAATAATAACTGTGTGTGTGTGTGTGGCCCGTTAGGGGTCGAGAGGTAGATAATGATCGCCGATGTTGGTGACGAGAGAAAATGATAATAGCGTGTGTGTGTGGCCTGTTAGGTGTCGAGAGGTAAATAATGGTCGCCGATATTGGTGACGAGAGAGAATGATAATAGTGTGTGTGTGTTGCCTGTTAGGGGTCGAGAGATAGATAATGGTCGCCGATGTTGGTGACGAGAGAGAATGATAATAACGTGCGTATGTGACCTGTTAGGGATCGAGATGTGGGTGATGGTTGCCGATAGTGGTGATGGGTGAAAATGTTTGTACACTTGGGGTGGCGTTAGGAGACGGTCACACCTGATAGGTATGATTGTTGAGATACTGGGGTAAGCTTTAGTCCTAAGTAGTCCTATGATGATAATAAAGTAGGGTTTAAGTTAAGTAATGAAGTACGTGTGGAAATATTGGGTTTTATATTGTTGTATATCATACCTGTAACTTAATTTTTATTGTACTAAGTCATATGAACTCACTCTTTATTATTCACAGATGATGTAGGAATGGAGTCCGGATCGGAGTTGCAATGTGTCCGAACCTAGTGTATAGAGCGACAGGATAAAGAATTTCTTTTTGGCAGAATTGAGTGTGTAAAAGTGGATAGTAGTGCAGATAATATATACGGTTGTACTTCGCGTGATGTATCATATATGATTGCAGGTTTAGCGTGACTTTGAATGAGAGATCGTGATAGTGTTTCTATGTGCATAATTGATTTGATCATTGAATTGTTTTATTTTAACTATGCCATTAGAAGTGAAAAAAAAAACGGGGCGTTACATATTGGGTCTTTAGAGTTTATATTGCCATTTTTTTAAGTTTATCTTTTCTTTTTTTATGTACACTAAAAAACTAAACTTTTCACCATTAGTAGTCAATGAAGCTGGGTGAAATTGAGATTTTATCCTGACTAAAATTATGATTAATTTGAAAATAAAATAAAATATTTTTACAAATAATTAGATTAATTAGCAATTATTTTTCTTAGCTTAATCAGTTTAAGGACAATTGCATAAAAACCTATTTAGGGCATTACACTTGTGATATAGAAAATATGAGTTTGAGTTTTACTTTTTAACTAGTTCTAAACTAAGGTTTAAGTGAATAAGATAAATTAACTAACATGTGATGGGAGATGAAGCGTAAAACACACTCACTCGAGAAAATAATGATGATAATAATAAAAATAAATAAATATTTTAAGTAAAATTGCAAGATGAAGCGTAAAACGCACTCATTCATAAAATATATTTAAGATAAAAGTATGAGATGGAACATAAAACGCACTCACAAAGAAAAAAAATTGTGAATAAATATATATAATAATTAATATTGAATTCAATACCTTGGTTGAAGTAGTAAAGAGATAAGTTTAAACAAAGCATAATTTATGAAGCAAGAGTAGAGATTTAAAAATGGAACTTATGTGTTGAAATTATGTAAATTTTATTGAGGAGTATAAGAGCTAATAGTCTATTTATATTTTACAGTATTTTTTTTGAATTTTTAACTAACTAACAATTGCAAAAAAAGAATAGAATTACGATACTATTGAATAGATAAATATGATGAAAAATTTTATTGACTAACAAAAATTTAAGTTTTGGGCTATTTGATGTGTCTTATTTTTATCTTAATTTTAATAGCCTTATTACTTAAATTTATAATAATTTTAAATGAATTTTGAGTTAAAAATTAATTTATGGGTTAAATTTTTATGTATATTGAATTGTTGAAAAAAAGAGGAAAAAGAAGCTGAAAAGAGAAGAAGAAGATGTCAAAAGCCCATACCATAGAAGTCTAACCCAAATATTCAACAGCCTATCCCAGCAACCACATCAAACAAAAAAAAGAAAAAAAAAATTGCAGAAAGCTGAAGAGGAAAAGAAAGAAGGGGGTGACGAGGAAAACAAATAAAATAAAAAAAGAGAAGTAACAACAACAACACAAAAAAAAAAAAAGGGGAGATAAAAAGAAAAGAGAGATGTGTGCCAAAGGGGGATGTCTTCTCTTGCAACCGCCTATTAAAAGGAAAATAGCTACTGAGTAGAAAAAAAAAATATATATATATATAGATATATATATATATATATATAGAGAGAGAGAGACGAGAACTAGAGAGAGAAAGCAAAAAATATGGCAGATTCGATGAGGAGACAAAACCTGTAGAAGGTAGCAGCTAGCGGTGAAGCAAATCTGATTGCAGAACCTGAAACAAGAAGACAAAAATGCTAGTGTAGAAGTAGATTCGGTGTGACGCCGAATGCAAAAGCAGATGAGGGAGAAAATCTGAGGAAAAAAGGAATTAATCAAGTAATATATTTATTTAATTTTTCAATTAGTATATTTTTAGGATATAAATTTTCAGGATTTTTTTTATGATGAAAACCAAATGCTTGTGTTTGAAAGTTTTTATAAATTTATTATTGATTATTACATTATTATATTTTTCTCAAAAATAATTATTGTTGCTCAATCTACCAGGTCTGCATAAATTTTTTTTCTAGAGTAATTGATATAAACTGAATCAGATGTGAATTTGTGTGATTTGATTTTTAGGTTTCTTCTAAATTGCTTAGTAGTATTGAACTTAATTAGCCTATGAGAATTAGACAGCTTATAACTTAAGGCCCAACAGAAATTACTTATTTTTTTAGACCCTACTATAAATTCTATCTAGATAATGAAAAATTATTTTGTTTTTTTAGTTGGAATTTTAGGTGGTTCTCGAAAAAAAGATAGCAAAAAAAAAAATGATCCCTAAAGTCGATACTATAAAGAATGTATAAACAAATTTAATATTTTTATGTTATGAATTAAACTCTTTTGCCGAACCTTATCTATCAAAATTCCTCCAACAAAAGGAAAAAAAAGACCTTGTTATTTAGTTATTAAAATAAATAACTGAAATGAGTCCTCTTTTACTAATTTCATTAGGTTGGGTAGGATTTCAAACCTAAAAACATTACCCACAATGGAAGTAAACATGTTAATAACATAACCTTCTTCAAAAAGGTCTAAGGGGTAAGCTACAAATGGAAGTTTAACTCCTAAAGAAGCACTTCATGAAGCTTTCCAAAATTTGATGATTGGTTATATTTACGAAGGATTTAGATTTGTGATAATGATCAAATTATTATGGTCTTGTTTCCACCTTTCTAGTCATTTTAGATACAATTTTTAAATATTAGATCTTCTAGTATTTAAATCATGTATCTCCATCACTTATAGTGATTTATCAGTCAATAAATGATTGAAAAATAATTCACAGATCCAATTTTAATGTTTCTTAATTGATAGTTTTAGAGTAACATGGGTTAAATTTCATCAATTAGACATATACTGTTAAGCATTAATTAAACTTGAATGGGAGTAAAATAGTCAACATAACATGAAGAAATCGAATTATCATATATTTAATTGATAAATTAATAATTGCTATAACAAGTTAGTAGTTGTTAATTGATAGACTTAGAAAATACTGAGAGAGAAACTAAAAGTACATTAAGATAGTTCGATCATTACAGACTGGATTAAATTAATTACGAAATTAAAATACAAATATACCCAAGATTTAGGTGAAATCAATTACTCTGGTGTCTCCGATGATAGTTTTCGTTAATTTAATTATTTTGCTTTTATTAAATTATTTTAAAAAATTTTCATTCATAAATTTAATTTCAATTTTTAGATAATATTACAAATTTTACAATTTTGGTATTTGATACACAATCTCTGTGGGGTGATATTTTATTCATCACTTTATTACTTGAATGATTTCATGCACTTATGAATTCATCCACTACTGTTTATCTTATTAATAGGATTCCTACACCAATTATAAATAAAAAAACTCTCTTTGAAATATTGTACGGGAAACCACCATGACATAACCATTTAAGGATTTTTGGATGCTTAGCCTTTGCATCCACCTTAACTGGAAACAGACACAAGTTTGGTGCAAGGACAAAGAAATACGTATTTTTTGGATACTCCTTTACTACTAAGGGATACAAGTTGTAGGATATTGAGATAGGTGATATTATCACGTCCAAAAATATTATCTTTCATAAGAATGTGTTTCCTTATAAGGATAGAGGTTGGATGAAGACATCGGAAACTTTTACAGAATCAATGCATGGATCCATACCCACAACAAGAATGGATATTGTATTAGATATTGAAAAGGTTAACCAAGAAGACCAAAAAAAAAAATTCAGAAAGAGTTGTAAAAATAACTAATCAAATACAGAAAGAAATAACAACTAGAGAAATAGAAAGTCAGGGGCAGGACATTGAATAAGAACTTGTCTCTGAAGAAGTTGCCACTAGTGAGACATCCGCTTGAAGAAAATCTACTAGAATAAGGAAGACACCAATATACTTAAAAGATTATGTGTGAGAGCAAATTAATAGAGATAAAATGATGTCAAAGCTACAAATGGAGAAGGCTCTCAATCAAATGGAGTCATTCCCATAGCAAGCATTACTGGTACTCCAAGATTAAGGGAGGACACAAGAGATATATCTTGGCAGTAAAATCCTAAGAAAAACCTAACTCATTTGAAGAGGCAAACAAAAGTGATAATTGGCGCAAGACAATCCAATATGAGCTAAAGGTATTAAAAGATAATAAAGCTTAGAGGATTGTTGATGCAAACAAGGGTAAAAATACTCAAGATACTCAAAGAGTATCAGAATGTGACTTGGAGCAAATTTCAAATGATGTAAACACAAATACAGTTCCAAACTTGGAAAGTTTCAGCGGACCAGTAACAAGATCAAAGACAAAAAAGCTTAAAGAATTACTCCAAGTTTTTACTCAAAACATGTGGATGATGGGCTGGCCAATTGTGGAAAGTTCAAATATAAGCTTTTTGAACAGCTCAAATTCGTAACTTTAATTGGATTTAAGTGATTTGGGATAATTTGGGCTTGTTTGAGTCTTATTGATAATGGATGAATAAGCCTTGTGTATGGGCTGGATTAGTTGAGTTGTTTTAAGTATTTTGAATTGTTTTATTTTAGTTTGAGTTAATTAAGCTCATATAGTTAAGTATAACTCATTTTGGACTTAAGTCTTGTCTTAGTGTTATTACAAGAATGAGCCCATAACTATATGGTGCCACAAACAATTAGTGGTGTTGGTTAAGAAGATTGGAGTTACAAGGAGTTACATAACAATTACATGTCTATAATTAGCCTAGTTATTGTTGGAGTTACAATTGTAATTACCACATAATTAACCTAGTTATTGTGGGAGTTACAATTGTAGTTATTGTATTATAACTTATCATTGATTTCTTTGGCTATAAATACCAAAGGAACTCTTTTTTGTGGACATCAAAAGTTGTAATCAAATATTTAAGAATTGAGTTGAGAGTGTTTTGACTTTCTTTTCATTTTATGCATAAGGTGTTGACTTGGAATACAATTGTTATCACTTGTATTTCAATTTTGATTTCCTATTTCAATTGTTCTTGGTGCTTGTTTGGATTGGGTTCAAGGGATATTATTTATCTATCTTGGGTTCTCTTTAACTTCTACTATTTTGGTGATTGAATAAATTTGATTCCTTTTTTACTTGTGATCTAAATTCTATTCTAAACCGATTGAAGAGTTCTAAGGTTCAAGCAAGGGTCTTGGGGTTCCGTATCAATTGTGGACCTCCCTACAGGAAAGAAGGCTATTAGATGTAAGTGGGTTTACAAAGTGAAATTTAAGATAGATGGTACCATTAAGATACATAAAGCTATACTTGTCACTAAGGGTTTCACCCAAAGAGAAGGTCTAGATGACCACGAGACATTCTCTTCAGTGACCAAAATAGTTTTAATAAGAATGTTATTAACTTTAGCAGCAATCAAGGGATGGCATCTTCAGCAACTGGATATCAACAATACCTTAAATGAAGAGGTATACATGGGACTCCTTTTGGGACATCCAAAAAAGAGATAAAGGAAAGTTTGTAAACTGTAGAAAAGCTTATTCTTAAACAATCGTCCAGATAGTGGTACACCAAATTTTTTGAGTTTATTACTCAATAAGGTTTAAAGCAGTCCAACGCTGACTATAGTATATTCATGAAGGATAATGGTAAGATCTTTACAGTTTTACTTATATATGTTGATGATATCATTGCGGCAGGTAATGATGAAGGTGCAAATAAAGAACTAAAGGTAATACTGGATAATAAGTTAAAAATTAAAGACTTGGAAAATTTAAAGTATTTTCTTGGAGTTGAAGTTGCTAGGTCAAATAGAGGAGTTCACATATGCTAGAGGAAATATGTCTTGGACCTTTTAAAAGATGCAGGAGTTCTAGGAAACAAAACTTCATCACTTCCCTTAGACCAAAATGTTAAACTTTCAAGAGATGAATGAGAGCCAATCCCATATCCAAGAATGTATAGAAGGTTGATTGGAATATTGATGTACCTCACATTGACTAGGCCAGATCTTGCCTACTATGAACAAGTACTTAACCAATTCATGGAGAGCCTCAGAGACTGCGATCTAAAGGTTGCATACAAGGTTTTGAGGTATGTCAAAGGAACTACAGGTCAGGATTTATTTTACTCAAGTATACCTGAACTAAGACTAAAGGCTTATATTAACAATGACTGGGTGAGATGCCCAGACACAAGAAAATATGTTACAGGATACTGTGTTATATTGGGGGACTCACTAGTATCTTGAAAGTCTAAGAAATAACAAATAGTTTCTAAATCTTCTGAAGAGGTAGAGTATAGAGCTATGGCCAATATATGTTGTGGTTAACATGGATCAGGTACTTCCTTAATGACCTTAAGTATGTAACTTAGCAGCAACATATTTGTATTGTAACAATAAAGTTGTCATACATATAACTCTTAACCCTAATTTTCATGAAAGAACTAAACATATTGAAATAGATTATTATCTAGTTAGAGACAAGGTGCAGGAAAGGAGTAATATAATAAGACATGTGAATAGTAAACAATAGCTAACAGACATCCTCAAAAAGGCTTTATCCAGCTAGCTTCTCAAAGAGCATATGATTAAGATAAGAGAATAAAATATCTACTCTCCATCATGAGGAAAGATGTTAATAGGCCTGTCAGAAATGGGCTGCGTGCAGCCCAAATTATGTCAGCCTGCTTCCATATGGTAGCTAACACGTACTGTTTCATTAAACGGTGCATTTTAACTGCTATTGCATTAGAAGAAGAGGTACTTATACCTATTCTTTTGGACCAAAAAACCCTAAATTGAGTTTCTTCTTCTTACTTCTTCCTTTGCACCGACACACACTAAAAACCCTAGGGTTTCTACATTTTTTATCTATTTTGCAAGTCTAAAGCTTGGAGCTTGACATGAAGACACAAGAGAAAGTTTCTTCTTCAATAGAGTAGAGATATTGTATATTTTTTTTCATATTTTATCAGAGTAGTCCATTAGTGTTAGAAAACCTAGGAACTAAATATTTTTATGATGTGTATAAAAGAGAAAAAAGTCATTTTGTAACATGAGTAAAATAATAATTTTTTCTTACGGTCAATATCATATATAAGTGAGTGAGAAAAAATAAAATTGTTTTTACTTCAAAATTTTAACATTATAAACTTTTTAAAATTTGAATGGATAACATATCTTAAATTTTACCTTTATATAATCATAACTAATATTGGTATATTACCTTTATTTTTATTTTAAAAAATAAAAAACATCTTGTAATATTTTTCGGTAATGTTTTTATGTTATAATATATATTTATAAGATGAATAATTACCTTATAAAAATATCTAATCAGAAGTCATAGATAAAACCACTTAGTATAAGCGAATATAGGTGATAAAGCGTTCACTTCACTTTTCTCGTCCACTTTCTAGATTACAATTGAGAAAATACATTAGCTAGGCTTGTCTTAAATTTGATCATAACCCACCATATGTATACATATATATATATATATGTACATGTGTGTGTATATATAATTTTGGTGGTTAATGAGGAAACAACGTGTGTATATATATAGATGTATAGGTACATATATACACTACGAATTGAATAATTCATTAGTACACTAATTAAACATTATTATGATCATTAATGTTGATATCAAATATATTTAATTTCAACTACCAATCTATAATTGTCTCAATTCTCCGAGCTTAATTATCATACTATTGTATAATAAAATAATAATGAAAAACAAAAATCTTTATATATATACATATATATATGTATGTATTTTCGTTTCTTGCTTTCTTTAGAAGGTAACCAACAATAATTTGTAATAGATTTCACAGTATTTAATAGAGAAAAGAAATTAAAATCATTTTTTATGATTAAAATTCATGATTAAGTTGTGGGTCACTGCTTCTGAATTCTGCATCCTCAAAATAAGTAACTTTTTTTATTGATTTATCAGGTGGTCTGTGATGAATTTAATATATCATAAATTGTACAATTGCATAACGGTTTTTTATTTGTTATACACATATATTTGTCTGCTTTGTTTTTTTATGCTTTATTTAATTTCTTCAACTATATACCTATACATTTATATATATATATGAAAAGATAAGCTCAAAGGATTAGGCTTATTTGTTCTTATTTTTTTATTATTCAAAATTTTTTAATTTAGTATGTGTAATATATATACATAAATTGTAGAGTTCATCTAGTTGCATAATTTTATGGCTTGTTTTATATTTATTATTTTGTTCAATTTTTTGAACTAATGATTTACAATTTGATTAAATGGATTTAAATTTAAAGATTTAGATATTCATTAAGTAACAACCGAACCTAAAAATTAGATCCGAGATAATTTAATATTAATAGGAGAATAAATTAATATAATTTAATTTTAAATTTTTTTTGTGAATTTTTTAAGAAAATTGAGTTTTGGATGCATTTGAAAATAAAATTGAGTTTTGGATGCATTTGAAAATATTTTCAAAACTCAAGACCAAAATAGAAATAAGGGATCACTTATTTGAAAAAAAAACTGAAAAACTAGGATAAAAATAAAATTAATGAAATTTTGGCCACATGGACTGCCACGTCAGTAGTGCGACCAATTTTCGTGCGCCACGTGGCAAATACGTGAACATGCGGCCACACGGGACGCCATGCAGGTGATCCGCATGCCAACAGATCCAACAGCGCAGATCCCATCTCGCTTGCACAGACGACCCAGATCCGTTTCCACTTCAGGCACGATTAAACTACTGAATTTCATCTGATCGTGCGATACAGATCTATTCCCCAAATAAGATTGAACCAACGGCTGAGGATGGGTCACATCCTCTTGAACGGATGGTATGGATTTAATGAAGATGAGTATTTAAACTCTTCTTCACAGAAAACCTTAACACAAGTCGCCAGAGAGGAAATCAGAGAAGAAGAAGAAGGGCGGCCGAAAAGTGAACCAGTCATCGAAGAAAAAGATCGGCTGTCGTCGCTGCCACACCGAAACCACCGTCGACACTAGAAAGGTATTTAATTCCCCCCCCCCCCCATTTAGAATTTAATCTTAAACCTACTCACATTCATATCGGAGTCAAAAGGCCAAGGACAAGCCGAAAATCGCGAGCAGAGCTCGACCAAGCTACCACGGACGCAACTAAAAACCCATCTAATAAGCCATTTCCTGTTTCTTTTTTCCTTCGATTCTTTAACCTTTGTGTTCCTCACCTCTTTCTAGTGCAGGTTAACCGAAGAGAAGCCCCGACCGCAAGAGAAGAACGATGGAGCCACCGCACTAGAAAACTTCTCCACTGATAGGCTCTTGATTTTCCCCTTTTTCGGCTGATAGAGGCTCCCTAACCCTGTTTGTTGCAGGTTTCCATGCAAAACTAGATAAAACTTGCCAAAAACGGTCAACTCAAGAAGAAGTGTCGTCGTTGGCGGCGGAGCACGTCGGTGCCGTCGTGGGCGGCGGAGCCCTAAACCGGCTAGAAAAATTTAAAAATGTTCATTTTGGCCTTTCTGGGGTATTTTGAAATATGTACCACGTGTTTTTTATTTCTGTAGAAAAATTCAAGAAACTTGAGAACAGCTAGAAGGCGCAGTGAAAAAGACGGTGTTTCGAACACAGACCTGAGATAAGAATTCCTCACATTTTTCTTCTGTTACAGTAAATTAAAGTTTAATAATAAATAACGGTATATTTTATAAATATTATAAATTCTTAATTAATTGAATACAGGTCACTAGTGGAGCCAGTAACTAGTTAATGCATATTTGCCCTAGCTATGTTATCTTTTTATTTCTATACTGCTTAAATTGCTATTATTTATTGATTTTAATTGCTTTCTCGTTCATCGATTACTTGACTGTTATTCTCACCTATTAACTGATTCGAAACAAATGCCCTAATCACGTTTTCTTAATTTTCATATTGTCTATTTGCATGTCTTACAATTGGTATGTAAATATGAAATGTTGCTATGTGATTGGTGACTGGTTGATGGTTTTGATATGTGTATAAAAGGCTTATCAGGTACCATGGGAAAGGGTGTATAGACCAGTGCATTAAAAAAATCCTATCATGGACATTACCTCAGTCGAACGGGAATGAAAAGTATCATACTAAAAGGAGTTGGGAGGTATAGTTCACCCTCATACCAAATGGGGTATTAAGGCGGTGGCATGTTTGGGACTCCATTACCAGACGGGGTATGGAGACGACCGGTTAATTAGTAAATTAAATATTGGGTCCATGTGCAGGGAAAATCCCTATGGACCCCCAAGGGGTACTGGTAAGTGGGTAAGAAGGTAAATTTACTGTTATTGTTCATTTAAATGTGTAATAAAGTGCTATCCTAGCTATTGTCTTCATAGGTCGATTTTCGAAACTCATAAAGGTAAGTATGAAAATAATGATTTTTATGTTGAATGAAGTTATTTAAAAAAGGATAATGGCTCCATTGGTTATTTTCTTATTTTTACCATTATTTAGTTTTACGTATCGGTGTTAAGTATGATATTCTTACTAGATTAGTATAGTTCATCTCATTTATTTAATCATTTCAGATAAGGAAGATCAAGATCCAGATCCTGAACTATAAGAAGATTGTAAATAAAACCTGCCGCTTACATCCCATCAGAGTTGCCAAGTGGAAGTTAATCCTATAGGATTTTTAGTGATGTTTTTTTAATTAGTCATTCCGTAATTAAAACTTCCTTAAAGGGGCATTCTCGTAGTTCTATTGGGCATTCCTATTTATTGTGTAAAGAATGTAAACTCTAAACTCTTAATTGCTTCTGCTATCACAATATATATTCATTTTTTTAAAATTTTGGTCCTTTATAGTTGGTATCAAAGCTGCATTCCTCAGAACCATTCCTTGCCCAAAGATTAGAATCATTCAATATAACCTGAAAATGTAGGTACAAAGATATGAGGGGAGGAAAGACTCCACTAAACAGGGCAGCCCGGGATGGGTCATTTCGAGAGGATGTCGATCGACTTTTCGAGATGCTAGAAAGACTTATCTCTATCCAGCAAGCCTGAGAAGAGATGAGAGAGCTATCTGACCCTCCACCACTGCGATAGTATGAGCCATCCCTCCAATAAGAATATCTAGTGCCATGTCAATACAACTTTGCTCCTCCACTATATCATCTGACACTACCACCGTACAATTTGGTGCCCCCACCATGTAACCAAGTACTGCCACATGGCTATTCGATCCCTCTCCACTTATGACGGAGTCAGGCTATATTAAGAGGTACAAGAGACTTAATCCATCTACTTTTACAGGGATATCCACTTTTGAAGAAGCTGAATACTGGTTAGTAGAGACAGAGAAGACCTTCGCAACTCTTGAGGTGGTCCCCGAACAGAAGGTCATACTTGCTACCTACATGCTTGTGGGTAATGCAAGTCGCTGGTGGCAGCTAAAGCAGGCCACCCTACCCATTCTGATCACTTGAGAATAGTTCCTAGCAGCTTTCAATACAGAATACCTCCCAGAGCATCTTTGACATTTGAAGGAGATAAAATCACCTAGTCTAAAGTGAGATGACAGTGTCTGAGTATGCCCGAAAATTCCTGGAGTTGAGCCGATACTCTCCTGAAAGCATGATGGACGAAGGCAAAAAGGTAAGAAAGTTTGAGTGGGACCTCCATCCTGAGATTAGATAACAACTGTATGTATTCGAGCTCAGCACCTACTCAATAATTTTGGTCAAGGCACAACTGATAGAGAGGAACTTTTGCATTTTTTTCTCAAGTAGTGTAGCAATTCTAGACCCTCGGTTTCACATCGTAGGCTAACACCTACTACACCGATTCAGTAGAACAAAAGACCTAGGCCCGCGACTCAAGCTCCTCCTTAGGTCCCAGCAATAGGACGCGACAAGACTTCCAGTACTGTGACAAAGATCATGGGGACTGACCCTGCTATCACCTCAATAATACATGTTCATATGTGGAAGTACCCAACACTACGCGAGAAAGTGCCTCAGAATCAAAATCAGACCAGACCTCCAATCTAGGGCAAAGCCTACACCCTCACCCAGTAGGATGTTGAAGCCAACTCGGACGTGATACAGGGTATGTACACTATCTGTCATCACCTTGCGCATATTTTAATTGATATTGGTGCTTCTCATTCTTTTGTTTCACATGCTTTTGTAAAAAAATTAAATGTGTTAACTGAAACTCTCAATTCTGTGCTGTTTGTATCTATACCCGAGAATGGAACATTATTAGTAAATGTCATATACAAAGCTTATATCGTAGAAATAGCAGGTAGGAAATTGAGTGTAGACCTGATAGCATTAGACATAGGGGATTTTAATGTAACTCTAGGGATGAATTGGTTAGCGGCATATCACGCCACCGTAAATTATTTTCATAAAATGCTTGAATTTCATCTTCCTAATAAAAAGTCCTTCACAAATTAATAAAAGTTTTAGATATTATTCCTTCGTGGTAACTGCATATTTACACTATGTTTTAACTTAGTTGTTTTTTTCTACATTAAGCAAATCTAAGAAAAAAATTTGCATTCAAGAGGTTCTTGTGATCCAAGAATTTTCGGATGTATTTCCTAATGAACTACCAAGACTACTGGTGGATAAGGAAGTTGAATTTACCATAGACTATCAGGCTGGCACCCAGCCCATTTCAGTTGTCCCTTACCATAAGAGTCGTGTTGAAATGAAAGAATTGAGAAAACAGATAAAAAAAATTACAGGATAGTGAGTTCATCCGACACATTATATCTCTTTATGGTGCTGGAGTCACGTTTGCAAGAAAAATGGATTGGTCCCTGAGGTTGTGTATTGATTACACCGAGATTGAATAGGATCATAATTAAAAACAAGTACTCCCTCCCCATGATTAATGATATTTTCGATCAGTTACAGGGTGCTCAGGTTTTCTCCAAGATTGACTTGCGTTCGGGTTACCATAAGGTAAAGATCAGGGCAGAAAACATCCCTAAGATGGCCTTCATGAATCGGTACCGACATTATGAGTTTTTTATCATGCTATTTGGGTTTACTAATGCACCTGTCATTTTTATGGATTTGATGAACAGGTCTTCAGGCAGTTCTTATATCAGTTCATCATAGTATTTATTGATGATATCTTGGTCTATTCAAATAGCAGAAAGGAGCACGCTCAGCACCTGACTCAGGTTTTACAGGTTCTCAGAGAAAATAAGTTATATGCAAAACTGAGCAAGTATGGATTTTAGTTTGAGCAGATGACCTTCTTATAGCACATAATATCAAAAATGGGTTATTGGTGAATCCCGAGAAGGTTGAGGCAGTAATAGGATAAGAGAAATTAACTTCGGTAAAGGAGATTCGTAGCTTTTTGGGGATGGCAAGTTATTACCGCACGTTTGTGGAAGGGTTTTCAAGCCTAGCCGCTCCCTTGACCCGGCTTACGAAGAATAACATCTAGTTTGAGTGAAATGATAACTGTGAAAGGAGTTTTACAGAACTCAAGAAGCGATTGACTACCGCACCAGTTTTAGCACGATCGAGTGGGACAGGTGGATACACAGTGTATAGTGATGCTTCTTACCTAAGGTTAAGTTGTGTTCTAATGCAGCACGGAAATGTTATAGCCTATGAGTCCAGACAGTTGAAAAGTCATGAAAAGAATTAACCCATCCACAACTTAGAATTTACTGGTATTATCCACGCCTTGACCCTGACGCCACTACTTGTATGGGGAGACTTTTGAGATTTATATAGACCATAAGAGCTTGAAGCATATATTCACCTAAAAGGATCTCAACATATGTGAGAGGTGTTGGATAGAGCTCCTCAAACATTACGGTTGTAAGATCTTGTATCACCCAGGCAAGGACAATGTGGTAGCCAACACGCTCAGTAGGAAAAGTGCAGGTATGTTGGCTTACATAATGGTTTCTGAATGTAGGGTAATAAAAGCTGCGCAATAGATATAGCTTCAGGATTTGAAAAGGGCCACATGCCTGGTCCATCTGACTGTTCAACCCGAATTAATTCAGAGAATAAAAGAAGCCCAACTGATTGATTAGAACTCTAGCAACTCTTATAAAGGATACAGAACAGGATGTAAATCTAGAATTCTGAGTCTCTGCTGATTGGCTACTCAAGTTTGAGGACAGGGTTTGTGTTTTAAATGATAGTGAACTAAAAACGGATATCATGACAGAGGCTCATAGTTCAAAGCTTATTATGCATCCCAGAAGTACTAAGATGTATCAAAGCATGCGACCTCGATTCTGGTGGAGCAGGATAAAAAGGAAAATTATCAATTTCGTCTCTAAGTGCCTTGTATGTCAGCAGGTTAAGGCAGAGTACCAACTCTCAGGTGGGCTACTTGAGCCATTACCAATACCTGAGTGAAATTGGGAACATATCACTATGGATTTTGTAACAGGGTTGCTTAAGGCATGTTCGAGGTATGATGTAATCTGAGTAATTGTTGACCGACTCACCAAGTCTTTTCACTTCTTGGCCATTAGAATGACCGACCTCTTAGACAAACTAGCAAGAATCTATATCTATGAGGTAGTCAGGCTACATGGAGTTCTGGTGATAATGGTATCAGACAGGGACCCCAGGTTCACCTCTCAATTTTGGTCAAGTTTTCAACAAGCAATGGGAACAAAACTGTCCTTTAACATAGCATTCCACTCTCAGACAGATGGACAATCAGAACGAACTATTCACACACTGGAGGATATGCTTAGGGCCTGTATTCTAGATTTCAGATGACATTAGGATGATCATTTACCCCTAATCGAGTTCGCCTATAATAACAATTATCAAGCAAGTATCAGCATGGCTCCATATGAGGCATTGTACGACCAACCCTGTAGATCGTCGATTTATTGGGAAGAGATGGGTAATAGAAAATTGATTGGCTCAAACCTTATAGATGAGACCACAGTGAAGATAGTTAAAATTAGAAAGAACATCTAGACATCCCAGAGTAGGCATAAGAGTTATGCAGACACCCGAATGAGAAATTTAGAATTTGAGAAGGGCAATTGAGTGTTCCTTAAAGTCACTTTTTTCAAGGGTATCAGCAGGTTTAGAAAGAGAGAAAAGTTAGACCCCCAGTTCATTGGACTGTTTGAGATCTTAAACAGGGTTGGTACATTAGTATATAGACTAGCACTACCTCTAGAGCTATTCAAAGTCCATAATGTATTCCATATGTCTATACTACGCAAGTACAACCCGAACCCCTCACATATCTTGTTTATGAGAGACCTCCACTCTTTGAGGATCTATCCTATGAGGAAGTACCGGTAGGTATTTTGGATCGAAAAAATAGAGTATTTCGCAACAGAGAAATTTCTTTCATCAAGGTCTTATGGTAGAATCACTCGAAGGACGAGGCCACTTAAGAGCTAGAATCAGATTTCAGAATCTGGTATCCCCAACTGTTTGACTAGTGAGAGAGCGACAAAATTGAAAGACCAAAGTTTTTCTTAAAGGATGAAGAGTTGTAACACCCAGACCCGAAAATTAGGCCCGGAATAATTTAATATTAATAGGAGAATAAATTAATATAATATAATATTTAATTTTTTTGTGAATTTTTAAAGAAAATTTTGATGCATTTAAAAATATTTTTAAAAATCAGAGATAAATTAGAAATAAGGGAGGATCTATTTGAAAAGAAATTTGAAAATTTTGGGTAAAAATAAAATTAATGAAATTTTGACCACATGGATTGCCATATCAGCAGCGCGGTCTATTTTCGTGCGTCGTGTGGCAGACACGTGGATACGCATCCACGCAAGATGGTACGCGAGCGATCCATGTGCCAGCAGATCCAACGACCCAAATCACATCTCGTGTGCATAGACGGCCCAAATCTGTTTCCTCTTCACACGCGATCAAATGGCTGGATTTTATCAGATCATGTAGTCCAGATCCATTCCTTAAATAGGATTAATCCAACGACTGAGGATGGGCCACGTCCCCTCAAATGGACATCTTGAATTTAATGAAGAAGAGTATTTAAACTCCTTCATATAAAATCTTAACCCTAGCCGCCAAAGAAGAAATTGAAGAAAAAGAAGAGGGGCGACCAGAAAGCGAACCAGTCGCCAGAGAAGAAGACCAGTTGCCGTCACTGCCACACCAGAGCCACCGCCGATGCTGGAAAAGTATTTATTTTCCCCTTTCTCGTTCAAAATTCAATCTTAAACCTACCCATACCCATATTAGAGCCAAAAGGCCACAGGGTAAACCGAATACCACAAGCAAAGCTCGGTCGAATTGTGATCTAAAACCCCTCCAATGAGCCCTTTCTTTTTCGTATTTCCTTCTATTTTTTTACCTTTGTGTTCCTCACCTCTTTCTGGTGCAGGTTAGCTAAATAGGAGCCGACCGCGAGAAAGGAACGATGGAGCTACCGCATCGAAAATCCCTCCACTGGTAGGGTCTCAGTTTTTTCCTTTTCCAACCGACAGAGGCTCCTTAACCTTATTTTTTTACAAGTTTCCATGCAAAATCGGCCAAAAAGAGCCGAAAACGATTAGGCCGAGAGGAGGTGTCGTAGCGGGCGGCGTAGCTGGAACCCTAAATTGAGCAAAAAAAATTTAAAATGCTCATTTTGGCCTTTTGGAGTATTTTGGAATACGTAACGTGTGTTTTTTATTTCTGCAGAAAAAACTCAGGAAACCTGAAAACCGCCAAATGGTGTAGTAAAAAAGACGGTATTTCGAACATCAACCCGGGGTGAAAATCCCTCACCCTTTTCTCCCGTTACGGTAAATTAAAATTTAATAATGAATAACAGTGTATTTTGTAAATATTAAAAATCTCTAATTGATTGAATACAAGTCACCAGTGGAGTCGGTAACTGGTCAGTGTATATTTGTCTTAATTGTGTTGTCTATTTATTCAAATATTGTCTAAATTGTTATTATTTATTGACTGTAATTATTTTCTCGTTCATTGATTGTTTGACTGTTATTCTCATCTGTTGACTTATTCGAAGCAAATGCCTTAATTACATTTTTTTTATTTTCATATTGTCTATTTACATGTCTTACTATTAATCTGTAAATATGAAATGTTGGCATGTTATTGATAATTGGTTGATGATTTGGATATGTGAATGAAAGGCTTATTAGGTACACTGGGGAAGGGGTATGGATCCGATTCATAAAAAAAATCCTACCGTAGATATTGCCTCAGTCAAACAGGGCTAAGAAGTCCCATATTATAAGGGGTTTGGAGGTATATTTCACCCTCATACCATACGAGATATTGAGGTGGTGGCATATTTGGGAGCCATTACCAAACTGAGTATAGGGACGGCTGGTTAATTAATAAATTGAATATTGGGTCTACAAATAGGGGGAATCCCTATGGACCCCCAATGGTATTAGTAAGTGGGTAAGAAAGTAAGTTTATTGTTATTATTTATTTAAATGTGTAATAAAGTGTTATCTTGGTTATTGTCTTCATAGGTCGGTTTTGGAAACTCATAGGGGTAAGTTTGAAAATAATAGTTTTATATTGAATGAATTTATTTAAAAAGAGATAATGGCTCCATTAGTTATTTTCTAATTTTTACCAAAATTTAGTTTTCTGTATCAGTGTTAAGCATGATATTCTTACTGGAGTAGTGTAGTTTATTCTCCTTATTTAACCATTTCATATCAAGAAAACCAAAATGTAATACTCGGGCCCGAAATTTAGCCCATGATTAATTTTAACATCAAAAAATATATAAAAACCTATTTTGAAAATTAATAAACTTTAATTCAAGTGGAATTATGAAAAAAAAAAAATAGATTGGTGATGAAATTAAAAATAATTTTGAAAAAAATGGGCAAAAATTTAGGTTCAAATGGTATTTTTGAAAAAAAAAAATTAGAAATTGGGGGCCATAACGTAATTAAAAAAAATTGCGCCATGGAGGACCGCCCAATCAGTAGCCTTGATGAATCAGAGCACACCGCATGGAAAGGCATGCTGACCCGGTGCCACGCGGGAGGCCACATTGGCGATCTGCGCACCTCGAGATCGGACGACCCGGAAGCATTCTCGCATGTGTAAACAGTCCAGATCTGTTCCCTCCTCAAGTGCGATCGGACGACTGCGATTAAACCTGATAAACGATTCAGATTCTTTCCCTCTTTAAACGCGATCGGACGGTCGAGATTAAATTGCGATGAATAGTACAGATTCATTTTCTCTTTAAACGCAATTGGACAATCGAGATCAAACGCGGTGAACGGTCCAAATTAACACAAGACATGTATAAATAGTTCACATGACACTAAATCCAAACCCTAGCCGCTAGCCTCCCGCCGGAGAAAAAGAACCAGCCGCCGGAGAAGGGAATCGACCGCCGTCCGCTGTTGCGCTGGAGCCACCTTTGACCGCCAAAAAAAGTAAAAACTCACTTATCCGCTTGAAATTTGATTCCAAGCACCCCCATGGCTAAATCGGAGCAAAAAGAATGGTGGGTGAGCCGAAAATCGATGGCAAAGCCCAGCGGCACCGTCGTGGGCAAAACCCGCAACTTCCTATAATGAGCCCCTTCCCGTTTCCCGTTTCATGTGATTTTTCCACCATTATATTCATTGTTCTATATTCTATAGGTTGACCGAAGAAAAATATCCAGCCTCGAAGGTGAGCCAGCAGAGTCGCCGCACTAGAAAATTCCACCACTGGTAGAATTCTATTTTTTCTTTTTTTTGCCAACCGAGGTCCCATAACATATTTTTCCACAGAGATGGGTATAAAACTGACCAAAATCGGTCAAAACAGGCCAAAACCGATCAGGCCGAGGCAAACTACCGCTGTAGGTGGTGGTGCCATCGCCGGAGCACGGCAGTACACCATGTCGGAATCGTGAAATTGGCCAAAAAAAGGGTTTTTAACACCGATTTTTTATTTTTGGAGTATTTTTAGGTACGTGAAGCGTGTTTAATCTCCGCATAAAAATTCAAAAAATCTGAGGACCACTAGTAGACGCAATAGAAAATTTGGTGTTTCGAATACCAATCTGGATAAGAATCCCTCACCTTATTCTTTGTTATAGAATTGAAGCTTAATAATTGATAATATAGTATTTTTTGTAATTTAAAATTTTTTTAGAATAATTACAAGTTACTAATAGAGTCAGAACCGGTTAGTTCTTTATTTGTTCTGTTTAACTGATTGTTAAATTTACAACTTTAAATACATAATGATATAATAAAATGGTTAAATGATTCAGTTGTGCTTCCTTGATATATATATTGCTTGTCTTGCGTGATTTACGGTTGATTTGTAAAATTAAAAATTAATATACAAACGGAAAATTGTTTGGTCATGTGAATTAATGAATGGTAGCCTTACTGGATATCCTGAGAGATGGTTGACGGATTGGGTACATAAGGAACACTATCGTGAATGTTGTCTCATACCATACGGGGTATCGAGAAATGGTATTTTTAGCGCTCATACCGAATGGAGTATTGGGACGGTCCAATTCACCCTCATACCAGACGGGGTATTGAGGGATAGTATTTTTGGCACTCATACCGGAGGGGGTATGGGGTTGGCCGGTTAGTTGACAATGTTGGCTATTGGTTCACGCGTAGTGGGACATTCCTTTGGGCCCCAGAGATACCAGTAGGCAAATAAAAATAGAAAGTTATTGTTCTTGTTCACTTAAATATGATATTAGAATGTTATTTGAGTTATTGTTTTTATAGGTCGATTTTGAAAATCTCGCAAGGATAAATATATGCAATAAATGATTTTCCTTATGATAAATGGATTTACTTAAATCCTTTGGTTGTTTTTATGATTTTTTTACCAACCTTCAGTTTCTGTATCGGTGAGTAGTGTGATATTCTTACTAGGTAAGTGTAGCTCACCCTTTCATTAACTATTTCATATCAAGAGGATCAAGATCTAAATCCCGATCAACAAGAGGGTTGTAAATAATTCACCTCCCGGACTCCCTTCAAAAGCTAGTGAAGATCGTCCTAGAATTGCTTAGTTATTTGTCTTTCGTTTATTTCCTTAATTTTTGTTTATTCTTTTAGAATGGACTTTCTCGTAGCCCTATTGGGCATTCTAAAATATTGTGTAAGAAATGTAAACCCTAACTCTATTATTTCACTTCTGTATTTCATTTATGACTTTATTTTCATTTAAGTTCTAGACCTTTACAGTTGCTATCAAAGGCATGTTCCTCAGAACCATTCCTTACACAAACTTAAAAACACCAAATACGAACTATCGTCCAACCCTTCCTTGTGAAAAATAAGTACAAAGACACAAGGAGATGAGGTCCCTTACCGAACAGAGCAGCCCAAGATGACTCGCTTCAAGAGGATGTCAATCAGCTCTTCGAGATTTTAGAGAGACTCATCTCTTCCTAGTAGGACAGGGAAGAGAGGAGGGAACTGTCTGATCCTCCACCACTTCCACACTATGAGCCACCCCTACAATGAGAGGATCTAACGCCACATCGATGCAACCCTGCTCCTCTGTCATATCATCCGAAACCATCACAATACAATTCAGAACCCCCACCGTATCATCTGAAACTGTTACAGGGCCTCATGATCCCTCCCCAGCAATATCTAGCCCCTCTTCCACGGGACTCGATTTCACCCATGATGGACCTTATAGAGATTGACACGGGAGACCCTAATGTATTTCCAAGGATGAACTAGTTAGCGACGTATCATGCCACCATGGATTGTTTTCACGAAAAAATTTGTATTTAAGCCTCCTAATGAAGAGTTATTTACAAGCTAATTAAAGTTTTGAATATTATTCCCTCATAGCAATTTCCTTATTACATAGTGCTTTAACTCGGTTGTTTTCTCTAACTAGGCAAACTCAAGAAAAATATTTGCATTCAAGAGATCCCGGTAGTCCGAGACTTCCCAAATGTGTTTCCTGATGAACTTTTCAGACTACTAGTGGACAGAGAAGTTGAGTTCACCATAGACCTTCAGCCTGGGATGCAACCTATCTTAGTTTTTCCTTACTGCACGAGTCATGTTTAGATGGAAGAGTTGAGGAAATAGATCAAGAAATTGCAAGACAGTAGATTTATCCAACACAACGTTTCTTCTTGGGGTGCTGGAGTCACATTTGCAAGGAAATGGGATGAGACGCTAAGGTTATGTACTAACTACAGGGGATTAAATAGGATCACGATCGAGAATAAGTACCCCTTTTCTAGGATCGATGACCTTTTTTATCTTCTCCAAAATAGACCTGCGTTCAGGTTACCATCAGGTAAAGATCAAGGTAGAAGAAATTCCCAAAACAGACATTCCCAAAACAATTTTCTAAACCAATTATGGACACTATGAGTTCCTGTCATGCCATTTGGACTAACCAACGCACCCGCCATCTTTATGGATTTGATGAACAGGGTTTTCAAACAATTTTTGGATCAGTTTGTCATTATATTTATCGATGATATCCTGATCTATTCAAAAAGCATAGAGGAACATACTCACCATCTGACTCAGGTTTTGCAGGTCCTTAGAGAAAAAAAGTTTCATGCAAAGCTGAGTAAGTATGGATTCTGGCTCGAACAGACTACCTTCTTAGGGTACATCATATCAAGGGATAGAGTGTCAGTGAACCCCGAAAAAGTTGAGGCAGTTCTTGGTTGGGAGAAATTAACATCGGTCAAAGAGATTCGTAGCTTTCTGAGAATTATAAGTTATTACCGTAGGTTTGTAGATGGATTTTCTAGTCTAGCTACTCCTTTGACCCGGCTCACAAAGAAGAACATCAAGTTTGAATGGAACGAGGAATGTGAAATGAGCTTTTTAGAATTAAAGATATGGTTGACTACTGCACATGTGTTGGCCTTACCGAGTGGGACAGATGGATACACAGTTTATAGTAATGCCTCCTACCTGAGGTTGGGTTGTGTTCTGATACAGCATGGGAATCTTATAGCTTATGGGTCCAGGTAATTGAAGAGTCGCGAGAAAAACTACATCACCCACGACTTAGAACTTGCCGTGATTATCCATGCCTTGAAGACTTTGCACCATTAGTTATATGCGGAGACTTTTCAGATCTATACCGACCATAAGAACTTAAAATATATAGTCACTCAAAAGGATCTAAACATGCGTCAGAGACGATAGATAAAACTCCTCAAGGACTACAATTACAACATTTTGTATCACATGGGCAAGGGTAACGTGGTAGCTGACGCACTCAGTAGAAAGAGTGCAGGTATGTTAGCTCACCTAATGATTTCAGAATATAGGGTAATAGGGGCTGCATAATTGGTACAACTTCAGGAACTGAAAAGCATTATATGTTTGGTTCACCTAACAATTCAACCTGAGTTGATTTAGAGAATAAAAAAGCTCAATCCGCTGATTTCACCCTAACAGCCCTCAGGAATGATGCAGAACAGGGAATAAATTCAAAATTTTAAGTCTTGCTTATGGGTTGCTCAGATTTCAAGACAATGTGTGTGTTCCATGTGATAGTGAGCTGAAAAAATACATCATGACAAAGACTCATAGCTCAAAGCTTGTCATACATCCCGAAAGCACTAAGATGTATCAAAGTATGTGACTCCAGTTTTGGTGGAACGAGATGAAAAAAGAGGTGGCCGACTTTGTTTGCAAGTGTCTAGTGTGTCAGCAAGTCAAGACAAAGTATCAACACCCAGGTGAACTACTTCAGCCATTACCGATTCTGGAATAGAAGTGAGAACACATCACAATAGATTTCGTGATAGGATTGCCTAGGGCATGCTCAGGACATAATGTCATTTGGGTAATTGTTGACTGGCTCACTAAGTCTTCTTACTTCTTAACCATTAAGATGACCGACTTTTTGGACAACCTAACAAGAATATATATCCGAGAGATACTCAGGTTACATGGAGTGCTAGTGACAGTAGTATCCGACAGGAACCCCAGGTTTACTTCTCAATTTTGATCTAGTTTTCAGCAAATCATGAAAACGAAACTATCTGTTAGTACTGCATTCCACCCTCAGACTGATGGACAATCAGAAAGGACGATCCGCAGACTGGAGGATTTGCTCTAAGCTTGTGTTCTTGACTTCGGGGGCTATTAGGATGATCATTTACCCTTAATAAAATTCTCTTACAATAACAGCTACTAAGTAAGTATTGGTATGGCTCCGTACGAGGAGTTATATGGCCGCCCATGCAGATCGTCGATATTGGGAAGAGGTGGGTGATAGAAAATTGTTCAGTCTAAATCTTGTGGAGGAGACTACAACCAAAATAGTTAATATTAGGAAGAACATCCAGACGGCTCAGAGTAGGCAGAAGAGTTATGCAAACACCCGAATGAGGGATTTGAAATTTGAGAAAGGTGATCGAGTGTTCCTTAAGGTCACTTCTTTTAAAAAAATCAATAGGTTTAGTAAGAGGGAGAAACTAAATCTCCGGTTTATTGGGCCATTTAAAATCTTAGACAGAATTGGTACTGCCACCTATAGACTGGCATTACCTCCAGAACTATCTAGAGTCCATAATGTATTTCATGTGTCTATGATACGCAAGTACAACTGGGACCCCTCTCACATCTTGGCCCATAAACCACTTTCACTCTAGGATGATCTGTCCTATAAAGAGGTACTGGTGGACATTGTAGACCGAAAGAGCAGAGTACTCCGCAACCGAAAAATTCCCTTCGTTAAGGTCCTATGGTAAAATCACACACAAAGAGAGATTACATAGAAGCTATAATCAGATTTCAAAGCCCAATATCCCCAACTGTTTGGTTGAGTGAGAGGGAGACAAATTTGAGGAACTAAATTTCTTTTAAGGGGGAGAGTTATAATACCCGGACCCAAAATTTGAATCAAGATTAATTTTAACATCAAAAAATATATATATATATAACCTATTTTTAAAATTAATAAATTTTAATTTAATGTGAAATTATGAAAAAAAAAATAGGTTTATAATGAAATTAAAAATAATTTTGGAAAAAAGATGTGAAAATTTGGGTTCGCATGGTATTTTAAAAAAAAATATTAGAAACTGGGGGTCAGAATGCAATTAAAAAATTGTGCCACGTTGGACTGACCAGTCAGTAGCCTTGACGAACTAGAGCGTGCCATGTGGCAAGGCACACTAACTCGGTGCCATGCGGGAGGCCACGCTGGCGATCTGTGTACCCCGCGATCGAACAACTCGGAAGCATTCCCATGCGCGTGGACGGTCATGATCCATTTTCTCCTCATGCGTGATTGAACGGTCGCAATTAAATGCGATGAATGATCCAGATTTGTTCTCTCTTTAAACATGATCGGACGGTCGAGATCAAATTATGATGAACGGTTCAAATTTATTTTTTCTTTACATGTGATCGGATGGTCGAGATAAATACGATGAACGACCCAAATTAACGTAAAACGAATATAAATATTTCACATCACATTGAACCCAAACCCTAGTCGACAGCCTCCTGTTGGAGAAAAAGAACCAGCCCCTAAATAAAGGAACTAACCGCCGCCTGCCGCAGCACTGGAGCCACATCCAACCGCCAAAAAAGATAAAAATTCTCTTATCCGCTCAGAATTTGATTTTGAGTACCTTCATGGCCAAATTGGAGCAAAAAGAACGGTGGATGAGCTGAAAACTGCCGGCAAAACCCGCAAACTCCTCCGATGAGCCCCTTCCCATTTTTCGTTTCGTGCAATTTTTCACTATTGTGTTCACCATTCTGTTTTCTACAGGTTGACCGGAGAAAAATGTCCAGCTATGAAGGTGAGCCAGCAGAACTGCTACACCGAAAAATTCTAGCACCGGTAAGTTTATGTTTTTTTTTTACCTTTTTTGGCCAACCAAAGTCCCCTAACATGTTTTTTCGTAGGGATAGGTATATCCATAGTGGGACATCCCTATAGGCCCCTAGGGATATCAGTAGGCAAATAAAAAGGGAAAGTTATTGTTCTTGCTCACTTGAATATGAGATTAGAATGTTATTTGAGTTATTGTCTCTATAGGTCGATTTTGAAAATCTCACAACGGTAAATATATGCAATAAATATTTTTCCTTATGATAAATGAATTTACTTAAATCAAGAGCTCCATTGGTTGTTTTTATGATTTTTTTACCAACTTCAGTTTCTGTATTGGTGAGTAGTGTGATATCCTTACTGGGGTAGTGTAGTTTACCATTTCATTTACTATTTCATATCAAGAGGACCAAAATCCAGATCCCAATCAACAAAAAGGTTGTAAATAGTTTACTTTCTGGACCCCCTTCAAAAGTTAGTGAAGGTCATCCTAAAATTACTTAGTTATTTGTCTTTCGTTTATTTTTTTTATTTTCGTTTGTTCTTTTAGAATAGACATTCACGTAACCCTATTGGGCTGTAACGACGCCAAAAATTCAAAAGAAAATACATATAATAATCTGAGTACGGAAGTAGAATAAAAGATTAAGGTTAACATCCCTTACATAATAACTTAAAAGTACTAAACAATATCACAGAATAAGTTCTCTAAAAGAAATACGAGAAATGAGAAAAATAAAAGAAACTATAAAAAATCTAGCATCTACTCGCCGTCTTCTTACGGATCGGGCTCGGGAACCAGGTCCTCCTGATCTGAAATGGTTAAATAAGGAATGAGCTACACTAGCCCAGTAAGGACATCACACTATATCACCGTCACAGAAGCAAATGTTGGTAGAAAACTGAAAACAACCAATGGAGCACAAATTTTAAACCAACACAATTATTTAAAATAAAACCACTTACCCTTTTTCTTACCCTTGGAGAACATATGAAAACAACCTATAAAGACAATAACATCATACAGATCACAATTTCATGCATAATCAGTAACATAAAACACATCATAAATCCGTATTCATTAACAATAACTAATTATCACCGTTTCTCGTTTTCACCAGCCTACTAATATCCATGGGATCCATAGGGGTCCCCGCTACACGTGAACCATTCCCCTTAACAATATTAATTCCAGGGTCGTCCCCATACCCCGTTCGGTATGAGCGCCAAAACAATAAACCTCAATACCTCGTCCGGTATAAAGGTGAAGCGGGTCGTCCCCATACCCCGTCCGGTATGAGACAACGTTCACGGTAGGGTTCCCTATGAACCCGGTCCGTCCATCATCTCTAAGATATCTAGTGAGGCTGTCATCTTATCCATTTATTAAATCACATCCCATTCCTATTTGTACTTAGTCTCTATTACCAACTCAAACATATATACATACACAAGTAACGTGCATCCAACAAAACAAACATATCTTAGATTCCCAAAATCAAACAGTAGTGAAGTAAGCAGTGATACATGCATTTAAAATCATAGAATAGATAAACCAGATACCATAATGCATTTAAACTGTAAAATAAATCAAACAGGAATCGACTAGAGAATAATGTCCGGTTCGGACTCCATTAGTAACCGTAATTAATTATGTATATCTATTTAATTTGTACAAAATACAGTATTATCATTTATTCAAACTTCAATTCCATGATAGGAAATAGGGTGATGGGTCCTTACTTGATTTGACGCCGAAAACTAGATTGTCACTGCGCCTATGAGAGGTCCCTAGGTTCCCTGAATTTTTTTTCGGAAACTAAAACGCACTTACGGTACCTACACATGTCCCAAATAACCCAAAAATCATACCCAAGGCCTACTCGGCAAATTTCAAAATTCTGCCACGGCGACGATCCGCCTCAGATTGGCTATTTTTTTTTGTTTTCGGCCGAATTCAGCCAAACTTGCATCGGTTCCTGTGAGAAAACACACTTAGGGCCCTTGGTGGGCCAAAAAAATGTTAAAAATCAAAACTCACCAGCGGTGGGGCTCTCCGGTGCGACAGCTCCTCCTGCTTACGTTGCGGTTGGGTGTTTTGCTCCGGTCAACCTGTAGAGGAGGAAACGATGATCACAACGGTGGAAAAATCACATCGAACGGGAATCGGGAAGGGCCTCATCAGAGGCAAAAATCGAAACACCCTGCGGCGGCGCCGTTGAGCTTTGGCGACATTTTTCGGCCAATTGGCCGGTGCTTCAGCTCCAATTTGGCCATAGGTAAGTTTAGAATCAAATTCTGAGCAAAGGGTAGAATTTTTACATTGTTTGGCAGCCGAAAATTACTCCAGTACGGCAGCGGGTGGCGGCAGTCGGCTCCCCGGCGGCTGGGCTGTCTTCTTCGGCGAGGGGCTCTGGCGGCTAGGGTTAGGGTTTGGGTGCGGATGAGGTTATTATACCCATCCACTTTTGATCTAAGTCGTCCATCGCTTTTAATTTGGACCGTCCGATTACGATTAAATAGGGAATGAATCTGGTCCGTTCATCACGATTCAATCTGGGCTGTCCGTGCGCGATTCAATCTGGGCCGTCCGTGCGCGATGCAATCTAGGCCGTCCGTGTGCGTTTTTGATTTAGGTCGTCCGTGCGCGCGGAACAGATCTCAATTGTTCGATCGCGCGCAAGTGGATCGCCCACGTAGCTCCCTCCCACGTGGCCTCCCGCGTCAGTGTCTCTGCCACCTGGCGTGTCCTAGTTGGCCGGGGCTGCTGACCGGGTAGCTGACGTGGCACAACTTTTTTAAATTACGTTTTGACATCTGGTTTTCGATTTTACTTTCAAAAATACCCCCAGAACCCAAATTTTCATCCCTTTTTCTCAAAATTATTTTCAATTAAATCGCTAAACAATTTTTACCTATTTTTATTATTATTATTATTATTATTATTTCCATTAAAATAAATTAAACTAAATTCAGTTCAATTTAAAATTAAATAAATAATAATTATATTCATACAATAATAATTAATAAAAAGAAAAAAAAAAGTTTGGGTGTTACAGCATTCTAAGGTATTGTGTAAGGAATGTAAACTCTAACTCTATTATTTCGCTTTTGCATTTCATTTATGACTTTATTTTCATTTAAGTTTTGGGTCTTTACACAAGATCTAGATTCTAAACTACAAGAAGATTGTGAATAAAACCTATCTCCTGCATCCCATCAGAGTTGCCCACCAGAGGTTAACCATATAGAATTTTTAGTGATGTTTTTCTTAATTATTCATTTCGTTATTGAAACTTATTTAGAGGGGCATTCTTGTAACTTTATTGAGTATCCCTACTTATTGTGTAAGAAATATAAATTCTAAACTCTTAATTATTTCCGTCATGACGATATATATTTATTTCCTTAAAGTTTTAGGGTTTTACACATTTGCCAATCAAAAGTGTCCAACACAAAATTCCTAAGACTAGCTCCAATTTTAATTTATTACTACTCTTTTTATGTGTATTTAAGAATTAATTATTTTTTAATTATATGACTGATATTTTATTCATTTATAATAAATTATGAAATTCAATCAAATTGTATGTCTTTGTATGTCCTTATAAAATTGTAAAATATTTAATGTATATATTGCATTTAATTAGTGAACATCTATCTCTTTTTTAAGTTATAACAATTGAACTTAATTAGTTTTATTGAATGATAATTCTCATTACACGCAAGCAGAAACACACTTTAATAGGTTATTAATTATAAACTACATAAAAATTTTATTATTATTTAATATACATTAAAAAGTCACTATATTATTTCTAATCTAAATTATTAATATTGACTGCCATATATTTTAGCATATAATATTATTTTCAATAACGACTCTCTAATATTTGAAATATTTTTTCATAAATTTTTCTTTTTCCTTTTAATAGTAAGATGTTTCTACTTTTTAAAATTAAAAACTGTTAAGGAAGAACTTAAAATTTTATTTCTTATTCAAGAAAATGAGAATTGTCAAGGAAGAATTTAGACTTCTCTTTCTATTTGTAGTCTAAAGGTGTTAAATTTCATTCTTACAAATTCTTTTTTCTAAATATTTGAACATTTTATTTAATAATGAATCTATACATTCACATACTTTGACATTAATTAAAGTTCATGTAATTTTGGTCTAATTAATTATTTTATATTACAAAATAGGTGTTCTTACCTTCATTTCTTATGCTCTTTTGGACATCTAATTTCTAATTTAAATTAATATATAAATTAAAGTCTAATCTTGTCTCTCGTAAGATCAACCAAGAACTCTTCCTCTTACATCAAATATAATATATTATTTTTCAAGAATTGCCACTTTAGGCGGTCATTCTGATATAGTATGACTACTTTATAATTAATAACCAATACAATCTAACTTTAAGTGTTATATCTACAATAGAATATATTACATTATCAATGGCAAATGCTCTTAATAAAATAATTTTAAATAAATTATCAAACTTGATGTTTAGCACCTGGTATAATTTGGTGCCTAGTATTTTTTTTTATAATTTAGTCTGTAATATTTTTTATTTATTTTAAATATTTATTTTTTATTTTATAATAAAAAAATAATTACATTATATTTGAATTTTTTAAAAAATAATTTAAAATAACTTTAACTAATTAAAATATCCAAACATGACATAATTATTTTAGTTTTTTTCAATAAAAATGAAAAAAAAATTGAGTATTGGAAATAAATAGAAAATATCATGGATCAAATTGTGACAAAAATATTAAAAATTAAATTATAACAAGTGTCAAAGATTAGAGACTAATTTAATAATTTGTATAATAATTTTTAATAATTCATATTATGTTTTGTATGGTTTAATTTATTTAAAACCATTAACAAATTATTTTAAAAAAACAAAAAAAGAACCAAAACGCACAGTATTGTGCAACGAAGTTAGGAAGCAAGGGTGGTCCCTTCTCCATCCCAAAGTCCGATTACATCAAAACATCTTTCCCGTCCGATTGGTTCATGCCCCATGGGGCCCACAAGGAAAAAGTATATAGCAACATGCGCATTTGTCAATCACATGGTACAGCCATAATCATATCACCACATATCATCAACTCCTGACACTCAATCACACGCAAGAATCCCCCCACGCCCTACTGGCTGCCTGCTTATAACCACGTGCTTACGTGGAATCCAGCCTTTTCTGACGTGGAATTTTATATTTTAACCAATTAAAATAAAATAAATTAATTTAGTTTTGGTAAAATAAAATAACCAAATATTAATATTTTTCTATTAATTTATTGACTTATGGGATTGAATAATTCCACTGTGTGTTGCTCTTATCTTGAGTTCGATGAAAAAGGGTTATGCTCGCGCTCCTCTCAGAGCTCGTCCGCCCATTGTGGCTCGTAATTATTACATGTTGAAAATTTAAACATCAAAGCTACTTTTTTTAAATTTTAATTTTGATAAAAAAATTTACTTTTTATTTTTATTAAATTATTATTTAATAAGTTGGCAAATGAATTGTTTAAGAAAAATCATTTATTAATTAATAAAAAAAGACTTCTAATTTCAATTTAAAAAATAAAAAATGATTGAGAGACTAGGGATGGAGTACAGAATCACAATTGGAGCAGCCGCAAGTTATCTCTAAAGTAAAATAAAGCTTTTCAACTTCTCAACAAAAAGGCAATAACAAAAAATTTGACAAACAAAACAATTTTAGTTTCCTTTTTGGAAAAGGAAACTACTTGACTTGGGAACCACTTTTTTTTTCCTTTGTATTATTATTTAGTTATATAAGTAGATTATTTTTTAACCTTAATTCTTTTTTTAAAAAAATATTTTATTTAGTTTTTCTCTATCAAAACATATAAAAATTTTAAATTCCATTTAAAAAATCTAAATGTTACTTAAATTGTGGGCTTTTTTTAATTAGATCTAAAAATGTTTTTGTTATGTTTTGGTTTTTGATTTATAAAATTATTTTAGAATATGATCATTCATAAAACGTTTTATAATAATCAGGCTTAAGGGAGAGAAAGGGAGCTTAGGCTCAGGCCAGGAAAAAAAAAAAAAGAGACAAATAAACCCTAGCAGAAGAAGGAGGAGAAGGAGGAAGAAGGGGACATGTCGCACAGTGTTGGGCGCGTGGCGCGCGCTGCCGAAGAAGAATAAGAACAAGAACAAGAATAAGAACAAGAAGAAGAAGTACAAGAAGAAGAAGAAAAAGAAAAAGAAAAGAAAAAGAGGAAGGAGATAGAGAAGGAGGAAGGAAGTAGGGCGAGCGGTGCGCGCGGCTGAAAAGGCAAAATCACACGGCAGTGCTGAGCGCACATCGTGGCGCCCGGTGTTGAGCGCACATCGCAGTGCGCGGGGTTGGGCGCGCGACGCGTGGCGCACGGTGCTGGACGCGTGACGCATGGTGCTGGGTGCACGGCACCCGTCGCGCTGTGCTTGGCGCGTTGTGCCGAGCGTGCGACGCGTGGCGCACGGTGCCGGACTCGCGACGTGTGGCGCACGGTGCCGGACGCGCAACGCATGGTGCTAGGTGCACGGCACCCGTCGCTCTGTGCTTGGCGCGTTGTGCCGAGCGTGCGACGCGTGGCGCACGGTGCCGGACGCGCAACGCATGGTGCTGGGTGCACGGCACCCGTCGCTCTGTGCTTGGCGCGTTGTGCCGAGCGTGCGACGCGTGGCGCACGGTGCCGGACGCGCAACGCATGGTGCTGGGTGCACGGCACCCGTCGCTCTGTGCTTGGCGCGTTGTGCCGAGCGTGCGACGCGTGGCGCACGGTGCCGGACTCGCGACGCGTGGCGCACGGTGCCGGACGGGCAACGCATGGTGCTGGGTGCACGGCACCCGTCGCTCTGTGCTTGGCGCATTGTGCCGAGCGTGCGACGCGTGGCGTACGGTGCTGGACTCGCGACACGTGGCGCACGGTGCCGGACTCGCGACGCATGGCGCACGGTGCCGGACTCGCGACGCGTGGCGCACGGTGCCGGACGCTCAACGCATGGTGCTGGGTGCACGGCACCCGTCGCTCTGTGCTTGGCGCATTGTGCCGAGCGTGCGACGCGTGGCGCACGGTGTCGGACTCGCGACGCGTGGCGCACGGTGCCGAACGCGCAACGCATGGTGTTGGGTGCACGGCGCGCGTCGCGCAGTGCTTGACGCCCGTCGTGCAGTGCTTGACGCGCAGTGCAAAATGCGCGACGCATGTTGCTGAGGAAGAAGAAGCAAAGTGCATGTTGGGTGGACTTGATCCACGTGAAGCAGACCACGACGCGTTGTTCTAGATCCGTTCGATGCTAAACATCAGAAAATCAGAGAGAGAGACCGAAACCGCACTCTTTCAGATATAAAGCCCGAATTCGACACCAATTGTGGTAAAGTTTCTTCTACTTTACATTTGGTTATTACTTTAAATTAAATTCTTAATCATGTGTATGAAAATTTTAGAAAATTGAGAATATGAAACTAAAAAGGGAGCTGACTGTATGGAACCAAAGTCGTGTGAAAGCTTTGCTATTTCTTCTTTCATTGGAGATCCTAGTAAGAATTAAGTTAGTTTTCATTCGGGGATGTCATATTTTCATAAAATGATTTATTGATTTCAAAATAATTAATTTAAAAGTTTGATGAATGATTTAAGTGTTATCCTAGAAGGCGTTTTGCAAAGTTTCATATGTATATGAGTAAGTGTGTATTGAGCGTCAGTGTTGTATAGAGTATATGTATAATAATATAGATACAGACATGTCGTGCATGAATGAATAGGTAAAGATGTCGTATATATAGGCTGCTATTTGTTAACGTATAGGATTCTATGTATAAAAAGTAGATGGATTCTAGGACATGTTTACTTATGTAGCTATATATATATGAGTATGTAATATGTTGATATATACAAAACTATATGAAAATATAAATAGATATATATATATATATGTATGTTGGTATGAGCGTAAATAGTCTTACACATTGAATCTGTATGTGTATGACTATTTACGCTCATACCAATATACATATATATGTGTACAGGTGTAAAATAATGTAAGTAGTTACGTAGGTATAGAAACCGCTTATATGCATCTTTAAAGTGGGAATATAGATGTATGTATTTTTGTATGAGTATAAGTGATTTATGTATGTTAAATCATAATTAGATAAAATATGTATATTGTAAGAAAGTATATATATGTACATAATTAGAATAGGTTTATGGTTAAATATAATGATAACAAGATAAATTTAAGTAAGCAATATGTGTAGATATGAATTGTGATTGGTTGTTGCCTACGTAGTACATTGAGTGTATGTTTAATACGATATAAACTGTATATGTTAGACATACATGTATGCATGTGATTGCTTGCTCAAATGATTTTGTGTGAATAGTTTGTTGTTATGTATACTTGTTGTGAGTAAAATAACTGTGCATCTCAATTGTGTAAATAGGTGTGTGAGAGTGATGAGATTGGTTATTGGCTGTGTGAGTGAGAATATAAATTCATACTATTGTTGAATGTAAATTTTTCTTCAAAAATATAAATATAATATTTGGATAGAAAAAAAAATAAAATATCAAAAATATTTGTGTTTCTGAAATTACAATATAAAAAGAATAAAATATCAAGAATATTTATGTTTCTGAAATTGGGCTATAAAATAAAAACAATATTTGAAGGAGAAAAAGTTTACCGGGTATCATGGGAGAAAGTATACGGATTTAGTACATAAAGGTGAACCTTACCGTGGATGAGTCTTCAGTTGTACGGAGCTGGGAAGCCTCATACCAGACGGGTATTAAGACGGTTTATAATTGTGACGCTCATTACTAGATGAGGTATGAGGACGAACGATAAACTGTAAAAAAAATATTTGTACATTCGCGTGTAGAAAAATAGAAAATGACAATATGTAATGGAAATGAAGATGATCTGGATACGTATCTGGTGTGGTTGATGGTATTTATGAATGAAACGAAATTATCTGAATATGAATCTAATACAATGTGATGATATTTATAAATGAGAATAATATGTATGGTACTTAGATATAAATATATTGGAATGGGTAATAAAAATGATGTGGTTCTTGATTGTTTATTTTGTTATACTTGTGATAATAATGATGAGTAAAGTTGTCTTACAAATTGAATATTTATGAATATGAAATTTGCATTGGTTTTATCAAGTCTGTATGAATGTGTGTTTGCATATTTCTGCTTTGTACTTTATTTTTACTGAATTTGTAAAACTCACTCCAATTCACACTCCCCCCGTGCATATTAGTTCAAGTTAGGGGGAGTTCAAGATCAAATGAATACTTTGAAGAATCCTTTAGCTACTTTGAACGCTTATTGTAGTAGATCTGAATGTATTATTATTATGAAAATTTGAAATATTATTGTAAGTCTCATGAATTATGATTCTGTACAATAGATGTATTGTTGATTTATGAAGATCAATATAATGTTGCGCAAAAATTTATCAAGTTCACATGTGAGGTGATGCTCTTTCTGCCTCAGAGAATTCAAGTCGTTACATATTTTGCAAATGTAATAAACAATTTTTTATGTATTTTTTAAGTAAGAGAAAAAAATTAAAAATACAAAACATTCTTAAATATTAAACTAAAATTTAAAAGAAATTTTTTTTATATATTTTAAATATTTGTTGTATATAATCCAATAACAGTTGTTATAATTTTTAAATTTTACAAAAAAAAATTATTAGACAAGGTCTGTAAGAGATTCCCCTAAATATTAGATAATATTAATAAGTAAAATTTTTTGGACATATGTTAAAATTAAATTTAAGTGAATAAAATAAATAAATTTGAGTTGGACTTGGTCAACAGAAAAGCAGTGAAGAAAGTAGATTAAGAGTTGAAGAGAAAATAACTTTTTTAAAAAATAGAAAATTTTATTTATCAAGATCAAGAAAACTAGCCGTTAAACAAGGACACGTGTCTCTCTCACATCCACCTGTCACCTTCACCGTCCTTTGGATTCTCTTCTTCCTACTCCCATAGTATTCCTTTGTTTGTTTCCTGAACTTTGTTCTGTTTCAAGCCAAAGAAAGAATACAATCCCCCTTTCTCAAACACCCGTGAGTATTCAATAATCAATTTCCTTTCTTCTTTCTTCTTTCATTTTCTTCATCTGATCCGCTAAATCCCTCTAATGGCCATGCGTTGATACCCAACAAATGTTTACCTTTTATCTCTTCATCTTTTTCGTCTTCGCCATTGCTGCGGGAGCTCTTCCCACCACTGAATTCGATTTCGGTACGTTGACGCTCGGGAGTCTGAAACTTATCGGCGACGCCCATTTGAACAATGGCAGCGTCAGTCTCACGCGTGATCTGGCGGTTCCTAACTCCGGCGCCGGCAAGGTTCTTTACACGAAGCCCGTTAGGTTCCGGCAACCGGGCACCCATTCTCCGGCTAGCTTTTCGACTTTCTTCTCCTTCTCTGTAACTAATCTCAACCCCTCCTCCATCGGCGGAGGTCTCGCTTTTGTCATCTCGCCGGACGACGAGACTGTCGGCGCCGCCGGCGGCTCTCTCGGCCTACTCGACGACAAGGGCCTTGGTTCGGGATTTGTGGCAGTGGAATTTGATACCCTAATGGACGTGGAGTTTAAGGATATTAATGGTAATCACGTGGGTTTGGATCTAAACACCATGGTATCGTCGGAGGTTGGCGATTTGGGTGCCATAGATATTGATCTCAAGAGCGGTGATATAGTGAATTCATGGATTGAGTATGACGGGTCAACTCGTATTTTCAACATCTCAGTTTCTTACTCGAATTTGAAACCGAAAGACCCGATTTTGTCGGTCATTCTCGATCTGGATCAGTACGTGAATGACTTTATGTACGTGGGGTTTTCTGGGTCGACTCAGGGGAGCACAGAGACTCACAGTATCGAATGGTGGAGTTTTAGCTCCTCCTTTGAGTCGAACTCGGAATCTGACTCGGTCACACCGCCGCCTCCAATGACTAGTTTAATGAATCCAACGGCTAATTCCGTGAAATCACCGCCTCCTTCATTACCTCCTTCTGGTTCCAATCCGATCTCCAGTACTCAACAAAAGAGCAGCAAGTCATCTTCCTGCCACAACCAGTTATGCAAGCAAGGTGCAGGGGCTGTTGCAGGAGTGGTTACTGCAGGGGCCTTCTTCTTAGCCCTGTTCGGCGGTGCTCTTTTCTGGGTTTACAACAAGAAATTCCAAAATGTAAAAAAATCAGAATCTTTTGCATCTGATATAATCAAAATGCCGAAAGAATTCACCTACAAGGAGCTGAGATCCGCTACCAAATGCTTCAATGCGAATAGAATAATCGGCCATGGCGCATTCGGGACTGTCTACAAGGGTATTTTAACAGAGACCGGCGACATTGTTGCAGTAAAAAGATGCAGCCATAGTACGCAAGGCAAGAACGAGTTTCTCTCAGAATTATCAATAATCGGAGGTCTTCGCCATCGAAATCTGGTAAGACTTCAAGGATGGTGCCATGAAAAAGGTGAAATTCTATTAGTTTATGATTTAATGCCAAATGGGTCCCTCGACAAAGCTTTATTCGAAGCAAGAACACCTCTCCCATGGACTCACAGACAAAAAATATTACTGGGTGTAGCATCAGCTCTAGCTTACTTACACCAAGAATGTGAAAACCAGGTGATCCACAGAGATGTAAAGAGCAGCAACATAATGTTAGACGAAGGATTCAATGCTCGTTTAGGTGATTTTGGATTAGCCAGACAAGTGGAGCACGACAAATCTCCAGACGCCACAGTAGCCGCCGGAACAATGGGTTATTTAGCTCCAGAATATCTCTTAACCGGAAGAGCAACGGAGAAAACCGACGTGTTCAGCTACGGAGCGGTTGTTCTTGAGGTGGCTTGTGGGAGGAGACCGATAGAGAAGGAATTTTCAGGGGTTGGAGTAAACAGCAATCTGGTAGAGTGGGTTTGGAGCTTGCACAGAGAAGGAAGGTTGTTAATGGCGGCTGATGCGAGACTTGAAGGTGAGTTTGATGAAAATGAGATGAGGAAGGTGCTCTTGGTTGGGTTGGCTTGTTCGAACCCTGACCCACTGGCTCGACCCACCATGAGAGGTGTGGTCCAGATGCTGGTGGGGGAGACAGAGGTCCCATTTGTTCCCAGAGCCAAACCTTCAATGAGTTTTAGCACTTCACATCTTTTGTTGAGCTTGCAGGACAGTGTGTCAGATTGTAATGGCATGATCACTATAACCAGTTCTTCCTCATCAGAAAATAGTTATAATGGTGGGGATGATTTGGTGTGAAGCGTCGTCAAGATTTACCCAAAAGGGCTCTTATTTTTTACCTTATGTATACGTTATATGTCAATTCATATTCATTTGTTCATGTATATGTAAAACCCAATAACAATACCTTTTAAGGTCTAGTTTTTAGGCAATTTTGTGTTTACTGATGTTCTTAGTTTTGGGTGAATAAAATAACCACCTTTTACTAAATTCCATGATTGTATTAAATTTTAAGGTGATTATATATATTTTAATTTATATAATCAAATTTCTTTTTAATTATTATTGGAGGGTGAGTGAGTGGTTGTTTTCACAACTAACTAATTTAGTAAAAAATGATTAATAAATATTTATTTTAATGGTTGGTACAAAAAATTATAAATTTGAGGAGAATTGTATTTCTGAATGTAGTATTGTTTTAGAATTATTGGTGATGTTATAATTTATATACATATATATATATATATATATTGTTTATCAAAATTATTGATTGAGTGATCCGCTATCATCTATTATACTTTAAGATAAGGATTCATGATGTTAATGTAATTTTTTTAAAAAAACAAAATAGTCATAATAAATCACAACTTTTCTTTTGTTTTCTTTTTCTTTAGAATTTTCATTTGCACCAAGATATTAATTTACAATAATATATTTAGCGGTATTATAATAAACAAGTGATTTTAACATCATGAAATACATAATATTAAAAAAAATTTAGAAAGAACTCAAATTAATTAATGTAGGTTGAGCTAAATATATAAAAAATATTTGATTTAATTTAATTTGATCTCATAAAAATTAATGTCAGATCTAGCTTGACATAGAATATTTAAGTATACTACTTAAATATGTAAAATAATAAAAAAAATTACAATTTTAATAATAAAATATAATAAATTTGGTATAGGTAGATACGATAATGAATTAAATTGTACTACCTAATGACTTTTCTCCCAATAAGGAGTCAAATCTTAATACTAGAGTAACTCAACTTGATTTAATTCATTTTATTATAATTTTATTCAGATATAAAAATTAAATTACAATTTTATTATAAAAGATGATATCATAATTACATATAGTTTAAATTAATCAAATAAAAAATAAAGTCTCCCCGCAAGATAAATATACTGAATTATTATTTTATTTTCCAACTAATAAATGTATTTATAATTGGATCCAAATATAATTAATTAAGTAGTTGATAAATAATTGAAAACTTTTGGATGAAGGCTTTTCTCAAGCTTAGACACGTGATTTCCATTAGCTTTTCAAAATAAAAAGGTAGTAGGATTTAACATGATTTGATTTTGCTTTCTGAAATGCCTCAAAATTTTGATTTCTTTTTTTTTTTTTTTTTTTTAATGTGGGGCTTATATTGTAATATTATATAATTATTATTGAGTCAAAACGACTCCGTATTATGATGAGATTCTTAAAAGGTAATTTATGTATGTAATATATGTATATTTATTTATTTATTTATTGAATCTCGTCAAGATTCATAAATTTTTGAAAAAAAAAGTATATTTCACATGAGTTCCTTTTTTTTTTTTATATCATATCAAAAGTAAAATTATATTAATATCATATTGATATGAAAAGAAGGTATTATTGAAATCCTACAAATTTTATCCAAGAATAAACATTAAATTTATATAAAAAAATCTTTGGAGAAAAATTTATTCTTTATAATAAAAATTGGATATGAAAATATACATACTACTAAATATAAATAAATAAATAAGAAAAAGGGATCACTTCATATATATATATATATATATATGCACAAGGGAGAGGACAAGGGGCCCAAAATTTTAGATAATTGGTGAAGTGTGCATGCTGCCCACTATATAAATAATCATGATTAGCTGACAAACTTGTCTAATTCCATTTGTATATTTTTGGTCTTTTACTATTCTAAAAAATATTAAGCAATACATCTTTTTATTTTATTAGTACATCATCCTTTTAAAATCTCATGTACCACATAAATGCAGGACAATTGGATAATCATCACTCAATTCCATTGAACTATTAGACTCATCTATGTACTAAAAAAAAAAAAAATCAAATTGGATTGAGTAAAATTGAGTCCAATCTTTAGGCTAAACTTTTAGAAATTATGACTTTAGTCTAGTTTGATATTAGTTGAAAACCAATATTCGATTAAATTTTGTTTTATTGTTATTCTAAATATTAATTTCATATTAGATTTGATGGTTTTTCAAATTTGATAGTAATAAAAAGTTAAAAAAACACTTATTTTATTTTACCTTAAGACATCATTTTATATAAGATTTTAATTAAAAATATATTATTGAAAAGAAAAAAAAAGTGTTTGTTATCTTATGAATCTGACTGAATTACACAAAATTAATCTAGTATTGTTCATTTTTTTATTTAGTTTAGTACTTGAATATTTGTTCTATTAAGACACTAAATAAATATACTTTTAGAAAGAATATGATCAAAATAATATTTTTCAAATAAATAAGCCGGCGACCGAAGCCCCGGTGAACGGCGGCCGTAACTATAACGGTCCTAAGGTAGCGAAATTCCTTGTCGGGTAAGTTCCGACCCGCACGAAAGGCGTAACGATCTGGGCACTGTCTCGGAGAGAGGCTCGGTGAAATAGACATGTCTGTGAAGATGCGGACTACCCGCACCTGGACAGAAAGACCCTATGAAGCTTCACTGTTCCCTGGGATTGGCTTTGGGCTTTTCCTGCGCAGCTTAGGTGGAAGGCGAAGAAGGCCTCCTTCCGGGGGGGCCCGAGCCACCCATCTCTTCTCGAGAAACAAGTGGGCTATTTCTTTGCAAAATTGTGCTCAATTTCATATGTGGCAATTCCGCCAAGATCTCTTCGTTAGTTGGGGGAAGAATCCGCACGAATCGGATTTTTTGAGGAACATATCGAGAGAGAATTGGATTTGGTTAGACAATGTGTGGTTGGTAAACAAGGATCGATTTTTTAGCAAGGTACGAAATGTATCGTCAAATATTCAATACGATTCCACAAGATCTAGTTTCGTTCAAGTAACGGATTCTAGCCATAAACTATGAAAATTTTGATTTATTTTTATAAAAATAGTTCTATTCATCTTTCAATTATGAAAATATACGAAAAAAACATGTTGAGCAAACAAAAATAGAGGAGTCTAGATGAATTATTTCTTCAACTTGTATTACTAGGAATGATTTACAAATATATAATCATAAACAAGAGTGAATTTCTCCCTTTTATAAAACTAAGAATTTATAATCTACTTATAGTGGAATCAAATCTATACTAAAAGTAATATGAGAAAAATGGGAGGGAAGGGCAACCCACACTAAGTTATATGAGACCTCATGAGCACCATGCAACTCAAACTCACATGGAAGACCACATGGGAGCTCACGGCAACATGGTAGTTTACATGCACTTGAAGGTTCACGATTTAAGTCCCATAAATGAAAAATATTATGGTATGGATAATTCAAGCTGGGTAGGTTACAGTGTAAGTTGTTTAAAAGAATACCAAGGCTGTCCAAGAGAGTAAGTAAGCAGTCAAGGCTTTCCAAAAGAGTAAGTAAGCGGTCAAGGTTGTTTAACATATGATCAAGGCGGTTTGGGCTTTAAATTGCACACATATGAGATAAGCAAGGCAAATAAAGCTTGGACATGATTCAAGATGGGCTTGGGCCACTTGAAAAGAGTATAATGATGATTTGTGGGCCAATCACAAGAGCAAGAGTCAAGGAACTCAAACAACCTTTTCAATCATTCGTCTAAGAGTGGATTAATGAATGAGACAAGCTTGGGCACAAAGAAGAAGCCCACAAGGAAAGAGAATTCAATTCATTTGGCCAAGAAGTGTCTTGGCCATGCACATTCCTTGAATTAAGGGATATTTTAGATGAGAGACATGCAAGGAAAACAATCCCCCAGAGAGGGAAACTCTCTTCCTAGATAGTTTTTCTCCACTTTTTCTCTCTTCATCTAAACCAGCAAAGATTCCTACTTCAAGTAGGATTTGCGGCTAGATTCCCTCAAGGAATTTGAAGTTATTATTAAAGAGTCATAATAAGTTTTTCCTCTTCATAAATTCATATAAAAGATGTTGGAATCCTAGTTGACATGTCAGAGCTCAAATGATAATGTTTCTTTACTCATGGCCGATTTCTACAAAGAAAAGGATTCCTTTTTTTACTCAGATGTAACTGGAATTATCCATCTTCAACACAACTTTTACATCAAAAAATTTTTAATTAAAGGAAGCTAAATTTTCTCAAGCTAAAGAAAGCAAATTCGAGCATAAATCTTAAAGGATTCACCCACCATTCCAAGAGAGAAGAGTTTTACTTTATATTAATTTATGAGTCTTTAATACATTATTTTATTAGAGTCCTAGATAAGATTTTAGATGAGTACTATTAGAATTTAATTTTTCTAATTCTATTATAATTTTAAGTCATATGTCTATATAAAGGCCTCTCATTTTTTGTTGTAATCACATCAATTCAAATTAATAAAAATTTTAAATTTATCTTCAAGCCTTAATGAGGTTGTTTTGGAGAATTTTTTTCAACTGTCGTGTTGAGTGAAGAATTGATTCTATTTCTCGAGATAATCTCGTGGCATCTTATCAATTCTTATTCTTATTTTTAATTATCTTAATTTGCAATCACAAGTTGATTGTGAATTAAATATAGATAGTTTATTTAGGGATTTAAGTTTTGCAAGTTAAATTATAAGTGTGAGTTTTAGGCACTTGTTGATCCTAGGTTCCACATTAAAAAGTCAATTAAGGAAATCAATTACACGTATTATAATATATTATAATGATATTTCCTAATACTTGCCCTCAAGTTGGAGAGTGAATATTGGGAAGTCCTAACTTATCATGCAACGTCATAACTGATTCTTTCAAGAAACTTTTATAAAAACATCTACCAACTGGAAATGTGTAGGTACATAGGAAAGACCAATAATTTAGCTTGTAATTTTTCTTGAACTATATTGCAACCTATTTCAACATGTTTCAAACATTCATGGAAAGTAAAGTTAGCTACAACATATAGAGCTATTTGCTCATTAGAAAACAATGGTGTAGAAGCTATTTATCATAACTCAATATTTGGCCTCTGTTGATGATTTCGAAAAATCAATTTGTTTCTTAAATTTTCATAAAATGAGTGAATTCTTAAGTAAGATACAATATTTGTTAACTGATCTCCTTGTGACACAACAACCTCCCTAATTCGAATAACAAAAGGCTTTATAAGATTAATTATATAAGTTAATGACAAGCCTTAACCAAGAATACCCTTGACATATTTGAGGATTTGTATTACTGCATTCCAATGTGGTTTTTGAGGCTAATGTATGAACTTACTTAATGTTCAGCCTAAATAGACTATATATGGTCTTGTGACAGTGAGATAAATTAGCATGTCAATCAATCTTTTATATGTTGTTGGATCACTCAATAATGTTCCATCTATAGGAGTGAGGTTCATATTTTATTTCGATCGAAAATTTCTCCTTTTCTGCACTTGTATGCATATTTTCTTGAAGACATAAAGATACATTTCTTAGAATGGGAAATTTCAATCCCTAAAAAATACTTCAGATTTCCAAGGTTTTTAATGTAGAAATGTTTTAGAAGGAACTCCTTGAGGCATTTGATTTATTGAGTCTCATTTAATGCAAGAAGAGTGTCATCAACATAGATAAGAACTACAATGGACGTAGTATTTTGAGCTTCTATGAAAGTGCCTAATTAGCTTTTGACTGTTGATTACTAACTTTCTTGTAGCGCTCGGGGAAATTGAAGAAGAAGAGAGAAAAAAAAAAAAAAAACGCGCGCGCCACGTCAGCAGACCCAGTCAGCAGTCCTGGCCAACCAGGACCTGCCACGTGGTAAAACCACGTCGACCGGGGACGGGCCACGTTGGCGATCCGCGTGCGCGCGATCGGAGGGCCCAAATCAATCGCGCGCACGGACTGCCCAGATTTAATCGCACGGACGGCCCAGATTTAATAAAAAACGGACGGCCCAGATTAAATCAAAATGGACGGCTGAGATCAAAAGGCAAAAGGGTATAAATAAGACCCCCACACCAGACCCCAAACCCTAGCCGCCTGCCCTCGCCGGAGAAGACGAACCAGAAGCCGGCCGCCGCCACCCGCCGCCGCACTGGAGGGATTTTTGACCGCCGATCGAGGTAAATTTTATACCCCCGACTCGTTTTTCCACGCTGATTTCCCCAGTGGCCAAATCGTAGCCAAAATCCCGGCCAAACGGCCGGAAAACACGGCTAAAAACCAGCGGCGCTGCCGCGCCCCTCCTCGGTTTTTGCCTCCGATGAGGCCCTTCCCGGCCTCCATTTAATGCAATTTTTATACCACCGCGATCACCATTCTTTTCTCTACAGGTTGATCGGAGCCGAATCACCAAAACACGAACTTCACCGGAGAGCCGCCGCACCCGAGAGCACCGCCGCCGGTAAGCTTCGGTTTTTCGTAAATTTTCGGCCCCCCGAGGGCCGTAGGGTTGTTTTATCGCAGGAACCAATGCGAGTGTGACCGAATTCGGCCGGAAACGACCGAAAACGGCCAACCTGAGGCGAACCGCCGCCGCAAGCGGCGGCACCGTCGCCGGAGCACGGCGGAGCCGCCGTGCCGCAGTTGCGATATTGGCCGAAAGGGGCCCTGGGCCTAATTTGGGATTTTTTGGAATACGTGCAGGTACCAGTAGTGCGTTTCAGTTTCCCGGGAAAAATTCAGGGAAAATTAGGGACAGCCTGCAAGCGCACTGTGAAACCGTGTTCGGACCCCGAAACGAGTAAGGACCCCTCACCCTATTTCCTATCACGGTTTTAAAGTTCAATAAATGATAAAACGGTATTTCATGAATCAACGAATGTGTGAAATTGCTTAAGGTCGCTAATGGAGCCCGAGTCTAGTGTGTTTGTCGGTTAACTGTTATTTGGCCTGTTTTACAGTTTTAAATGCAGCATGAGGTTCGATGTTTTTATTTTATAGTTTTGTGTGTATATTTTACTGTTTTATTGATTATGGATTGAATGACCGAGATATTGATGCTGTATGTTGTCTATTTGGCATAAATTATCGTTTTGCTTGTTTGTATGTGATTGATAATGCTGACTGAGGGAAAAGGAGAATGAAAGATTATGTAAATGAGAATTGTATAATGTGGTCAGCCTGACTAGATATCCTGGGAGATGGTGGACGGACCGGGTCCGTAGGGAACCCTACCGGGATTGTGGTCTCCCATACCGGACGGGGTATGAAGATCTTACGTGTTTTGGCGCCCATACCGGACGGGGTATGGGGACGGCCCGTTTCACCCTCATACCGGACGGGGTAATGAGGTCTATGGTTTGGCGCCCATATCGGACGGGGTATGGGGACGGCCCTGGAATATGATTTCAAGTGTTAAGGGTTAACGGGTAGTGGGACCCCTATGGATCCCCATGGATACTAGTGGGCTGGTAAATTAGGAAAATATGTTGTGTAACGATTGAATTACGAAAAGCTTGATAGGTATTATGTTATACAGTATAAATATATGGTTTCATGATGATGATGATGTTATTGCTTTCGTATATTGTTTTATGAATTTCACCGAGGTAAGTGAATGGTAAAGGTTTTATTATTAATAAAAGGATTTGTTGTAAATTATGCTCCATTGGTCTTTTTGTATTTTCTACCCACATTTACCTCCGTGACGGTGAGATATCGTGATGTCTTTACTGGGCTAGTGTAGCTCATTCCTTATTTAATCATTTCAGATCAAGAAGACATCGTTCCCGAGCCGGTTCCGCAGGAGGACGACGAAGGGAACGCCTAAAGACTCCATAGTCATATTCGTAACTTTTACTTTCAAGTTTCTCCTTTAGGTAGTTTGATCTTTTATATTTTATGAGCACGTTTTTGGTTTTAGTGTAAGGGATGTTATTCAAATTTTGACTTCGCTTCCGCATTTGATATTTTTAATATACATTTCATTATGAATTTCCGGGGCTGTTACACTTCTGAATAGTATACAAAGAGGTAGAGAATGAATTCTCTGAGGCTTATTTGAGCATATAGAGGGACTTGTTAAGCTATTATACAATTTTTTCCCTACTAGCAAACACCAGTTTAAGGGCTTCATATATACAACTTTATTTAAATTACCATGAAGAAAAGCATTCTAGATGCCTAATTGGTACATATACCAATTTCAAGCAAAAGCAACAATGAGGAGGCAATGAAGGTTAGTGAGTATGACTGTAAGAGAAATTGTTTCTTAATAATCAATATTTCTAACTTGATTGTATTCTTTAGCAACATATAAAGATTTCTATGTCTAAGCCTCAACTATTTAGCAAGAAATCCGAAAGGAAATGCAAGATTCAAGCTTATTTAAGAAGAAGTGTAGTGAGAGCAAACCTTAGATGACACCGTTCTTTCTAGTTTTTGAAAAAAATATATATATATATATATATATATATAATAATTGAGGCGATTTATACATCAACAAGAGAAACCTAAACAAAAAATGACACCGTTCAACATTTATATATATATACACACACGCTTCCATGATCTCTAACAGTTGTAGTTGGCCCTTTATCTACTTTTATCCTCTACAACCAAGCTCATTATTTGACATAACAAGATGTGTTTTCTAACATTCAGTGGTGCCATCAAACTTGTACTCGATTTTATAAACCTATTTAAATCCTATCGATTTATGTTCAACTGGTAGAGGAACGAGATTCTATGTGTTATTGCAATGCTTTCAATTATGCATTCATGTTTGTTGTTAACGTGGGTTAACAATAACTTAAATGTAAAATTTAGGCTCAGTGTAACCTATGATATTGCTAGAAAGGTATCATATACAGAAAATAAAAGAATATGAAAGAAAATGAGATAAAGAATACTTGGTATTTGGTATAAGATTTAAGCCCAAGGTAGAGTAATTGGCTTGCGATGACATTATGTAGTCTTTATGCCATGTAGTTGGCTACTTGGATAAGTGAGATATCATATAAGAGGAATATGAGGTGTCTGTTAGGGATATAATTATTATGTCTAAAATTCAATTATTTCTGTAATATATTGAATATATTTTTATTTGAAAATTTATTTTAATATATGACAATAATATTTTTATTATCATATTTATTATCTTATTGTTTAATTTATATGATAAAATCATTCAATAAATTTAGACATTTTATATCAAGATGAAGATCTTGATAATGAGAGTAAAGCTTTGTATGCTTAAATTTAAAATGTTATTAATCGTTGAATAATCAAAATAAGACATTAGTGATTTGATAAGACTAATATATATGTGATGATTTTTATAAGATAAAGATTAGTTGATCTTATTAACTAAATAACATATACAGATTATGTATGTAGAGATATGATTATTGAAATGACTCAGTTGAGAATTCTTAATTATTAATATTATCTTAAATTGTCAATAAATATTTTCTTAAAATGATAAGATGTAAGAATTTCCTTTGACCTGAGTCATATAACTATAGTTGAAAGGATATTAGTTGTGATTAAATATTTGTAGAATTAGTAATTGATCAAGACAGAATTTGTCAACTTTAGTAATAAGTTTAAGCTCTATATTGTCATTTATTATAATGATTATATTAAGATCTTACCTAGGGCAATTGAATGAAAGAAGAAAAGAGTTTATTATATCATTAATTAGTTAGTTATAATTGATATGAAATATAGTTGGTTATCTATTGGGATTTGACAATTAAACCATATTCTAAGGTAACCTGAAACAATAATAACGGAAAAAAATATTACATCATTTTTTGTAGGTTCTTAAGAGTAATTATACACTTCATGCTATCTGGTTGTTAAAAAGTGTTGTTAGATGCGAATCTTAATTAGTAAATTGGTTTGACTAATTTACTACTGGTTTAGTATTGAATCTTTAGGGTCACACACTAACGAGTGTTTTGATTTTTGTTAAGTATATTAATTATTTTAATTATTTGATAATTAAATAAGAGAATTTAATTTAATTAAATAAATAAATTTTTGATCTAAATAGAATATTATTATATTCTTTTCTAGTACAGATAATATAATTAATATTGGAGATAAATTAATTTTTTTTATTTTAGAAATAGAAAATTAATATTTATATTTTGTTAATTATTATATAATAATATGTGTGAATATTATAATAGTAAAGATTATTGTAAAATTTAATTTAAAATTGAATAGATTTATAAAATTGTTTTATTAAATAATAATAATAATAAAAGGCAACATATATATATGAGATATATATGTATATATATATATAATTGGGTGTTGAAAAGAAAAAAAAGGAGGAAGTCTAAATTGGTTTGGACATGTACAGGAAGTTAGACTTACAATTATATATGATAGATATATATATGTAATTGGGTGTTGAAAAAAAAAGGATAAGTCCAAATTAATTTGCACTTATATAACAAGAAGTCCAAAAGCACCTGACAACTACCCGTGCGACCTATATATATATATGTGATATATATATATATATATAAGAAGGTGATTGCAAAAATAAAAGAAAGAGAAGAAAAACCTAGCCGTAAGCACACCAAAAAATTTAGTGAATTTTTTCTTTCAATTTTTTTAAAATTTTGTAAAAAATTATAACACAAATATTATTTAATTTATTTACATATTTTGTTAATTAAAAAGTAATTAACAAATGTCAATTTTAGTGTAAATACATATAAAATTTTTATATTTTTAAAGAATTTTAATTTAAAAACTCACTGCAAATTACGTTTTAAATTTAATTTTTAATTTATAATATAAATTTTAAAACATAAATAAATTAAATTATATTATGTTATATCTTTTGCCGTATATTGTGATCACATTATAATTTTAAATATTTAAACAGTTTAAATATGAGAATTATTATTTATCTATTTTGATTTTGTTTGAAATATTTATTTTATTCATATGATGAATTAAAAAAAAAAGTTTAATTCCCGCGGGCATACATATATATATGAGATATATATAAATAATCTTTGGGGCTGCTAAAAAATTAGGGCACAATATATATATGAGATGTATATATATGTAATGTTAATGAAAAAAAAATTGGATTCTAGGGAATACAATTGGTAAGAGTACCTACCTTTAAAATATGTGTGAGAATTGACTTGACTACCAAGGGACTCATTCATATTGTTAGATGATTCTTTTATTCCACTAAATTGAAATATATATTTCTTAAAATTGTTTGATTTATTTAATGAAAATATCATTTAGATAAAAATCTATTTCTTTATGGTATATGTAAATGTGTTCTTATATTGTTGCATTTTCTTTTCTTAATTTTAGATTTCTCGATATGTCTGTTATATTACTGTAACATACTTTATGTCAACAAGTTGGTAGGACCAAAATTTGATGACTGGTACCGAAACCTAAGAATTGTTCTATACATGAAAAGCTTATTGATATGATCAATAAGCTTGCTAGAGAGATCCCATATGAGGATGATGCTGAGACAATCAAGGATTTTTAAAAATACTTTGTAAAGACCCATGAAATTCAAAAGAAAATACATATAATAATCTGAGTGTGGAAGCGAAATAAAAGATTAAAGTTAACATCTCTTACACAATAACTTAAAAGTACTAAACAACATCACGGAATAAGTTCTCTGAAAGAAATACGAGAAATGAGAAAACTTAAGGAAACTATAAAATATCTAGCATCTACTCGCAGTGTTCTTGTGGATCGGACTGGGGAACCAGGTCCTCCTGATATGAAATAGTTAAATAAGGGGTGAGCTACACTATCCTAGTAAGGACATCACAATATATCACCGTCACAGAAGTAAAGGTTGGTAGAAAAAAAAAACAACCAATGGAGCACAAATTTTAAACCAATACATTCATAAAAATTAAAACCATTTTCCCATTTTCTTAACCTTAGAGAACATGTGAAAACAACCTATAAAGATAATAACATCATACAGATCACAACTTCATGCACAATCAATAACATAGAACATATAATAAATTCATATTCATTAACAATAACTAATCATCACCATTTCTCATTTCACCAGCCTATTAGTATCCATGAGGATCCATAGGAGTGTCCCCGCTATATGTGAACCATTTATTTTAACAATCTTAATTCCAGGGCCGTCCCCATACCACATCCGGTATAAGCACCAAGACATTAAACCTCAATATCCCGTCTTGTACGAGGGTGAAGCAGGCCATCCCCATACTCCGTCCGGTATGAGCGCCAAATGACCAGTCTCTATATCCCGTCCGGTATGAGACAACGTTCACAGTAGGGTTCCCTATGAACTCAGTCCGTCCACCATCTCCTAGGATATCTAATGAGACTATCACCTTATCCATTTATCAGATCACATCTCATTTCTGTTTGTCCTTAGTCTCCGTCACCAAATCAAACATAAATACATAAACAAGTAATATGCATCCAACAATGCAATCATATCTTAGATTCCCAAAATCAAATAGTAGTCAAGTAAAGACAATAATACATACATTTAAACCATACAATATATAAACCAGATATCATAATACTTTTAGACTGTACAATAAATCAACAGTAATCAACAGAAAATAATGTCCGACTTGGGCTCTATTAGCAATCCGTAATTAATCTAGTACATCCATTTAATTTGTACAAAAGACCATATTATTATTTATTTGAACTTTAATTCCATGATAGGAAATAGGGTGAGGGGTCTTTACTTGATTCGATGCCAAAAACTAGATAGTTACTGCGCATATGGGCGGTCCCTGGGTTCCCTGAATTTTTCTTTGGGAATTGAAACGCGCTTACGGTACCTACAAGTGCCCCAAATAAACCCAAAAATTAGATCCAGAGCCTACTCGACCAATTTCAAAATTTCGGCACGGCAGCGCCGCCGTGATCTAGCAACATCGCCGTCGCCCCCAGCGGCGATCCATCTTGAGTTGGCTATTTTCGGTCAAATTTAGCCAAACTTGCATCAATTCCTGTGAGAAAACACATTTATGGCCCTCGGTGGGCCGAAAAAATGTAGAACACTGAAACTCACCGGCAGTGAGGCTCTCCGGTGCGGCAGCTCCTCCAACTCACGTTGCGGTTGGGTGTTTTGCTCCGGTCAACCTATAGCGGAGGAAACGGTGATCACAACGGTGGAAAAATTACATCGAACGAGAATCAGAAAGGGCCTCATCGGAGGCGAAAACTAAAACACCCTGCGGTGGCGCTGCTGAGCTTCAGCGGTGTTTTTCGGCCAATTGGCCGGTTCTTTCACTCCGATTTGGCCATGAGTGGGTTTGAAATCAAATTCTGAGCAAAAGGTTGAATTTTTACCTCATTTGACGGTAAAAAATTGCTTCGGTGCGGCAGCGGGTGGCAGTGGTCGGCTCCCCGGCGGTTGGGCTGTCTTCTCCGGCGAGGGCTTTGGCGACTAGGGTTAGGGTTAGGGTGCGGATGGGGTTATTTATACCCATCCGCTTTTTATCTGGACTATCCATCGCTTTTAATCTGGACTATCCGATCGCGATTAAATAGAGAGTGAATATGGACCGTTCATCGCGATTCAATCTGGATTGTCCGTGCGCAATTCAAATTGGACCATCCGTGCGCGATGCAATCTGGGTCGTCCATGCGTGCGGGAACAGATCTTAGTTGTTCGATCGCGCGCACGCGGATCGCCCATGTGGCTCCCCCCGCGTTGCCTTCCGCGTCAGTGTCTCTGCCACCTGACGCGTCCTGGTTGGTCAGAGCTGCTGACCGGGCAGCTGGTGTGGTGTAACTTTTTTAAATTACGTTTTGACCATTATTTTCTGATTTTTCTTTCAAAAATACCCTCAGAACCCAAATTTTCACCCCATTTCCCCAAAATTATTTTCAATTAAATCCTCAATTATTTTTTTCACCCTTTTTATTATTATCATTACTATTATTTTCATTTAATCAGATCAAAATAAATTAAATTAAATTAAATTATTTTCATCTCTATTAGCTGTGCCTTGGCCAGAACAACCGAGTAAGTACTGAACTCGAACACATACAACTGTTGTCTAATCTCAGGACGGAGGCCCCACTCGAACTTTCTTGCCTTTCTACCTTCATCCATCATGCTCTCAGGGGAATACCGGCCCAACTATAGAAATTTTTGGGCATATTCGGATACAGTCATATTACCCTAGACCAGGTGTGCAAACTCCATTTTCTTCAGATGTCGGAGATGCTCTGGGACGTACTCTACATTGAAGGCCATCAAGAATTATTCTCAAATGATTGAAACTGGTAGGATGACCTGCTTGAGTTGCCACTAGTGGCTTGCCTCTCCCACTAGCATGTAGGTCGCAAGTATGACTTTCTGTTCGGGAATCTCCCCAAGAGTCGTGAAGGCATTCTCTATCTCAGCTAACCAGTACTCGACCTCTTCAAAGGAGGATGCTCCTGTAAAAGTAGATGAGTTTAGTCTTTTATACCTCTCAATATAGTCTGGGTCCATCATGGGAGGAACTGGGTCCCATGGAAGAGGGACTGGATTGTGCTGGGGATGGACCAAATGGCCTTGCAGTGGTACTGGATGATACGATGGGGGCACCAGATTGTACTTTGGTAGTGCCGGGTGATGCAGTTGGGGCATCGAAGTAATACTATAGTAGTGCCGGGTGATGCGATTGGAGCACCAGACCATACTATAGTGGTGCCGGATAGTATTGTGGAGGAGCAAGGTCGTACCGAGGTGGCTCAAGATCCTCCTGCCGCAGGGGTCGCTCAAACTGTGGCAGCGAGAAAGGGTCAGGTAGCTCCCTCCTTTCCTTTCGGTCCCGCTGGGCAGCGATTAGTCTCTCCAACATTTCAAATAGTCGGTCAACATCCTCTCAAAGTGAACCTCCCGGGCTACTTGGTTTAGTGGGAGTCTTCCTCTCCTCATCTATTTGTACCTACATTTTACAAGGAATGGTTGAGTGATAATTCATTATTTTTGATGTTTCATAAGGATTTTGTGTAAGAAATTGTTCCGAGAAAGACGGCTCTGATACCAACTGTAACGGGCCGTAACTTGAAAGGAAATAAAATTATAAATTGAATGTGGAAGCGAAATAATAGAGTTAGGGTTTACATTCTGTACATAATAATTTAGAATACTCAATAGGGATACGGGAATGACCCTTCTAAAAAAAAAATAAAAAATCAAGAAATAAATGAAAAGTAAACAATTAAGTATCCTAGGACGACATTCATTAGCCTTTGAAGAGAGTCCGGGTAGTGAACTATTCACAACCTCCTTGTTGATCGAGATCTAAATCTTAGTTTTCTTAATCTGAAATGGTTAATGAAAGGGTGAGATACACTAACCCAGTAAGAATATCACACTACTCACCGATGCAGAAATAAAAGTTGGTAAAAATCATAAAAACAAGTAACAGACCTTTTAATTTAAGTAAATTCATTTATCATAAATAAAATTATTTATTGCATACTTACCGTAGCGAGATTTTCAAAACTGACTTATAGGGACAATAACTCAACAACATCATAATTTCATATTCAAGTAAGTAAGAATAATAACTTTTTCTTTTTATCTACTTACTGGTATCCATGGGGGTTTATAAGGATGTCCCCACTACGCGTGAACCCATTATTCAACATTCTCAACTAACCGACCATCCTCATACCCTGTCCGATATGAGCGCCAAAAATACCATCCCTCAATACCTCGTCCGGTAGAGTGAAACGGGCCGCTTCCATGCCCCATCCAGTGTGAGCGCTAAAATACCAATTCTCGATATCCCGTCCGATATGAGGCGAGGTTCACGATAGGGTTCCTTATGTACCTAGTTCGTCCACTATCTCCTAGGATATCTAATAAGGCTACCGTTCATTCATTCACTTAATCAAGCAATTTCTGTTTATATTTAATTTTCAGTTTCACAATTTAACTGTAAATCACGCAAGACAAGCAATGCAAGCATCAAGAAAATACAATTGAATCATCTTACCAATTCCTATGTATTTTTATTCATTTAAAACTGTAAGATCAAACAATCAGTTAAAACAAGACAAACAGTAATAAATAACCAGTTTCGGCTCCATTAGTAACCTGTAATTAATTATCGAAGTTTTTTTAAATTACACAAAATATCGTATTATTTATAATTAGATTTCAATTCCATAACAAGGAATAAAGTGAGAGATTCTTACTCGAATTGGTGCCCAAAATATTAAACTTTCAGCTGTGCCTATTGGCGGTCTCCTCGGGTTTCGTGAATTTTCATGCAGGGATTGAAACACAGTTCAAGTACCTAAAAATACTCTAAAAAATCTAAAATTGGTATTAAAACTTTTTCTGGCTAATTTTGAAATTCTTGCATGGCAGCACTGCCATGCTCCGGCGAGGCACCGCCACCCGTGACAACTGTCTGTTTTTGGCCAGTTTTGACCAATTTCGGCTAATTTTATACCCATCCCTTCGAGAAAACACATTAGGCTCGGTTGGCTGAAAAAATCAAAAAATAAAAACTTACCAGCTGCTAGATTTTCCAGTGCGGCGGCTCCACTGGCTCACCTTTGCGGTTGGACGTTTTTCTTCGATCAACCTATAGAAAATAGAATGTGAATACAATGATGAAAAAATCGCACGAAATGGGATTGGGGAAGGCGCTCATCGGAGGTGATTTTTGATTTTTCTTATAGCAGCGCCTCCGAGCTTTACCCGTAGTTTTTGGCTCATCCGTCGGTCCTTTATCTCCGATTTGGCCATGAGGGTGTTCAAAATCAAATTTTGAGGGAATGAGAGAATATAATGATGAAAAAATCACACGAAATGGGATTGGGGAAAGGGCTCATCGGAGGTGATTTTTAGTTTTTCTCACGGTAGCGCCGCCGAACTTTACCCGTAGTTTTCGGCTCATTCGCCGGTCTTTTACCTCCGATTGGGCCATGGAGGTGTTCAAAATTAAATTTCGAGTGAATGAGAGAATTTTTACCTTTTTTGGCTGTCGAAGGTGGCTCCGGTACGGTGACGGATGGCGGTCGACTGTCTTCTCCAACAAGGGGCTGGCGGCTAGGGTTAGGGTTCAGTGTGAAGTGAGATATTTATACCCATCTCCCTTAAATCTGGACCGTTTATCACGTTTGATCTCGACCATCCGATCGCGTTTAAAGAGGAAATAAATATGGATCGTTCATCGCGATTTGATCTGGACCGTACGATCATGTTTAAAGAGAGAATGAATCTTGGCCATTCTTCACGTTTAATCGCGACTGTCCGATCGTGCCTAAAGAGGGAACAGATCCAGACCGTCCACGCGCGCGGGAACAAATCTGGGCCATTCGATCATAGGCACGCGGGTTGTCTGCGTGGCACCGAGTTAGGGTGCCTTGTCACGCGGCATTCTCCGGTTCGTCGTGGCTACTGACTGGGCTATCCTACATTCTATATTGCATTTTGAGTTCTAGTTTCTGATTTTTCTTTCAAAAATACCTTCCGAACCCAAATTTTCACCCATTTTTCCCAAAATTATTTTCAATTTTATCCTCCATCTATTTTTTTTCCTAATTTTATATTAAATAGGAATTTATAAATTTAAAATTTATATTTTTCTATATTAATTTTAAGTTTTAAAATTAATCCTAGGTCAAATTTCGGGCTCAGTTATTACATCCAACTTGTGAATCTTGTCTTAAAGGAAAAATGACAAAATCTACATTTATTGGAAGTAGAGAAAGAGCTTTTGAATTATTGTGACTAATTCATACTGATGTTTGTGGCCCCATGAAAATTCGAGCGAGAGGAAGATATTCTTACTTTATCACCTTCGTTGATAATGTATCAAGATATAGATTTGTGTGTTTTATGAAACATGAATATGGATCTTTTAAAATGTTTAAAAGATTCCATAGTGAAGTTGAGAAATAGATTGGTAGAAGCATTAAAGCGTTAAGGTCTGATAAAGGAGAAGAATATTTTAGTGATGATTTTACTGGATATCTCAAAGAGAATGAGATTCTCTCACAGTGGCTCCTTTGGAATATAATAACACAATGGTGTGTTCGAAAGAAGAAATCGAACTTAATTAGATATGGTGAGATCAACAATGTGGTTTATAGATCTTCCAATTAATTTATGGGGATATACTTTGGAAACTGTAACATATTTACTAAATAAAGTACCCACTAAGTCAGTTTTTACAACACCATATGAGATATGGAAAGGACGTAAATTACGCCTTAAACATGTTAAAGTTTGGAGTTGTCCAATTTATGTTAAGAAATTACAAATTGATAAACGTAGCTCAAGATCTGATAAGTGTAGATTCATTGGGTATCCTAATGAAACAATAAGATATTATTTATATTACCCATATGATCATAAGTGTTTGTGGCCAGAGGAACAACCTTTTTGGAAAGAAAATTTCTTTTAGAAGGAAATCATGGTGAAAGAATTGAACTTGATTGAGTTCAAGAAACTAATGAATCAATATAAGAAGATGATTATGAGAAACAAGTTGAGCAACATTTACTAGATATTTTGAAGATGACAAGGAAGTTGCCATCTCCAATGGTTAAGGTTCAAGAAATAAATGTTGTTCAAGAACTAGTTAGTGAACCTGTTTAAAATCATATTGAACAATAAATTAATCTAGTACTAGGTGAGCAAGTTGTACATGAACCTCTTAAAAGGTTTGCTAGACAATGTTATACACTAGATAGATTTAATCTTATGGTGCAAGATGATGTATCAAATGAGGTTAATCTTGATGATGATGACCCTAATATCTACGAAAAGGCTATGCAAAGTTTTGATTTTGAGAAATGGGTAAAAGCCATAGAATTTGAAATAGAATCAATGAAGGTCAACAAAGTTTGGACTTTTATTGAAACTTCAAAGGATATAAAGCCTATTGGTTATAAATTGGTTTTCAAGAAAATGATTAGAGCAAATGGAAAGGTGGAGACATATAAATCCTGTCTTGTTGCTATAGGATATCATCAAAAAGAAAGAATCGATTATGATGAAACATTTTCCCCTGTAGCAATGCTCAAATCAATTCGGATTCTACTTGTTGTAGTTGCCTATTATGATTATGAGATATGGTAGATGGATGTGAAAACAACTTTCCTAAATGGTGAATTAGAAGTGGATGTGTATATGACACATCCTGAAGGATTTATATCCCTGTCTGATCATGATAAGGTATGCAAGTTACAAAGATTCATTTATGGATTAAAGCAAGTATCTCAGAGTTAGAATATTTGTTTTAATAAAATAATAGAAAATTTCAATTTTATTAGATGTGAGAGGAATATTGTGTGTACAAAAAGGTTAGTTGGAGTATGATTATTTTTTTAGTGTTATATGTAGATGATATATTGCTTATTGGGAATGACATTCCAACATTATAAAATATTGAGATTTGTGAATCTAAACAGTTCTCCATAAAAGACTTAGGAAAAACAACTTATATATTGAGAATGAAGATCTATAAAGATAAATTAAAAAATTGCTTAGACTTTCTCAGTCTATATACATTAACACCATCTTGAAGATATTTAATATGAAAAATTCCAAAAGGGGCTATCTACCGATAGATACAGAAATTATTCTCAGTAGAGAGAATCGTTCTAAAACCTTTAAAGAAAGAGAACGCATGGGTACAATCCCGTATGCTAATGCAATAGGAGCTATCATGTATACCATTACATGTACATATCTTGATGTGGTTTATGCACTAGGAGTGACTAGCCGTATCAGGCGAATGCTAGTGAGGAACATTGGAGAATGATAAAGATCATTCTCAAGTAATTGAGAAGAACTAAAGATTAATTCCTTATCTATGAAGAATATGAGTTAAAACTAAAAGGTTATACCGATGCAAGTTTTGCTTCAGATAAAGATGATAGAAAATCTATATCTGGTTATGTGTTCACCTTAAATGGTGGTGCAGTGAGTTAGAAAAGTTCCAAACAAGCTACGATAACTAATTTAGTGACTGAAGCAAAATATATAGCAGTAAGTAAAGCTGGTAAGGAAGCTGTTTAGATGAAAAAGTTCTTAATTGAACTTAGTGTGGTTCCTTTAGAAGAAGGCCTAGTTTCATTATTATGTGAAAATATTGGAGCTATCGCTGAAGTAAAAGAGATGAGATCGCATAAAAAATCCAAACACATTTTGTAGAGGCACCACTTGATTAGAGAAATCATTGAACATGGGTATGTTGAAATTCAAAAGGTTGATGGAAAACATTACGTTGTTGACCCATTAACTAAAGCTCTTAGTGTAAAGGAGTTTGAAAAACATAAGTGAAAATTAGAAATGAAGTACATGACAAATTAGATCTAGTACAAGTGGAAGATTGCTATGGATATTATTGTATTGCCCAAGATCTAATTACTCGTGTAATATATTTAATATATTTTTATTTAACAGTCTATTTTAATGTATGATAATAATATTTTTATTATCATATTTATTATCTTATTGTTTAATTTATATAATAAAGTACTTCATTAAATTTAAAGACTTTACATCAAGATAGAGATCTTGATAATCAAAGTAAAGCCTTTTATTAAAGTTTAATCTAAAATGTTCTTATTTGTTAAATCATTAAAATAGGACACTTATGATTCGATAAAACTAATATATGTGTGTGATGGTCTCTATAAGATAAAGATTAATTAATCTTATTAAGTAAATCACATATATAAATGATGCATATGGAGATATGATCATTGAACTGATCTAATTAAGAATTTCTAATAGTTAATATTACCTTAAACTGTTAATAGAATATTATCATAAAATGATGAGACGTAAGAATTTCCTTTGATATGATATCATCATAATAATTAACTAGTCATTTATCATACTTTGATTATGTACACCTATAGTCATAAAATTATGGTTGAAAAGATATTGGGTGTGATTAAATACTTATAGAATTAATGATTGATCAAGACAGAATCTGTCAACTTTGATAATAAATTTAAGTTTTTTGTTGTCATTTATTATAACAACTACATTAAGACTTTGGCTAGAACAATTGAATGAAAGAAGAAAGAAGTTTATTATATCATTCATTAGTTAGTTATAATTGATATGAAATATAGTTGGTTATCTATTGAGATTTGACAGTTAAACCGTATTCTAAGGTTAATCCGGAGTAATAATGACAGAAAGATATATTACATTATTCTTTAGTAGGTTTTTAAGAGTAACTGTAAACTTTATGCTAGTCGGTTGTTAAAGAGTCTTGCTAGATGCCAACCTTGATTAGTAAATTAGTTTGACTAATTTGCTATCGGTTAAGTATTGAACCTATTGGATCGCATACTAACGAGTGTTCTGACTTTTACTAAATAGATTAATTATTTGATAAATAAATTAGAAAATTAATTTAATCAAATATATAAATTTTGTTATCTAGATAGAATATTATTATATTATTTACTAGTACAAATGATATAATTAATATTAGAGATAAATTGAATTTTTTTATTTTAAAAATAGAAAATTAATGTTTATAATTTTTTATTATTATATTATTAGTGTAATAATATAAGATGTGTGGCTAATTATTATAATGGAGATTATTGTAGAATTTGAAATTGAATTAAACGAGAGAGAGAGAGAGAGATATATATATATATATATATATATAATTGGGTGTCGAAAAGGAAAAAAAGAGGGGGAGTCCAAATTGGTTCAGACATGTACAGGAAGTTGGACTTAACAATTATATATGATATATATATATATGTAATTGGTTGCTGAAAAACAAAGGATAAGTCCAAATTAATTTGCACTTATATAACAAGAAGTCCAAAAGGACCTGACAACTACCCATGCGACCTATATATATATATATATATATATAAGAAGGTGATTGCAAAAACAAAAGAAAGAGAAGAAAAACCTAGCCGTAAGCACACCAAAAAATTTAGTGAATTTTTTCTTTCAATTTTATTAAAATTTTGTGTAAAAATTATAACACAAATATTATTCAATTTATTTACTTGTTTTGTTGATAATGAGTTGATTAACAAAGGTCAATTTCGGTGTGGATATACATACAATTTCTGTATTTTCAAAAAAATTTAATTTGAGAACCCGTTATTAAATATATTTTAAATATGATCTTTAACCTGCAATATAATTTTTAAATCACAAATATATAAGATTGAATTGTATTATATCTTCTGTTGTGTGTTGCAAATACATTACAATCTTTCAGTATCCTCATTTGAAACGATTTTGGTGGGTGCATTTGGTTCGAGTTGGAATGAGTGAGTTAGATATTCATTTGGAGTTAGGATGAAACTTAGGTACATGTGTCATAGGTTCAACCTCATAAAACTTAGGTGGTTTGACTTATTGATTTTTAATAGGTGAAGCATTCATGGTGAAGCTGTTTAGGAGGCATGTTGCTTGTGATATCAAAAAAATATTGGGTACTATTGTAACGCCCACTAATTTTATAATAATAATAATTATTATTATTAATTTTATTTAGTTTATTTTATAATTTTTGAATTTTAATTGATTTATTTAATTTAATTTAATAAAAAAATAATAATAATGATAAAATTAGGTAAAAATATTATTTGAATTTAACTGAAATTGATTTTGAGAAAAAGGGGTGAAAATTAGGATTCTAGGGGTATTTTTGAAAAGAAAATCGGAAATTGGAGGTTAAAATGCAATTTAGAAAAATTGTGCCCCGTCAGCGCCACGTCAGCAGCCACGTCAGCGGCCCAGTCAACAGCCCTGGCCAACCAGGACCTGCCGCGTGGCAAGACCACGTCGACCCTGGAACGGGCCATGTGGGCGATCCGCGTGCGCGTGATCGGACGGCCCAGATGCGTCCCCGCGCGCACGGACGGCCCAGATGCGTCCCCGCGCACACGGACGGCCCAGATGCACGCGCACGGACGGCCCAGATTCAATCAAGTACGAACGACCCAGATTTAATCAAAATGAACGGCTGTGATTAAAAGGCAAAAGGGTATAAATAAAACCCCCACACCTGACCACAAAAACCCTAGCCGCCTGCCCTCGCCGGAGAAGACGAACCAGACGCCGGAGGAGCCGGCCACGCCACCCGCCGCCGCACCGGGGAGTTTTCTGACCGCCGATCGAGGTAAATTTCATACCCCCGACTTGTTTTTCAATGCTGAGTTCCCCTGTGGCCAAATCGGAGCCAAAATCCCGGCCAAACGGTCGAAAAACACGGCCGAAATCCAGCAGCGCCGCCGCGCCCCTCCTCGGTTTTTGCCTCCGATGAGGCCCTTCCCGGCCTCCGTTTGATACAATTGTTATATCACCGTGATCACAATTCTTTTCTCTACAGGTTGATCGGAGTCAAATCACCAAAACATGAACCTCGTCGGAGAGCCGCCGCACCTGAGAGCACCGCCGCCAGTAAGCTTCAGTTTTTCGTAATTTTTTGGCCCCTCGAGGGCCCTAGGGTTGTTTTATCGCAGGGATCGATGCAAGTGTGGCCGAATTCGGCCGGAAACGACCAACCTGAGGCGAATTGCCGCCGCTTGCGGCGGCGCCGTCGCCGGAGCACGGCGAAGCCGCCGTGCCAGAATTGCGATATTGGCCGAAAGGGGCCCTGGGTCTAATTTGGGATTTTTTTGGGACACGTGCAGGTACCAGTAGTGCGTTTCAGTTTCCCGGAAAAAATTCAGGGAAAATTAGAGACAGCCTGTAGGCGCACTGTAGAGCCGTATTCGGACCCCGAAACAAGTAAGGATCCCTCACCCTATTTCCTATCACGGTATTAAAGTTCAATAAATGATAAAACGGTATTTCATGAATCAATAGATGTGTGAAATTGTTTAAGGTCGCTAATGGAGCCCGAGTCTGGTGTGTTTGTCGGTCAGCTATTGTTTGGCCTATTTTACAGTTTTTAAATGCAGTATAAGGTCTGATGTTTTCATTTCATAGTTTCGTGTGCATATATCACTATTTTATTGATTATGGGTTGAATGACTGAGAACCCGATGTTGTATGTTCTCTTGTTTGGCATAAATTACTAGTTTTCTTGTTTGTGTGTGATTTGATGATGCTGACTGAGGAAAAAGGGGAATGAAAGGTTATGTAAATTGATAATTGTATAATGTGGTCAGCCTAACTAGATATCCTGTGAGATGGTGGACGGACCGGGTCCGTAGGGAACCCTACCGGGATTGTGGTCTCTCATACCGGACGGGGTATGGAGACCTTATGTGTCTTGGTGCCCATACCAGACGGGGTATGGGGACGACCCTGGAATCTGATTACAAGTGTTAAGGGTTCACGGATAGCGGACCCCTATGGATCCCCATGGATACTAGTAGGCTGGTAAATGAGGAAAAAAAATATGTTGTGTAATGATTGAATTGCAAAAGGCGTGATAAGTATTATGTTATACAGCTTATATGATTTCATGATGAGGATAATGTTATTGCTTTCGTGTATTATTTTATGAATTTCACCGAGGTAAGTGGATAGTAAAGGATTTTATTATTGATAAAAGAATTTGTTGTAAATTATGCTCCATTGGTCTTTTTGTGTTTTCTACCCACCTTTACCTCCGTGACGGTGAGATAGTGTGATTTCTTTACTGGGCTGGTGTAGCTCATTCTTTATTTAATCATTTCAGATCAGGAAGACATTGTTCCCGAGCCCGTTCCGCAGGAAGACGGCGAAGGGGACGTCTGAAGACTCCGTAGTTATATTTATAGCTTTTATTTTCGAGTTTCTCTTTTAGTTAGTTTGTTCTTTTATACTTTGAGCACGTTTTTGATTTTGGTGTAAGGGATGTTAATCAAAATTTTTATTACGCTTCCGCATTTGATCTTTTTAATACACATATTTCATTTTAAAATTTCGGGGCCGTTACAGTTGGTATCAGAGCCGCGTTTCCTCGGACCCATCCCTTACACAATAGTGCCTTAGAGAAATACTCACCGATAGATCGTTACTCAACCATTCCTTGTGAATGCAGGTACACGGAAATGAGGAGAGGAAGGCCCCCACTAAACCGAGTGGCCCAAGATAATTCGCTTCGGGAGGATTTGGATAGACTATTTGAGATGGTGGAAGCTCTCGTAGCTGCCCAGCAAAGGCGAGAGGAGAGAAGGGAGTTACCCCGACCTCCTCCGCTAACGCAGGTTGAGCCCCCGCTACAGCAGGCTGATCCCGAGCCACCCCGGCAGGAGCCTGCTCCTCCACAGTACCACCCGGCACCACAGCCGCGGTACGACCCGGTACCATAGCCACGGTACCACCAGGCACCGCCACAACACATTTCAGTACCCCCACCACATCAGCAGGTGCCACCACAGGGCCCCCTAGTTCACCCTCAGCCGGCCCCAGTCCCTCTACCTCGGGACCCCGCTCCTTCCTTGATCGACCCCAACTTCATAGAGAGGTACAGAAGACTGAACCCTTCTACTTTTGCAGGGGGATCCTCTTTTGAAGAGGCCCAATACTGGCTGGCAGAGACTGAGAGAGCTTTCAAGACCTTGGGAGTAGTTCCTGAGTAGAGGGCTGCCATTGCCTCCTACATGCTGGTAGGGGAAGTAGTACGTTAGTGGGAGCTCAAGCGGACCACCCTGCCTACACCAGCTACTTGGGAGCAGTTCTTAGCGGCCTTCCACGCGGAGTATCTCCCTAAACACATCCGACACCTAAAGGAAATGGAGTTTGCTCAATTGGTCCAGGGAAACATGACAGTGTCGGAGTATGCCCGTAAGTTCCTGGAGCTGGGCCGATATGTCCTGGAGACATTAATGGATGAGGGCCGAAAGGCCAGGAAATTCCAGTGGGGTCTCCGCCTGGAGATCAAACAACACTTACTGGTAATGGAGCTCGAGACATATTCAGGAATCCTAGCAAAGGCGCAGATCATAGAAAGGAGTTTCGACACCCACCCTCAGCTAGCGGGGAGTTCCCAAACCTCAGCCCCGCTCCGCAGGCCAGCACCTACCGCGCCTGTCCAACCCAGTAAGAGGCCCAGACCCGCCATCCAGGCCCCTCCTCAGGCTACGGGGGCAGCACGTGGGAAGATCTGCTAGCACTGCGGTAGGGATCACGGGGACCGACCCTGCTACCGCCTCAGCAACACCTGTCGCATATGCGGCAGTGCCCAGCACTATGCAAGGGAATGCCCGAGGAACCAGAATCAAAGAAGGCCTCCAATTTAGGGCAGGGTTTACAACCTTACCCAGAAGGATGCCGACGCAGACCCGGACGTGGTACATGGTACATGGTATGTATACTATATCTGGCCACATTGCTCATGTTTTGTTTGACACTAGTGCATCACATTCTTTTGTTTCACATGTTCTTGCTTCCAAAATTTGTGTATCACCTGATAGACTTGATTCATTGTTGCTTGTATCTACCGCTGGGGGGGAGACATTGCTAGGAGAGGTTATCTATAGGGCATGTGCCGTGGAGATAGCAGATAGGAAACTGAGGGTAGACCTGATAGGGTTAGACACGGGGGATTTTGATGTAATCCTAGGGATGGATTGGCTAGCGGCGTATCACGCCACCATAGACTGCTTTAACAAAAAGGTTGTATTTAATCCTCCCAACGAGGAGCCATTTACAAGTTAATAAAATCATTTAGTACTGATTTTCCCTGATGGCAAGTTTTCCTAATTCCCAGTGCCTTAATCTTGTATTTTCTCTAACTAGGTAAGCCCAAGAAGAAGTTTATATCCAAGAGATTCCAGTAATCTGAGACTTTTCAGACGTATTTTCGGATGAACTGCCCGGTCTACCAGTGGACAGAGAGGTCGAGTTCACCATAGACTTACAGCCAGGTACCCAGCCCATCTCGGTTGCTCCTTACCGAATGAGCCGCATTGAGATGGAAGAACTAAGGAAACAGATCACTGAGTTACAAGACAGTGGTTTCATTAGACACAACGTTTCCCCTTGGGGTGCCGGAGTTACTTTTGCAAGGAAGGGAGATGGAACGTTGAGACTGTGCATTGATTACAGAGGGATAAACAAGGTAACAATTAAGAACAAATATCCTCTTCCCCGGATTGATGACCTTTTCGATCAGTTGCAGGGTGCACAGGTCTTTTCTAAAATAGATCTACGATCAGGTTACCATCAGGTAAAGATAAGAACAGAAGACATCCCCAAGACGGCCTTCCGAACTAGGTACGGACACTATGAGTTCCTGGTCATGCCATTCGGGCTAACCAATGCCTCGACAATCTTTATGCATCTGATGAACAGAGTTTTCAGAGAGTTCTTGGATCAGTTTGTCATCATGTTCATCGATGATATCTTAGTCTACTCAAAAAGCAGAGAATAGCATGCTCACCATCTGGCCCAAGTTTTGCAGGTCCTTAGAAACAAGAGGCTATATGCGAAGTTGAGTAAGTGTGGATTCTGGCTTGAGCAGACTACCTTCCTAGGACACATCATATCGAAGGAAGGGGTATCAGTGAATCCTGAAAAGGTTGAAGCGGTACTTGGTTGGGAGAAACTGACATCAGTTAAGGAAATCCGTAGCTTCCTGGGAATGGCAGGTTATTACCGCAGGTTCGTTGAAGGATTCTCCAGTCTAGCAGCTCCTCTAACCCGACTCACAAAGAAGAATGCCAAGTTCGAGTGGAATGAAGACTGCGAAAGAAGTTTTTCAGAATTAAAGAAGCGGCTAACCACTGCACCCGTGCTAGCCTTACCGAGTAGATCGGGAGGATATACAGTTTATAGCGATGCCTCCTATCTGGGCCTGGGTTGTGTCCTGATGCAGCATGGAAAGGTTATAGCATATGGGTCCAGACAGCTAAAGAATCATGAGAATAACTATCCTATCCATGACTTGGAGCTTGCCGCAATCATACACGCCTTGAAAACTTGGCGCCATTATTTGTACGGGGAGACTTTTCAGATCTATATCGATCACAAGTGTTTGAAACACATATTCAGTTAGAAGGATCTCAACATGCATCAGAGAAGGTGGATGGAACTCCTTAAGGACTATGATTGTGACATCTTATACCATCCGGGTAAGGGCAATGTGGTAGCAGATACCCTTAGCAGGAAAAGTGCAGGTATCTTAGCCTATTTGATGGTTTCAGAATGCAGACCAATTGGGGCCACACAACAGGTTCGACTTCATGATCTAAAGAGAGTCACATGTTTGGGCCGCCTGGCAGTCCAGCCCGAGTTAATTCAGAGGATAAGGGAAGCCCAAACAGTTGACCCCGCCCTGGTAGCCCGCAAGAACGATGCAGAACAGGGAGGGAGCTCAGAATTCTGAATATCTGCCGATGGACTACTTTGTTTCCAAAACAGGATGTGTGTCCCAGATGACAGTGAGTTAAAAAGGTACATCATGACAGAGTCCCATGGCTCGAAGTTTGCAATGCATCCAGGAAGCACCAAAATGTACCAAAGCATGCGACCCCAGTTTTGGTGGCATGGGATGAAGAAAGACATAACCGACTTTGTATCTAAATGTTTGGTATGTCAGCAGGTCAAGGCAGAGCATCAGCGCCCAGGTGGGTTACTTCAGCCTTTACCGATCCCGGAATAGAAGTGGGAACATATCACCATGGACTTCGTATCGGGGCTACCCAAGGCGCGTTCAGGACATGATGCCATATGGGTAATCGTTGACCGACTTACCAAGTCTTCCCACTTCCTAGCCATCAGGATGACCAATTCATTGGACAAGTTGGCAAGGATGTATATCCGGGAGATAGTCAGATTGCATGGGGTTCTAGTAACAATAGTGTCCGACAGGGATCCCAAGTTCACCTCTCGGTTTTGGAGTAGCTTCCAGCAAGCTTTGGGAACAAAGCTGTCTCTTAGTACTGCCTTCCACCCCCAGACTGATGGACAATCAGAGAGGACAATTCGTACGCTTGAGGATATGCTCCGAGCTTGTGTCCTTGACTCCGGGGGCCATTGGGACGACCATCTACCCCTGATAGAGTTTGCCTATAACAACAGCTATCAAGCAAGTATCGGCATGGCTCCATATGAGGCGCTATATAGGCGCCCGTGCAGGTCACCAATTTGTTGGAAGAAAGTGGGCGATAGAAGATTGTTCGGCCCGGAGTTGGTAGAGGAGACCACGTCCAAGATAGTTAAAATCAAGAAGAACATTCAGACAGCTCAGAGCAGGCAGAAGAGTTATGCAGATATCCGAAGGAGAGACCTTAGCGTTTGAGAAAGGCGACCGTGTGTTTCTTAAGGTCACTCCTTTCAAGGGAATTAGTAGGTTCGGCAGGAGGAGAAAATTAAACCCCCGATATATTGGACCCTTTGAAATCTTAGACAAGATTGGTGCCGCTGCCTACAAACTAGCACTGCCTCCCGAGCTCTCCCGAGTTCACAATGTGTTTCACGTATCTATGCTACGTAAGTACAACCCGGACCCTTCTCATGTCTTGTCTCATGAACCGCTTCCACTCCAAGAGAACTTGTCTTATGAAGAAGTACCGGTCGGTATCACGGACCGAGAGAGCAGAATACTCCGCAACTGGGAAATATCATTTATAAAGGTCGTGTGGCAGAACCACATGCCCAGGGAGGCTACTTGGGAACTGGAATCAGAATTTAGAGCCCAGTATCCCCATTTGTTTGACCAAGAGTAAGAGGCAAATTTGGGGGACCAAATTTCTTTCAGGGAGGAGAGTTGTAACGCCCGCTAATTTTATAATTTTTGAATTTTAATTGATTTATTTAATTTAGTTTAATTTAATAAAAAATAATAATAATAATGATAAAATTGGGTAAAAATATTATTTGGATTTAATTGAAATTGATTTTGGAAAAAAAGGGTGAAAATTAGGATTCTGGGGGTATTTTTGAAAAGAAAATCGGAAACCGGGGGTCAAAACGCAATTTAGAAAAATTGTGCCCCGTCAGGCCACGTCAACAGCCACGTCAGCGGCCCAGTCAGTAGCCCTGGCCAACCAGGACCTGTCGCGTGGCAAGACCATGTCGACCCGGGAACGGACCATGTGGGCGATCCGCGTGCGAGCGATCGGACGGCCCAGTTGCGTCCCCACGCGCCCGGACGGCCCTGATCAAGCGTGCGCACAGACAGCCCAGATGCACGCGCACGGATGGCCCAGATGCACGCGCACGGACGGCCCAGATTCAATCAAGTACGAATGGCCCAGATTTAATCAAAATAGACGGCTGTGATTAAAAGGGAAAAAGGTATAAATAAAACCCCCACACCTGACAACAAAAACCCTAGCCGTCTGCCCTCGCCGAAGAAGACGAACTAGACGCCGGAGGAGCCGGCCACCACCACCCGCCGCCGCACCGGGGAGTTTTTCGACCGCCGATCAAGGTAAATTTCATACCCCCAGCTCGTTTTTCAATGCTGAGTTCCCCTGTGGCCAAATCGGAGCTAAAATCCCGGCCAAACGGCCGAAAAATACGGTTGAAACCCAACGGCGCTGTCGCACCCCTCCTCGATTTTTGCCTCCGATGAGGCCCTTTCCGGCCTCTGTTTGATATAATTTTTATATCACCGTGATCACCATTCTTTTCTCTATAGGTTGATTGGAGCCAAATCACCAAAACACGAACCTCGCGGAGCCGCCGTGCCAGAATTGCGATATTGGCCGAAAGGGGCCCTGGGTCTAATTTTGGATTTTTTTGGGACACGTGCAGGTACCAGTAGTGCGTTTCAGTTTCTCGGGAAAAATTCAGGAAAAATTAGAGACAGCCTGTAGGCGCACTGTAGAGCCGTATTCGGACCCCGAAACAAGTAAGGATCCCTCACCCTATTTCCTATCGTGGTATTAAAGTTCAATAAATGATAAAACGGTATTTCATGAATCAATAGATGTGAGAAATTGTTTAAGGTCGCTAATGGTGCCCGAGTCTGGTGTGTTTGTCGGTCAGCTATTGTTTGGCCTATTTTACAGTTTTTAAATGCAGTATAAGGTCTGATGTTTTCATTTCATAGTTTCGTGTGCATATATCACTGTTTTATTGATTATGGGTTGAATGACTGAGAACCCGATGTTGTATGTTCTCTTGTTTGGCATAAATTACTAGTTTTCTTGTTTGTGTGTGATTTGATGATGCTGACTGAGGAAAAAGGGGAATGAAATGTTATGTAAATTAATAATTGTATAATGTGGTCAGCCTGACTAGATATCCTGGGAGATGGTGGACGGACTGGGTCCGTAGGGAACCCTACCGGGATTGTGGTCTCTCATACCGGACGGGGTATGGAGACCTTATGCGTCTTGGCGCCCATATCGGACGGGGTATGGGGACGGCCCGTTTCACCCTCATACCGGACGAGTTATTGAGGTTTATAGTTTTGGCGCCCATACCAGACGGGGTATGGGGACGGCCCTGGAATCTGATTGCAAGTGTTAAGGGTTCACGGGTAGCGGACCCCTATGGATCCCCATGGATACTAGTAGGCTGGTAAATGAGGAAAAAAAATATGTTGTGTAATGACTGAATTGCAAAAAGCGTGATAAGTATTATGTTATAAAACTCATATTATTTCATGATGATGATAATGTTATTGCTTTCATGTATTATTTTATGAATTTCACCTAGGTAAGTGAATAGTAAAGGATTTTATTATTGATAAAAGAATTTGTTGTAAATTATGCTCCATTGGTCTTCTTGTGTTTTCTACCCACCTTTACCTCCGTGACGGTGAGATAGTGTGATGTCTTTACTGGATTGGTGTAGCTCATTCTTTATTTAATCATTTCAGATCAGGAAGACATTGTTCCCGAGCCCGTTCCGCAGGAAGACGGCGAAGGGGACGCCTGAAGACTCCGTAGTTATATTTATAGCTTTTATTTTCGAGTTTCTCTTTTAGTTAGTTTGTTCTTTTATACTTTGAGCACGTTTTTGGTTTTGGTGTAAGGGATGTTAATCAAAATTTTTATTACGCTTCCGCATTTGACCTTTTTAATACACATATTTCATTTTAAAATTCCGGGGCTGTTACAAGTATAGAGTCTTTATTAGAGAGAGTATGGATATTGGGAAATAGAAAAATGTTTTTATAAAATCTTATATCTGGGCTTACAAAGAATTTGTTAGCCTCTATACGATAAAATTTGTAACCTTTTTTACCAATAGGGTATCTAACAAATGTGCATAACTTGCCTCAAGCGTAAATTTTTGAGTAGGATAAACCACAATTGCATATTATAGACTACCAAAAACTTTCAAGTGATCGTGGAAAATCGTATATAGTAACTTAAAAAGGGATTTATTTGATAGTAATGGTGATGGTAATCAATTAATAAGGTAAAAAAATGGTTAAAATACATTTTCCCCAAAGATTAAATGGTAAGTATTGAAAATCAAATGGACATGCTATATCGAGAATATAGCAATGTTTTTTTTTCCATTACTCTATTTTGTTGTGGAGTGTAAACATAAGAACATCAGTATTCAATCTTGTGATATTGAAAGAAAATTTTCATGGATAAGAATTCAAAACAATTATCTACTTTTATAGCTTTAAAATAGGCATTGAATTGTGTGTAAGAAAAAGTAATAAAGGATTTAAGGAGATTCTATGTTTGACACTTGTTTCACATAAAAAAAATCCATGTGCATCTTGTAAAATCATTCACAATAAGAAGGAAAAATCATGCCCCTGAATATATAGGAGCTTTATGTATACCATGAATGCCACAATGTAATAAATTAAATGAAACATGAGTTGATATTGAAGTTAAAGGAAATTAAAGTCTTGTTTATTTAGCCATGAGACAAAATTATACAATTATCATTTTGAAGAACTTTATTAGAGGATAACGATAGAAAAACCAATTTAAGACGTGATTGAGAAAGATATCTAAGACACATATGCCACAAATTTATAGAGTGGCACTTGATAAGAGACATATGTCTTTTGTAAAAGAGACATATAATAAAGACCATGATGTTTACCTAAGTTAATCATCTCTTTGGAAGTCAAATCCCGTCAAACATAAAAAGTTGGAAATATGATGGTAAAATAGTTTGATTAATTGTGAGTTCGTTAATAGATATCAAATTAAAATAAAAAAAGTGACAAATAAATCATCTTCGAAATTTATGTTTAGCTTGAACAATATACTACCCATTAAAGCAATAAGTGCTGAAGATAGTGGTTAGATTAACAATAGGTATTAATGAATTTTTAGATTGGGCAAGAAGTGTATGATCAGAGATGATGTGATCAATAGCTCTACTATCTAAAGCCCAAGGTTTAGTGAACGCATAAATTAATTAAAGCATTGGAAAAGTTAAACATACCTATAACATTTATATAGGCATTACTATTACTAGACAGATTATCTTGATTTATCATGGACATGATATAAGGAAGTTGTTGAAGTTGCTTTATAGAAAGGCCATGCAGTGATTTAGAGGAGTTATAGTCATCATGGCCAGTTTTGTGTGTTGTTTGAAGACTCTATTGAATTAGAGAAATGAACAAGACTCTGTTGTAAATTTGTTACATTAGTGATTGAGAAAAAATTGCATTTATTTTCCTCAAAGACCATGTTTTGTTGCCATTGATTGTTTTAATCGCTTTAAGTTGTTATGTTGTTAAGAACTCATTCATATTTTTATATTTTCACCTATCCTCAGTGCGACCTTTCTTGTCACAGAATTTGCAACAAAATTTTAGAGTGCGACAACTTTAAATTGTATGACCTACTCTATTATAATGATTAAAGTATTTATCTCTATTTGAAAGAAAACAATCTTAGTGTACATTGGGCAAAGGTGATATCATAAGGATATTGGTTCTTATCACATCATTAGTGTCATTGAGATTGATAAGGAATTACATGAATCGATCTATTTTTTTTTATCATGATTTGCCTTCATTTGATTGCAAGTGAGAAATATTTGGTATGTTTCTAATTCATCCCAAAGGCCTTTGATTTTTGTAAAATTTGACAAAACTCCCATGGTATTTTGCAAGAGTATGCTAAAGACTTCTAAAGCTAATATATTACTAGTACACTTCTTTATGGTAAGTGATATTTGAAATCCTTCCACATTTGCTGCATATTTTGTGCATTAACTACTATTTTGGCTATGTCAAGTTCCACTAATTGTGTTAACCATGATAAAATCATGTTGTTGTGTTGATTTCATAGAGCAAACTTTTTTGGTTGTTCCTTTTTTGAAGACTACTGAATTAAGTCATCAATCAATTGAGTCCAGATAATTTGTTCCATTAAGTTTTATAGGAACCAACATAGGTCTAAGTTGATTTCAATGATGAACAAAGTATGAGTTTAATGTATCAATACTATGATCAACTTTACCTATGTTTGAATATTTAGAAATGGTTTGTTGTGATGGTGTTTATTAACATGGTGTATTGCAAAGATGATATGAAAATACTAAGGCCCTTGAAAGATGTTCTAATATCATAAAAATAAAGAGCATATAAAACTTAAGGAGTCTAGATGAATTACTTCTTCAACTTGTATTACCAAGCAATGATATACAAAATATACAATCATTACAAGAGTGAGTTTCTCAATTTTCTAAAGCTAATAATATATGATTTACTTATAGTGGAATCAAATTTATACTAATTAAGGAAGGTCAACTAAGGAAATCAATTATGCATATTTCAATATATTACTATGATATAAGTATTTATAATACTCTTCAACATAGTATTCAACATTTATAAACAGTTAAATAATTGGACCAGTTGTATTGTGTGGTTAAGGGGTAATTTCAATGGGAAGTGAGTCCAAAATATAACAAATTTTGATTTTATAATATGACACAACTAAATTTATATTTAAAAATCTAAATATGTAAATCTAGGTTAAAGCCCAATTCTTGCCTATACTTGTAAATAAGAGATGATGACAATAACATTATCATATCATCCATTCACAAACATCCAATCTTGATAGGGCGACCAATAACTTTTGGAGTAAAGTAAATTTTTAAAACTTAGATTCTACTATAAATACTCTTTGATTTGTTGAGGACACCATGAGCGAGAAACAAGTTTAAAGAGAATGTAATAGAGACTGAAGTACAAAAAATACTATGTTTATAAATATTAGTGTATGACTTATATTCTAAAATATTTAGTTTTTACTTAGTATGTACACTTCCCCATTCATATTTTTATATATACATATACAAGATAATTAGAATTAAAAGATAGAAATCTTCATTTTATATTCTTATATACATGTATGTATATATTTTTTGAAGTCTGTATGTAAATCAAGAAATGATATACATTTATATGTTAAGTTTTAGAAACGCATATATGTAATATTAATGTAAAGTTCCATTGTAATACTTGAGCCCAGAATTTGGTTAGAGATTTATTTTAACATTAAAAAATATATAAAATCACAATGGTTCCGTTGTGCCAGAATCTTGAAATTGGCATAAAAAGGATTTTTAATATCGATTTTAGATTTTCGAGGTATCTTTAGGTACGTGAAGCGTGTTTTAATCTCCGTAGAAAAATTTAGGAAACCTAGGGACTGCCAGTAGATGCAGTAGAAAGTTCGATGTTTTGGATACCGATTTGAGTAAGAATCACTTACCTTATTCTCCGTTATGAAATTGAAGTTTAATAATCTATAATATAGTATTTTGTGTAATTTAGAAAACTATGAGAATAATTACAGGTTACTAGTGGAGCCGGAATCGGTTAGTTCTTTATTTGTCATATTTAACTGATTGTTGAATTTACAGCTTTAAATACATAATGATATACTGAAATGGTTAAATGATTCAGATGTTCTTCCTTGATATATATATTGCTTGTCTTACATGATTTACAGTTGATTTGTGAAATTAGAAATTAATATGCAAACGAAAAATTGTTTGGTCATGTGAATTAATGAATGTAGCCTTACTGGATATCCTGGGAGATAGTGGACGGACTGGATACATAGAAAACCCTACCATGAACGTTGCCTCATATCGAACGAGGTATCGTTAAATTGTAATTTTGGCTCTCATACCGGACGAGATATAGGGACGACTCGATTCACCTTCATACCGGATGGGATATTGAGGGATTGTATTTTTGGCACTCATATTAGACGAGGTACAGGGACGGCTGGCTAGTTGACAATGTTGGATAGTGGTTCACACGTAGTAGGACATCCCTATGGGCCCCCAAAGATACCAATAGGTAAATAAAAAGGAAAAGTTGTTGTTATTGCTCACTTGAAAATGAGATTAGAGTGTTATTTGAGTTATTGTCTATATAGGTCAATTTCAAAAATCTCACAACGGTAAATATATGCAATAAATGATTTTCCTTATGATAAATGAATTTACTTAAATCAAGAGCTCCATTGGTTGTTTTTATGATTTTTTTTATCAATCTTCAGTTTCTGTATCAATGAGTAGTATGACATTCTTATTGGGCTAGTGTTCTCACCATTTCATTAATTATTTCAGATCAAGAGGACCAAGATCTAGATCTTAATCGACAAGATAGTTGTGAATAGTTCACCACTCAGATTTCCTTCAAAAGCTAGTGAAGGTCGTCCTAGAATGCTCAGTTAATTACCTTTTATTTATTTTTTTGATTTTCATTTGTTCTTTTAGAAGGAAAATTCTCGTAGCCTTATTGGGATTTTAAATTATTGTGCAAGGAATGAAAATCCTAAACTCTATTATTTCATTTTCGCATTTAATTTATGACTTTATTTCCTTTTCAGTTCTGGGCTTTTACAGTTGGTATCAGAGGTGGGTTACTCGGAACCATTCCTTACACAAAAACTTAAGAAAACAAAAAAAAAAGAATTATTGCTCAACTATTCATTGTGAAATGTAGGTACAGATAAATAACGAGAGGAAGACCCTCACTAAACCGAGCAACCCAGGAGGATTCGCTTTGAGAGGATATTGACTGAATCTTTGAAATGTTGGAGAGACTCATTGCTGCCCAGCAGACCCTAGAGGAAAGGAGGGAGTTACCTGACCCTCCCCTGCTACCACAGTTTAAGCCACCCCTGCAGCAGGAAGATCCTAAGCCACCCGGTACAACCCTGCTCCTCCACAGTATCATCTGGCACCACCATAGTATAGTCCGGTGCCCCCACTGCATCACCCGATACAACCATAGTACAATTCGGTGCCTCTATCATATCATCCAGTACCACCACAACACAATCCAGTCCCTCTTCCACGGATTCAGTTCTACCCATGATGGACCCAAGCTACATTGAGAGGTACAAAAGACAAAACCCATCTACTTTTGCAAAGACATCCTCATTTGAAGAGGCTGAGTACTGGTTAGTTGAGATAGAGAAGGCTTTCACGACTCTTGAGGTAGTTCCCGAACAGAGAGTTATACTCGCCAGAGAGTTAATTCTGGCGAGAGAGGCAGGTCGTTGGTGGAAACTCAAGTAGGGCACCTTGCCCGTTCCAGTCACTTTTGAACAGTTCCTTCAATGCAGAGTACCTCCTAGAGCATCTCCGACATCTGAAGAAAATGGAGTTTGTACACTTGATCCAAAGTGATATGACTATGTTAGAGTATGCCTGAAAGTTCCTAGAGTTGGGCCGGTATTCCTATAAGAGCATGATGTGTAACGGCCCCGGAAATTTAAATGAAATATATGTATTAAAAATCTCAAATGCGGAAGCGTAATAAAAATTTTGATTATCATCCCTTACACAATAACCAAAACGTACTCAAAACATGAAGGAACAGACTAACTAAAAGAGATACTCGAAATAAAAACAATAAATATAACTATGAAGTCTTTAGGCATCCCCTTCGCCGTCTTCCTGCGGAACGGGCTTGGGAACAACATCTTCCTGATCTGAAATGGTTAAATAAGGAATGAGCTTCACCAGCCCAGTAAAGACATCACACTATCTCACCGCCACGGAAGTAAAGGTGGGTAGAAAACAAAAATGACTAATGGAGCATAATTTATAACGAACTCATTTATTAACATAAAAACTTTTACTGTCCACTTACCTCGGTGAGATCCATGAAAAAATCATATGAAAATAATAGCCTTATAATATCATGAAATCATACACACTTTATAACATAACACATATCATGCCTTTACATTTCAATCATCAGGAAACAGATTTCCTCTTTTACCAGCCTACTAGTATCCCTGAGGATTCATAGGGAGTCCCCGCTACACGTGAACCATTAACATCTAAAACCTGATTCCAGGGCCGTCCCCATACCCCGTCCGGTATAGACGCCAAAATCATGAACCTCAATACCCTGTCCGGTATGAGGGTGAAACGGGCCGTCCCCATACCCTGTCTGGTATGGGCAATAAAACACATAAGGTCTCCATACCCCGTCCGGTATGAGAGACCACATTCCCAGTAGGGTTTCCTACGAACCTAGTCTGTCCACCATCTCCCAGGATATCTAGTCAGGCTGTCCACATTATCCACTCATCAATTCATATAACCTTTTTGCCTTTTTTCTTTATCTCAATTATCCAATCATACACAACATGTAAACCAGTAATTGACACCAAACAAGACAACACAGTATCGGGTTCACCATAATACAAACCATAATAAAAGAAACCATGATTCATGCATATAAGACCATAACATAATTACATCAAACATCATACTGCATTTAATACTAAAAATTAGATCAAACAATAACAGACCAACACTGTATCAGACTCGGGCTCCATTGGCAACCTCAATCAATTATACATCCATAAAGTCTCAAAATACCATTTAATTATTTATTAAGCTTTAATACCGTGATAGGAAATAGAGTGAGGGGTCCTTACTTGTTTCGGGATTTGAATTCGACTTTACAGTGTGCCTACAGGCTGTCCCTAATTTCCCTGAATTTTTTCTAGAAAATTGAAATGCACTAACGGTACCTGCACGTATTTCAAAAAATCCCAAATCAGAGCTAGGGCCCCTTTTGGCCAATATCGGAATTCCGGCACAACGGCTCCGCCATGCTCCGGCGACAAGCAGCAGCGATTCACCTCGAGTTGGCCGTTTTTGGCCGAATTCGGCCACACTTGCATCGGTCCCTACGATAAAACAACCCTAGGGCCCTCGGTGGGCCAAAAAATCACGAAAAATCGAGACTTACCGGCAGCGGTGCTTTCGGGTGCGGCAGCTCCTCCGGCGTGAGTTGCGTTTTGATGTTTGAATCCGATCAACCTGTAGAGAAAAGAACGGTGATCATAGTGGTATAAAATTTGCATCGAACGGAGGCTGGGAAGGGCCTCATCGGAGGCAAAAACAGAGGGGGGTCGCGGCGGCGCTGCTGAACTTCAGCTGGGTTTTTCGGCCGTTTGGCCAATGATTTTGCTCTAGTTTGGCCATAGACGAACTCAGCATCAAAAAATGAGCCAGGGGGAGAGAATTTACCTCGATCGGTGGTCGAAAACTTCCCTGGTGCGGCGGCGGGTGGTAGCGGCCGGCTCCTCCAGTGTCTGGTTCTTCTTCTCCGGCGAGGCACTGGTGGCTAGGGTTTTGTGGTCAGGTGTGGGTGGGGTTATTTATACCCTTTGCCTTTTAATCTCAACCGTCCATCAAGATTAAATCTGGACCGTCTGATCGCGATTTAATTGGGATTAAATCTGGACCGTCCATCGCGATGCAATCTGGTCCGTCTGTGCCTGATTCAATATGGGCCGTCCGTACGCGTGAATCTGGGCCATCCATACGCACGTTCGATCTGGGCCGTCCGTGCACGCAGGAATGGATCTGGGCCGTCCGATCGTCCAATCGCGCGCATGCAGATCACCCACGTGGTCCGTCCCCTGGTCAGCGTTTCCTTGCCACGTGGCGTGTCCTGGTTGGCCGGGGCTGTTGACGTGGGTGCTGACGTGGCATAATTTTTCTAAATTACGTTTTGACCCCCGGTTTCTGATTTTCTTTTCAAAAACACCTCCATAATCCAAATTTTAACTCCTTTTTTTCAAAATCAATTTCAATTAAATCCAAATAATATTTTTACCCAATTTTATCAATTTTATTATTTTTATTTTCATTAAATTAAAGTAAATTAAATCAAATTAAATTAAATAAAAATCTAAAAAATTCAAATACAAAAAAAAGGAAAATAAAAATAATAAGAATAAAAATTAAAATACTTGGGTGTTACATGATGGATAAAGGCAAAAAAGTTTGAGTGGGGCCTCTGTCTTGAGATTAGATAACAACTGTATGTGTTCGAGTTCAGTACTTACTCAGCCATTTTGGGCAAGGCACAACTAGTGGAGATGACCCTTCACATTTTTCCTCCAGCAATAGGGAACCTCAGGCCTCCGGTTTCACATCGCAGACCAGCACCCACTGTACCTGTTCAACAGAAATAAGAGACTTAGGCCAGTGACTCAGGCTCCTCCTAAGATTCTGGCAACAGGACAAGATAGCACTTACCAGCACTGTAGCAAGAATCATGGGGACTGACTTTGCTATTACCTCAACAATACTTTCCGTATATGTAGGAGTGCCCAACATTACGCGAGAGAGTGCCCAAGGAATCAGAACTAGGCCAGACCTCCTATCCAGGACAGAGCTTACAAGTTCACTCAATAAGATGCAAAAGCCAACCTAGATGTGATCCATAGTATGTACACTATCTGTAATCATCTTGCACATTTTTTGATTAATACTAGTGCGTCACATTTATTTGTCTCACATGCTTTTACACCAAACTTGAATGTATTACCTGAAAGACTTGATTTTGTATTGTTTGTGTCTATTCGTGGGAGTAGGACACTACTAGGGGAGGTATATATAGAGCCTATATCATAGATATAGCAGATAGAAAATTGAGTATAGACCTAATAGAGATTGACATGGAGGACTTTGATGTAATTATAGGAATGAATTAGCTAGCAACGTATTACGCCGCCGTAGATTGTTTTCACAAGAAACTTGTATTTAACCCTCCTAATGAAGAGTCATTTGTAAATTAATAAAATTTTTTAAACATTATTCCCTCATGATAATTTTCAAATTACCAAGTGCTTTAACTCGACTGTTTTCTCTAACCAGGCAAACCTAAGAAAAAAATTTGCATTCGAGAGATTTTGGTAGTCCGAAACTTCTCGGATGTGTTTCTGGATGAACTAGCCGGACTGCTAGTGGACAGAGAAGTTGAATTCACCATAGATCTTCAGTCAGACACCTAGCCTATCTCGGTTGTCCCTTACCGCATAAGCCGTGTTGAGATAGAAAAGTTGTGGAAACAGATCAATGAACTGCAGGATAGTGGGTTCATCCGACATAGTGTGTCACTATGAGGTGCTGGAGTTACATTTGTAATGAAGGAGGATGAGATGTTAAGGTTATGTATTGATTACAGGAAACTGAATAGGGTCAGGATCAAGAACAAGTACTCACTTCCCAAGATCGATGACCTTTTTGATCAGTTGCACGGTGCCCATGTCTTCTCCAAAATAAACATGCGTTCAAGTTACCATCAAGATTGAGTGGAACGAGGATTGTGAAATAAGTTTTTCAGAAATAAAGAAGTGGTTGACTACTGCATCTGTGTTGGCCTTGCCGAGCGGGACATGTGGATATATAGTTTATAGTGATGCCTCTACCTGGGGTTGAGTTGTGTTTTGATGCAGCATGGGAAGGTTATGCCTATGGGTCCAGGCAATTAAAGAGTCATGAGAAAAACTACCCCATCCATGACTTAGAACTTATCGCGATTATCCACGTCTTGAAGACTTGACATTATTACTTGTATGGGGAGATTTTTTAAATGTATACTGATCATAAGAGATTGAAACACATATTCATTCAAAAGGATCTCAACATGCATCAGAGAATATAGATAGAACTCCTCAATGACTACGATTGCAACATCTTGTATCATCCGAGTAAGGGCAACGTGGTAGCTGATGCACTCAGCAGAAAAAGTGCAGGTATATTAGTTCACCTAATTGTTTCAGAATGTAGAATAATAAGGGCCGTACAATAGGTACAACTTCAAAACCTTAAGAGAGTTACATGCTTGGCTCACCTGACTGTTCAACCTGAGTTGATCCAAAGAATAAAGGAAGCTCAATCCGCCGATTCTACCCTAATAGCCCTCAAGAAAGATGCAGAACGGGAGTAAATCCAGAATTTCAAGTCTCTACCGATGAGTTGCTTAGATTTCAGGATAAAGTGTGTGTTCCATGTAACAATGAGCTGAAAATGGACATCATGACAGAGGCTCATAACTCAAAGTTTGTCACGCATCCTGAAAGCACTAAGATGTATCAAAGTATGCAACCCCGATTTTGGTAGAACGGGATGAAAAGAGAGCTGGCCGACTTTGTTTTCAAGTGTTTGATATGTCAACAAGTCAAGATAGAACATCAATTCCCAGGCAGGGTACTTCAACCATTACCAATTTCGGAGTAGAAGTGGGAATACATCACAATGGATTTCATGACAGGGTTGCCTAGGACACACTTGGGACATGATGTTATTTGGGTAATTATTGACCGGCTCACCAAGTCTTCTCACTTCTTGGCCATCAAGATGACTGACCCCTTGGACAAGCTAGCAAGAATGTATATCCGGGAGATAGTCAGGTTACACGGAGTGCCAATGACAGTAGTATCCTACAGGGACCCCAGGTTTACTTCTCGGTTCTACTCTAGTTTTCAGCAAGCCATGGTAATGAAACTGTTCTTTAGTACCGCATTTCACCCTCAGACCGATAGACAATAAGAAAGGACGATTCGCACACTGAAGGATATGCTTCGAGCTTATGTTTTTGACTTCGGGGGCCACTGAGATGATCAGTTACCTTAATAGAGTTTGCCTATAATAACAACTACCAAGTAAGTATCAGCATGGCTCCGTACGATGCGTTATATAGCTGCCTATGCAGATCACCGATCTGTTGGGAATAGGTAGGTGATAGAAAATTTTTCTGTCTAGATCTTGTGGAGGAGATTATAACCAAAATAGTTAAGATCAGGAAGAACATCCATACGACTCAGAGCAAGTAGAAGAGTTATACGGATACCCAGAGGAGGGATTTGGAATATTAGAAAGGTGATCGGGTATCTTTAAGGTTGCTCTTTTCAAAGGAATCAGTAGGTTTGGCAAGAGGGAGAAACTAAATGTAGTAAGTGGAAAAAGGGAAAAGAAAAAAAAAGAAAATTTGTTTGAAGGAAATGACGCCGTTTTGAAGAAGGGAAAACGATGTCGTTTTGGGAGGGGGAAAAACGATGTCGTTTTAAGTAAGCTGGTAGGATTTAAATGGGGGTCGGGGAGGAAAGAAAAAAAAAAGAAAAGAGAAAAGCAGGGATGGAAGAGAGCGAGAAGGAGGAAAGAAGAGAGGGAAGAAGGTTCCAGAAGAGAGTGAGAGGGGAGTCGGAGCAGAGAGAAGCGAGAAGGGAGAGAGAAGAGGGTCGCAGATGGCGAATGGTGCGATCGACAAAAGGAAGGAAAATGAAAATGGGAGGTACGGTAAAAACTTTGGTTGTGCAGGTGTTGTGTGAGTTGTGATGTTATTTGCAGGTTACAGAGGCCAGGTAGTCCGTAGGTAGCTGGGCGGAGTTGAGAGGTGGAATGTAGGATGGAATGGCAGAGGCGTTCGCGGAGGAGGCCGTGGGAAGGAGATGATGGTGTTGCTGGGGCGTACAGGAGATCCGTGGGAGAGAGGGGAGGTCGTGTGAGGAGAGTGTGAGCACCAAGGGAAGGTCACTGGGAGGAAGAGTGAGTAAGGAATTTGGCGTGTGTGGGGGATCCGAGATGACGAAGGGAATGGTGTGCGGGAGCGAGAGTACAGAGGGAGTCGCGAGCGGAAGGAGTAGGAAGAATGACTTTGGTGAGTGTCCAGTGAGAGGGGTGAGTGTGGTGAGTGTGACAGTGAGAGTCTGGACTGTGCGAGGGAGGGGACCATGGAATAGGAATCGATATGTATGAGGAGTTTCGGGTGAGGGAAGAGGCGTATGAAACAGTAGGGAGAGGTAGGTTTAGAGGGGGATGAGAATGTAGTTGCTAGAGATGGGGATGGCACAGGAGGGGATTGTAGAGTGTGGTTTAGGGTGGGAGAGTAAGGGCGCGTTGGTAGTGGTGTAGCGGGAGTGTGGTAAGGGGAGATAGGTTGGTATAGTTGCTATAAATTTAAAGGTTGGCAAGGGAACATCGTCGGCGTATGTGTGAAGTGTTGGTGTGTGTGGCCTAATAAAGTCGAGAGGTAGAGGAGTAAGCATGGGTTGCCGATGTTGGTGACGTGAGATAATAGTACTGGTGTGTGTGCATGGCCTATTGGGGTTGAGGTGTGGAGGAGTGAGCATGAGTCGCCGATGTTGGTGACTTGCGAGAACTGTATTGTGTGTGTGAGTGGCCATTGGGGCCGAGAGGTGGAGTGAGTATGAGTCACCGATGCTGGTGACGTGAAATAATGGTATTTGTGTGCTTTCGTGGCCTATTGGGGTCGAGGTGTGGAGGAGTGAGCATGAGTCACTGATGCTGGTGACGTGTGAGAACGATATTGTGTATGTGAGTGGCCATTGGGGCCGAGAGGTGGAGTGAGTATGAGTCACTGATGCTAGTGACGTGAGATAATAATATTTGTGTGCGTGCGTGGCCTATTGGGGTCGAGGTGTGGATGAGTGAGCATGAGTCGCCGATATTGGTGACATGCCAGAACGGTATTGTGTGTGTTAGTGGCCATTGGGGCCGAGAGGTGGAGTGAGTATGAGTCACCGATGCTGGTGACGTGAGATAATGGTATTTATGTGCGTGCGTTGCCTATTGGGGTCGAGGTGTGGGGGAGTGAGCATGAGTCGTCGATGTTAGTGACGTGCAGGAACGGTATTGTGTGTGTGAGTGGCCATTGGGGTCGAGAGATGGAGGTGTGAGTATGAGTCACTGATGTTGGTGACGTGCGGTAATAGTATTCTTGTGCGTGTGTGGCCTCTTGGGGTCGAGGTGTGGGATATGAGTCGCCGATGTTGGTGACACGAGATAGTGGTGTGTGTGTGCGTGTTGCCTAATGGGGTTGAGGGGTAGAGAATGGCGTACGGGTAGTTGATATTGGTGATGAATGTGAACAGGGGCGCTTAGGGTGTGACTTCGGCCGGGGAGTCACATTTGATAGGCAACCCGAATAGTCTACCGGGATAAGTGGAGTTGGTGTTGTACTAGGGTAGTGTTAAAGCAGGAGGTAGGTGGTATAGATAGGGTACTTATGGGGATACTGGATTTACTGTTGTTGTATGTGTTATTGAATAGCTGGTCTTTCGAGGTAGGTAAATGACGGTTGGTTGTAGGGTGGTCCTCAAGCATGACTTGAGTGGTGTAAGAGAAATGCATATAGATATACTAAATTCCTTGTCACTGCATATTACACTTGCAACTTGATTTTTATCATATTGAGTTATGCGAACTCACTTCTTGTCATTTACAGATAAAGTAGGGATGGAGCCGGGATTTGAGTTGCTGGTTACGGAGCCTAGTCTTTAGCGCTATAGGGTAAGGGTTTCTTTGTAGCGGGTTGCCGTCTGTAAAAGTTTATCTTAGTATGGATATTGACTTGCTGGAAATGTATGATATGGTGTTGTTATTTGATGTACATGTAGACTGCAAGTTTATATTGGGTTTGAATAATGAACTGTGGACAAGTTTTGTTTATGTGGGATGCTATGGGTATGAAATTTGCGTGTTGGGTCATAGGATTGTTTATCTTACGCCGTTGGAAGAAAAAAAAAACAGGGCGTTACACTAAATCTCCCACTTATTGAGCCATTTGAAATCTTAGATAGAATTGGCACCGTCGCCTACAGACTGGCACTACCTCCAGAACTATCCAAGATCCATAATGTGTTTCATGTGTCCATGCTACGCAAATACAACAAGACTCCTCTCACATCTTGGCCCACGAACCCCTTTCACTCCAGAAGGATTTGTCCTACAAGGAGGTACTTGTGGGCATTGTGGAAAAGAACAGAGTACTCTATAACCAAAAAATTCTCTTTGTTAAAGTCCTATGGAAGAATCACACATAGAGAGATGCCACATGGGAGCTAGAATCAGACTTCAGAGCCTAGTATCGCCAACTGTTTAGTTGAGTGAGAGAGGACAAATTTGAGGGACTAAATTTCTTTTAAGAGAGAGAGAGTTGTAATACTCGGACCTAAAATTTGACCCGAGATTAATTTTAAAATTAAAAAAATATATATAAAAATGTAAGTTTTAAATTTATAAATTTTTATTTAATGTAAAATTATGAAAAAAATAGGTGGAAGATGAAATTGAAAAAAAAATTGGGAAAAAGGAATAAAAATTTGGATTCGGGAGGTATTTTTGAAAAAAAAAATAGAAACTGGGGGTCAAAACGCAATGAAGAAAAAATGAGTCACGTAGGACTGCCTAGTTAACAGCTCTAACAAATAAGAGCGCGCTGCGATAAAGCATGCTGACTCGGTGTCACGTGGGAGGCCACACTGGCAATCCACATGCCCGCAATCGGACAGCCTGGATGTGTTCTCGCACGCGTAACCAGTTCGAATTCGTTCCCTCCTCATGTGCAATTGGACGGTCATGATTAAACGCGATGAACGGCTCAAATTCGTTCATTCTTTAAACGCGATCATATAATCAAGATCAAATCGCGATGAATGGTTCAGATTTATTTTATCTTTAAACGCGATCGAATGATTGAGATCAAATACGATGAACGGTCCAGATTTAAGGGAGACGGGCATAAATATCTCACTTCACACAGAACCCAAACCCTAGTTGCTAGCCCCTTGCCGGGGAAGAAGAACTAGTCGCCAGAAAAGGGAGCCGACCGCCGTCCGCCACCGCGCAAGAGCCACCTCCGACCGTCAGAAAAGGTAAAAATTCTTCTATTCGCTCGAAATTTGATTTTAAACACCCTCATGGCCAAATTAGAGCAAAAGGAACTGTGAATGAGACCAAAACTGCGGGTAAAGCCCAGCAGCACCGCGGTAGAAAAAACCAAAAATCACCTTCGATGAGCCCCTTTCCGTTTCCCATTCCATGCAATTTTTCTACCATTGTGTCCATCATTCTGTTTCCTACAGGTTAACCAAAAAAAAAAGTCAGCAGCGAAGGTGAGCTGGTGAATCCACTGCACTGAAAAATTTCACAGCCGGTAAGTTTTTATTTTTCTACTTATATCGGTGAACCAAGACCGTTTAACGTATTTCTCATAGGGATTGGTATAAAACCGGCCAAAAAGGGCCAGTATGAAGCAAACCGCCGCTACAGACGGCGGTGCCGCCATGTCAAAATTTTGAAATTGGCTGAAAAAGGTTTTTAATACTAATTTTGATTTTTTAGGGGTATTTCTAGGTACGTGAAGCGTGTTGTAATTTTCGCAAAAAAAATTTAGAAAACTCGAGAATCACCAGTAGGCGCAGTAAAAAGTTCAGTATTTCGGATACCGATTCGGGTAAGAATCCCTCACCTTATTCTTTGTTATGGAATTAAAGTCTAATTATAAATAGTACGATATTTTGCGTAATTTACAAAACTTTGATAATTAATTATAGGTTACTAAAACAGTCGGAACCGGTTATTTATTACTATTTGTCATATTTTAACTGATTGTTTGATTTTACAGTTTTAAATGCATGATAATAAATTAGAATTGGTAAGATGATTCAGTTGTGTTTCATTGATGCATCTATTGCTTGTCTTGCATGATTTACAGTTAAATTATAAAACTTAAAATTAAATGTAAACAGAAAATTGCTTGGTTAAGTGAATTAATGAAACAGTTGTCTTACTAGATATCTTGGGAGATGGTGGACGAACCGGGTATATAGAAAATTTTACCGTGAACATCGTCTCATACCGGACGGGGTATCGAGAATTGGTATTTTTGGCGCTCATACCGGACAGGGTATGGGGACAGTCCGTTTGACTCTCATATCGAACGGGGTATTGAAGGATGGTATTCTTGGCGCTCATACCGGATGGGGTATGGGGACGACCAGTTAGTTGGTAATGTTGAATAATGATTTACGCATAGTAGGACATCTCTATAGACCTTCATGGATACCAGTAGGCAAATAAAAAGGAAAATTTGTTATTTTTACTTACTTGAAAATGAGATTAGAATGTTATTTGAATTATTGTCTCTATAGATCGGTTTTAAAAATCTCACTACGGTAAGTATGCAATAAATGATTTTATTTATGATAAATGAATTTACTTAATTTAAGAACTCCATTAATTATTTTTATGATTTTTACCAACCTTCATTTCTATATCAGTGAGTAATGTGATATTCTTACTGGGATAGTGTAGTTCACCCTTTCATTAACCATTTCAGATTAAGATGACTAAGATTTAGATCCTAATCAACAAGGGAGATGTGAATATTTCACCACTCGGACTCCCTTCAAAGACTAGTGAATGTCGTTTGAAGATATCTAATTATTTACTTTTTATTTATTTCTTGATTTTTCGCTTGTTCTTTTATAATGGTCATTGCCGTACCCCTATTGGGTATTCTAAATTATTGTGTAAGGAATGTAAAATCTAAATTTTTATTTCGCTTCCGTATTTAATTAATATCTTTATCTCCCTTTCAGTTCAGAGGCGCTACATGCACGCAATAATTTTCCTCAGTACACATACACATCACCAACTAGTCTTTGTAACAGTGCTCTCAATGTGTAATTAACTTGTGCACCCTTGCATTTTGGTTATACTAGTTGCCCTACGTGCATATATGATGTGGTCTCCTGTACACCTATACTATCTACCTGCACTTGCAAGTGTGTGCGCCCTAACTATTTGTGACTCAAGTGCATTGAATGTATCCAAATTGGTGAGATGTTGAAAATAACCCACTTTTAGGAAAATTTTGGTTTACATTAATTTAATGTTTGAGGGTATTTATAATTATAATCGTATTAAATATTTTTTCCCCACATTTTAGAGTTATGTATATGTTAAAAATAAATAATAATTTTGTACAATATCAAGATACAAAGAATTAGTTACTTCAATTAAAAAAAATATAACAACTAATTTTAAATACAAATGAAATCATTTATTGATTTGATTTGATTTTTGGGCAATACAATGAATCTCTATACTATAAAGCTTTTACATGTCTTTTTCAAAAACCCAACTAAATTCCGTTTCTTTTTTCCTCTCATTATCACCTTTTTGCTTTTTTGTTCTTTGAAATCTTTTTGCTTTTTTAACAACACTTGATTTTGCATAAAAGGAAAGCATAATTATCAAATTTAAATAGACTCTTTCATTGCAATTAAGATAAGGAAAGTGCCACAAGTTCACAAAATTTGTATCATCATATATAATAAGTATTTTTTAAATTGGTGTATGTATGGAAATATTTTTATATATTTTTTATATTTGACTTATAAGTAACTTAATTTTATCTATTTTTTCGTGTGATCAATTCACATGTAATTTTTGGATATTGAAAATAAAAAAAAAAAGATACGTTAATAAATATCTTATAATGGAACAAAATTTGGGGTACTCAATTATGCTTTTGCAAAGACGAGTTTCAACCATGATAATTCCATAAAAAAATAATTTTAATTCAATTAATCTAATATTTTCAAAAGTAAAAAAAATACGTTTGAACGTTATATAGTTTATCTTTGTGGAAACCATCTCATTTTATCATTATATATTAAAATTACCGCCAAAAGTTTTACACATATTGACGTTGCAGGAGAAAAACCTTATTTTAGTATTTATATAGTTAACATTTGCATGTATATGTATGTATAAACGCTTATATATCTCTAATTGTCAACTTTAAATTCTCATATTCCTATGACTATTAGTTTTAAAGACTACTAATCAAATACATTTATCATTAAATTTAAAAATTTACTCAATAGTAAATTTACTCATGATCTAATTCGTGTGAATTTTTTTGGTTATAGATCCACTTAGAAAGTGGATTGCGATGTGTTAATAGGAAAGCTCGAAGGCTATTCCATCTCTGTCAGAGGAGATGCTAACCATATCTTCTTTTTACGAAAACAATTCGTATGAATTTTTTAGTATAAAGATAAAAAATATCAAAATTAAAAAAAAAAAAGGAAATAATAAAATTAACATTAAAATAAAAATTTTTAAGATAATCTTTAAGAAAGTAGGGATGCTAAATGATCTAATGGCAAAACTAAATTTTTAGACTTTTAAAATAAAATATTTCTTTTTTTTAAAAAAATACCATTAAAAATATATTTAAAAAATGTTGTTGTTTGGGGAAAAAAATCAGAAATATATAAAACAATAAGGGTCAAAATGAAAATCTTCTGTGCAGCTTGCTATAAAATGAGACTCTCTCTCTCTCTACCTGTGCATCAGGTACAGATCTCTCTTTTCTCGAATCTTCAGGGTCCTATTCGTACCGTGCGGAGCTCGTCGGCCAATTTTGGGTCACATTCATGGAGGAAGAGTTCGTTGATTTCTCCGACAGGGTCCCTCCCAACATCAATCGCGTGGTAATTCACTTTTAACTCAAATAATTAAAATTGATTGCTCGTTTCTTACTGGATAACAATCGAGATCTGTGTTTATTTGATCGGTTTAAGGACACTGTTTATGAGATCTGCCTTCTCCTAATTGTCGCTTGCCTAGTGTTTTGCGCCAATCTTTCTGGTTCCCTTTTGTTCTCTTTCCTTGTGGTTTTCTATGTGGAAATTCAATCCGTCTTTGATCGTCATCTGCTGTTGTTTCATGAGTTGGTTTCGGTATTCCTGAAATTCCTTGTAAGATTTCTGTTTTTATTTTCTTAGAGAAAATACCTAGGCCTTTTCTTTCAATATGAGAAATGCATTGCGAGAAAAGATAGTTTACTTCCTGGTAAATGTAGGCGTATTTTGTTTGATATATGATACTATCTGAGTTTGAGGTGTATGAGGAAATTGTCTACCTGAGCAATGTGAGAGACAGGAAGTTATCAATTAGATGAAATCTGCAAATTGAATCTTTTCTTAAGGAAAAAAAAGTGGTTCATTATGTTTTTCTGGATAAGCTGGAATTGATATATATAAACACACAATTGAATAACTTCTGCAATGGTATTCTTGCGGGAAGGGGTAAGCTGGACTTGCAACTAATCTTGTTGTCCAATTTTTTAATGTAAATGAAGTTTATTGCATGTTTTAGGACTAGTGATTTTTCTAAATAGAACTATTTTGGAAGTTTCGTTTCATAAAGTCATTTCCATTTGAGATGACTTTTTTCTCTTTTAAACCATTATAGTTCATTTCAAATCTGATCAATCTAGATGAACTCTAAAATGTATTGATTCAATTCCACTTAAGTTAATTTGGACCTTAATTTTTATTTTTCATGCTTGGACTATTGCATAATTATAAAAATTTCCAGATGAATTTTACAAAAACAAATTGATTTTTTTTTCAAACGTATTCACGGTTGAGCAGTTTTTGCCTCAAATTATTCAGATGTATCTTTTGGTTCAGTTACTAGAAATTATGAAATACTTTCGTGATTGGATTTGATCATTTCTCTCACTTTGTAAAGGATTTTTCTTAAACTTTGCTAACTCTTTTGCATATTTTGTCAAGTTTAAGAATATTTAAGTTAGTCTGCATTAAATCAAATAAGATAGGCTAATTCACCAAGAGATACATGTTAATGAGTGCTTGGGCAATCTATGTGAAGTGGTAAATCTGTTTGAAGTCATAGGTAGCAATTTGAAAATTCTGTTTTCTGCAATTCTGGAGTGCTAACATAAGTTGATAGACATTTAGTAATAACTCTTGAATGGTATCAGAAATTCAAATTTCTACACTTTTGAGGTGTGAATTCTTTTGAAAGTTTTACATGCTAAGTAATATTTTACTTGCTTGAAGTATTGTCCTTAATTCATGTAGCAACATATGCATATTAGTGAAAATTTCTAGTTTTTTCCTAATATTTGTTGCGCAAGAATTCATCTTTGGGAAGTTCCGTTTGACTAGTATAATCAGTCCATAATGATTAGTATTTAGGCAACATTATGATTAGTATTTGGAAGTTTTCTGCCACTGTGATTGATGTTTGCATATCATGAGGATCTGCAAGCAATAAGACATGAAGTAGGAATATAACAATTGTACTTAGATATCTTGTGAAAGAGTTTGAGTACTAAATGAAAACCTGTCTGTGTGACTTTCTGGTGATTCTGTGCTTCCACTAATGGGCCTGATAATTTCTGTGTTCATTATTAAGAGCATAATTCAATTGGGAAAGGCATGTTGAAGTTGAATTGCATTGTACAAGTATTGGGATTTGGTCTTGTGTGTCTCAGGAGGCCTTGTTATTGTTCATTATGAAATGTTTGAGTAATGCAATTGTAACGCTATTTTTTACACTAAACAGAAAATAAATGATGCTGAAATTAAAGGGTTCAACCCTGGGTTGATCGTGCTGCTGGTTGTTGGAGGACTACTTTTGACATTCCTAATTGGCAACTATGTACTCTACACATATGCACAGAAGACCCTGCCTCCAAAGAAGAAGAAGCCGATCTCGAAGAAGAAGATGAAGAAGGAAAAGCTGAAGCAAGGCATCTCTGCACCGGGAGAATAGGGATACTAAGTCCTGATTCTCTTGTTGATCATGTGCATGTGGAAATGTTACTGTTGAAAACTTTACTTTGTGTTTAAACACTCAAGAGTTGTCCAGTTAAGTTTGACTTTTAAAGTAGAAAGTAAAACCCTACATTTGGGTAGACTAGGGGTTATAAAAAGGTTGCTTTGTGTTTTGATCAAACGGAGTTTTGCTTCTTTTAGCTGAAAGATGCACCTGGTTTCTTAAACACTTTCTCCCCAGGAAAGAAAATGACTGTTCTCTTCAAATATGATGTGTCAAGGAAGTGCACGCTTTCACCTGCCTACCCGCTGGCCCACCCTATAGCCTGTTTTCGATACTCAGCTGTTTGAGCAAATCAAGTCTCCGCAATTTTAGAATCTTCCTGTTGAATGACCTGCTCTCCTCTGTTGAAATAGGCGGATCAATTCCTTCTCTTAGAACTGTACTTGAAAGTTGGCTACGTCATTCGGCTTGACAGTCAAATTTTTTAAGTCTCTTTTTATTTACTTATCTAATTGAATGAAATTTCTCATAAATATCTTATTTTTTCTTGTGTAGTCAACAACCGCTTACTTTTTTTGAGTATGGAGGGTCTTGCATGCCCATGTTTGTTGGATTGGATTGCCTGGAAAGCCCTGTTTGTAGCTTTCTTGTTTGGACCAAATCAAACAAACAAACAAACAAACAAAATACCCTTTCTATCTCAGGCCATGATAACTGAAGGAAAATCCCAAACTAGAAATAACACATTATGAATACAATCACACTTTAGAAGTAGACAGATGCAACATTTTACAAATAAAAACACTTCTTTTAGTGTAGTTATAAACAAAAACATAGGCTAGGTCCTCAATTTTTTATTTTATTGGAGTATAACAAAACGAGTAAACAAGTTTTAAAGACAATGAACACAAGGTTCACTACAAATCTGCCAATGGATGTATAGACATGATACAGCTTCTCCATGCTAATCAATGAAGCAACAGATGTAAATGCTGCTAATCCCCTCAAGCCTCGCGGCCCATCATTTGTTCCCCAGGAGGGATCATAACCAATACAGGTTGTGCATTGAACCCAGGATGGGGCAGCCGTCGACGAAGCTCACGACCTTCCTGACAGAGGGCACAGCTGTGGCAGAGGACATGAGTCATAAAATCACATGCGGTCTCACATTGCTCTCGTTGCAGCTCATCCTCCGCACAGCTTCCACAGCACCCACATGACCTATTAAGTGCCTCACAGCTACCCTGTTCTCACCAAAAACCATGGAATGGAATCAAGTCTAACCAAACTAATCCAAGAGCTTGAACAACACTGTCATTATATACCTCTAACAATTCCCAGTACAATAATATGGTATAGGCAAATCCCATTGCAAATATGCTGCATTTGTCTGTCACATGTATTATGCTCCATAAACAACAGTTATCAAGTGCATGAAGATTGTTGATTGTAATTTTTCTTTTCAAAAACTAGAAAATTAAATCAAATTAAGACATGAAGAGGGCAGGCGCCATGAAAAGGAAAACAAATTTTAAAAAAAGAGAGATGAGGGAGCAGGCACGGTTCTTTTAAAGTATATTGACTAATAGGAGCAAATGGAACAAATAACAATTCGAAGGGATTTAATGGTGTATCTTCCAAACAGTTTCAAGAGGAACTGGGGCAATACATCTTAAATTATATCAAAACTGATGACATTTATAAATTATCTTTTTTATTTGGATGATTGGTACTTCTATCTACCTCTTTGAGGATGTGGATTCAAGCAGTGCTCCTTGTCATAGGACAACCGAAAAAATTTGAATTGTATTGCCTCAATTCTGCTTATAATTGTTTTGGATGTCACTCTTTATCATTTTTGGATGAATTTCAATTGAATTCCACAAAGTTTATTTAGCCTAAGTAGAAGAAGAACTAGAATCCTAAACGAGAAAAGAAAATTCAAATCACGATAGGAAGACGCTACAACTTGCAAAAAGATGAGCATGTCTCTTTAAATATGAACATGTAAATAAAACCCACTTTTCAACTAATCAAAAAACCAGCCTACTTACCACCACAACTGAGGAAGGAAGAAAAGGAAGAATGTCTCACCTCTAGGTTAAACTTTCGACGAATAGCAGTACGAGTAGGATATGAAAACCATGGTGCAAGGCAGTTCCAACCAAAGAAAGAATTACCAATCATGTACAAGCCAGAGTAAGGCAAACAATGATTTGAAAATGTTCCAGGAGCAGATCCAAGTCTTTCAACATTACTTCCATATAAAACACAAGGGGCCACACTTCCAAGAAGACCTACCCAAATGTAATGGTCAGTTCAGTTTTCTATTCTCTTTGTTCTTTTGTTGGCAATAACATATATAAATAATGCCAGAAACAGAAACTCCAGAAGTCCAGGTAAAATACCAACTTATTAATTCACTCAGCCATTAACATGGCTTCAAAGATGGCTTATATTTACCACTTACATCTTACCTAAACCAAAACGTATAAGAATTTTAGGAGTCGTAAGATGTGGAGAACTTTTCTATTTTTAAACAAAAATGTCGGATTTCATCGGATAAAGGAGATCATTTTTATTTTCTGCAATATATATTTCATTTACAAAACCATAAGAAGTTAATTAAGATTAAAACAGTGGTCAAAATGATAATGAAAGTATAACATATTATTTTCAGTCATTTCAAGAAAACTATTTTATTTGCATTCTACAAATATGCAATTCCTAAATACTTCCATGAATCAAAACATGTATGGCATGAATGTAAATATATATAAATATGTAAGAACCAAAAAGAACCTTATGTTCTTTTAGGGAAATGTTTCAATTCGGCAAAAACAAAAACTCATTTGTTAGAAAATTCCTCCCAAATCACAATTTAGAAAATAATCTAAAAAAAAAGTTTTTCTGACTTTTTTATAAATAGAAAACTAAACAATTTGTTAAAAGTCAACTGCTCAAGAAAATCTGTTTTCTTTTTCTGTTGATTAGACTTGTACTTCTGGAGAACTGGATTAATAGACAAATTATATAGCTTCTTGATCTAATCCATTGAAACTTGGAATCAGTTCAATTTATAGTCTCTCTTTTTTTTCCTGGTATTCTGCTTTATATTACTGAAAATGCTTACAATGGGGGGAAGCAGCACCCTAATTTCATACCTCTGAACCAATGCCTAAACCTGATAATTTTAAAAAAGAAATAAGAAAAACTCGATGTTCGATCTAATTTCAACACCAAATTCAACATTTCAGATCCAGTCATCCCATCATCAACGATTATTAACGCAAAATACCAGTAAAACATCTAAGTACCCAAGCAAATGAAACCGAAAGTATCAAAAGACGAAAAGGAAAAACAAGATAAGACTCACAAACTTCAAGATCGCTGCTGCAGAACTCGTCATTCCGACCAAGGCAAGCAAAAACGCTCGAGTTCCACTGGGTGCGAGGCATGGGTTCACCTACCACACTCCCGTGCCCCAGCGGCAACCCATTAGCCGTCCACCCATACCCATCAGCTACTGTGACGGCGAGCGGTGGAATCTCCGGCGAGGCAGGCATGGCGTTCTTTTTCTTGCTTGATTTCTCAGCATTTTCCTCCACTTGCTTTCCCAGAAGAGGACTATGCTCCTCATGATCGTTTCTGTTCTTGATGTTGTCGTTGCTGTTATTGGCCATTATTTCTGATATTTTATCTTAGATCCACAACGGTAAAAATAAGAACCCTAGAAAAAGAAAAGAGAAATGATTTTGGGGATCTGAAGAGGAAAATGGGAAATTGGAGAAGCCGAGAAGAGAGGAGATAGGCCACAAGCCTTGTTGGAGAAGAAACAAAAACGCGTAATTCTCCACCGCTCGCTTTTTTAAGTTCATGCCAATATTTATTCTGATTTATATAAACAGTTATGAAATTGTTTACAAAAAACATTTATATTTAATATTTTCATTTTTTGTGGAATTTAAAAATTATAATAACTAAAGATTAAATATTTTTTATGTCCTATTATTGGGTTTAGATTAAAAAAAATACTAATTAAATTTAATAAAAATAATTAATTTATTCTATTTAGGTAAAATAAATGATAATAATAGATATTTTAATTACAATTTTTTCTTTTAAAAAAAAAATTCAAACACTAAATAGTTATTTTTTTTGTTACTTTATTTTGAACCATTTTTTATATTAATTAATTAATAGAGGAAGAACTTTGCTATTGTCATTAAGTTTTCATTAAATGAAAAGAATTATTATGATATCATTTCATTTTGATTGATACTTGAATTTAATTCTTTTATGAGAAATCCTTCTCTACATATTAATGTTATATGGTTTACGTGTGTATATATATATATATATATATCTATGTCATCATCATTACTACATTGAGTTAGGAAACATATTTTAGTTAATATATATGATAATTTTCAATTATAATATAGATTTAATATCATATAATTATTATTTTTTAAATATTTATATACTCAAAGAGTAGTAAATTTTGTTTTCAGATGTCATTTCTTAAAAATTATTAGAATTTATTATTAGCATAGAAGATCTAATATCAACCAATCCGAGAATTATTAAATTTTTCTTTATTACATGATGCGAATTATTTTTAATTAAATATTCAATGTATGTATTTTCTGTGATTGATATTGAAATTTTCCATCTCTTTCTTTTAATTAGGTGCTTCTTGATTATCTTTATGTTCTATAAAAAAAATTAATTTTTTTTTTAAATTTTTAACTAATTATAAAACATAAAATAAAATAATTATAAATTACAACTTCTGAATTATATATTATAAAGTTTAATTCTTTTCAAAAAATAATGTTACCATAAATCTAATAACAATTGAATCTTTAGAAGGTTGGTGATTTTCTCCTTATAAATTACATCTTCATTCACTATTTGGAACAATAGAGGGTACTGAGAGAGACAAGAAGGACTAAGTATATAGATGTGTGTGTATATATATAATATCATTTGAAAATTTCACTCTTTCCCGTTGACATCAACTAATTTTTTGGTTAATTTTGAGCTGGAAATAAAATAATCTAAATATCTCCTCATTGTTATTTATCTCCAATTAATTATCATATTCTATTTTGAGTTTTTGCTTGCTAATCATGACCTTTCCATCCATCTTTTTAGCGTCTTGATATTTGCACTAGTTAACCATTAAATTTAATATTATACAGCCTTCAACAAATAAGTTGTGAGATACATAAGTTTTAGTCACACATTTTTTTTAAAAAAAATTAACTTAATCTCTGATAAATATAAGCCTAAGTTCAATGTGTATTGCATTTTAGTTTGGTCAATATTCAAATTAGATGCATTAGACGTGGATATTAAATACACTTAACATATGATATGCCAAAAAAAAAATTTAGCTAAGGATCATGGCTGAATGATTAAAACATTTAATTTATAATTGACGATTTCGTAAGTCTAATTTCTACTTGATGCGCCAATGGGACCCTTCAATAACTTGATTTGAATTGGCTCTCTATCAATAGAATTTTATCATCTATATATATAACGAATTGGTGTGGTATATTTATATCATAAAATATGAAAAATAAGAACTAACATTTTATTAAAACTAAAATTCATAAGGAAAAAAATAGATTTATGGATAGTTTAATTGTTTTTAATAAAAATTTAAAAAAATTAAAAAATAAAAAATATAAAACAAAAACAACAAACAAAAGTAACTTCACCTACAAACAATGACTTCCACTCCACCCCTAACAGCCATAGCTAATAAAATCATAAGGAACCCACATTATCTCCAATAAAAAACATATGCGGCTATGAACCAGTTAAAGTACTTTAGCTCCCCCACGATCCCCATTAACCTCTACAACCCATAATCCCCAATATCACGTGTATTTCATTTCTCCCACATTTTTAATTCAGTTCCTTAATCTTAGGAAGTGATGTGCAAAACTTTTTATATTTAAAGCACACCAGCATCATTAATAAAATGGAAGTTGAATTATGTAAATCAACTCTATGGTGTTTCTCCCCCAAAAGAGAAAAGCTTTCTTAATTTCTTACAAGCATTTGATTGGAACCTATCAATTGGTATCAGAACATGTACACCATGGCATTTAAAGAGAGAGGATTGAAAATCTGGAGGTTAGTGTCAGTACTTTACACGATAACATGAGTTGGATGGAAACATGTATGACTGACAAGCTCCACTAGATCGAAGAGATCTTCAAGCAGCTAACAGAGACTTTAGTGCTGAATCGAAAAGGCTCTGGTAATAATACCGCGAATCAAAACATAGATGACGACGTTAAGAAGACAAACGGGGGTGTAACGCCCAAACAATTGGGCATTTTTGTAATTTTCTTATTAATTGTATTTATTAAGTTTATTTAAAAAAAAAAAGAGCGCCACGTCAGCAGCCACGTCAGCAGGCCCAGTCAGCAGTCCTGGCCAACCAGGACCTACCGCGTGGCAAGACCACGTCGATCCGGAGACGGGCCACGTTGGCGATCCGCGTACGCGCGATCGGACGGCCCAGATACGTCCCCGCGCGCACGGACAACCCAGATCAAGCGTGCGCACGGACGGCCCAGATGCGATCGCACGGACGGCCCAGATTAAAACAAAATGGATGGCTGAGATCAAAAGGCAAAAGGGTATAAATAGAACCCCCACACCTGACCACAAAAACCCTAGCCGCTTGCCCTCGCCGGAGAAGACGAACCAGACGCCGGAGAAGCCGGCCGCCGCCACCCGCCGCCGCACCGGGGAGATTTCCGACCGCTGATCGAGGTAAATTTCATACCCCCGACTCATTTTTCCACGCTGAATTCCCCTATGGCCAAATCGGAGTCAAAATCCTGGCCAAACGGCCGGAAAACACGGCCGAAACCCAGCGGCGCCGCCGCGTCCCTCCTCGGTTTTTGCCTCCGATGAGGCCCTTCCTGGCCTCCGTTTGATGCAATTTTTATATCACCGTGATGACCATTCTTTTCTCTACAGGTTGATCGGAGCCGAATCACCAAAACACGAACCTCACCGGAGAGCCGCCGCACCCGAGAGCACCGCCACCGGTAAGCTTAGGTTTTTCGTAATTTTTTGGCCCCCTGAGGGCCCTAGGGTTGTTTTATCGCAGGGACCGATGCAAGTGTGGCCGAATTCGGCCGAAAACGGCCAACCCGAGGCGAATCACCGTCGCAAGCGGCGACGCCGTCGCCGGAGCACGGCGGAGCCGCCGTGCCGGAATTACGATATTGGCCGAAAGGGGCCCTGGGCCTAATTTGAGATTTTTTGGAACACGTGCAGGTACCAGTAGTGCGTTTCAGTTCCCTGGAAAAAATTCAGGAAAGATTAGGGACAGCCTGTAGGCGCACTGTGAAGCCGTATTCGGACCCCGAAACGAGTAAGGACCCCTCACCCTATTTCCTATCACGATATTAAAGTTCAATAATGATAAAACGGAAATTCTTGAATCAACGAATGTGTGAAATTGCTTAAGTTCACCAATGGAGCCCGAGTCTAGTGTGTTAGTCGGTTAACTGTTATTTGGCATATTTTACAGTTTTAAATGCAGTATGAGGTCTGATGTTTTCATTTCATTGTTTCGTGTGCATATTTTACTGTTTTATTGATTATGGGTTGAATGACTGAGAAACCGATGCTGTATGTTGTCTTGTTTGACATAAATTACTGTTTTGCTTGTCTGCGTGTGAATTGATGATGCTGACTAAGGAAAAGGGGAATGAAAGGTTATGTAAATTGATAATTGTATAATGTGATCCGCCTGACTAGATATCCTGGGAGATGGTGGATGGATCGGGTCCGTTGGGAACCCTACCGGGATTGTGGTCTCTCATACCGGAAGGAGCATGGAGACCCTATGTGTTTTGGCGCCCATACCGGACGGGGTATGGGGACGACCCGTTTCACCCTCATACCGGACGGGGTATTGAGGTTTATAGTTTTGGCGCCCATACCGGACGGGGTATGGGGACGGCCCTGGAATCTGATTACAAGTGTTAAGGGTTCACGGGTAGCGGGACCCCTATAGATCCCCATGGATACTAGTAGGCTGGTAAATAAGGAAAAATATGTTGTGTAATGATTGAATTACAAAAGGTGTGATAAGTATTATGTTATACAGTTTATATGATTTCATGATGATGATAATGTTATTGCTTTCGTATACAGTTTTATGAATTGCACCGGGCTAGTGTAGCTCATTCCTTATTTAATCATTTCAGATCAGGAAGACATTGTTCCCGAGCCCGTTCCGCAGGAAGACGATGAAGGGGACGCCTAAAGACTCCATAGTCATATTCATAGCTTTTACTTTCGAGTTTCTCCTTTAGTTAGTTTGATCTTTTATATTTTGATCACGTTTTTATTTTTAGTGTAAGGGATGTTAATCGAAATTTTGACTTCGCTTCCGCATTTGACATTTTTAATACACATATTTCATTTTAAATTTCCGGGGCCGTTACAGGGGGTCGATAATTATTCTGCTCCAAAGTGGCGAAGCTCGAGTTTTTCACTTATTACATTGATGACTCAACTAAATAGTTTAATTGAGTTAAGTAATTCTTCGAGTACCAGAACATTACCGAAGCCCACAAAGTTTTTTAGCTTCCTTCCACCTCAAAGGCGAGGTGAACTGTAACGGCCCTGGAAATTTAAATGAAATGTATGTATTAAAAATCTCAAATGCGGAAGCGTAATAAAAATTTTGATTAACATCCCTTACACAATAACCAAAATGTACTCAAAACATGAAGGAACAAACTAACTAAAAGAGATACTTGAAATAAGAACTATAAATATAACTATGAAGTCTTTAGGCGTCCCCTTCGTCGTCTGCCTGCGGAACGGGCTCGGGAACAACGTCTTCCTGATCTGAAATCATTAAATAAGGAATGAGCTACACCAGCCCAGTAAAGACATCACACTATCTCACTGCCACAAAAGTAAAGGTGGGTAGAAAGCAAAAATGACCAATGGAGCATAATTTGTAACAAACTCGTTTGTCAACATAGAAACCTTTACTGTCCACTTATCTCGGTGAGATCCATGAAAACAACATATGAAAGCAATAACATTATCATCATCATGAAATCATATAAACTGTATAACATAACACTTACCACGCCTTTGCATTTCAATAATTAAACAACATATTTTCCTCTTTTACCAACCTACTAGTATCCATGGGGATCCATAGGAGGTTCCCGTTGCCCGTGAACCATTAACATTACAACCTGATTCTAGGGCCGTCCCTATACCCCGTCCGGTATGGGTGCCAAAACCATGAACCTCAATATCCCGTCCAGTATGAGGGTGAAACGGGCCGTCCCCATACCCCGTCCGGTATGGGCGCCAAAACACATAAGGTCTCCATACCCCGTTCGGTATGAGAGACCACGTTCCCGGTAGGGTTCCCTACGGAGCCGGTCCGTCCACCATCTCCCAGGATATCTAGTCAGGCTGTCCACATTTTTCACTTATCAATTCACATAACCTTTCTGCCTTTTTCCTTAATCTCAATCATCCAATCATACACAACATGTAAACCAGTAATTGACACCAAACAAGATAACACAGTATCGGGTTAACCATAATATCAATCATAATAAAAGAAACCATGATTCATGCATACGAGACCATAAAATAAATACATCAGATATCATGCTGCATTTAATACTGAAAAATAGATCAAACAACAACAGACCAACACTGTATCAGACTCGGGCTCCATTGGCAACCTTAATCAATTATACATCTATAAATTCACAAAGTACAGTCTAATTATTTATTTAGCTTTAATACTGTGATAGAAAATAGGGTGAGAGATCATTACTTGTTTCGGGGTCTGAATTCGACTCTACAGTGCGCCTACAGGCTGTTCCTAATTTCCTTGAATTTTTTTCAGAAAACTGAAACGCACTACCGGTACCTGCACGTGTCCCAAAAAATCTCAAATCAGACATAGGGCCCCTTTCGGCCAATATCGGAATTCCGGCACGGCGGCTTCGCCGTGTTCCGGCGACGGCGATTCGCCTCGGATTGGGCGTTTTCGACTGTTTTCAGTCGAATTTGGCCAAACTTGCATCGGTCCCTGCGATAAAACAACCCTAGGGCCCTCGGGGGGCCAAAAATCACGAAAAATTGAGACTTACCGGCGGCGGTGCTCTCGGGTGCGGCGGCTCTTCCGGCGTGAATCGCGTTTTAATGTTTGGCTTCGATCAACCTATAAAGAAAAGAACGGTTATCGCAGTGGTATAAAATTTGCATCGAACGGAGGCCAGGAAGGGCCTCATCGGAGGCAAAAACAGAGGGGGGTTGTGGCGGCGGCGCCGGACTTCGGCTGGGTTTTCTGACCGTTTGACCGGTAGTTTGTTTGGCCATAGGCGGACTCATCATCCCAAAACGAGCCAGGGGAAAAAAATTTACCTCGATTAGCGGTCGAAAACTTCTCCGGTGCGGCGGCGGGTGGCGGCGGCCGGCTTCACCAGCGTCTAGTTCTTCTTCTCCGGTGAGGCACTGGCGGCTAGGGTTTTGTGGTCAGGTGTGGGTGGGGTTATTTATACCCTTTGCCTTTTAATCTCAACCGTCCATCAAGATTAAATCTGAACCATCCGATCGCGATTTAATTGGGATTAAATCTGGGTCGTTCATCGCGATGCAATCTGGGCCGTCCGTACGTGTGAATCTGGACCGTCCGTGCGCGCGGGAATGGATCTGGGTCGTCCGATCGCGCACACGCGAATCGCCCACGTGACCCGTCCCGTGTCAGCGTTTCCTTGCCACGCGGCATGTCCTGGTTGGCCAGGGCTGCTGACCGGGCCGTTGACGTGGCTGCTGACATGGGTGCTGACGTGGCACAACTTTTCTAAATTGCGTTTTGACCTCTGGTTTCTGATTTTCTTTTCAAAAATACCCTATGAATCTAAATTTTCACCTATTTTTCCCAAAATCAATTTCAATTAAATCCAAATAATATTTTTACCTAATTTTATCATTATTATTATTTTTATTTTCATTAAATTAAATTAAATTAAATCAAATTAAATTAAATCAAAATCTAAAAAATTCAAATAAAAAAAGAAAAGAGAAATAAAAATAATAAGAATAAAATTAAAATACTTGGGTGTTACATGAACCAGTGATGGCAATGGTAGAGGTGTGCGTATATGGAAAGAAGATAGGGAGATTACTTGGATTATGTTTGGAAACGAGCTTTGGGCCTGGTTTGGGCCGACTGAGAGTGAAAACTTTAATGAAGTCTTGTCCAGAATATAACAGATTGGTCCATTACACAAATACCAGAAAGAGTTTGAGTGACTGGGTAACCAAGTTCAGGTATGGACCCAGAAGGCTTTGATGGAGACGTTTATCGGTGGGATTAAATCTGAAATAGTAGACGAGATCAAGATGTTCCGATGTAAATCCTTGAAGAAAGTGATGAGTCTGGCTCGCATGAGAGAAAATCAATTGAACTGACAACGTCGGTTTAACCAGTCTGAGTGAGTCGCAACTACCCAATCATCTTAAGTATTAGCAACTCCAGCGTCATAAACCATAACTGCTCATTCCACTGCCACCAAGCAGCTCTCGTGGAACGAAATGTAGAGATAGCAAACGCATGGACTATACTTCAACTATGACAAGAAGTTTATATGTAGCCATCGATATCGCTGAACCCAACTTTTGCTTCTGAAAGGCGAAAAAGAAGAAGAAGACACCAAGCTCGCGAAGCCTGAATAAAGGGAGAACCCAAAAAGCAGGGTTACCGAAAGAGCTACATGAAGATTTAACAATACGAACCTTGAGGACAAGGTTCCTAAAGGGGGAGGCAATGGTAAGATCAGAAGGAACTCATGTTATCTCTAGTAAAAAACACGTGTGGTTATGAACCAGTAAAAGCACTTCAGCTCCTCCACGATCCACGCTAACCTCAACAACCCATAATCCCCAGTATCACATTTATTTCATTTATTTAATTCAGTTCCTTAATCTTAGGAAGTAACAAATATAAATTTTTGTATTTAATGTAACCCAACATCATTAATAAAAGGGAAGTTGAATTTTGGAAATTAAATCTGTGGTGTTTCTCGCCTAAAAGAGAAAAATGTTCTTAATTTCTTACCAGCATCTGATCAGGACCTATCAATAGCCATCTCTGCATGCAAAGCCATGAACGTCAAATGCATTATGTTAGCTGACACCATTAAGTTCTCGTCTGTTTTTAAAGTGACCGTGGCTTTATCTTCTTTCTTAATAGCCACCATTGTCAACACTTTTTATATCAACATTGAGCTTTTTCAAAACAAGTTGAGGATTCCAATGAAAAACTTATTAGAATTATGTCTAGCTAAATCACTTTCTGATTGATCGTCTTTGGTTTTTGTTATCTATTTTATCAATTATGAACCTCTCTCTCCTCCTTCGCCAGGTTACACATGAAGTGCTCTGGTTGATCTTTATTTCTCTTCTTTAAATTTATCCATCTTGTAACTAAAGTCTCTTTGTGTCTCTCAAATAACTTTGGTGCCTAATAAATTACTTGATATTTCTCTTTTTCTTCACACAAAGAGTAAGATGATGAAGAAAAAAGAGAGAAAAAATGATGAAGGCAAAAGAAGCTAGACTCATATTTGTTTTTAAGAGATAAAGGGATTGAGTAGCTTTATTTTGAATTATGGTGGTAAAATGGAATGATTTTTCATCCTTAATGTAGATAATTTTTGTGGATTATCACTGATGAAACAAGGAGATTTTTATATTTTTAGTTTTTTATTATAAAAAACAATTAAAAATTTAAATTTTTTTATATGTCAAATGTAATATTATTGGTCACATGACATTTGACATAGATATCAATCCAACCGAAATGTGACACGTGTTTAATCTAAGTTCATATAACACTTTCACCAATGGTGTTAGTGCATATTAATAATTAGAAACTAATCACAAACTATCTAAAAGTACATGAACCAAATGTTTAATAAGAAAATAATTAAAAAAAACTAATTTGGACATTTTCAAAAGGTAAAAAGACTAATTTAGTATTTTGCCATAGTTGCACCTTATGTGCTAATGTGCTTATGTCTTTTTCGTTCCTTGACTGTATTTTCTTTAAGAAGATCATTTCTTGTTTCTTTTATTTGTGGATTATTGGAGTTGATGGAAAAAAAATTATTATTAAAGAGCTTCTTTCAAAGATGGTTTTGGAGGAAAACAATTAAACCTTTGCAATTTTCCTTCATTTAATTTTATTTTTTAATATATTTAAAATTTTATAATCTTTACACTGTTTTTAAATATTTAAATGATTAAATTTTATTTATGAATACTATAATAACACACATAATATAATAAGTAGGACATTAAATATATATGTAAAATACAATAGAAAATGTCCTACACTTATACATCAAGTACTATTTTGAACGTACATATTTTAACATTTAATCTCAGATTTAATATGATACTTTAAAAATATTTTTTAAAATTTATTAATTCTTTGTAAGAATTTGTTCTATAGAATCATTGTGACAAACGTAACAATATTAATAAAAATAATAATGAATATAAATAATGACATGAAATATGAATAAATTAAATGTGTTTGTGGAAACTTCATATTCATTGCTTTATATATATATAGCCTATGTGTGTGTGTGTATGGTTGATGACCTCAATTCTATGGTTACTATGTTTGCGGGGATCAAGATGACGAAGACTAAGTTCCATTGTTTGAAATCCAAATGGGAAATGGGGTTTAGAAAATTCTACAAAACATGAATAGATATAATCCTCATGATGATTAAAGGTTAGTACGGAAGACTTTAAATGCCAAATGGTAAGCAAGTTTTAGCTTCATGAATGCAAATTCTTCATTGGTTCTGAAAGGTGGCAATCTTTAAAAGCCAAAGATGTTCTCCAAAAGAGTGTTGAAAAAATCATTCAATTGTGTGTATGGATTATAAGTGATACTTTCTAGAACTACTGTAAAGAAGCCATTGATGGACTAAAGATTGTGATTGGGATTAAAGAATAGACATCTTAATGACTAGATGTCTGACCAATTTCAAGTACAAGTAACATTTTACATAAGATAGCATGACAATTTCTGAAAAATGGGATCAATTGGGTTTATATGAAATGAGAGAATATAATTTTGTAGAAAAATAGAATCAAACGTTGAAAAAATTATAAATAATTTAAATTCGATGATTATAAGGGACAGAAAGTTTATTCATAATTTACATGTAAAATACAAATTGCATTAGTTTTGTTCATTCATAACCAAAATTTTATTCCTCAAACTCACAGTAATTAAAACAAAGAGATATTAAACAAATTAAAATCAAAGAGCAAATCCTTCTTTCACTTCTTCCCAAAAATTTCCTTTTTGATTTTCAGTTCTTCCCCTTTCCTCTTTCATCTTCACCTTCTTGGTCTCTGGCCCAGAGTTAATGCTCAATATATCATCACATCTCAATTTTGCCTTACTAAAAATTAGAACTAATAGTAATTGAAAATTTTAATAAATTAAATTTAATCATAGTTAAAGAATTATTATTATTACGGTTGTTTTTGGTGTATTTTTGTTCTAATTTAATCATAGTTGTGTTTAAGAAAAAAGTACTAAAAAGGGAAAAAAAAAAAAGAAAAAAAAGGAAGAACAAGAAAAAGAAAAGAGTAGGTTTCGGTTCATTACAGCCCAGAAGCCCAATGAAGAGGAAAAGAGGTTCATTAAGATTCTTGTTTCAATTTTTTTTTTCTTTTCTTTTTGTCCTCATATGAGTGTATGATCTGTATTTGTAACAGCCCCGAAAATTCATAATGGAAATTATATTAAAAATATCAAATGCGGAAGCGAAGTCAAAATTTGAATAACATCCCTTACACCAAAACCAAAAAACGTGCTCACAAAGTATAAAAGATCAAACTACCTAAGGGAGAAAACTTGAAAGTAAAAACTACGAATGTGACTATGGAGTCTTTAGGCGTCCCCTTCGTCGTTCTCCTGCGGAACCGGCTCGGGAACGATGTCCTCTTGATCTGAAATGATTAAATAAGGAATGAGCTACACTAGCCCAGTAAAGACATCACGATATCTCACCGTCACGGAGGTAAAGGTGGATAAAAAACACAAAAAGACCAATGGAGCATAATTTACAACAAATCCTTTTATCGATAATAAAACCTTTACCATTCCCTTACCTCGGTGAAATTCACAAAACAATATATGAAAACAATAACATCATCATCATCATGGAAACATATATATGAACTGTATAACATAATACCTATCACACTTTTCGTAATTTAATCGTTAACAACATATTTTCCTAATTCACCAGCCCACTAGTATCCATGGGGATCCATAGGGGTCCCGCTACTCGTTAATCCTTAACACTTGAAACCATATTCCAGGGCCGTCCCCATACCCCGTCCGATATGGGCGCCAAACCATAGACCTCATTACCCCGTCCGGTATGAGGGTGAAACGGGCCGTCCCCATACCCCGTCCGGTATGGGCGCCAAAACAATAAACCTCATTACCCCGTCCGGTATGAGGGTGAAACGGGCCGTCCCCATACCCCGTCCGGTATGGGCGCCAAAACACATAAGATCTCCATACCCCGTCCGGTATGGGAGACCACAATCCCGGTAGGGTTCCCTACGGACCCGGTCCGTCCACCATCTCCCAGGATATCTAGTCAGTCTGAACACATTATACAATTTCCATTCACATAATCTTTCATTCTCCTTTTCCCTCAGTCAGCATTATCAATCACATACAAACAAGCAAAACGATAATTTATACCAAACAGACAACATATAGCATCAATATCCCGGTCATTCAATCCATAATCAATAAAACAGTAAAATATGCACACGAAACTATAAAATGAAAACATCGAACCTCATGCTGCATTTAAAACTGTAAAACATGCCAAATAACAGTTAACCGATAAACACACTAGACTCGGGCTCCATTAGCGACCTTAAGTAATTTCACACATTCGTTGATTCATGAAAAACTGTTTTATCATTTATTGGACTTTAAAACCGTGATAGGAAATAGGGTGAGGGGTCCTTACTCGTTTCGGGGTCCGAACACGGCTTCACAGTGCGCTTGCAGGCTATCCCTAATTTTCCCTGAATTTTTTTTGGGGAACTGAAACGCACTACTGGTACCTGCACGTGTTCCAAAAAAATCCCAAATTAGGCCCAAGGCCCCTTTCGGCCCAAATCGCAACTCCAGCACGGCGACTCTGCCGTGCTCCGGCAAAGGCGCCGCCGCTGGCGGCGGCGATTCGCCTCGGGTTGGCTGTTTTCGGCCGTTTTCGGCCGAATTCGGCCACACTCGCATCGGTCCCTGCGAGAAAACAACCCTAGGGCCCTCGGGGGGCCAAAAAAATCACGGAAAAACGGAGCTTACCGGCGGTGGCGCTCTCGGGTGCGGCGGCTCTCCGGCGAGGTTCGTGTTTTGGTGATTCGGCTCCGGTCAACCTGTAGAGAAAAGAATGGTGATCACGGTGATATAAAAATTGCATCAAACGGAGGCCGGGAAGGGCCTCATCGGAGGTAAAAACCAAGAAGGGGCGCGACGGCGTCGCTGGGCTTCGGCCGTGTATTCCGGCCGTTTGGCCAGGATTTTAGCTCCGATTTGGCCACAGGAGGAATCAGCGTGGAAAAACGAGTCGGGGGTACGAAATTTACCTCGATCGGCGGTCGGAAATTCCTCCGGTGCGGCGGCGGGTGGCGGCGGCCGGCTTCTGGTTCGTCTTCTCCGGCGAGCGGCAGGCGGCTAGGGTTTGTGGTCTGGTGTGGGGGTTCTATTTATAACTCTTTGCCTTTTGATCTCAGTCGTCCATTTTGTTTTAATCTGGGCCGTCCGTTTTTGATTAAATCTGGGCCGTCCGATCGCACGCTTGATCTGGGCCGTCCGATCGCGTCTACGCGGATCGCCAACGTGGCCCTTTTTGGAACGACGTGGTCTTACCACGTGGCAGGTCCCGGTTGGCCGGGACTGTTGACGTGGTTGCCGATGTGGCTTTTTTTTTTTTTTTTTTTTCGGCCCCTTTCCGGGCGCTACAGTATTGATTCAATCTGAAATGAAAATCATTGTGCAAGTAAAATATAGAGTTGTGAAACATACTTTAATTCAATTTTCCTTTAACATTTTTTTTTTATATGTTTTCAGATCCCTATTCCCTTATCTTGTAAATAAAACAAAATAAACTCCATAAATTTGGGAAATAACTCTTTAAAGTTCCCTGTGATAAAGTGGGTGGTGATGGGAAGAAGCGCTTAAAATGTTATGCTGGTTTTCTTTCTTTCCTTAGCTTTTATAAGAAATTTGTCTACAATCTCTCCTCATCTTTCTCGATTATAAACACTGAGAACTAAACAAATTGGTGAAAATTGAATGATCACTTCACACATGTCATAGAAACAGTAGATGATATAAGGCTTACATATCTAATTTCGCCATAAAATTTTAAAAAATGTTCAAATTAAATCCTAATTTTTTTGTTTAAATTAACTTTGAACTTTTAAAAATATCCGCAGCATCCCATCAACATTTGTACCAGTTAACATAATTAGAGAAGAATGCACATGGATAAGGATGTGCATAAATCAAGTTCACATGGATCCCATGTCATTACACGCGGTATCCACATAGATTCCACTTAAAATCTATGAACTTCCTATGTGTGCCCTAGAGTGAAATAAGCTCCCACCTTCCTTTTGTGAATGGAACTCCCATCTTTTTAATCGGCCTCCATATTTTTCCTCGCTAGACAATGTCATAATCGATTGCTTCATCAGTTGCATGCATATTGGAGTAGTCATCACCACCATTTGCTTCGACTTCGAGGAAACCCATCTTTAAACTTGTTGCCGACCATCACTCTTGAGGAAACCTGTAATACCTCGAAAACCTTTGCACTTAATTTGTAATGCGAACTCCTATTTATTAAGGTCCTAAGATTGCTTAAACTCCTTAAATATTTCATAATTTTAATTTTCAGATAAATATTAAATTTTGTATTTTAAATTTAATATTTTTATTTAATTAAATAATTCTTAAAATATATTATTTTATTTCGTCGTAAGAAAAATTATATTATATTATTATTTAAAATAATTTTTAGGAAAAATGGAGAAAATGCGAAAAAATTCTACGGAAAAACACATGCGGGAAGGGTCTCGCCCGCGTGCGGCCAATAGCGGATGTGCGCACTGTATGCATGTCCCATCTGCACGGGGCACAAGGTGCAGTCTGCGCGCGTATCCCATCACACGCAGACGGGAGTAGTCTGAGCGCGAGTCCCACCTTGCGTAGATGGGCACGGCTCCGTGCACCCTATGCATCCGTGTAGTAGGCCTGCGCAGTAAGCCTATGCGCTATAGGTCCTGCGCGTGCTTAAGTTAGGCCGGTGCGCCAGCAAGCTAGACCTGCAACGCGCAGCTGACTGGGGCAGCGTGCAACTGCCTTAGATAGTGCATGTCGCCCCCTTGGGCACCGTGCGCTGCCTCGCCATCGCCGCCGGCTTAAGCAGCATGCTGCCGTCACTTGAGCGACGTGCCACCGTCGATTGGATGGCGTGCCTCATTTTTTGCACTGCCGTCATATCGCGTTGTTTATCCATCGTTCATATTCGTCAGTCATCACATCAATTTTTTTATTGACTTTCTCTCTCATCACCAGATTTCACCACTTGGCACAAATATGATGGTTCTCATTTTTTATAAATAGGGTCCATCCCTTCTCCATTTCCTCATCACTTCCATTCCATCCTCCAAGAGCTTAGAGAGAGAGAGGAAGTGATCTAGAGAGAGAGGGAGAGGAAGAGAAGAAGAAGAAAAGGTGTAGGAAACATCGAGGTTTCGATAAAAAATTTAGTATTTACTTTTAAACATTCTAAGAAGCATTTTTAGAGTAAAATTAATGAAGTTTAAATTTATGATTTGCATGGTTAAATTTTAAATCTAAACAAAGTAAATTTTACGTGATAATGCATGTTTTATGATCATATATGAACTTGTTAATTTCCATGTGAAATTAAATGATTTGATACTTGAAATAAATATTGATATATGATACTATTGATAAAGAAAAATGATTAAGCATGAAATGATATATAGACATGAGAAATATGTTTGAGTCTTGGCATGCATAATTTATAAAGTATTTCGTTAAATTTTTTTTCTTTGAGGGGTTTCTGTTTCTCCCGCAATCTGGTCTGAAAAGACATGAGAGGATCGCTTCCTGTAGATGATGGCGTACCATCTGACGAGAGTGGTGACGCGATATAACTGTAGGGGTCACATTTGATGAAGTACAGCCGTGACCATACTTAACATGTAGGACCACTGTAGTTGGTATGACCATGATCATAGATCGTGTCATGGTTTGGCAAACTGCAAATGTGCTGTTGGTTTGACAAGTTACAAATTATTGTTATAAATTAAATGAATTGGTCATTCCACATGGGTAGTCAGGAATCTGTATTGCTTAGTAGATGGAAGTCGTAACGACTTCGCGAAGAATAACATGAAAAATAGTGCATATCATAATTTGTTTAATTTTTTTTATTATCTGCATGATTGATTTGATTGACATGACTATGACATGATGAATTTGATATTTTTCTCAATAAAATAAATTATTTTTATAATTAAATAAAGGACCCTGACATGATTCTTAATGGTAAGTATTGATGATATCTTTAATCATCTTTAAAATCTTATAAGGTTATTTAAATACTGTTTTTTTTATTGAGTATATAGAACTCATCTATTTCTATGCCTCCCTTCAGATGAGGAAAATAGTGAGAAGTTGATCGCTGACCTACCCCTTGAAGTCTTTGAGGATCCCGTAGATCCATAAATCTTTTTGAGTACATGATTTGTCCTGCATTCTGATAAGTCCTTTTATATAATGATAGAAGTGACATTTTTTGTATTTTGTTACCACTTCTAGCATCAGATATATATGTAATTGGAAACTCATTTATTTTGTAAGAAATTGTTTCATTGCATATAATTAATTATTATGCACTTATAATCTATTTCTGTATCTGAACTCTTATGCCTTAATTAGTATTTGGGATATCACAAAATTCATCTGCTTCCTTGCTGTTAGGATCTTTTTGCCTTACTTGCCTGAGCAAAGCACCCTTGTAAACTCACCAACAATTAGTAAAATAGAAGAAAATCTTGATGACGAGGAAGCAAAGCTTGGAGTTTCATTTCGATGTTGTTCTCACTCTTCTATATTTGCTTATTTATGCAAGAAATGTTAGAGTAAAAATTCTTTTCAAATTGGTAGATCTGTAAAAATTAAACATACATTCTTGTACTGAAGGTTAGAGTCCCAACTTCGAGCCTCGAACTAAAATTTGTTTCTTCACATTCTTCTGGTTTCAGATCTTTTTTGACGAGTTCTAAATTTAAGTGCTTTGGAGAAACCACTAACTTTTTCTACTTGCCACAAAATTTTTCTAAAAGCAGAAGTGATTTCTTTGAGTTTGAATCAAAGTCTCAAATAATTTACAAAAAGCTTTGGTTAGGGCTTATGTTTTTGATGTGACACCCAAAAATTGTTGTGCTTTTGATTACTACACTTGAACTTACTGTTTTTTATTTTTATTCAATTGAAAATTTATGCATTATGTGTATTTATAAAATGTATTTTTATTTGCATCTGAAAGTAATTGAAATTATAAAGTAAAAGAAGATGGGAAAAAAACCTCACGGGATTCAAAATCCCAAGGCATAGACCAGCCGCGGGAATGCCTTGCAGGCATGTATGTCTCACCGGCAGAAGTCCTTGCCCCGCATGCTTGCACGCCTGCAGAACAGTGCCTACATGCCTCATAATGGCCGAGGTTAGATCAGACAAGACCCCCACTGCCTGTACTAATCATTCTTGCCGCTTGGCATGCATGTAACCTACCTCCACTAGTGCTGATCGGCCACCAAGCCGATCAACAACCCTCCCTCATTGCATGTGATCCGATGGATCACATTTCTTCAATTTTGGATATTTAAACCCTTCATTTTTCATTTCCTCCATTCTCCTTTGCTGCAACCTGAAAAGAAGAAGAAAATTTGTGTAACCACCAATTGTACAAAGTTTACAAAGAGATGTAATAAATGAGGTATTTTTTCAATAATTGTATTTTGCAAGCATTTTATATTTCTATTTCTTTTTTTCTTTTTACTTTAATTTAATTTAGAAAAGAACTAAAAACTAAACTACCTAAACTAAATTCTGCATATAGATCTATGTGTGTCCATATATAGATAGATAGATATATATGTATAAATATAAACCAAACAAGGATACCACTCACCCAGACTTGGAAAGGCCGTTTTGGCTAACTGGTGGAAAGAACCCAGCTGGTCGGGCAGATGTCAAGCTCTGACCATCTTTTTTGGTTTGGCTGTCGGCCACTCATGGAATCAATGGCCATGATTGGTTGCTTGGCAAAGAACGACCAAGATTTGGCCATCAATTCCCTTTAAATCAGCTTCTTCTTTGTCTCCTTCTCTTTTATTTCATTTGAAATCAAAACCTCAACAAAATAGAGATAACAAATAGTGCAAGTGGAGTGAAAATGTAAAAACAGAGCGTGAATATAATTGGTCCCAAGAGGAAAATCTGGTGTAAATAAGGAAGAGATTTTCCGTCTGTCCTATTCTAGGTGAGTCTTCGTCTTCTAAAATAGTTTCCTTTTGGTACCGGAACACTTAACCATCTTCTATTCAAATTCTTGAACCCAAAATTGCAGTAACTTCACTGAATTGTTGTTCTTACACTTGCTGTCACCACTGTGCAAGTAAGGTTATGATCTTTGCTTCTGTTTATTTCCAAATTTCATTCATTTTCTAATCCTACCTTGTTAGTAAACTGTTAGGATGTTAGTAGTCTATTAGGAGTAGATTAAACGAGTTTAACATTCCTGAAAAAAAACCAGCAATTAATTCCAATTTCTGCAACAATTACAGAATTGTTCTTCAAGCCTTCAACCCAACCTTTCCTTGTGTTTTTCCAGCTTGTTTCTACTATTTATTTGAGGTAAGATGGGTGATATTCTAGCTGATACAAATATGTCATTTATAGATAGAATTTCATGTGGTAATTCTCTTTAAAATGTAAAATAAAGTGGTGTTTTAAATGGAAAGGATGACTGAGTTCATCATTGTATTTGATAATTATATGAATTATTTTTAAGTGATTTTAATGTGGAATTGTGATGTTCAATTGTAATAGAATGAAGTAATGATGTTTTGAAAACAGAAAATGGGAACGGGGGTTAATGACGGAAGCTCATTTGTTTCCGTCAAGAACATCGGCACCAAAAGTGGCACTGCAACAGCAACACATGGTCTTGCCATGCTGGTTCGCAGAGAAGGTGCTTTTCGGGCACCCAAAACAGCCTGGAACCATCTCTGGCATAAAGCATTTCTGCAGTGTTGAGCCGGAGAGTATAGAGGAACTTTGAGCATCTGCAGATACCAAAAAGGGGAACATATGCAGCGTGCCACTGCACGACGGCCATGTTTTTCCTGGGCCAGTTGCCCTGTGCAGTAGGCCAGCGGGCCGTGCTGGCCCGACAAACATGAAATCATGCTGTGGGGTCTTCACGGAAGTCCACTAGGCCACGGGCCCAGCATGAGAGTTTTTTCTCTTGGGCTGGACATTTGGATAGATGGGCCATTGGGAACAGAAACAGTAAAATTTATCTGGAAATTTGAAAGGTATAAATTGTAATGGAAATTGAGAAAAAAATAATGTGATTGTGGGATTGGGAATAAATAAAATGAATATAAGAAATTTAAATTAAAAAAAACAACAAAACAAAGATAAAATATTAGAACATGAAAAATTAATTAAAATAATAATTAAATTAAGACTAAATAATTAAAATATTAAAATCAATAGTAATAAAATCTAAATAAAATAAATGATTAGAATAAAAATATCTTACTTAAAATTTAAGAAAAATAAAAATACTAAATAAAAAATAAAATTTAAGAAAAAAATATTTGAGGCTCTAAAATATAAATAACAAAATTTTTAGTCAAATCTGGTTCATTGATTTTCTTAAATGGATATTGAGGTTAATAAGAGAGTCATTAGGCTTTGTGTGTGAAATTAGGTTCCAATTGTGGGACCGAGTTTAGTGGTAAGATGAATCTGAATCAATTTTTATTCATTTGCATTGCGGCTCAAGAACATGAATGATGGATACTAAAGTGAAAATTGTGGGATGGCAACCTAAGAACACTAAGTGATTATATGTATCCTTTTACGATGTTGTATTGTAATTGATTAGGTACGCTTCCACTCTTAACTAGTGGGTAATCTGGTGCCCTCCATGAAAATAGTGTAAGCAGCTACACGCGTAGGTTTGTAATAAGTGAAACATAAATTATATATAATAAATAGTAATAAAACTTTAAAGACAGGTATAGTCATGTGTGTGTATGTCTGTTATGTGAACACATTGAATATGGTATTGAGCACCATTGGCGATTAAATAAGTTATGTAAACACATTGAATACGGGATTGAACACCGAATAACATTTACACTATTACTGTAAAAGTTGTATAGCATGGAGTATTGATTCTACTAATTTATCACTGTTTTAACTAAATTTTGCATTAAGGAATTGTTTTCAAAACATGTTTGTATGACTTTAATATTGTGTATCTTACTGAGTATTGTAACTTACCTAAATCCAAACCCCCATAGATGCAGATTCTGATAAGTTTGTGGTGGAGCCTTGTTTAGATTCATTTTAGGAAGATTAGCTGTGGGAGCCTTGTTTAAAGGCTAGTATATTTTATGTATAGGTTATCTTCTGTATTATAAGTAAAGGTAGATAGCTTGTTGGTCTCATCATACAAGCTTTTGTATTTTGTATTGGGATGTGTAGTTCCTTTGCGATGTATATATATATTTTTATGTATGCTCTTTTGGACATTGGTGCCCTGTTTTGCATTCGGAAGTCACAATTTGAGTGAAACCATGAGCTTGAGAGCGAGGAAGAGTCACCGTGAGCTACCTCCTCCTTCTTTGCTATTGCAGACTTGCCACCGAGCCTTTCTTCATTTCCTTGAGTGGTAAGCATCTCCATTTTCTGATTTTTATTTCCTTAAGCTGCTAATGCACCTCATATGTAAGCCTTTTTCATTTCATCGTCGATTGCAGAATAAGTTCTGCAACTCCTCAGACAGTTGCTGCTATTGTCTTCTTCCCACAAACCCGTGAAGCTTCTTTGTTATTTTGGAACTTGATATTAGCTAGTTGTAGCATAAGGAATTGGGTGTTTCCTTTTATGCTTCTAATGGGTTTTTCTATGAAGTAATTATTGTATACATATGTTAATTATTTTTAAATCATAAGTTTTGTCAAATGTTTGACATTGTTTGGAATGATTTGAAATGTTTAAATTCTGCTTGTATTGGTGCATGCTTGTGAAGTGGAAATGAGCGCATGAATGGACGCGAAGAAGAGATAAATTGAGTTCATGATAAGTGAAGGCGCTAAGGTGCTAATGAGGGGATGTAGCACACGATTGTGCCATGTCTACTTAAATGAGGGACACTATCTTAACACGCCTAAGTGCTAAGGTAGGGCCCCCGGCATGTGCGCACAGTAGCTGTGCACGGATGCACAAGTCCTGCCAGGCATGCCAACATGTAGAAAGGACCTACTATGAGGGTTGTGTGCATATGTGCATGTGTGCGTATATGCGTGTGTACATATGTGCATGTGTGCATGTGCACATACGACCTGCCAAGCATGTCTGCAAGCTGAGACGCCCGCGTGAGAGGGCACATTACTTTGTAGAGTGGGCATGTACAACTCACCCATGTCATGCTGCCTTGCTGAGTGAGCACGAGCGCCCTTACTCACATAAGGGCCTGACTTGACATGCCAAAGTGTGGAGATAGCTCGCCTGGGGCATGCTGCTCATGCAGCATGCCGTGTTGTGTGGCCTGGTTAAACACATCCATATGTTAGGCAGGTCATACGGATGGGCCTCTGCCTTGCCCTGTTGGTGAAGACAGAGATGGTTTCCTAATTAGGACTTGGCCTGGGAGGGCACCTGATGGCACAAATTGGTTAATGGACTTTTATGGGGTCCGAATTTGGTTAATGGACCTTATCAGGTACGAGTTTGGTTAATGGACCCCTATTAGGTATAGATTTGGTTAATGGACACCTTTTGGGTTCAAGTTTAGTTAATGGACCCTTTTCATGTTTGGGTTTGGTAAATGGAATCCTATCGAGTTTGAGTTTGGTTAATGGTCCCCTTTCGGGTCTAGATTTGAGTTTGGTTAATGGTCTCAATTCATAAGCAACAAAACAATCTCAGTGAAAACATTATTAATCCAAGGAAACTTATCTAGAGAACCATAGCATGACAAACAAACAATCCTAATTATATCAATCGTAACCCCTCAGTGATAATGATTAAATAGATTTGATTTCCTTTATTTTTAAAATGAGTATGGGATCACAACTAAATTTTGATTCACAGATCTTTGTTCGACCCATTGGCTCCATCAACCCTACTCTCAAACCCTCTCGGATTCCCAATTTCCTAAACTATTTCGGTCCATAACCACTGGTGGGAACTCAAGCAGACCACCCTGCCCATTCCAGTTACTTGGGAACAGTTCCTAGCAGCCTTTCATGCAGAATATGCTCGTAAATTCTTGGAGTTGGGCCGATACTCCCCTGAGATGCTCTTGGATGAAGGCAAGAAGGCTAGGAGATTCCAGTGGGGCCTCCGCCCAGAGATCAGGCAGCATTTGTTCATGCTAGAGCTCAAGACCTATTCGGCAGTTCTGGCCAAGGCACAACTAGTGGAGAGGAGCTTCTACACCCTCCCATAGGCAGTATTTGTTCATGCTGGAGCTCAAGACCTATTCAGCCGTTCTGGCCAAGGCACAACTAGTGTAGAGGAGCTTCCACCTCCCACAGGCATCAGGGAACCTCAGACCCTCAGCTCCACCCCGCAGACCATCACCTACTGTGTCTGTCCAATAAAACAAGAGGCCCAGGCCGGTGATCCAGGCTTGCCCTCAAGCTCCAGTGGTGGGACGTGGTAAGATCTGTCAGCATTACAGCAGGGATCACGGGGATCGACCCTGCTACCGCCTCAACAACACCTGTCGCATATGTGGTAGTGTCCAACATTATGCAAGAGAGTGCCCAAGGAACCAGAATCAGGGCAGACCTCCTATTCAGGGCAGAGCTTACAACCTCATCCAGCAAGATGCCGAAGCCGACCCATACGTGGTACATGGTATGTAAACTATCTGTAACCATCTTGCTCATGCTTTGATTGACACTGGTGCATCGCATTCATTTATTTCATCTGTTTTTACATCAAAATTTAATGTATTACCGAATAACCTTGATCCAATGTTGTTTTTGTCTACTGTTGGGAGTATAAAAGTATTGGAAGAAGTTGTCTATAGGGCTTGTGTCATAGAGATAGCAAATAAAAAACTTAGTGTAGACCTGATAGAATTAGACACAGGGGATTTTCATGTAATTTTAGGGATGAATTGGCTAGCAGTGTATCACGCCACCGTAGATTATTTTAGCAAGAAGGTTGTATTCAATCCTCCTAATGAGGAGCCATTTACAAATTAGTAAAATTATTTAGCACCTATTCCTTGATGGCAAGTTTTCTTATTCGTCTAGTACCTTAACCTTGCTGTTTTCTCTAACTAGGCAAACCCTAGAAAGAGAATTGTATTCAAGAGATTCCAGTAGTCCGAGACTTTCTAGATGTGTTTTCTGATGAACTACCTTGACTGCCAGTGGACAGGGAAGTCGAGTTCATCACAGATCTACAGTCAGGCACCCAACTCATTTCGGTTGCTCCTCACCGCATGAGTCGCGTTGAGATGGAGGAGTTGAGGAAATAGATCACTGAATTGCAGGACAGTAGTTTTATCAGACATAGTGTGTCCCCTTGGGGTGCCGAAGTCACTTTGGCTAGAAAGGGAGATGGAACGTTGAGACTATGTATTGATTATAGAGGATTGAACAGGGTCACAATCAAGAAGAAGTATTCCCTTCCCAAGATTGATGACCTCTTCGATCAGTTGCAGGGTACGCAGGTTTTCTCCAAAATAGACCTACGATCAAGTTACCATCAGGTGAAAATAAGGACAGAAGACATTCCCAATACGGCTTTTCGAACTAGGTACGGACACTATGAGTTCCTGGTCATGCCATTTGGGCTAACCAACGCCCCAACCATCTTCATGGATCTGATGGACAGGGTCTTCAGATAATTCTTAGATCAATTTGTTATCGTATTCATCGATGAAATCCTAGTCTATTCAAAAAGCAGAGAGGAACATGCTCACCATCTAGCTTAAGTGTTGTAGGTTCTCAGAAAAAAGAAGTTGTATGCAAAGTTGAGTAAGTGTGGATTTTGGCTTAAGCAGACCACCTTCCTGGGATACATCATATCAAAGGATGGAGTATCAGTGAATCTTGAAAAGGTTGAAGTAGTGCTCGGCTAGGAGAAATTGACATCAGTTAAAGAAATCCATAGCTTTCTAGGAATGGTGGGCTATTACTGCAGGTTTGTTGAAGGATTTTCTAGTCTAGCTGCTCCCCTAACCTAACTCACAAAGAAGAATGCCAAGTTTGAGTGGAATGAGGACTGTGAAAGAAGTTTTTCAGAACTAAAAAAGCGGCTGACTACTGCACCTGTGCTGGCCTTACCGAGTGGTTAGGGGGATATAAAGTTTATAGTGATGCTTCCATTCTAGGCCTGGGTTGTGTTCTAATACAGCATGGGAAGGTCATAGCCTATAGGTCCAGACAGTTAAAGAGTCATGAGAAAAATTATCCCACCCATGACTTAGAGCTTGCCGCAATCATACACGCCTTGAAGACTTGGTGCCATTATTTATATGGAGAGACCTTTCAGATCTATACCGATCACAAGAGTTTGAAACACATATTCACTCAAAAGGATCTCAACATGCATCAAAGAAGATGGATAGAACTTCTTCAGGACTATGATTGTGATATCTTGTACCATCCGGGTAAGGGCAACATGGTAGCCGATGCACTCAGCAGAAAAAGTGCAGGTATATTAGCCCATTTGATGGTTTCAGAATGCAGGCAAATTGGGGCCACACAATAGGTTCGACTTCATGACTTGAGGAGAGTCACATGTTTGGGTCATCTGACCGTCCAGTCTGAGTTAATACAGAGAATAAGAGAAACTCAGTCAGCTGATCCCGCCCTAGTAGCCCTCAAGAACGATGCAAAACAGGGAGTTAGCTCAGAATTCTAAGTCTTCGCCGATGGGTTACTCCGATTCCAGGACAGGGTGTGTGTTCCAGGTGACAGTGACTTAAAGAGAGACATCATGACAGAGGCCCATAGCTCAAAGTTTTCCATGCATCCCGGAAGCACTAAAATGTACCAAAGCATGCGACCCCAATTTTGGTGGAACGGGATGAAAAGAGACATAGCTGACTTTGTGTCTAAATGCTTGGTATGTCTTCAAGTCAAGGCAGAGCGTCAGCGCCCAAACGGGTTATTTCAGCCATTACCGATCCCATAGTGGAAGTGGGAACATATCACCATGGACTTCGTGACAGGGTTACCTAAGGCACGCTTAGGACATGATGCCATCTAGGTAATTATTGATCGACTTACCAAGTCTTCCCACTTCTTGGCCATCAGGATGACCGATCCCTTGGACAAGTTAGCAAGAATGTATATCCAGAAAATAATCAGATTGCATGGAGTCCCAGTGACAGTGGTGTCCGACAGGGATCCCAGGTTCACTTATCAGTTTTGAAGTAACTTTCAGCAAGCCATGGGAGCGAAGCTCTCCCTCAGTATTGCCTTCCACCCTCAAATTGATGGACAGTCAGAAAGGACAATCTGTACACTTGAAGATATGCTCCGAGTTTATGTCCTTGACTCTGAAGGCCATTTGGACGACTATCTGCCCATGATAGAGTTCGCCTACAACAACAGCTACCAAGTGAGTATTAGCATGGCTCCGTATGAGGCATTATATGGGCGCCCACACAGATCGTCGATTTTTTGGGAAGAAGTGGCTGATAGAAAATTGTTCAGCCTGGAGCTGGTAGAGGAGACTACATCCAAAATAGTTAAGATTAAGAAGAACATTCAGACGGCTCAGAGCAGGCAAAAGAGTTATGCCGATACCCGGAGGAGAGATTTAGCGTTTGAGGAAGACGATCGAGTGTTCCTTAAGGTTACTCCTTTTAAGGGAATCAGTAGGTTCGGCAAGAGGGGGAAACTGAATCCCCGATTTATTGGACCATTTGAAGTCTTAGACATGATTGGTACAACCGCTTACAGACTAGTACTGCCTCCAGAATTTCTAAGGTCCACGATGTGTTTCATGTGTCCATGCTACGCAAGTACACCCCGAACCTCTCTCATGTCTTGGCCCACGAACCTCTTCCACTCTAGGAAGATTTATCCTATGAGGAAGTACCAGTCGGCATTGCGGATTGAAAGAGCAGATTACTCCGCAACTGGGAGATATCCTTTATAAAGGTCATATGGTAAAACCACACACCAAGGGAGGCCACATGGGAGCTAGAATCATATTTAGAGCCCAGTACCCCCAGCTGCTCGATCGAGAGTAAGAGGCAAATTTGAGGGACCAAATTTCTTTTAAGGGGGGGAGAGTTATAACACCCAACATTTAATTATTTTTATTTTTATTTGATTATTATTATTTTATATAAATATAATTATTATTTATATGATTTAAATTTAATTTAATTTATTTTAATTTGATTTAATAAAAATAAAAATAATAATAATAATAATAATAATAATAATAATAAGGATAAAAAAAATTAGTTAGGGATTTAATTGAAAATAATTTTGGAGAAAATGGGTAAAACTTTGGGTTCTGGGGGTATTTTTGAAAGAAAAATCAGAAACTGGGGGTCAAAATATAATTTAAAAAAGTTACGCCACATCAGCAGCCCCGATCAACCAGGACGCGCCAGGTGGCAAAGGCACTGATACGGGAGGCCACACGGGGGGAACCATGTGGGCGATCCGCGTACGCGCGATCGAATGGTTGAGATCCGTTCCCGCACGCACGGACGGCCCAGATTGCATCACGCACGGACGGCTCAGATTGGATTGCACACTACAACCCAAATTGAATCGCGATGAACGACCCAGATTCACTTCTTATTTAATCGCGATCGGACGGTGAAGATTCAAAGTGATGGACGGCCAAGATAAAAAGCGGATGGGTATAAATAACCCCATCCACACCCAAATCTAACCCTAGCCGCCAGAGCCCCTAGCCGGATAAGATAGCCTAGCCGTTGGGGAGCCGACTACCGCCACCCATCGCCGCACCAGAGCAATTTTTGACCGCAAATGAATTAAAAATTTTCCTTCTTGCACGAAATTAAATTTTAAACCCACCCATGGCTAAATCGAAGTGAAAGAACCGACAATATGGCCGAAAAACGACGTTGAAGCTCAGCGCCGCCGCCGCAGGGTATTTCAAAAAATGCCTCCGATGAGGCCCTTTCCGATTCCTGTTTGATGTAATTTTTCCACCGTTGTGATCACCGTCTCCTTCTCTACAGGTTGACTGAAGCTAAACACCCAACCACAACGTGAGCCGAAGGAGTCGCCGCACCGGAGAGCCCCACCGCCGGTGAGTTTTTGTTTTCTACGTTTTTTGGGCCCACCAAGGGCCCTAAGTGTGTTTTCTCATAGGAATCGGTGCAAGTTTGGCTGAATTAGGCCGAAAACGGCTGAAAACAGCCAACTCGAGGTGGATCGCCGTGGGTGGCGGCGCCGTCGCCGGAGCACGGCAGAATTTTAAATTGGCCGAGTAGGCCTTGGTTCTGATTTTTGGGTTATTTGGGACATGTGTAGGTACCGTAAGTGCGTTTCAGTTCCCAGAAAAAAATTTAGGGAACCCAGAGACCATTCGTAGGCGCAGTAACCATCTAGTTTTCGGTGTCGAATCAAGTAAGGACCCCTCGCCCTATTTCCTATTATGGAATTGAAGTTTGAATAAATAATAATACGTTATTTTGTATAAATTAAATAGATGTGTATAATTAATTACGGATTGCTAATGGAGCCCGAACTAGACATTGTTCTCTGTTGATTTTTGTTGATTAATTTTGCTGTATAAAAGCATGATGGTATCTGGTTTATATATTGTATGGTTTAAATGCATGTATTACTACCTTACTTGACCATTGCTTAATTTTGAAATCTAAGATATGATTGCATTGTCGGATACATGTTTACTTCTTTATGTATTTATATTTCATTTGGTAATGGGGACTAAGGAAAAATAAGAAAGGGGTGTGATTTGATAAATAGATAAGATGACAGCCTCACTAGATATCCTTGGAGATGTTGGATGGACTGGGTTCATAGGGAACCCTACAGTGAACGTTGTCTCATACCGGACGGGGTATGGAGACTTGGTCATTTGGCGCTCATACCGGACGGGGTATGGGGACGGCCCGCTTCACCCTCATATCAGATGAGGTATTGAGGTTTAATGTCTTGTCGCTTATATCGGACGGGGTATGGGGATGGCCCTGGAATTAAGATTGTTAAGAAAAATGGTTCACGTGCAGCGGGGACACCCCTATGGATCCCCATGGATACTAGTAGGCAGGTGAAACAAGAAACGGTGATGATTAGTTATTGTTAATGAATACAAATTTATGACATGTTTTATGTTATTGATTATGCATGGAATTGTGATCTGTATGATACTATTGCTTCTATAATTTGTTTTCATAAATTCCCCAATGGTAAGAAAAAGGGTAAATGGTTTTATTTTAAATAAATGTATTCATTTAAATCTACTTCTCCATTTGTTGTTTTGATTTTCTACCAATCTTTACTTCTGTGACGATGATATAGTGTAATGTCCTTATTGGGCTAGTGTGGCTCATTCCTCATTTAACCATTTCATATCAGGAGGACCCGGTTCCCGAGCCCGATCCGCAAGAAGGCTACGAGTAGATGCTAGATACTTTATAGTTTCCTTTATTTTTTTTCATTTCTTGTATTTCTTTCAAAGAATTTGTTCTGTGATATTTGTTAGTACTTTTGAGTTATCGTGTAAGGGATGTTAACCTTAACCTTTATTTTGCTTCCGCACTCAAATTATTATATGCATTTCCTTTTAAATTTTTGGGGTCGTTACATCATATCTTATGTTTCTCCTCATCATTCTTTCCCTTGTTACCTTTTTCATTGATCACGACACTTTTATTTGACTGTTGAGACATTGTCATGAAAAATGTCTTTGGCATCCGCTCCTTGATACACCTCTAGGCTTGTACATTAAGTTGTACTTCTCCACACTTCCTTTTTCCTTCTGAATAATAATAATTTTAGTACTTGTAACATTATCATATGTCAATTGAAATATTTATTAAACAATACTCATGAAATAATATTTCAATATCTCTTTTGGTTGAGGTTACGGTATCTGCTAAAAATATTTCATCACATAAATAAACAACAAACAAAGTTTATTCACCTATATAATTTGTGATTAGTAATCTCTTCTTCATTACCTCTCAATAATGGGATCAATCTTCTTTTCTACCCCCTTTCCCTTTCCGTTCACGAAGGTCTTCTCTATCATCTATAAATACCAAACAATTAAGTAGTGTAATTTTCTTTTATATCCACCTATAAATGACTAAATATTACATTATAAGGTTAAATTAGACACTTCACTATCTACACAACAACACAAAGCAAGGTGATTCTAATGTCTGCTCAAGAATAAAAATATTAATTTTAATCTTTTGTATTAATTTATTTACCTCATCAAGGGTCTGACACCTCTCTCTTGCCACTTGTTCCTCTTCTATTGGCACCTGTAAAAATTTATACTATTATACATATACATATACATATATATATGTAAATATTTATACTTCACTCATTGAAGCATTCACTTCTTTCTCTATTTTGTTACTAGATTCCCTAATCAAAGGCATATATATACAGTAAAAGATACTTAAGACAAAATATTTTAATACGATAATATTACTCATGACTTTAATATTTTCAAGACATATATATGTATATATATATATACACTCAAAACCAACAAACAAAAGAAGAAGTGCTTTGTTCTCCATCCACCACCTTCCTTGGCCTACCAACCTTCCTCTTCACGAGGTACTTCCCTGTTCCCCAGCCTCCTTATTCTTCCTTAGCCTTCCCACCTTCTTCCTTTCTCCCCATGGCACTATAAAACTACTCTCTTCTTTCGTGTTCTTCTTCCTTGGTTTTGAATCGGTTTATTCGGATATATTTTATAGAGTATAAAATTAGTTACCTCAATAACTGATCAAAATGATCCCTTAGATTCCCTATGAATATAATACTATAGTCCACATGAATATAAATATTATCAAGCTTATTTTTCTATTTTTAGATGAATATAGTACTCTAAAAAGCCAATTTGTTAGGTTGGAAAAACTAAAAGGGACTTACTGTATCATATATTTTAGTATCCCATTGTCGTTTCTCAACCATCCAACCTTCAGTCCTTTGTTGGACTGTATATCTGTGATTTGTATTGGGTCAAAGAAATGCTTTGGAGTATATTACTAGTAAGAAAATTAATCATTAACAAAGCTCAATTGACTTGACAGACAATCTTAGAGAGTTAAGGGACGAAAAGTTTACTTACAAGATCAATATTAGCAGTCATAACTTAGAGGTCCTCTAGAAGACTAAAGGAAACTGTAGCTATTCCAACTACTAGACATTTACTTAGTGTTCTATGTTTATGTTGATTCCCCTATAAGTTATTTTATATTCTGATCTAAAAAATCCAGTATGTAAAATTATTTCTTATATATATATATATATAGAAAGAGAGAGAGAGAGATCGTGGAAAAACCATTTGTTGAGTAGATTGAAATGGATGGACATCTTCTTCATCTTGTCTCTTGAAAGAAATGGGAATTGTTGCCTCAGCCTCCATTGTAATATTTATTCCTTTAGCAGTTAATCATTCAGCTTGTGTGGCTTGACGTGCTTCCTTTTCTTTCTCTTCTTTTTTCACCTTCTCTCTAAACTCCTTCATTATTTTTTGTTTGAATATGGAGCCTGTTAATAAACTCTCAAAAATAGAAAACCATCAAAACCTTCACATATGTGCAAAATCTGGAACTTTCCCCAATGAACTTTTGCACTCAATCAGTAATATTGAGCAATTCCATTTTTTATCAGTTGAATTCTAATCTACAGTAACTCTTTCTTCACATTTTTCTGCGAATGGTTGATCTTCCAATCAGTGAGTTTTGGGCTCTCAATTTCAGATAGAATCAACATCTTATTGAGAGAGATTGAGAGAAAGAAAGAGATTGACAAAGACAAAAGAGATTGAGTATTGTGTGTGGGGACTGAAGAAAGCAAAGAAGGGTATAAGTAGTAGAAAAAGGTTTAATGGTGAACAATCATGTACATTGATTGAGATTGAGGTGTCCTTAAGTGGATTCTTTTTAAGAAGGTGAGGATTGTGTTTTTATTTTTTATTATTATTTTTCATAAAGATTAGATTTTGTTATATTTTATCTTTTTTGTTTTATCCTAAATAAATTATTATTTTATATTTTTCCAGCCCCATCTACAACCTTCTTTTTTCTTTTTTCCCCTTCCAATACATGCCCTTTACACACTCTAAAACCATTAACCTCATTCTATATTCTACAACATGTATAACAAGGTGTAAGAATCTATATTTATTTAATGACTAAAATTTTGTGAATTTAATTGCAATTTAATCTAAACCTAGAAAACCTTATATTATATATATAAGTTTGTAATATTTTAATATACTTATGTGTGCAAGTAATTATAATTAAAAAAATATCATTTTATAAAAATTTTGAACAAAATCAATTTGTTTTTTATTATGTTTGCTTAATAAAAATATTTATTTTAGTTTTCAAAACTAATATATCCATGTAATGTTAATTAAGATTGAGAAAACTATGTATAAAAAAGTATTGTGTATTAAAGAAATACAAATCATCTCATAAGGTTCTTATTTATGGTCGACTCCAATATCAAAGTCTACAGCATTTAACTTTTTCTTTGATGAAAGAAGTGTTAAGTCTATCTTATCTTTGGATTATTAGTAATAGAAAATAATTAGTTGTTATATAAATAAAATTTCCAGCACATAGCTAATTTTTCTTTAGTAATATATGTTTTCCTTGATGAGAAGTTTTTTTTCACATCTAACTTAAGGAGTTATATATTTCAATTATAACTTACATATGCCTTTACTATGTGAACTGATTCTGTATATCAAAGAAACTTATTTTTAAAATCTATGAGTAATTAATTAAGAAAATATTCAAATAAATAAACTTTTGGAGTGATTGGTAACATATCTAGACCAGTATGTAGCATGTCATGGCTGATCTGATCTATTATACATAAATGTTATATGAGATTCCAAAATGTTATATCTGATGCCAAAATTATAAAATTAAAAACAAACTTAATTTAATTTTTATTTTCGAAACTAGTATGTGTATATTAAAATGTAATAAAAAAATAAATTAAATTAAATCACTCGCCAAAAACACAAATCAAAATGATTAAAGAGTGATACATGAGTTGACATCAATAAACAATCATGAAATTATCTAATGAGTATGTAATTCTTAATTAGCTCATAGAATAAAATAAAATAACACATACATAAACACAAATCTAGAAAGGTTAGTAATGAAATATATATTGAAATATATACAATGAAATTATTACTATGAGCTTAATGCTTTTAAATAATTTACATGAAAGAATAGTTAATTGTGATAATATAGATTGAAATATTCATTATCATTGTTAATTAACAATTAAAAGAATCTTTAATAACTATATTCATATAGATTCCCTTTTTTTTTTACTAAATTTTAAAAAATATTAAGTATTAACAAATACAATAATTCATTAACTTTAAATTATAAGATTCAATTTTAAATTAGGTACTTTCTATAAATAAACATATGACGTACATAAACATGTATGAATATATAAATACATGCATATATGTATGTATAGAGGTAAAAATATGCAGACATATAAATATGGTCGTGCCTACTTCTTAGTTTATATTTAAGATTAAATAAAATATAAAATATGAGAAAAGTCTGGGGCTATAAGGGGGAATTGATTGAAAATCTATATTAGATGAAATAATTCATGACAAAATTCCTCTTAGAATAAAGATTTAAATTCTTAATATACTTGTTTTTTAAAATTTAAAAAGAATAAAAGAAAACCTCAGTATTTAATTAATCTAAAATGATTATACAATATTTGTCATTTAGTTTCTTACAAAAAAAGGTTTGCAAAGCATGTTCATATTTTTTAGATAGGCATAGATATTTTTATGTTTTTCTATTCCCTGAAAAGATGAGAAAGTAGTTGACCTTATTCGAAAAATCTACCAATCATTTTGTACTATGAACTATATTTACTTATTTGAACATAATAGTGTATGCTTAAGGAAATTACTTACTAACCATCTATATATACATATATATACATCTTCCTTTACTACCTTATTAAGTCCTAATTAATGCCAAATTCCCATACTTCAAAATTTAATGAATGAGATAAAGGAACGGTTTTATGAAAATTTTTGAAAATTATCAAATGTAAAAAATATGAACATGCTTTGCAAACCTTTGTTTGTAAGAAACTAAATGACAAATATTGTATAATCATTTTAGGTTAATTAAATACTGAGGTTTTCTTTTATTCTTTTTAAATTTTAAAAAACAAGTATATTAAGAGTTTAAATCTTTATTTTAAGAGGAATTTTGTCGTGAATTATTTCATCTAATATAGATTTTCAATCAATTCCCCCTTATAGCCCCAGACTTTTCTTATATTTTATTTTTTATTTAATCTTAAGGAAATTACTTACTACCCATCTATATATATATATATATATATATACATCTTCCTTTACTACCTTATTAAGTCCTAATTAATGCCAAATTGCCATACTTCAAAATTTAAAGAATGAGATAAAGGAATGATTTTATGAAAATTTTTGAAAATTATCAAATGTAAAGATATCTTTAAGAAAGCTTATTAACTCCATTTTAATCCTTTGCATTTCTTCTTAATAGAATGGGAATAAAAACTATTTGTAACTAGTAGTTTATTCTTATCATACTTTAATACTTGGACAATACTTCTATGCCTCTTGTTCACAAATAAAATATTTTCACTATTATTATAGATATCTTACTTGAAGGTAGCATTGAATATCAAATATGATTTTTCCAAAGAAGTACTATCACGGACCACACCCTGTCTTATAGGGTAATGATTGGAGCATACTTCCTTAAATCATATAAACTCGAGTTAAGTAAAATAACTTAACTTTATTAATAATAAAATAGTTGTAGAAGCGTTACATCCCTTAAAATATAAAACATAAACATATGTACAGGCTCTAAATTTTTTTACTTACATTATTAAATAAAAACACGAAAGAGTAACCTTAATATCAGAGTTTAGACTTCATAAATTTCCACCGTATCACCACTCACTTTGCAATGGTATCTTTAGTATTTGGACGGTGGTAGGGAGGTGAGATAAAATATCTCAATAAGCAATATTATGAAATCACAACATAGTACATGCAATATATAATTTTTTTATACACAACAAAACATATATCATATAATGTTTACCGAAATAGATACGAATTGGAAGATGAAGGTATAAATTAGAAAATAGATTCATGTTGTATACTTCATCACTATTATGGAGGATCAATTAGTTACCATACATTATGTGCAGGCATAAATAGTTATCACTCGTTCTCCATGTACTCGAACACAGAACGGCATACATGAGTACCTTGAAACACTGCTACCCCCCGAACATGGAATAGTTAGGGCACACAGATCAAACTATTTTTTTATACACCTGAATACATAACGGTCATGTGTGGGTACACACTTATCACTTCACGAATACACCTGAACACATAACGGTTATGTACAACCAAATTGAAGTCTAGCATAATGCAGGTGCTTTCAGAATAACTTCTTTCCGTAATGAGTGATGCACACATATCAAAATTACATTTTAAAAATACAATGCAAAATAATACTTATATAAAAGTAAAACTTTAACAAATACTTACTTAGAAAATACGGAAGACAAATAAAACACATGCACATTTTTTGCTAAAAATACGCAAAATACTTCAAATCTATGTAGGCTATGAATTCATAATATCCACTTAATTTAGGTCCTTAGAAGTCGTAGTATTAATTTCGGCAAAGTTTTGGCTTTATTTATGACTTTTTCCTCCAAAACTTTCAGCAGAGTTTGTCTTGACTCAAAAATATCCAACACAATACTCAAAAACTAATCCTAAAAATCAAAGAGAAACTAAACTTCAAAACTTAAGAAAAAACTTACCTTTCTAACGGTTTATAACTTTCTTTTGATCGTGATCCTTATTCTTCTTCTCTTCTGCTTTCTCTACTCTCATAAATTTAATAGAATTTCCTCAAGGTTTTTATCTAAAACCTCAAAATACTCTTAAAAAGCACACAATTCGTACTCCCTCTTCTTTCTTCACCTTTATGTTTTTCACTATTTTTCTCTCATCTGAAATATCTCTTTCACCCTTCTCCTATCCCCTATTTTTAGGAGTGGGGAGCCACGGGAAAGGTTGCCACCATTCCATCTTACTATTTCATTTAAAAGTTGTCACCTTTCATCATGTCACTTTACTTAAAAGGTTACCACTTTTCACATGTCATTTTATCTAAAAGGGCTTTTCACATGTCACTTCACATGTTGTTTTATCTAAAAGGCCTTTTCACATGTCACTTCATCTAAAAGATTACCACTTTTCACATGTCATTTTATCTAAAAGACCTTTTCACATGCCACTTTATCTAAAAGTTGTCATTTTTTGTTATGTCATTTTATCTAATAGTTACCACTTTTCATTATACCACTTCATTTAAAAGATTCCCACCTTTCTCATGCATCTTCATGCTTATTCTAACTCCTTAATCCTTATCCATCCTTTTTTCGTTTGACTCTAAACTATGTCCTTAAACTTATTATATATTTTCAAACACATGCAAAGCTAAATTAAATATATGAAATATAAGAAATTAACTCGGATGTATTTTCAAGCTATCACAATACTTCTATGCCTCTTATTCACAAATAATTTCTTTAAGAAATATTTATACTTATAGAAGCTTATTAAATTTTAACCAATAAAATATTTTTTAGATGATATTTGATATTTTTGAGTTATCATATTTATTGAGTTTAAATAATTATTAAAATTTAATTTTATTTATTAAGAATTTATTTTTTAAAAAATTTCATAAAAAGGTTTCAAGGAAAATGGAGGAGAAAATGGCGAAAAAATCCCACGGGAAACACCGATGGGAAAGATCCCCATTCGTACATTACACTTGTGTGAAGAAGGCTTATGTGCGGTAGGCCTTCGCATAGTAGACCTGCATGCAGTAGGCCTGTATGCGCGGTTAGCTGGGGCATCGAGTGCTGCCTCGGGCACAATGTGGTGCACCCGTTTGTGCATCGCACCACCGTTGTTGGGTGGCATGCCTCCAGTTTTTGCATTGTTGTCACGTATCATCATCACATCGTCCGTTCGTCAATCGTCACATTGCATCAATTCACTTTTACTTTCCTCTCTCTTTATAAGATTTTTCTATTGGGCGCAAATGTAACGGTCCCCATTTTCTATAAATGGGGAACCCCTCTTCACCATTTTCTCACCACTCCAACTTCATTCTTCCATCCATCAAGGAGTTTTAGAGAGAGAAAGAGAGAGAAGGGAAAGAAATAGAAGAAAGGAAGATGTAGGAAACTCTAAGAAATTTAGTATTTACTTTTAACATACTAAGTAGTATTTCTAAACTAAATTGATGAAATTTTAATTGATTGGTTTCATGCTTAATTTATATATGCTTAAATAAAATTATGACATGTTAATGCATGGTTATACAAACATATATAAACTGAATTATTTGCATGTTTGACTAAAATAACATGATAAATGTTGATGCAAGATATATTGTATAATGATGAAGTAACGAAGCATAGTATTATATTTTAAGCATCAGAAATATGTATTGGTATTAGCATACATGGTTCATAAAATATTTTGTTAGGCTTTTTATCTTTGAGGGATTTCTGTTTCTCCCCTATTTGATATGAAAAGATGTGAGAGGACCGCTCTCTATGGATGACGGCATACCATATGACAAGAGTGATGACGCGATATGATTGTAGGGATCACTTTTGATGAAGTACGACCGTGACCGTAGTTTACATGTAGGACCACTAGGGTTGGCATGATCGTGGTCATTGATCGTGTCATGGTTTGTAAAGTCGTAAATGTATTGTTGGTTTAACAAACCGCAAACTACTGATATAATATGAAATAAATTGGTCATTCTACATGGGTAGTCGGGAATTCTTATTGCCGTCAGTAGATGGAAGTCTGAACGACTTTGCGTGAAGAATAAAATGAAGTAAAGAGCATGTCATAATTTGTTTGTTTTTCTCTATTTTTAGCATGATTGATTTAATTGACACGACATGACTGTGATATTATTGATTTAATGTTTTTTTTAATAAAGTAAATTATTTTCATAATTAATAAATGGACCACTAACAAGATTCCTTTTGGTGAGTAATGGTGGTACTTTATTTCAATTTTTAATTACCTTTGAAATCTTACTAATGTTATTTAAATATTATTTTTCTTACTGAGTATGTGGAACTCACCTCTTTCAATGCCCTCTCCAAATAAGGAAGATAGTGAGGAACTGATTGTTGATCTACCCCTTGAAGCCTTCGAGGATCCAATGGATCTGTGAACTGTTATGATTGCATAGTTGCCCCGCACTCTAGTGAGTCTATCTTTTGTAGAGGCTTGTAATTAATTTTATTTTTGCCTCAGTATTGTATGTAACTCTATTATTATTTTGCAAGGGATTGTAATTATTTATTCTGTGGCATACATTATCTATTTGCACTCATATCTATTTCTGTATCTAGCACTCTTATGCTTTAATTAGCATTGGAATGTCACAAATAGTATCAGAGCAGTTATGCAGAACAATCCTTTACAACTTAGGCTGTAGCTAGAAAACCTGTAACACCCCGTCTATTACTGTGCTAAAATGATTAGGAAACTTTATTTATTTGGGCCTTTGGCCGCTTTAAACTTAAGTTAATTTATGTTGTTTAATATTTTCTTGAGATTCATGATTTTGATCTATTTTTATTAATTTATTTTCTATTTTATTAATTTTGTTTTTATTTTATTTTAAACTATTTAAATTTAATTTCAAAGAGAAAAATTTAGAAAAAAATCAAAAAAGGGCGAAACGGGAGAAACGGGAGAAAACTAGCTTGTGGAAAAAATCCTGCAAGAAAACTGTTTGCTCACGCGGGTGCTGGGCACTGTGCGTGCACGCATGCGCGCACAATGGCCGCGGGGCATGCACACAGCGTGCACGACCCATCCGCACACTAGCAAGCACGGGACATGAGCACAGCACGCATGGCCCCTCCACACGAACGCACGCACGGGACGTGCGCACAGTGCGCAAGTCCCCTCCGTGCGCATGGTGTGGGCTCAGGACCAGCGCATGCATGTGGGTTCTCTGTGTGTCACTCGCGCTTGGACTAGCACCGCACAGTGTGTGTGTGCCGTCTGTAGCTTGCGCACGGTAGGTTACGTGTGTGGTGCCAAGTATGCTTAGGCCTTGCGTGTGCACCAGCCAGCCTGCAGTGCGCTGGCTGTGCACTGCCACCTTAATTTTTCGTGCCTCTTTTTTTATGCCAAGAATCTTTTCTCCTCTCTTTATGGGATTTCGCCACTTAGCGCAAATTTAACGGTTCTGAAATTCTATAAATTTTCTTTCCCCTTCCCTTGCTCTCCACACTTCCATTTTTTCTATTTTTCAAGATTTAGAGAGAGAAAGAGTAAAATAGTGAGAGAAGAAGAGAAAGAAAGAAAAATAGTGAAGAAGAAAACACCAATGTTTCAGTAAGAAATCTAGTATTACTTTCGACGTCTTAAGGAGTATTTTTAGATAAACAAATTTAGTATGATTGCTATTTTATCTGTTTTGCATGCCTCTATGTTCAAATGTTGTTCTGATTTTCAAGCATGCTATGTGAATTACTGACACTTGATGAATTTGTATATAATAAATATAAAATATAGTCTATAATAGTAAAAAGAAAAAGAAAAAAGTGGAATAAAGCCTGTGTGGTGTCTGAAGTATATCTGTATTGACATGCATATTGCATCAAGTGTCTCGTTAGGCTTTTTATCTCTGAGGGGTATTTGTTCCCCTTACCCTTCAGGGTATATATTTCTCCCTCCCCTATCTGGTCTAGAAAGATATAAGGGGACCGCTCCTAGTGGATGATAGTGTTCTCTCTTATGAGAGTGGTATCGCATTATTTGTAGGGGTCACTTGTGGCTAAGTAATTTCATGACTATAAATATCTATTAGGACCACTATGGTTGGTTTGGCCAGCCGAAAGTGACCGTATTTATATATGATCTGGTCATTCCACTTGGGTAGTTGGAAATCTGTATCTGTCCTTAGAGATGAAAGTTTGTAATGACTTTGCAAAGAATAACACGAAATATATGTACATTTCATGATTTATTTAATTTTCTCTATTAATTGGCATGATATGTATATATTTGATTTTATCTGCTAACGTACTATTTCGATGTTCAAATAAATGGTTTCCTTTTCTAATGATAAGTTAGATCAATAAGAAAGCTAGACGGTAAGATAAAATAATAAATTTTTGAAATCTTACGATGTTAATTTAATACTATTTTTCTTACTAAGTATATAGAACTTACTCTTTCCATTCCCCCCAGATGAGGAAGAAAATGAGGAACCACAGACATACCTACCCTTAGAAGTCTATGAGGATCTTGTGGATCCACAAATTTGAGTGCATGACCGTTCCCGCACTATGATGAATTCCAGTAGCATAGCAAAAAAAGTGGCTCTTATGTTTTGTATTTTATTGCCACTTCTGGCCTCAGTGATATATGTATTTGGAACATTATATATATTTGTAAGAGATTTATTAAGGTTTGATTCTGCTGCATAACTATTATCATGCACTCGTTATTCTGAATCTATATCTGTATCTAACACCCATTTGCCCTAATTAGCACCTGGGATATCATAAAACCACTCTAGAATACTTAGGATATGTTTTCTTTAAAAAAAAATAGACTACCAACTTGTGTCTGGCTTTTCTTTTGTAGGAATGATGCGAAGAACACCTTATATACTGCAAACCAAGAGATTTGAGGCTCAGGACCATCTGACCAAGGCCTAGTTTACCAAGCTTGTCTGAGCCATCTTGGGTCTAATTGTAGCCATAGGCCAAGTTTCTTAAACCAAGTAAATCATTACCAACACCCACCTACCCTAACTATCGCCCAATCGAGAGATTTATTTCCTACAACATAGTGGAGTTTAAGAAACTCAACCCACGTAATTTTTATAGAGGTCCTGACCCCTTAGTAGTCGAAGTTTGGATCTTGTAGATAGAGAAAGTTTTCTCTGTCTTAGACCTAACTGACGAATAAAAGGTTCCCCAAGCAACCTTTATGCTAACCGGTGAAGCCAAACATTGGTGGCAGCTTAAGAAGGAAGTCTTACCTACCCCCACCACTTGGGAGGTTTCATAGATGCTTTCTTTGAAAACTTATTCCATGTCTATGTCCGAGAGAAGAAGAAGGAGGAATTTCATAACCTCTGCCAGGAAAATTTGACTGTTGCCCAGTATGCAGCCCGATTTGTTTAGTTGTCTAAGTTTTCCCCACTGATGGTCACCCCTGAGAGTCGTAAGACTAGGAAGTTTCTAAAGGGCCTTCATACTGATATCTATGATCGGGTCGTCATGCTGAGACCTAGCTCGTATGCTGAGGCACTGGAATATGCCCAATTTATCGAAGATCTTATCTTGGTCTAGCACCAATGCATTGCTCGAGTTTGTACCCAGCAACAACAACACCAATCCCAATAACTGAAAAGAAGACTGCCTAACCCAGTTAGCAGCCATCCCAATAAATAACCCCGAGTTGCTCCTCCCCCTATTTTACCTCCGCCTACTTGACACCTTACCCAACCTACCCAACCATATCAGCATTGTGGATGCTTGTATGGTGATCAGCCCTGTCAGTGTTCGAACAATGCCTGCTATAAATGTAGAAGCACTCAGCACTTTGTGAAAGACTGTCCCCAGCAGCCAAAGAACATGGTTAGACCAGTAGCCCAGGGTCATGTATACTACCTTGATGAACCTAGTGCCCTCACCGCTTATGCTATTATCCAAGATATGCTTTCTATTCATGACATTTTTGCTCAAGCTCTTATTGGTATAGGTGCTACGCACTCTTTTATTTCTTGTTCTTTTTCTTTTAAGTTAGATATTAGGCCTGAACCTTTAAATAAAGTTTAGCAGTAGAAACTCCCTCTAGAGATCCTTTAGAAACTCATTGCTTGCATAAAATTGTAAAATAAAAGCCTCAAGAGAAGAATTGTTAGTAGACGTTAAACTTTTAAATTTTTCAGGATTTGATGTTATCTAGATATGGATTGCTTAGAGAAGTATAGGGCAATCATTAATTATGAAAGAAAGATTATAACTTTACGTTCACCAAAAACGAAACGAAAATTTTTTATGAGTTTTGTTATGTTATGTTTTAACCTTTGAATAAATAGGAATATGGTTGTCGATTCTGCTGTATACATCATTCCTACTATTTATAACTTTTTGAATGTCTTTATGGAGGAACTACCTAGTCTATCTCCCCCATGGGAGATATTTTTCTATCGGTTTGCTTCCCAAAACACAACCTATCTGAAAGCCTGCTTATCGTGTGAGTCGCACTAAACTCGTTGAACTTGAGCATTGGCTCTCAGAACACCTTGGGCAGAGATCTATTCATTCCAGTAATTCTTTTTGAGGTGCCCCGATGTTATCCATGAAGAAGAAAGATGGTTCCCTCGGATTGTGCATAGACTACAAAAAGCTCAACCGAGTAACGGTAAAAAGAAAGTATCCTTTACCTCTTATTGATGATCTCTTCGATCAGTTATATGGTGCTATAATTTTTTTGAAGATCGATCTCAGATCAGGGTGCTACCAGTTGAGAGCGAAGGAAGAAGACATCTCAAAAATGGCCTTTTGATCCCGATACAGTTAATATGAGTTCAAGGTTATGCCTTTTGGACTGACTAATGCTCCTGTTGCTTTCATAGACTTTATAAATAAGGTTTTTCGACATGTACTGGATTAATACGTCATCATGTTCATTAATGACATTCTGGTGTACTCTAAGAGCCATGAAGAATACGCAACTCACTTGTCTTGGGTATTGAAAACCATCTGCTAGAATAATTTATATGTTAAGTTTAGTAAATGCACTTTTTGGTTGGATCAAGTCTCCTTCCTTGATCATGTAATTTCTAGCAAAGGAATTTCTGTGGATCCACCCAAGCTTGAAACTGTGATAAATTGGAACTCACCAACGAATGTCACTAAGGTACGTAGTTTTCTTGGTTTGGAAATTTATTATCGGTAATTCATCGATGGATTCTCCAAAATTACAACTCAGTTGACCTATCTCACCAAGGAAGATGTATCTTTTATTTGAGATTACGAATGTGATGAAAGTTGTACTAGTTAAATTATCGTCTTCCCTCTGCTCTAGTGTTGATCTTTCTTGACAATACTTGACAGTTTCAAGTTTATTGTGAAACATCTCATGTGGGTTTGGGATGTGTTTTGATACAGCACGGTCGGGTAGTTGCTTATGGATCTAGACAATTGAAGTCCCATGAGCGTAACTACCCTACTCATGAGCTAGAGTTGGCGGCTATAGCCTTTGCCTGTAAGATATGGCGCCATTATCTTGTATGGTTAGACATTCAAAATCTATACTGACCATAAAATTTTGAAGTATATATTTTTGAAGAGAGAATGAATATGAGATAGAGACATTGGATGGACCTCCTAAAGAATTACGACTGCAAGATCATCTACAACCCCGGTAGTGGTAATGTGGTTGCTAATGCTCTGAACCAAAAGGAGTCCATTTTGTTGGCCTAAATAATGGCCTCCAATTGGAAGCTAGTTGATGTAATGCAAGAATTCTACTTTAACAATTATGGAAATGGTGCCTACCTTGGCCAGATATGAGATTTTCCTGATCTTTTCATGAATATTTGAGAAGCTCAATCCACCTACCTAGAGATAACCAAAAATATGAGTAAGTTTACTTCTAATAAATTTTCTTATTTCAGGCTCACAGATGATGGATTGTGCAGATTTTGGGATTGTATTTGGTCCTTGCTATTGTTAGGATGGATGTTCTTAAGGCTGTCCATGCCTCCAAATTGTCCATCTACCCCCGAAGTACCAAGATGTACCGGGACCTGAGGCTTCAATATTAGTGGCTTGGAATGAAGAAAGACATTGTTGACTATGTCTCCTGATGCGTTACTTGTCAACGAGTTAAGGCTGAACACTAGAGACTTGGTGGTTTACTACAAAGCCTCACTATTTTTTAATAAAAGTGAGAGCATGTGACCATGGATTTTTTCACTGGTTTACTTATAACCTGTTCCTGTCACAATGTAATATGGGTCATTGTTGACCGGTTGACTAAGACCGCCCATTTTCTACCAATCAAAATAACAGATTACACTAGCAAGTTAGCCTGCCTGTATGTCGAGGAGATTGTTTGACTCAACAGCGTTCCCTCATCAATTGTATCAGACAAAGATCCTCAATTCACCTCCCATTTCTTAGACAGTTTCCAAGAAGCACTTGGTTCGAGATTGTACTTCAGCACTACCTATCATCATTAGACCGATGGTCAATCTGAATATACCATCTAGACACTCAAAGATATGTTGTGTACTTGTGTTCTCGACTTTGGAGATAATTGGTATGAATACCTTCTCTTATGCGAATTTGTTTATAATAATCATTATCATTCCAGTATCGACATTAGCTTCATATAAAGCACTGTATGGTAGGCCTTACCGTTCTCCCACTTGCTTGAATGAAGTAGGAAACCAGCATTACTTGGGATCAGATTACATTCAAGAGACTATTGAGAAAGTCACCATTTTTTGAAAGAATCTAGCCACCACTCATAGTCACCAGAAAAACTATGTCGACAACTGTAAAAGACCCCAAGAATTTGCTATTGGCGATCAAAATTTCCTTATGATCTTCCCTTATAAGGGAAAAATGCAATTCACTAAGAAGGGTAAAGTGAGCTCCTATTATATGGGACCTTTTCAGATCATAGAACCTGTTAGACCCATGACTTATTTTCTCGCTCTACCCCTAGAGTTTGCAGGTTTACATGATATTTTTTGTCTCAATGTTCAAAAGATATCACTCTGATTGTGACATCCAAATTGCTAATTAAGGCAAATGGGTGTCAGATACAAATTCATAATAACGAGTGCATGATAAAATTTATGCAACGGAATAAAATCATTACAAATCCCTTAAAAATATATATGAGTTCCAATACATACATATACTGAGGCCAAAAGTGGCTACACAATACAAAACATAAGGACCACTTCTTTTACTATGCTACTGGACTCATTAGAGTGCAGGAACGGTCATGCACTCTAACTTGTGGATCCACGGGATCCTCGTAGACTTCCAAAGGTAGGTCAGCCTGCGGTTCCTCACTTTCTTCCTCATCTGGAGGGGGGACATGAAAAGAGTGAGTTCCATATGCTCAGTAAGAAAAATAGTATTAAATTAACATCGTAAAACTTTAAAAGTTAATTATTTTTTCTATCTTTTAACTTCCTCGTTTACCTATCTCATATTATGAAAAACTATTTATTTGTTAAGAAAATGATATGTTAACACAGAACATGAAATATACATCATGCCAGATAATAGAAAAAATCAAATAAATCATGAAATGCTCAGATTTTTGTATCATGCTTCATGAAGTCATTACAACTTTCATCTCTGAGGGCAGATACAGATTTCTAACTACCCTAGTGGAATGAGCATATCAAATACTTATATGGCAATTTGCTCACGCCCAGCCATAGTAGCCCTAACAGATATCTACAGTCACGATATTACTTAGTCACGGGAAACTCCTACAGATAGTACGACACCACTCTCGTCAGAGGGTACGCCGTCATCCACTGGGAGCGGTCCTCTTACATCTTTTTAGACGAGATAGTGGAGGAGGAAATAGATACCTCGAAAGGCATGGGGAATGGATACCCCTGAAAGATAAAAAATTTAACGAGACACTTGATGCAATATGCATGTCAATATAGATACACTTTGGACCATACAGGCTTCATTCCACTTTCTCTTTTTATTTTTCTTTTTTTTATACTTTTTACTGTTATCGATTACATATTATATTTATTACATGCAAATTCATCAAGTGTCTGCAATTCACATAACATACCTGAAAAAAAGAACAATTTGACTCATCTAAACACTAAGGCATACAAAACAGGCAAATTAACAATCATATTAAATTAGTTTATCTAAAAATACTACTTAAGACGTTAAAAGAAATACTAGATTCCTTACCAAAATCTTGATGTTTTCTCCCTCACCATTCTCATTTCTTTCTTTTTCTCTCACTCGACTACTATTTTTTTTTTCTCTCTCTCTCTTTAAACCTTTGAAAAAATTGAAGAATGAAAGTGTGGAGAGGAAGAGAAGGGTGAGGGCAATTTATAGAATTTTAGAATCTTTGGATTCACACCAAGTGGTGAAATTCGGTGAAGCGAGAGGAGAAAAAAATGCTTGACACCAAAAATGAGGGAGGAGGGCCCCTCCGTCAACGGGGGAGGTGTGCAGACAGCAACAGTGCACTGCCCGAGGTGGCAGTGCTCCTGCCGGCAGACTGTCAGCTAGCTTGTGGGCCCACAGGGCCTATCCATGCCGACTTGCTACAGGTACAACGCGCACACAGTGTGAGGCGCCAGTCCGTACATGAGGTAAACAAGCATCAATCCTTATAGAAATTCATGCATCGTAGTCATATGGTACAACTATCATATATCATACTTCACATAATCATATTTAAGCAAGTAGTCACCATTCTTCTCTTAAAGTTTTACTCTTTAAGAAGTGAAAAAATGGAAGGGGAAATGAAGTGTCAAAATAAGTGGAAAATGGAAGGGAACATAAAGTGTGAAAGAAAATGGAAGGAAGCCTTTAAATAGGCAAAAAAGGGATCTTGGATGTATGCCATGTGGTGGGCATCCAAGTGGACACATGGCGATAGTTGGGAGGGGTTGGTCGGTAGTGGGGCCCACAATTTGAGGGGTTTGTTTGTGCGGCAGGTGGCCATGCGCATTAAAGCATGCAGTGTGCAGGGTAGGTGTGACATCCCAAGTGCTAATCCAGGCAAATGGTGTCAGATACAGAAATAGAAGAATAAGTGCATGATAAAAGTTTATGCAGTGGAACTAATTAATACAAATCCCTTACAAATATATATGAGTTCCAATTACGTACATATAACTGAGACCAGAAGTGGCTACAATTATAAAATTAAAACACAAAAGAAGGCCACTTTTTTAACTATGCTATTAGACTCATCAGAGTGAGGGAACAATCACGCACTCAACTTTTGTGGATCCACGGGATCCTCATTGACTTCTAGAGGTAGGTCAGCCTACGATTCCTCATTTTCTTTCTCATCTGGGGGGCATGGAAAGAGTGGGTTTCATATACTCAGTAAGAAAAATAGTATTTAAATAACATCATAAGGTTTTAAAGGTGAATTATTCTAACAAAAATACTTACCATTTGGCTACTTCGTAAACCTATCTTACATTATAAAAAAACTTTATTTATTAAGACAATAGTACGTTAACATAATTAAAACAAATACACATCAAACCAGATAATAGAGAAAATCAAATGAATCATGAAATGCTCATATTTTTGTGTCATGCTTCGCGAAGTCATTACAACTTCCATCTCTGAAGCCAGATAAAAATTTCTAACTACCCATGTGGAATGACCAGATCAGATACAGATAACGACAATTTGCTCAGGCACAATTCCAACTGGCCAAACCATGGTACGATCTACGACCACCATTGTACCAACCATAGTGATCCTATCAGATATCTACAGTCATGATAGTACTTAGCCAAAGGTGACCCTTAATAGATATTCGCATCAGTACTCTCGTTAGAGTGTACACTGTGACATCCCAAGTGCTAATTAAGGCAAATGGGTGTCAGATACAAATTTAGAATAACGAGTGCATGATAAAATTTATGCAGCAAAGTAAAATCATTACAAATCCCTTACAAATATATATAAGTTCTATTACAAACATATACCGAGGCCAGAAGTGGCTGAAAAATACAAAAAAAATATAAGGGCCACTTCTTTCAGTATGCTATTGGACTCATCAGAGTGCGAGAACAATCATGCACTCAAACTTGTGGATCCATAGGATCCTCATAGACTTCCAAGGGTAGGTCAGCCTACGGTTCCTCACTTTCTTCCTCATCTGGAGGGGAGCATGGAAAGAGTGAGTTTCATATGCTCAGTAATGAAAAATTATTTATTTGTTAAGAAAATGATATGTTAATACAAACAATCAAACATACATCATTCCAGATAATCATGAAATGCTCAAATTTGTGTCATACTTCACGAAGTCATTACAACTTCCATCTCTGAGGGCAGATACAAATTTTCAACTACCCATTTTGCTCAAGCCCATTTCTAGCTGGCCAAACCATGGTATGATCTATGACCATGGTCGTACCAGCCATAGTAGCACTAACAGATATCTATAGTCACGACATTACTTAGTAACGGGTGACCCCTACAGATAGTGTGACACCACTCTCGTCAGAGGGTACGATGTCATCCACTGGGAGCAGTCCTCTTATGTCTTTCCGGACCATATAGTGGATAAAAAAATAGATACCCCAAAAGGTAAGGGGAATAGGCACCTCTAAGAGATAAAAAGCCTAACAAGGCACTTAATACAATATGTACGTCAATACAAATACACTTTGGACCATATATGCTTCATTCCACTTTTCCCTTTTACTTTTCTTTTATACTTTTTATTATTACTGATTATATATTATATTAATTACATATAAATTCATCAAGTGTCTATAATTCACATAGCATATTTGAAAACAAGAATAATTCAACCTGTTTGAACACAGAGGCATATAAAACAGGAAAAATAACAATCATATTAATTTAGTTTATCTAAAAATACTCCTTAAGATGTTAAAAAAATACTAGATTTCTTACCAAAACCTTGATGTTTTCTGCCTCACCGTTCTCCTTTCTTTCCCTTTTTCTCTCACTAGACTACTATCTTTCTACCACTCTCTCTAAACCTTTGAAAAATGGAAGAATGGAAGTATGAAGAGGAAGGGAAGGAGGAGGGCAATTTATAAAATTTTAGAACTATTGGATTCGCGCTAAGTGGCGAAATCTGATGAAGAGAGAGGAGAAAAAGAAGCTCAGTAGAAAAAATGAGGGAGGAGGGCCTCCTCCACCTACAGCGGCAGTGCGCCACCTAGGCCAGCTGCGGCGCACTGCATAAGGTACCAACGCTCCAGTCAGCGCGCTGCAGGAGGCCGGAATGTTGTAGGCTAGCCTGCGGGCGCACAAGTTTCCTGCCGTGAGCGCGGGGCATAGACACGATGAACGCAACATGCTCATGCCTACTGTGCGCAGGCCCTAGGCGCACAGGGTCTATCCGCACAGGCCTACTGCACAGATGGTGCATGCATAGTGTGTGGCGTCTATCCGCGCACGACATGATGCGCGAACAACCCGCATGCACACGACGGGACACACACACAAGTCCTGCCCGCACGTCGTGCACGCGGATGGGACGTGCGCGCGGGACATGCACACAAGTCCTGCCCGTACGTCGTGCACGCGGATCGGACGTGCACGCTGTGCGCACGTCCCACAGCCACTGTGTACGCATGCACATGCACAAAGTGCCCAGCATTCGCGCGAGCAACCAGCCTTTTCTCGGGATCTTTCCCTCGAGAATTTTTTTTCCCGTTTAGCCGTTTTCCAATTTTTTTATAAATTTTTATTTTCAATTTAATTTAGTTAAATTAAAACCATTTAAATTAAAATAAATTTAACTAAAAATTAAATAAATAAAAATTAACCAAAATCACGAATCAGATAAATGCTAAACAGTGTAAATTAATTAAGTTCAAAGCGGTCAAAGGCCCGAATAAATAGAGTTTTCAAATCATTTTAGCACAGTGATGGGCAGGGTGTTACATCCCTCCCATCTTAAAATTTTGTCCCCAAATTTGTCTCAAATAAGCCTAGATACTTTTTCCTAATTTAGTCCTCCAACTCCCACATCGCTTCTTCCAGGGGTATGATGTTGTCATTGTACCTTCACCATGGGAATCGTCTTGTTACGTAAGACCTTATCGGTCCACCCCGAGAATTTTCACGAGAACCTCCTCATAGGTCATATCAGCCTGTACCTGCACCTCATCACGAGGAATGACAGGAGAAGGATCAGGGTGGCACCTCTTGAGCATTGAGACATGAAAAACATCATGCAGACCCACGAACTCTTTGGATAGGGTGAGGTAGTACGCCACCGGTCCAATGCGCTCGATGATCGAAAATGATCCCACATAACGAGGGCTCAACTTCCCTCTCTTTCCAAACCACATCTTTTCTTTGTAGGGGTAGACTTTTAGAAAAAACTTGATGTCCCATGGCAAACTCCAAGGATCACCTATGATTATCGATATAGCTCTTTTGGCAGCCTTATGTAGTTGTCAAGTTCTTGTAGATGATTGCAACCTTCTCAATGGTCTCCTAAATGAAGTGTGGCGCTAGGTGGCACTAGTTCCTAACTTCACTCCAGAAAGTAGGCGAACAACAAGGCCTTCCATACAAAGCTTCATACGGGGCCATATCGATGCTAGAATGATAACTGTTATTATAAGTAAATTCACAAAGAGGGAGATACTCATACTAGTTATCACCAAAGTCAAAAACGCAATCACACAACAAGTCTTTCAATGTCTGGATTGTACGTTCTGACTGACCATTCGTCAGGGAATGATAAGCGGTGTTGAAGTACAATCTAGATCCCAAAGCTTCTTAAAAGCTGTCTCAAAAGTGAGAAGTGAAACGGGAGTCGTGGTCGGACATAATGGATGAGGGAACTCCATGAAGTCAAATAATCTCATCAACATATAGGTAGGCTAACTTAGTGGTAGAGTTTGTGGTTCGAATAGGCAGAAAATGGGCAGTCTTTATCAGCCTATCCACAATGACCCAAATGGCATTTCAATAAAAAAAATTCCTTGGCAATCCGGTGATAAAATCCATAGTCACGTGCTCCCATTTCCATTCGAAAATTGGTAAACCCTAAAGTAAGCCACCAGATCTCTGACATTCTGCCTTTATCCATTGATAAATAAGGCATAGCGAGACATAGTTAACTATATCCTTCTTCATTCCTAGCCACCAATATTGTCGCTTTAAGTCTCGGTATATTTTAATACTCTCAGGATGAATGGATAACTTGGAAGCATGGGCAGTTTTGAGTACATTTGTATGTATAGCAATAGAGACCCAAATTTTGTTCTAGAATCTAAACAGTCCATCATCAAAGATCCTAAAATCAGGAGATTTGTTAGAAGTGAACACCCAAATTCTTGATGAGTTCTGGGTCCGTGGCTTGTGCTTCCCAGATTTTCATAAAGAGATCCGGTATGGCTCAGATCTGTGCGAGATAGGTGCCCTTGATGTAATAGCTAAGGCAAAGCGATTGTGCACTGTCCATCATCTTTCACCTAGAGGCCATGGTTTGAGCTAGCACAACAGGCTCATTTTAACTTAGGGCATCAACAACTACATTCCCTCTCTCGAGGTGATAAATGATTTGACAATCGTAATCCTTCAAGAGATCTATCCAGCGTCTTTGCCTCATGTTTAACTCCCTTTGAGAAAAGATGTACTTGAGACTCTTATGGTTAGTGTAGATTTCAAAACTCTGACTATACAGGTAATGTTGCCATATCTTCAGGGTGAAAATAATAGCTACCAACTTCAGGTCGTGAGTAGGGTAGTTTTGCTCATGAACTTTGAGCTGTCGGGATCCAAAGGCAACTACTCTGCCATGCTGCATCAAGATACACCCCAAACCAATATGAGATACATTGCAGTAAACTTGGAATCTCCCAACATCATCAGGGAAAATTAACACAAAAGCATATGTGAGACGGCACTTTAGTTCCATGAAGCTTTCACTGCACTCATAATTCCAAACGAAGGGTACTCCCTTTTTAGTGAGTCGAGTCATAGGGAAAGCAATCTTGGCGAATCCATCAATGATTGTCGGTAGTAACCTGCTAAACTAAGGAAACTACGTACCTCAGCCACATTGGTGGGCAGACTCTAGCTGATCATTGATTCCACCTTGGACAGGTCTACCGAAACTCCTTCACTTAAGATTACATGACCGAGAAAAGAAACTCAATCCAACCAAAAGGAGCACTTGCTTAGTTCTGCATACAGCTGGTTTTGGCAGAAAGTCTCGAAAACTTTAACCAAATATACAATGTGTTCCTTATGTCTTTTGGAATAAACAAGAATGTCATCAATAAAAAAGGTGATGTACCGATTTAATGCATGCAAGAAAATGGTTCATTAGGTCTATGAAGGCTGCTGGAGCATTGGTCAATCCGAACGGCATCACCCTAAAATCATACAAACCGTATCAGCACCGGAAGGTAGTTTTTGGAATATTTTCTTTTTTAACTCTTAACTGGTGATACCCGATCTTGAGATCGATCTTAGAGAAGACCGTGACTCCTTGTAGTTGATCGAAGGGATTGTGGATCTGGGGTAAGGGGTACTTGTTTTTAACGGTCACTCGGTTGAGTTCCCTGTAGTCCACACAGAGTCGGAGGGTACCATCTTTTTTCTTTACAAACAACTCCAGAGTGCCCCAAGGGGAATGGCTAGGGAAAATGAATTTTTGGGTGATAAGATTAGAAAGATGACATTCCAGTTTTGTTAGCTCAAGGCGACTCATGCGATACGCAGGCTTCGAGATCGGCTGGGTTCCAGGCAACAGTTCAATCAGGAACTCTACCTCACGTGGGGAGGTAGACTAGGGAGTTCACTGAAAAAGACATCCCAAAAATTTTAAATAATTGGTATGGAACACACAGCAGGATCAACGTCCATATTCTTATTCATTCAATTGTTAGGAAAATGATAACAACAACTTTTATTTCTTTTTTAGGGATCATAAGGTTACAATTTTACTTTCACAGTCTATTATAACTTTATACGTTTCCAACCAATCCATTCCTAATATTACATCAAATCCTACAAAATCTAATAGTATCAAGTTTATAAAATTTATCCCTGAAGTTTTTATCCTACAATCCTTATATACACAATGAGCTTCTAGTATTCCTTTAGAGGGAGTTTCAACCATTAGCATTTTTTCTAAAGCTTTTGGTCTAAATTCTACGTTACAAGCAAATGTATAGAAAATAAAAGAGTGAGTTGCACCAGTATCGATCAAGGCCATGGTGGAAGTATTATGAATAAAAACCATACCCTGGATGAGGACAGGAGTAGGAAGGACATCAGATTAATCTAAGTGGTACACTCATCCTTGTGCTACGGGTCGGGCTACATCATTTGGTCGCTAAAGACAATATTTTATAAGGTGTTGGGTACTTCCACACTGATAGCAGGTGTTATTAATACACCGTCAGGGTAGGTCACCATGCGAGCGACCACAATGTTGACAAGGTTGGTTAGCTTGGGAATGTGGAGCTGTAGGTAGGGGCAAGGCAGGAGGAACAACAATTCTAGTTTATTTGTCTGGAGGATTACTTACTAGGTCATGCAATCTTTTTCTAAGTTGTTGCAGTTATTGTTGGGCACGAACTCGGGAAAAGCATTGGTGCTTGGCTAAAATAATATCTTCGTCCAACTGAACATGTTCAAGCACCTCTACATATAAGTTAGGTCTCGGCATTGCGACCCGGTCGTGAATGTCAACACGAAAGCTTTTAAGAAACTTCTTAACTTTTTATCTTTCAGGGGTGACTATCAAAAGGACAAACCTAGACAGTTGAACAAAACTAGTTGCGTATTAGGCTACAAATAGGCTTCCTTAGTGGAGGTCCTAGAATTCCTCATCTTTCTTTTTCCAAATATATGCAGGGAAGAAATTATCAAAAAATAAGTGTCCACGAATACTTCCCAAGTAATAGAGCTAGGCAGGACTTCTTTCTTAAGTCGCCACTAGTGTCCGACTTCACCATTTAACATGAAGGCTGTAAGAGGGACTTTTTGTTCTTCAGTTAGGTCTAGGAACGAGAAGAGTTTCTCTATTTTTAGGATCCAAGCTTCGGCTACTAAAGGATCAGGGCCACCTATAAAGTGTTGGGGGTTAAGCTTCTTAAACTCTACTATATTTTGGGAGATAGACCGATTTGTGTTTCAAAATTCAGGGGTAAGGGGTGGACAAGGGTTAGCTAGGTTCTGTCCTACGGTTGCAGTCAATCCTTGAATGACTCTCTTTAAATTCAGCCCTAGTTGGATGATCCGAGGCTTCAAGTCATTTAGTATGCTCTACAGATGGTCTTCCCCGCGTCATTTCTACAAAAGAAAGGAAGACACGAGTTGGAGGTTTACTCTTTGAAAAGAGGACATATTTCTTCCCTAAGTACTCTAAAAGGTTTATCTACCTTAAGCCTCAGTACAAGGAATTTGTACTGCAAAATTCTGTTATGATACCATCTGTGACATTCCAAGTGCTAATTAAGGCAAATGGGTGTCAGATACAAATTCAGAATAGCGAGTGCATGATAAAATTTGTGCAACGAAACAAAATCATTACAAATCCCTTACAAATATATATAAGTTACAATACATACATATACTGAGGCCAAAAGTGGCTACAAAATATAAATTAAATATAAGGGTCACTTCTTTGACTATGCTATTGGACTTATTAGAGTGCGGGAACAGTCATGCACTCAAACTTGTGGATCCACGGGATTTTCATAGACTTCCAAGGATAGGTCAGCCTGTGGTTCCTCACTTTCTTTCTCATCTGGGGGGAGCATGGAAAGAGTGAGTTCCATATTCTCATAAAGAAAATAATATCAAATTAACATTATAAGCTTTCAAAAGTTAGTTATTCATCTTACTATTTAACTTCCTCACTTACCTATCTTACATTATGGAAAACCATTTATTTGTTAAGAAAACGATATGTTAATACAGACAATCAAACATAAAGAAAATCAAATAAATCATGAAATACTTAGATTTTTGTGTCATGCTTCGCGAAGTCATTACAACTTCCATCTCTGAGGGTAGATACAAATTTTCAACTACTCAAGTGGAACGACAAGATCATATACAGATACAACAATTTGCTCAGGCTTATTTCTAGCTGGCCAAACCATGGTATGATCTATGACCACAGTCGTAATAGCCATAGTGGCCCTAATAGATATCTATAGTCACGACATTACTTAGCCATGGGTGACCTCTACGATTAGTGCGACACCACTTTTGTTAGAGGGTACGCCATCATCCACTGGGAACAGTCCTCTTACGTCTTTTCAGACTAGATAGGGGTGGAAAAGATAGATACCCCAAAGAGTAAGGCGAACAGATACCTGTAAGAGATAAAAAGCCTAACAAGACACTTGATGCAATATGCATGTCAATACAGATACACTTCGGACCATACAGACTTCTTTCCACTTTTCTCTTTTTTTTTCTTTTATACTTTTTATTGTTACCGATCACATATTATATTTATTACATGCAAATTCATCAAATGTATCTAATTCACATAGCAAGCTTGAAAACAATAATTCAACCTATTTGAACACAGAGGCATACAAAACAGGCAAAATAACAATCATATTAATTTAGTTTATCGAAAAATACTCTTTAAGATGTTGAAAGAAATATTAGATTCCTTACTGAAACCTTGAAATTTTCTCCTTCACCATTCTCCTTTCTTTCTCTTCTTCTCTCACTAGACTACTATCTTTTTCTCTCTCTCTCTAAACCTTTAAGAAATGGAAGAATGGAAGTGTAAAGAGGAAAGGAAGGGGGAGGGCAATTTATAGAATTTTTAAACCTTTGGATTCGCACCAAGTGGCGAAATCTAATGAAGAGAGAGGAGAAAAAGATGCTAGGCACAAAAAACAAAGGAGGATGGCCTTTTCCACTAGCGGCGGCGGCGCACTGCCCGAAGTGGCAGTGCTCCAGCCGGTGCACTACAGGCTAGCCTGCAGGCGCACAGGTCTCCTACCGTGTGTGTGGGGCACAGGCGCACAAGGCCTATTCACGTAAGCCTACTACGCGAATGGTGCGCGCACAGTAGCTGAATGGGCCTGTACATGCACAGTTTGTTTCGCGTATAAGGCCAGCAAGCCTCGTGCATGGGCGTTGCTATGCGCATGGACACGTGACCCGTACTAGTATGCACGCGCGCGAGGCATTCAGGTTAGCACACTTATAGAAAGTCTGGTTGGTGCGTGGAAAACTCTACCCATATGCCGGGGAATCGTCCTGCCTCTTGTTTTCTTGTAAGGTATATGGTCGCTTTAATTTGTGCATCACGATCTCTTAGAATACCGGTGGACATGGTGGCCATGTATCCTGTACGTGCATTCCGATACATGTGTAACCTACAGATATCTATACCCAAATAACATTGGGCCATTCTTTTGGTTTAGGATTTTCGAGCTGAATCATTCTTTGGCGGTGAGGTATGTTATCCTTCGAGTCTCTAGAACCATCTTGTGTCTTTTTTTCCTAGGTCAAAATTTCTATCGAGTGGATTTTGCCTCGTTATTTGACACTTGATCGAGAATATAATCAACTCAGTACTCTTGCTTTAAAAATGCTTCCTTTCGTTTCCCAGGAGGTCGTGAGTTATAGTCTTCTTTTTGCCTTCCACTGGTTTAGGCATGTCTTCAGCATCTATCATGTCATCCCCCCCTTCTTTGAGAGGATTCATCCTCGAATCTACAATGACTATAAATTTTTCATCTAGGGTTAAAGAGGATAAATGGTTTATCAAGTAGCCAGCGGGATGCTCAGATTGTTCTTAAAGGAAGAAATAGCATTTGATGTGGTCCAAACTGTTGCCTTCCTCTTTCTGTCTTTTAGTGAACTCATCATATGAATTTGTAATTTTAAGTTGGTCTTCGTAGGTGTCCCTCCTTGACAAAGATGTCAAAACATGGGTGAGGCCTTCTATTCGGATGGAGTACTAGTTCTTTTCACAAGCATGGCTAACATCTTGATCATATTACGATGGCTTTCCTAGCAATAGGTGTCGTGCTTGCATGGGAACCACATCGCACAATATCTGATTTGTATAGTTACCAATGGACTCGTACCTATTTAGTGACATTGATCTTTTTATTATCATCTAACCAGTGTAGCTTGTAGAGACTAGGATGTTGTTTACAAGTTAGCCATACCCGATCAACTAGTAAAGTGCTTGAAACATTAGTACAGCTGCCTCTATCGATTATCACACTATAAACCTTTCAGTTGACTAGACATCTAGAGTGAAAAATAATCCCCCTCTTATCATTACCTTTAGGTTTAACTTGTATGTTCAGGGCCCGTTAAGCCACAAACATATCTACCTGTACGGGTTGAGTGATACTTTCCCTACTAACACCCACTAATGGAGTGTCTTCCTGCTCGTTACTACTCTCGTGGTCATTGACAATATCTTTATCATCTCTGATGATCATGGAGCGCTGATTGAGATACTAGGATGCAATATGTCCAACTCTTAGTCACGTGAAACACTTAATAGTACTTTAACGAGCAATAAGTGCATTAAGATTACCTGTTGGGTTTCTAACGGATTGTTTTCCCTTACTGTCGTCCACCTTCTCACCTTGATTCCTTCAAGTCCATCTCTTAGTACCTTAGGAATTGTTACTGACATACGCTTGGTTAGTTCCTCTGCCCTTTATTTTTCTTTCAATCTTGGCAGCCTTGTGTACCATCTCTTCGAGATCGACATAATTTTGAAGTACAAGGATATTGGCTATCTCCTTGTTTAAGCCCTCCAAGAATCGATCCATGGTGGCTTCTGAACATTTGTCTATTTGGTCCCTAATCATGGTTATTTCCATTTCTTTTTAGTATTCTTCCACAGACTTGGAGCCCTGAGTCAGGCACTGCAATTTCATATTCATTTCCCTATCGAAATGGGCTGGTATAAATAATTTCCTCACAATGGATCTCAATTCTCTCCAAGTGGTGATTGGCAAGTCCCCGTCTCGTTCTTATAGAAGGGCTAATTGATCCCACCACACTAAGGCATAATTAGTAAATTCGAGTGTGGCTAACTTGAGCTTTTTCTCCTCACTGAAATTGCAGTAGCTGAAAATACAATCAACCTTCTGCTCCCACTAAAGATAGCCTCAGGATCATTCTTTCCCGAAAAAGCTAGTATTTGGAACTTAACGTCATGAAGGTCTTCATCTGCTTTTTTACGATGGCCTCCCTGTCTGTCATCAATTTCATCACCGCAAGATCCTATCTTCTTGCACTATTTGGATCATTTTAGCACAGTAATAGGCCAGGTGTAATAAAGCCTATATAGTTCGAAGTGTATCTGTATTGACATGTATATGGCATCAAGTGTCTTATTAGGGTTTTTATTTCTAAGGAGTATTTGTTTCCCTTACCCTTCGGGATATTTGTTTCTCCCTCCCCTATCTAGTCTGGAAAGAGGTAAGAGGACAGCTCCTAGTGGATGACGGCGTGCCCTTTGATAAGAGTGGTATCGCACTATCTGCAGGAACCCATTGCTAAGTAATGTCATGATTATAGATATCTATTAGGACCATTATGATTAGTACGGTCGTGGTCATAGATCGTACCATGGTTTGGCCAGCCGAAAGTGGGACTAAGCAAATTGTCGTATCTGTATCTGATCTGATCATTCCACTTGAGTAGTTGGAAATATGTATCTGCCCTAAGAGATGGAAGTTTATAACGACTTCGCGAAGTATGACATAAAAAATTTGTGAATTTCATTATTTATTTGATTTTCTCTATTATGGCATGATATATGTATATTTGATTTTTTGTGCTAACATACTATTTTGATATTCAAATAACTGGTTTCCTTTTCTAATTATGAATTAGATAAACAAGGAAGCTAAACGGTGAGATAAAATAATTAACTTTTGAAATTTTACGATGTTAATTTAATATTATTTTTCTTACTAAGTATACGGAACTCACTCTTTCCATCCCCTATCCAAATAAGGAAGAAAATGAGGAACCGTAGGCAGACCTACCCTTAGAAGTTTATGAGGATCCAGTGGATCCACAAGTCTGAGTGCATGACTATTCCTGCACTCTGATAAATTCCAGTAGTATAGTGAAAGAAGTGACCCTTATGTTTTGTATTTTGTAGCCACTTCTGGCCTCAGTGATATGTATTTGGAACATTATATATATTTGTAAGGAATTTCTTAAGGTTTAATTTTGTTGCATAAATATTATCATGCACTTGCTATTCTGAATCTGTATCTGACACCCATTTGCCTTAATTGGCACCTGAGATGTTACATACACTCCACTCATTGATGGAGTCTTTTTTTCTCCATCTCCTTCTTAAGTTTCCTCAATATATCCACCTGCAGAACAAAAAAGAATAAAAGAAATCTAGATAAAAAATTTTAGTATTAGAAAATTAATGGTCATTATAATATTTCCAACATATCTGTATATATATATACGCTCAAAAACAACATACAAAAGAAGTCGTTTTTCCCTCATCCACCGCCTATCTTGGCCTGCCAACTTTCTTTCTTACTGGAGTACTTCCTTGTTCCCCATTAACCTTATTTTTTCTTGGCCTGCTTACCTTCTTCTGCACTGTAGAACTACTCCCTTCTCCTACTGGTTGTGCAAAACTACTCATTTCTCCTATTGGCAATTGAGAACTACTCCCTTCTTCTGTTTTTTTTTTCATTCGCTTGGGAGTTGGCTTGTCTGGGTAGATCTCATAAAGTACAATGTCAGTAACTTCCACCACTAATCAAAAAAATCCTTATGTTTTCATCCTCATTCTCTTCTTCTTGGATCTTCGCTCTCAACTCCCTTACCCTTTTCTATTTCAAGACGGAGTGTTTTATTAAGTTCATGAAGAAAAAAAACCTATCGAATCCTTTGCATATATGTATATTTCGATACTTAATCCAACTATTGCTCGTACTTGATCGATGATGTTAGATGCTTCATATCCTTTAGCGTTTGAATTTTGATTTGACCCACGTTCTTCATGTTGTTCAATATACGGCTGTATTTGCAACCAATGAGTTATGGGCTTTCAATTTTCGTATGAAATATGTTGTACAGACAGAGAGATAGATAAATGATAGATAGAGAGAAAGGTATAGAGAGAGAGATGTATATTTGGAGATGAGTCAAGTAGTGAATAGTCATATAAATTGAGGATGGCGACCTTGGATGGATTCCTCAATATTTTCCTTTTTCTCTAAACTAAAAAATGTATTTGATATTTTAAATCTGATTTAAGAATATTATTAATGAATATAAAAATTTATAAAATTTATGTATTTCTAGGTAAATTTTTAATTTTTTATTTATTGTTAATTTTAATGTTTTAAGTAATACATTTATAATTTAATTAATGATACATGTATAATATTCAAATTTTTTTAATTGGCACAAAATATAAAGAGAAGATTCATATTAATAGAAAAAAATACCTTACCTATTTTACCAATGAATATTTTCTATTTATATCCAAAATTTTATGTATTTCTCTTCTACTGAAAGCAAAATATTTTTTGACCAATGACATTCAAGTAAAACATATCCACTGAATTAAATGCTATAGATTTTGCAAATATATCATGTCCAAAACTGATATGAAATTGCATGGACCTTATGACCTATAATTAACTATCCTTTTATGTTTCTATTTAATTAAATTAACTTCTTAAAATTAATTTCTCACATTCATCTTCATTTTATTACCTATAATATATATTGTAATAGCCTATACTCTTATTCAGAGTCTGACCATATGCACACCATATAATGATAAATAATTCATATAAGCACCTTGCGCAGCTAATCTTAAAATAATAAAGGTATACCCCTTGCATAGTTAGTTCAAAATATCTAATATCCACTAGGCATATTTAACTCTAAAATAAGTACTTATTATGAAAGAAATAATTAACCTTAAGTATTGTTTAATTTAAATTAAAATAAAATGACCTCCTAACAAATCTCTCACTGTTCAGAAGCAGTATTCTGATTATTCTGATCTAGTAAAAACTTTGAATAATGGATAGAGTAAGCTTAATATGCTCAATAAGCGTATAAGTATTAATAAATAATACAAGAATCTATTCAAGTTGGTAGAAAATATAAAACTACCGACATAGAGAGTTTAAAAATAATTTCTTTTTTTAAGTCTAAAAACACATAATGTCTATACCCTAACTCATTTACTAAACCTTATAAATTAATTTATTCAGTAAACATCAGAATTCAACATAAACAGTTCAATAAACATCAGAATTCAGTATCACATAAAAGGTTCAGTAAACATCATAACTCAGTATTTCATAAGACGTAAACATTTTAGTGAACATCAAAATTTAGTATCTATCTTAGTATCACAAGCTTTATATATGAATTTATACTTTTTCTTCTTCTTTTTCTACTTCTTCTTCTTCTTCTTTCTCTTCTTCTTCTTCTTCTTTTTCTTCTTCTTCTTTTTCTACTACTTCTTCTTCTTCTTCTTCTTCTTGCAAGCCATTTAAGAAAATTGACTTGACATCAAGTTTATGAATCTACCAAGAGTTATAAGCAGCAAGAGCAATGAGAAGTTTTATTGTATCATACCTTACTACTGAAGCAAAAGTCTCCTAATAGTCCACTCTATATTATTGAGCATAAGCTTTCAATACCAATCTGGCCTTGTGTTTATAGATTAAACCATCTTGATTGAGTTTTGTTTTAAAAATCCATTTAACTCCAATCAACTTGCATTCTTTAGGCCTTTCAACCAGTTTCCATGTTTTATTTTTATTGATCATCTCCATGTCTATACCCATTGCTCTCCTCCATGCTATAAAATCTTGAGCTTTAGCATAGGCGGTAGGTTTAATGATTGCAATATTGTACATTTAGTAAATGTCATCTAAGGTCTTTGTACCCTTACCTGGAAGATAATCCACTAATTCATCAGCTTCAAGTTTATTCTAAACATCAAATGGAGAATCATAATATAAATTTTTCTAATTTTCCCAACCCCATGTTGCTGCTTCATCAATCTTCACATTTCTGCTTATGATGACTTTTTCTGTTTGTAAGTAGAGAATTATGTATCCTTTAGTTGTTGTCACATAGCCTACAAGGATGCCTTTTTGAGTTTTTTTTTCAAGTTTTCTTCTTTTTGGCTTAGATAGTTGAAAATAACATATGCTACCAAATACTCAAAGATGATCTGCAGGAAGCTTGACATCATGCCATGCTCCATTTGTTGTCTTGTTCTCCAAAGCTTTGGTAGGTAATTTATTTAACAAATACATAGATGTATTGACTACCTCTGCCCATGGTTTATTTGGCATCTTCTTCTCAAGTAAAAGACATCTACCTATTTTCATCATTGTTCTATTCTTTCTCTCATACACCATTTTGTTGTAGTGTGTATGGTGTGGTAAAGTGATGAACTATGTTTGCACTATTACAATACTCAACAAACTGATCTGAAGTATACTTAGTACCATTGTTAGAACTCAGGCATTTAATCAACAGACTACTCTGATTTTTTATTATGACCTTAAATTTTTGAAAGACAAAAAATACTTTACTTTTGAGTTTGATAAAGTGAACCCAACACATCCTAGTATAATCATCAATGAAAAGAATGAAATATTTGTTACCACAAAGTAAGGTTGTTTTCATAGGATTGCGTACATCAATGTAGATGGGCTGAAGCTTTTGGTTGGCTCTATGTGTTTGTCCTTTAGGAAATGGTAGTCCAGTTCACTTGCCAAGTTGACATGTTTCACACAATTGAATTTCACCAATGACTGGAGATATGTTTTCAACGATCTCCTTTTGTTTCATATTTGAAAGACTTATCTGATTAAAATGCCGAAACTTTTATGCCAAATATTTGAAACAACCTGAATGGTGTTGGAATAAGTGTGTTCAAAAACCTTTTTCCAATCAATAAAAAATTTTATTCTTCGTTTTTGCACAAAATATTAATCTTTCCTCATTTGGTATAGGTGAAGATTTAGGGATGAATCCTTTCGAAGAATTGGGGGATAATGTGATCCAAGGTACCCGGGAAGAACATTTTTCAGAGACACAAGCATCAATTCGCGAGTTATAAAAATCCTGCGGGTTGCAAGGATCTCGGGGGATTTTTACCCATGTGCACAGAGCCGCAAATAAAGAAGACAACATGCACATGCTTGTATGCGAAAATTCGTGTACGCACACACCCGCGTGAGAAGACCAGATACACATGCATGCACTGCAAGAAGAAGTTTGCACTCGCGAGAAAGGGGATATTCCCCAAGGGAAAAAGAAATCCTCTTCCTGTGTGGACTCCTATGAGTCTGCCAAAAAGGAGATTGATATTTTCGGCCTAAGAAAGCTTCATACATTGGCTCAACATCAAGAATATTCTAAGAACTTTCCAGAAGATGGACTTAGAGACCTTAGAAGAGGAATCATGATGCCTATAGGCCCAATCACAAGATTAAGGTCCAAGAAACTTCAACAAGTCTTCAAACTTCTTGATGTTGAAATAGTGAAGAAATAAGTTTAGAGGCCCAAGAAAGTTCAAAAAAAGTGCCTAAGAAATCAAGTAAGGCCTCAGCCATGTGTGAATCTCATCATCCACACATGTGGCTGAGAGAAAGCAAGAAAGAAAAGTTCCATCGTATAAGATTCCTCTTCTCATGAGGAAACTAATTCCTCATCCAACTTCTTCTCTTAGAATCTTGAAGACTCCTACTTGAAGAAGACAAGTAACACAAGAGGAAGAATCTAAGAAAAAACAATAAAACAACTTCAACTTTTCGAGATAATGATTTTATTTGTTTGATTCCATTTGATCTAACACCTTCACCTTTGCAGGAAATTATAAATACAAATTGACAACAAAGATCTGAGATGATTAAAGCCATACATGAGAAGGTCATATAACGTATCAAGAAGCAAAATGAATCTTATGCTCGTAATGTTAACAAATGAAAGAAAAAAATCGTGTTCCAACCTGGTGATTAATTTTGGGTTCATATGTGGAAGAAAAATTTGTAAAATAGCAAAACTTTAAGCTGGATCCAATAGGTGATGGGTCGTTTCAAGTCTTAAAATGCGTCAATGACAGCGCTTTGAAGATAGATATCCTAGGTGAGGATGGTGTGTCTGCTACTTGTAATATCGTTGATCTTTCTCGTTTTAATATAGGTGAAGATTCAAGGACCAATCTTTTCTAAAAAGGGGGAATGATTTGATCCAAGGTAGTCAAAAAGAACATTTTTCAGATAAACAAGCATCAACCCACAAGCTACAAGAATCCCGCGAGATTGTTACCCACGTGCACACAACCATAGAGGAAAAAGATAATATGTGCACGCCTACACAAGAAAAGTCGTGCGCGCATGTTAGCACAAGAAGACCACACGCACGTGCCTACAAAGCAGGGAGAAGCCCACACCCATGGAAAAGGGGATATTCGTCGTAGGAAAGAGGAATCCTCTTCCTGCGTGAACTCTTACGAGTCTACTAAAGAGGAGATTGATATTTTTAGCACAAGAAAGCTTCCTACATCATCCCAATATCAAGAACAATCCAACAACTTTCAAGAAAATGGACTTGGAGACCTTAGAATAAGAATCATGGTACCCATAGACCCAATCACAAGATCAACGTTCAAGAAACTTCAATAAGCCTTCAATTTTCTTGTTCAAAAATAGTGCATAAGAAATCAAAAAAGGCTTCAGCCATGTGTGAATCTCATCATCCACACATGTGGCCAATAGGAAATAAGAAAGAAGGGCCCCACTCGCACGTGATTCCTCTTCTCATGAAGAAACCGATTCCTCATCTAACTTCTTCTCTTAGAATCTTGAAGAGATCCACTCCTACTTGAAGAAGATAAATAGTAGAAGAGGAAGAATCCAAGAAAAAGCGAGAAAACAAGTTTTAGATAAATAAGAACTCGCATGTTAGAGTTTGAGAAGGAAAAACAATCTTGCCCACATGGGATTCCATACCCAAGTGGGAGTCTGACTTCTTCTCATCACATGTTTTGCATTTTCTAATTTTTGAGTTCCTTTTGGATTAAATTTGTTGCCAAGAAGATATCTACATATGTTGGACATTCCACTTCAAGAAAGATTTGATTTCATCAAGAGAGAAAGAAGATAGAGTCTGCGGAAGAATCGACCAAACCTTCTTATCCTAGTCGAACTCTTCAACCTTTTTTCTACTCCAATAAGGAGATTTTTTCATCCATTAATTAATTAATTATTGAAGATTCAAGCCTATATAAATTGGAACATTCAAACACAAATGGGACACTTCAAACCGTCAAAGAGAGAGAAGTTCTTCTTTTAATTAAAGTTTACCTATTTTAATTTTATTTTAATGTTTTCCTAAATAAGGTTGTGCTAAAAGTTTAGTTAAGATTTTGTTTTCCAATTTCTAATATAATATATATGATGAAAGCTTATATAAAAGTCATACCCCTAGGTTGTATACACTCGATTCTCATATTCATAAAATATTAGTTATTTACTTTTTATCTATTGTTAATTGTGAGTGTTCTATAAGAGGTTCTTCAAACTGTCTTATTAAGTTAGGAACTTGATACATCTATCCAGGTAAGGTCGTAGCATCTTTTCAATTCTGATTTTTTTGTTTCCCTATTACCTTAATTCACCTTCACATAGTTGATTGTGCGTTAAGTAATGAGGGTTTATTAGGGATTTAAGTTTCTGCATGCTAATGTTATATGTGAAGATTTAGATTACGTTATTAATCTTGACTTCTATATCAATAGGTTTGTTATCATATATGATTATGTCAAATAAATTTTAATATATTTATATTGTTTTTTTATAAAGTCCTGCTCTCATATACATATATATCCATTAAGAAGTTTTTAATGGATTTATGATTCAAGGATCTATTCATTATACCCATATTTATTATCCATTATAAAAAAATCAATTAATTATATGGTTATATAATCTTAACCATTATGTGAAATATGAGTATGAAAAACTATTGTAGTTTTCTAGGAATAGAATTTATATTTGTTGCATCTTATTTTAAACAAAAATAAAATTAATAATGTATTTGAACCGTAATTTATGAGACATGAAATGTAATCTTGATAGTTTGATAGCAATAGAAGTTATACTTATAACAAGTTAATTTATTTTATTAAATTTTAATTTTGTATAAAAGAATTATTAAAATAGTTTAACTACATTTTTTAAAAGTACGGTAATAATATTATGTTTCTTACAATTTTATTTGAGATCTCGTGATATAAGTACCAAAAAAGATTCTAACTTTTTAAATTTTTTTATTTTTATATGTAACAAAATTTTAATTTTTAGTTTTATATTAATTCTATAAACCCTATGTATAAAAGAAGATTGTGTATCCATCTAAGAAAGAAAAATATAAACATATATATAGAATTGATTGAAGCCTTCAGAATTTTCAGTGTGAGAAATTGAAAATAGAGTAAGTAAATTTGATGTGTTGTCGGAGAGACAAATATCCCCAAAGCCTTGTGTTGGATTAAAAGACAAGGATCTTTAAATGTGGAAAAGAAACTTAATATAAAGTTTGTTGTTTTGAGGTTTAGATGTCCATTCCATTTTCACCCTTATATTTCTTATCCAATTCTTCCCTCCTTTCAACCCTAGTATTTTTTTTCATGAGATAAGTTTATACACACACACACACATATATATATAATAGCAGAATTTGGTGATAGTGATTTTCTTAAATTTTTAATCATCAGAAAAAAGAAAAAAAAATAGATTTAGAGAAACTTAGTATTATTTCAAGGAAGTTTTCGATAAAAATCGTAATTCTTTAACTTAAGTGATCACGTTCATATTTGGATTTTAGCTTGCCTAATTTGAAACATAATGGACAAGCCAAAGAATTCCATTATAGTTATATCTAAAGGTAATAGAAAATAAAATTTGAATTTAAATTGTTAATTTTATAATTAAAAATGTTGTTTTATTCAGTAGAATTTTTTCGAGATTATCTAAATATTATATTGCATGTAAAGTTTAAAAAAAAATAATAATAATCTCTCCAATTAAATAATTTATTCTACTAAGTTCCGAACTTAATAATTGAGAATATTGTTTATTTTGTTAGAGTTTTTTGAAATTGTCTAATAAAAATACAATCTCTCTAGTTAAATAATTTATTGTAAACAATTCATTAAAAAATTCTAAATTATTTTTGTACATTTTGTGTTGAGATTTCTTAAGATTAGATATGAGAATATGGGTGAATTTCTTATAATCTGTAATTCACTATAAAGAAGATAGTAAAAACTTATAATTACTGAGTTACATAATGAATGAATGTAGAAAATTATAAATACAAAACAAGGACTAAGTGGGTGTGGATTAAATAATTTATCCATCCTGCCTATAAATTTTTTATTAAAAAAATTGACGACTAAAATATTTTCTGAGTATAAAGATAGACATACAACTAATACCTATCTCTAACACTAATTAAGACTGTAGAGGTGTTCCTATCATAATTTGTTGAGATGGTGTCCACAATTTAACCAAAGTAGCATTTTCATATCTTATTAACACCCATAAACGTTCGTGTGTTTTTTTTAATGGATATGAAAATAATGAGACTGGCGTGGGCGACAAAACTTTAAAAAAATTCTCATATTCATAATTTAATTGACCATAGCTTCTGTTAGGGAATATTATACACACAATAAATAAGAAATTTCAATAAAATTCAACTTTTTCATCATTTTAAATTGAAATTTCTCACTCTCTTGACTCAATTAAATAATAATTTTGTTCTTAATGGTTTAAAATCAAACAATTAAAACCAACCAATCACATTTACAGACAATATGAAAATAAGATGTGGGTCAAATACAAATACAAATACCCAACTTATTTAAGCATAAAAAGCTAGTCAGAGAATCCAAAGACGTAAATGTAATAAAGCAAGTAAAAACTTGAGAAGGAAGATGAAAACGCAGCGTTTCAAGTTTGATGATAGCTTTTTCTTCTTTTTTTTTTTTTTTTTTAATATTTTACCAAAGAGCCATACAGATTCTCTCTTACGGCTCCACGTGTGAAAGAATATATATATATATATATAACAAAATGAATTAAAGAGAAAAATACGTCCAAAAATTATATTCACTTCTTCGTTTTTTTATTTAATAAAAAAATATATTAATTCATTCATCATGTGAAACCCAACCTTCTCTTCCTCCACAAGCTCAACTCTGGATCCAGCTTCTCACCGCTTCTCGCCGGTTCCGATTTACACCTTGTGAGTATTATAGGTTCCAATATTTCTTCAAGCTTTGGAGATTTTCTTGAGCTTCCATTCTCAGATTCTGCTTCATTCTCCGACTCACTACTTTTTGAAATGGGATTGAGATTGGGATTGGGATTGCTCTTATCTTCTTCTTCTCTGCTATCTCTCTCTGTTCTTTCTTTGTCTCCTTCACTTTCCAGCGGTGATCCCCAAAATCTCCCCGCCAAGGAAGATGACCTGTACGGCGCAGATCTACATCTGGTTAACAACAAAGCGTTTCTGGGTGGTGTAGGAAACGAAGGTACAAGGACCTTCCCTACTGGGTCTTCATCATCTTCATCTTCATCTTCTCCGTGGCTTTCTTCTTCTCCAAATTTGGGTTCAGCATTTGACGAATGTTGTCTAATTTTGGATTTCCTGCCAAAACTCCCACGAAAGAAGGATACCCATTTGTCCCAATTTGGTGTGAAGGAGTTGGGATTGAGTTTTCGGGTACAAAACAAGGCGTTTCGGATCCACTTGCATCGACGCTTAGTTGGAGCAGTAGGATTTTTGGAACGCTTGACCCGCACTTGACCCATGCATGTGACCTTAGGAGAAGTGGGTTCTTGAGTTTCAATGCCGGTATTCTTCTTACGAACAAACATGGGACTTGAACGCGACCTGCCTCTACTTCTGCTTCCAACATTGCTCCTCAAGAAACGCATTAATGGCGGTGGGTACTTGTCGGGTCGACCCGGACTGGATATGGGTTTTGCAGAAATCTTCATGTTGTAATCTCTGTTGAAGTGATGAAACGGTGGAGATCTAGATACAGAGGTTCATGAGTTAGTTTTCTGGTAAGCCGAGCAGACTTTTAATGGAAGAGAAGAGAGAGAGAGAGATGAAATGATTTTTATTGCACGGATGGTGAATCCATTGCTGAGATTTTTGTATTTGGAAGTTGTAGGGTTCTGTTTGGCCTGGCTTGTCTTTCGAGGCATTTATTCATTTTTCTTATAATTATTTTATTTTTCTTTTCTTTTTTTTGATAAGATAAAACCGGTAGAAGATAAATTATCTGATTTTTGAGGTTATCATATATTTAGGATATTTTGAAAATATAAAATTTCAGTTTATATAACAAACATATTTATCAACTGAAATGGGTATTAAATATATATTATTTTAAATTATGATTTTATCAAATAATATTACAATAAAATAATTTTATTTGAAAATTAATTTCTAAAAAATTTACCAGAGATGATAAAAAAATGGGTATTTTCCCAAAAAAAAGTTTATATTTTAATACTTGCATCAAATTATTCCATCCTCCTCCCACATTTAGAAATTTTGGAACAAAAAAAAAAACAATTAAAGAGAAGAGAAAAAAAAAAAAAAAAAAAGGAAAAGTAAGAGGAGGCAGAGAAAGGGTAGTGATTTGAGTAAAGAAAGAAAAAATAAATGGGTCAAAAACAATTATTTTGTACCTCAACCAAACAAAATTTTCCATAACAAATTTTTTTAACAAATACTAATTTAATACAATTAATAAAATATAATTTTTTTGATAATATCACTAGCAAAAAAAGTAGAAAACAAAAAAAAATTGATTCTGCAAATGAATAATTAAATATATTTAAATTTTAAAAAAATTAAATTTTCTGAATCATTTAGGGAAACAACATAAACATAAATTAAGTGGGTTGATTATTTGATTCCAAACCCACTTCTTTTCACTTCACCTGGTAGAAGAGATATCATTTTCAGGTGGTTTAATCAAAATAATTCAATGACCTCTGATAATATATATATATATATGTATGTACTTTTGTTAAATATATACATATATGACTATGATAATCATGTGTAATGTTTATCAAATAAATTAATCTAAAAACAAATCCTACTCATAAAATTAATTAGTATCATTCTAATCCAATAACCAGAAATTGCTTTAACTTTTTCTTTTTCACAACTGTGTTTGACAATGATTAATAACGAAAAATAGAAGAAGAAAGAGAAATTTTAAATAAAAGGAACTAAAATACATTATTAATTTTTATAACTAAAAATATGAAAATGAATAAAATAAAAAGGAGTTTCATAAGTTTGCTTGGTTTAGGTGTCAAGAAAAGAAAACAATTAATTATTAAAATATTTTAATTATACTTTTAAATATTAATAAAATGGCATAATAGACATTTCAATATAAAATAAACCATTTTTATATTTAAAAACCTTTGTTTTTTTGGGTCTTTTCTCTGAAACTTCATGTTTATGCATGAAAACATATCATGTCATATGTGGTGATGCAATAATAGATCAAAGAAGTTCACTTCATAAATCTTACTCTTTCTATTATATTCACCATGATTAACCCTTTAGATTTCTCTGTGTTTTAAATCAAAACTTTAATCTAGTCAAAGTTTTTATATTACAGTCACAATTGTATAAATAATCATTAGAGAAAATAAGAGAGACATATTTTCAAGTGCATAGTTTAATTGAAAGTAAAATTTTAAGAAACACACTTATTTGAATATTTTCAAATATTACAGCAATATTTTGAACATTTTAACTCAAATAATTCTAACTTTTAGAAGATAAAAATATGAAATTTAAGTAGAGATTTATTATTATTATTACTATCATTATCATCGAATGTATGTATTAAAATATTTTATTAGTGGAAGCATATGAATAAAGAAACATAAAGAGACATCTAGTTAAACATTTGGTTTTGAGTTCATAAATTGACTTATAAATTCAGTTCATAATAAACAAACACTCAAATTTGCTTATTGTAAATCAAACTAGCCTATTTAAGTTGTCAGAAAAAAAACTAAAGTTATTCAAAAACTTCCATTCACTTGTCCATCTAACTATGAAGTAACATGCCTTAAAAATGGTATTTCTAAGAGCTCTTTGGTTTGCCCTAAAAAAATTAGTATCTAAGATTATAAGCTTATAAAGCTTATTAACTCCTAAAAATAAGTAGAAAATCTGTTATATTTAATTTTGAAACTCAATGTAAATAATAAGCATTTAACTATAAAAAAAGCTAAAAAAGATGGAAAATTTGGTAATTCTTACTGAAGTCATTTTGGTAACAAAGTTAAAAGAAAAAATTAGACTTTATTGCATAACTTAATAAGCTAAAAATGTATATTTTATCTTTTTCTTCTCAAACCAATATGTAAACTAATTGAAAGAAAATAATAAAGACACTAACTTCCTTAACTACCATTGTTCATCCATTCCCCGACAGGCTTCTAACCAGTACGCTTTTGCTTGCCTTCAACTTACAAAACTAATTTTTCTTTTTAAAAAAAAAAAAAGAAAAAGAAACAAATAAGAGAAAAGAAAAGAGTGCATCTGAAACTAGGGTTTGGTCGTCTGAGCCAAGCAACCCACAAGAATAATGCTCCAATGACAAGTCGAAAATGCAGTGAAGAACAGAACATGGAATGGGGCAAACTGGGGCCACCTGGATGGAAAAATTGTAAGCCTGCCATACCCCACCATTCTATTATATATCACTTCATAACCAACCGCCATTGTGTTATATATCACTTTCTTTCCAATATTTGCCTTCCACGACACAACAAACCAAGAGATTTCATCAGAACCAATATAGTAATTTCAACAATATGAATGGCCAAATAGGGTAAGCTTATTCCCACCCGACAAGGAAACACAAAGTCAAGCTTGGTTACAGGCTTCCTATCTAGCACTAACAAATGAACATGACTATGGAGGTAGGGCTTAGCCTAAGTCAAAATGTTGTCATTGAGTCGGAGCAAGCAATAGTCTTGGCTCCAGACACTAGGCATAGATATTAAAGATAACATACAAAGAATTACATGCAAAATATTATAAAGCAAGGAGGATGACTAAAAGTTTTGAATTCTAATACTAAAATAATAAAGGAGTACCTCAAATTTTTTTTTTTTTTAACGAAAACAATCAAACATTACCATTATATAATCTGAGTAAGAAAACACTAAATATATCCTCACGGAAGATGCTCAGAAACTCAGGAGGGCGTTGCAGTAAGGAATGGCAATATGCACATACCTCAAGTTTTTATACACAGGCAATATGCACGTTAGGGACTAAATGCGAGGTTGATTTTCTGAGGCGCCCACATATTGTATTAAATCTGACGGCAAATAATTGGTGCGTTATTAAGTTACCTTCTCAACTAACAAGATAGGTGATGTCAGTTTAAATCAATAGGTCTCTTCATCCCTATCACAGACTTTCTTGGCTCAGAAGATCCTGTATTGATATGGTGCTCCCATGTGTTGCTGAGCTCCTGCTCCTCTTTCAGCTCTGCTTCATCATCTGAGTAACAAATTCTAGGCATTAGATTGACCAGCACTGAAGGCTATAGATGCAAAGTCTCAGGGATGGGAATGGAGGTATATGATGAGTTAGCTGCATAGAAAAACCCACTTTAGTTGAAGCAATTAAGTAATTTCAAGCTTTTTTATTTTTTTTCTTAAATCTTATTGATAATTTATTGAAAAAGCCCATCAAATGTGTATTGACTATTTTAATTGGTAAAATCATTGTTGTGGTTCATGAGCTCCCCTGGAAAAAATCATGTAACCTATACGCCACCAAAACAAGGAGCATGTTGAATGTATTGAGAAAAGAAATTCCACCTGAGACTGTTGATAGAGAGAATTCAGTCAGACGTCTAACACAATCCTTCAATGCTTGAAGTTCAGCTTCCTTTTGAAGGATCTTGGATTGTGCTTTCTGCAATTCAGATTCCAGCTCCTCAATTTGGTTTTTCTGCTGTTCAATCAGAACATGGCATAGTTTCTTATCCAGTTCTGTTGGCAACACTCCATGGCACTGAATAGATTCAGAACCCGGCTCCAACAGTGCATGAAATCCATTGCCAGAAACATCAGCCTGTACAACATTTATCTGGTTAACTGGACGATTTTATAGTTTCAGAAAGAAGAAACCAAGGACACCTTAAAGGGAGAGATTTCATCATCAAACCAAGACCTCATGCCAGAAAGAGCAGAGTTATTGGTATTCAGATGAGCAAAATCTTTATACCTATCAGTAAATGAATCCATATAAAGTAATATAAATATTACATGAATCCTATCTATCATTTTTAGGTCATAATTTCTGCATCTCTGTACTTGGGATTAAGAATTATACTAGTTGTGTATATCAAGAGTCCAGCCAACATATTATCCATCAAGTCTGCAAGCCTGCAACCTTGAAGCAGCATAAGTTTGAATTATTCACCAACAACATTCATACCAGTCAAAACTTAGTACTGATGTGATTAGCTGATAAACAACTAAATAGTTTCACCAGAGATAGCAACCAACTGATTTTGGAAGACAATTATGTGACAGAAAAGACAAGGGAGTATCGTTCAAGTTTCGCACCAAAGATTATTCAATGTCCCATCGAACCATGGCTTGTCACAGTAAATGGTTTAAAAAGTTACCAAGCATTATACTACCCATATTTTGCACACAAGAAAATGATGACACATGGCCTGAAGACCCAAGAAAACACATCTCCGTTTGTAGAGATGAAATAAGTAATAGAGGTCTCAGCTCCTTCCCTTCCGTCCCTTTTCTAGTTAGAGCAAGCTACTTTTAACTCTTATCTCATATTCTTCAAGGCACCAGTGCCTAAGCCACAAAAAAACACTAAATATGTTCACCCAATTCATTCTTTTCTTGTTTGCAGAGGCCACCAACATCAAGGTTCTATTTAGTTAATTTCTCATTCAATTTCTAGTCATTTCCGAGTTCTAATTCTTTTATAAGACAATGGATGTAATTAGAACAAATATTTTAGTATTTGAGCTATTTCTACTTCCATGTTAAATTTTTTAAGAGTAGAAATTCATCTCACTTCTCATGTGGGAATTCAATTTCTTTTTTGAAGAGTAAGAATTTAATTTCCAACCTCAAGAAATTTAAGTTGCGAGTAGAGGTAACTCAATAACAAATAATCAAGTTTTAGTTACATATATCAAGACTAACATGAACAATTGAACTAGGAAATTATAGGAATTAAATAGAATATGAAGCAAAAATAGCATAAGGGATGACTCAAAGCTGATTGTATATCATGGCAGCATGGAGAGAATTTTGGCTTGACGCCTACTAATATTGGAAAAGCTTACAACTTCTGCAGATTTTGGTTGCCTATGCTTCGATTGCCATTTTTTCCAATCAGATGTAGCTTAACAATTAAAAAGTCAAACAACATCAAGAAGTAGAAGAGTTTCTGAGATTTATAGAACTATACTTACAGAGAACACTCAGCTCAAAGCTTGATGATCAATGGACAAGAAAGCAGAAGCTAGTGATATTTAAATCTGTAAAAAGGAGGCAGATTACTTTAAATACTCACCTTGCTTGGATTATTTCTTATTGCTTCATCATTAGAACCTTCTGTGAAGCACCAAGGGAGCTTTTGCAGTTCACACTCTAGCTCTGCCTCTAGTTGATCCATTTCCAGCAACTCAGGCTCTGGTTCTTCTGTAAGTACACTACTTGGATATTCACCATCATCTACTGTAGGGAGACCAGACACATTGATAGCCTGAGGACCTCCATTGTCATTAATAGACTTACTAAGAAGCAATTGTCTATTGTTGCCACTTATTCTTTTTGAGTTTGCAGTGACTTCATTTGCAGAACTACAAACTTGAATGGTCCGTGATGATTTTCTTCTATAAAGCTCAGTCTTTAATTCCTCAACAACTTTTGTCGTCTCATCCATTGTTGCGTTCAGCTTACTGATCTCAGATTTCCCAGCTGACATCATATACATTATTCCAACACCAAGGCCCCATCCAAAAAGAGAATTATCTAGAAAGTAGAATGTAAAGTAACATTTAGGAAAAAAAAAAAACAAACAAAAAAAGGGTAAAGTCATTGCTCCACAGACATAGATGACATTCATGCAAAATCTTGAACATAAAGATATACTGGACAACCAAACAATTGGAAAGAAAAAGGGAAAAAAACTAGGAAAACCAATTGTTTTTTTCCTTTGAGCAGTGCTACGGTTAGAAAACAAAAGAAAAGGAACTAAGAACATTTGTTACCTCTACCTGGTACCCGGTCTCCCTTCAGTTTGGAACAAATGAACTTCATTTGAAGATCCACATTACGTCAAACTAAAATAGTAAAACTCTCATCCAAAATGATAAAAATTGACATCTTTTCAGGGTTTTAAGCGAAACTAAAGCAACATATTCCAAATTCCATCAACTTCAGTGGAGTTCTGGATCATTATTTTAGTTCTACTTAAAGTCTCTTTTGAGGTCAATTTCCATATAATTTTCATAATTTATTAGTTAACTAACGGCATATATTCAAATAAATTAAAGAAATATAGTTAATTTGTTCCGAAAATAACCTTAAAACCAAATGAATCTCTATGCTGATAGTTTATTCCAATAAAGCCAAAGAAAATATACTGTTCACCCCTTTTTCATTGCTTGAAGTCAGGAAGTCTCTTTGTTAAAGTGGGAATTTTCTACTACAAGCAAAAACGAAAAGAAGGATTTCAACCAATAACCCGTGACATACACATTTCCACTGAAACCAGTATGAACAAAGAGACATAAAGGAGGTTATTTTTCCTTTGTTACAACTGCTAATCATAAAGTATGCTTAGTTTTACTTCAAGTAATTAATCCCTATTGATGGAACCTAAGATCATTGTGAAGAAAACGCGAAACTATAACCAATTCCCCCTTCTGCAGACAATACCAAAAAGTGTTATCTGCTTACCGAGAAAAACAATGAACGATAGAAGAAGATAAATTTCAAGCTCGAGGTTCGGCATTCTAGCTTGCTACCTTTATTGGAACACGATCCGCACTTGACGTCGTTCTTAGAGGTTTTCATCTTCTTCAAGGAAACAGCAACTCTCCTCCTACACAAATCTAAGCCAGCACCACTTTTTTTGTCAGTTTTAGCAGAACCAACTGATTTTATCACGCGACGAGCCCTAGCCCCAACTTTCTTTCGCAAAATTTTGGACCTAGATTGACACTCACTTTTGCAAGTGGAACCAGAACTCGAAAACCTGAAGATCGCATCTCCATTTTCACAGTTACTCACACAGGCAGATTCGATAGAGGTAGTTTTGATCGGAGGAGTCTGGGGTTCTTCGGGAGCTTGTTTTTCTCTATGAAAAGCATTATCTGTCAGGTTGGCGACGGCGCGATCAGCATTGGGGCCAAGGAAGTGCTTAGCGAGGAACCCCGTAGATCCTGCTACTGCAGCTGCTAAGAGAGCTTGCCACATCCAAGATCAATAGAGAAGGAAACCACAGCGTCTTTTTTGCAGGGGGCAAGAGAAAGAGGAGAGTAAGGTGGGAGACGAGACGAAGACGAAGGCTCCTTCACATGGCTTTTCCCGCTTTGCACCAATTTCCAATTTTTTGCGATGTTAATTGTTATTCTGCGGGTTGCGTCAACGTGGTATCTTACGCTACGGTGTCGTTTTTGGATTTTAGAAAATAAATTATAGGAAACTTTGTTATTATCTCAAAATTCAAAGAATGTTCAATTAAGGAAGTGGGTAGGTTGATTTACAGCTAGTTACAGCTTGCATACTAAATATATATATATATATATATATATATATTTTTTTTTTTTTTTTTGTAAAGGATTGCAAGAATGAATTCCACCATTGCCAATTCACATTCAACAGGGAAACAAGAAAATTTATCTCATCCTAATTACATACTTATTTACTTTACATATGTTTTTTTTTACGTGTAAATACTTTTTAATTTTTATATTATTTTATTTTATTTTTATAAAATTACTTTTAACAAAAAAGTTTAAAAAAATAAAAATTAATAACTCTCTTCTCCCTCCTAGGGCTTTGACCTGTCTTTTTCCTTAAAACTCGTACCAACTAGATAGAATGTCAACCTACACCCGGTTTTCTCTTTCTTATCTTTTAAAAAAATATAGATAATCGTATCAGTCGCTATTTTATTTTGTAATAAGTTATTTTCACTTTATTATTTAAGTTATATTGTAGTTACTATAAACATCTTAATGTTTAAAGTAAGATACCAACTTATATTTATTTTTCTCCTCCTCATCTTTTAAAAAAATACATATAAGCTGGCAGTCGTAATTTTATTTTGTAATACATTATTATCATTCTATTATCTAAGATATACTGTGAGTATTATGAACACTTTGATGTTAAAGGTAGGATCTCAACCAAAACTTGTCTTTCTCCTCCTCATTTTTCAAGAAAGTATATATAAGGTAGTAGTCGCTACTTTATTTTACAATAGATTATTGTCATTCTATTATTTAAAGTATATTGTAGGTATTACAGACATCTTGATGTTAAAGGTGGGATACCAACCCAAACTCGTTTTTCTCCTCCTCATCTTTCAAGAAAATACATATAAACTAGTGGTCACTATTTTATTTTGTAATATGTTATTATCACTCTATTATCTAAGGTATATTGTGAGTACTATAGACACTTTGATGCTAAAGGTGGGATACTAACTTAGACCTGCCTTTCTCTTCGTCATCTTTTAAGAAAATACAGATAAACTAGCAGTTGCTGTAACACCCAAAATTTTCCTTTATTTTATTTTATTTTTATTTTTATTAGAATTTTGTTTAATTTTATTCTATTTTAATATTTCATTTATAAGGTTTTAATTTAATTTAATTAAATTTAATAGAAATAAAAATAATAATAATAATAAAATGAGGTAAAATTATTTTTAAGATTTAATTGAAATTGATTTTGGGAAAAATAGGTGAAAATTTGAATTCTGGGGGTGTTTTTGAAAAGAAAATCGAAAACTGGGGGTCAAAATGGTATTTATAAAAATAGTGCCACGTCAGCAGCCCCGGCCAACCAGGACACGCCGCGTGGCAGGGACGCTGATGCGGGAAGCCACGCGGGACGAAGACACGTAAGCGATCCGCGTGCGCGCGATCGGACGGCCCAAATTTGTTCCTGCGCGTACGGACGGCCCAGATCAAAAGCACGCATGGACGGTCCAGATCTCACGCGTGCGGACGGCCCAGATTTGATCACGCACGGACGGTCTAGATCGCATTGCGATGGACAGCCCAGATTCATTTCTACTTTAATCGCAATCGGACGACCCAGATTAAATTATGATGGACGGCTCAGATTAAAAGGGGAAGGTTATAAATAATAGCATCCACACCCAACCCCAAGCTCTAGCCGCCAGAACCCTCGTCGAAGAAGACGACCCAGCTACTGGAGGAACCCGCCGCCGCACCGGAGGATTTTTCGACCGCCAAACGAGGTAAAATTCTCCCGTTGGCTTATTTTTCGATGCTGAACCTCCCTGTGGCCAAATCGGAGCCAAACCACCGGTCAATTGGTCAGAAAACACCGCCGAAGTCCAGTGGCGCCACCGCGGGTTTTCTCAATTTTTGCCTCCGATGAGGCCCTTCCTGGTTCCCGTTCGATGTAATTTTTATACCACTATGACCACCGTCCTTTTTTCTACAGGTTGAATGGAGCAAAACACCAAATCGCAACTCGCGCCGGAGGAGCCGCCGCACCTGAGAGCTTCACCGTCAGTAAATCTCGGTTTTCTGGAATTTTTTGGCCCACCGAGGGCCCTAGGGGTGCTTTATCATAAGAACCAATGCAAGTTTGGTCGAATTCGACCGAAAACGGCCAACCCAAGGTGGATCGCTGCCGTGGACGGCAGCGCCGTCGGAGGAGGACGGTGGAGCCACCGTGCCGGAATTCTGAAATTAGCCGAAAAGGCCCTGGGTCTGATTTGGGATTTTTTGGGGACATGTGCAGGTACCGGAAGTGTGTTTCAGTTTCCGGAAAAAAATTCAGGGAATCTAGGGACTGCCCGTAGGAGCAGTGAGAACTTGATTTCAGACTCCGAAACAAGTAAGGATCCCTCACCCTATTTTTTATCACGGCGTTAAAGGTAAATAAATGATAAAACAATATCTTATGAATTAATAGATATGTATAATTAATTAAGACTGCTAATGGAGACCGAATCTGATGTATTTTTCGGTCAGGTATTGTTTGATTTATTTTACAGTTTTGAATGTAGTATGGTGCCTGATGTGTTTATTCCATGGTTTCGTATGCATGAATCACAGTTTTATTTTTTATCACGGCGTTAAAGGTAAATAAATGATAAAACAATATTTTATGAATTAATAGATATGTATAATTAATTAAGACTGCTAATGGAGACCGAATCTGATGTATTTTTCGGTCAGGTATTGTTTGATTTATTTTACAGTTTTGAATGTAGTATGGTGCCTGATGTGTTTATTCCATGGTTTCGTATGCATGAATCACAGTTTTATTTATTATGTTTGGAATTAGTGTGAACCCGATATTGTGTTGCCTTGTTTGGTGTCCATTACTGGTTTACGTATTTATATTTGATTGGATAATTGAGATTAAGAAAAAAAATGAAAAAATGTATGTGAATTGATAAATGGATAATGTCGACAGCCTGACTAGATATCTTGGGAGATGGTGGACAGACCGAGTCCATAGGGAACCCTATCGGGAATGTAGTCTCTCATATCGGATGGGGTATGAAGACTTTATGTGTTTTAGTGCCCATACCGGACGGGGTATGGGGACAATCCGTTTTCTCCTCATACCGGACGGGGTATTGAGGTTTATGGTTTTGGCGCCCATACCAGACGAGGTATGGGGACGGCCCTGGAATTAAGTTATTAATGTGAATGGTTCACGTGTAGCGGAGACTCCCTATGGATCTCCATGGATACTAGTAGACTGATAAAAGAGAAAATTTGTTACCTGATGATTGAAATACAAAAGTATGATATGTGTTATGTTACAGAGTGTGCATGATCTTATGATGTTTATGATGTTATTGTTTCTCATAAGTTGTTTTCATGAATTTCACTGAGATAAGTGGACAGTAAAAGTTTTTATTATTGATAAATGAGTTTGTTATAAATTATGCTCCATTGATAGTTTTTATTTTCTACCAACCTTTACTTCTGTGACAGTGAGATAATATGATGTCTTTACTGGGCTAGTGTAGCTCATTACTTACTTAACCATTTCAGATCAAGAGGACTTGGTTCCCGAGCCCGTTCTACAGGAAAATGGCGAGTAGAAGCCAAAGAATTTATCAATTTTCCTTATAGCATTCATTCATAGTATTTCTTTTAAGTTAGTTTATTCTTTCATACGTTTAATTCGTTTTGATTATTGTATAATGGATGTTAATCATAATCTACTTTATTTCGCTTCCTTACTTAAAATAAAATATAAACATTTCCTTTTAATTTCCGGAGTCGTTACAATTGTCACTTTATTTTGTAATATGTTATTGTTGCTCTATTATTTAAAGCATATTGTGGGTACTATGGACACTTTGAGGTTAAAAGTAGAATACCAACTCAAACTCCTCTTTCTCCTCCTCATCTTTTAATAAAATACATATAACCTAGCAATTATCACTTTATTTTGCAATAGATTATTGTCGCTCTATTATATAATAAAATAATTCATATATCAAGTTTGGTTACACACGATAAATGTATTAATGGTGTTAACAAAAAAATAGATATGGATTAATATGAATATTTTTTTTAAGTACAAAGACCCCAAAAATTAAGGAAAAAAAGCATCTAAAGATCAAATGGAATATAATAAAATAGTACATTGACAAAATGGTATTCATACTTATTTTTTTTATATGGCCATATTATAAGAATTTATGGATTACTTTTTAATTAAGAATTTATATTTATTAAGAATATGTTAAACTATAGTTATAGATATATTTACACTCAGCTTATTGTGTAATATAAATGAACTAAAACTTACATAAACATCTTGTAATATTAAAATATAAACTTATAATTTAGTGTAGGCTCATATGTCCCAATAGGAAGTTGTAATAAGAGAACCTTATATAGAAAGTAACCTAGGGCTAAATTTTCCCAACAAGTCCTATATATATATATGATTTGTCTCATTAATAGTTTTCATTTTTTAAAAAATAATAAGAACAGAAACATTTAAAAGCAATTAGAAACTTTATCATAATAAGATATCAGATACGTATATTCTATTTTTACTATTTAATTATTTTATATTCTAAACTTTTATATTCAATTATAAAGTTTGCAATTGGTACCAATAGATACACAAAGTATTCTTCTCCAATACCATTAGAAGCAAATCCACAAATAAAAATTCATTTTCTTCTCCTACTAAAAAATGGAATCTTCATTGAAAAGTAATAATCAACAAAAATGCAAGAGAAAGTAGAAAGATCCCATCAAATGGATGTTCAAAGATCATAGTGCAAGGAACAGAGTATCCAAATTTCATCAAAATTAGGCAAGAACTAGGCATCTAATCTTGGTAAAATAGCTTGTTCCTTTTTAGTCTCGAAAATCTTAATATAACCATTATATATATTTTTATCACATTAATTTTATTTTGTATTTTAAAATATAAGATGATAACAATATCTAAAAAGTTTTATCTACCATCCAACATAACTATTATATATTATTATATTAATTTCACTTTTTATTTTAAAATTTGAGTAAATAATAATATTTTAAATTTTATCTTTACATAAGGAATATAATTATAATTGATCTTAAACATTATTTTATTTTTTATAGAAAAAAATTTCATGTTACATTGATCTGTATTCCTTATATATATATATATATATAATTAATATCAATATTAATATTTAAATTTTATTTTACAATTTACATTGTATTTTACATTTTTTTAATTAAAATTTTCTAATTTACTTAAAATTTTTTTTTTTAAAAATTATTTTTTAATTTTCTTTTTAGTCTTTGTTTTCTGTTTTTTGTTATTGTCCTTTTCTTTTACTTTTCCATTTTCGCACCGGAAGTACCGTTTGATCTAGCAATTGAGGGAGAGATAAATATAAAAATTTTTCTAATATAAGAAAAATATATATTTTTAAAGTATAAGAAGACAATTTATACTGCAATAAAATATAAATTATTATATTTAATTTTTTTCGAATTAATATTACATCTTTTGTTACATTTTTTTTAAAAAAAAAAGAAAATAAATTCAAGTTACATTTCCTTTTTCTGTTTCGTGTTAATGTAATACAATGCCTATTTTAAATACAAAAATAACCTAACAACTTATGTTTTTCTTTTACACTTTCTTGATGCTTTCTACAGCAACAAGCACTTTCCAAAACTAAGTCCTTCATCGGTATCCAAGTTATAAAGATCCAGATTCAAAGAGAAGTCTAATAACACGAATAATATTTGCTAATCATCAGATCTAGACCCCAGAAAAAAGAAAGAATACAGAAAACAAACCTAGAATGCTTATTTAGGCTTTCGACCTGCCACAAAAAGGAAAATTCGAAGATTAGTTTCAGTCGATAAGATGTATGAAATAGAAGGATCTCTCAGACAAAGGTTGTACTTCTTAATACAAGAAACAAGATACTTGGAAGTACCTGAGCAAAAGATTAGACATAAGCTTGAAATCACACACTAACATGGAATTAAAAGGCTCAGTCATTGAATTAGGTAAAGTAAACAGATACAATTTTACAATTCCGAGAACAGATAACAGAGACAATTTTTAGTGTACTTTATACAAAAAGCTCAGATATACTAAAGAAAAATGTTAAAAATTGAATTAAAAGCCTAGTACTTCAAGTAAAAAGTGAGGATACAAAATATCTCAGAAAATAGTCTCAAGTAAGTTCATATGGCCAACCAACACGAAGAAGAAACACCTGCTAATCTCACTGCTTTAAGAGTTGAGATTGGACGACAACAGAAGTCGTTTGGAGGATCTTGAGAAGCCCATAGATGCAAGTAAAACAAAATTCTCAAATATTCTTTCTTTTTTATAATGGTTAAATACCTCATATAATAATTCTTGAATTGTACACTCAAGAGCCATAAATCATATTACCAATACTTCAAAATATTTTCATATATATATATATATATATATTCTTTATTCAAGTAATAAAAAGATTGTCACTGCAGATGATTTTGTGAATACTAATGCAGGCAAGGGCGACATCAAGATTAGTTCTACTCTTATCTTAGAAAATGTGTTATACATTCCTAAACTGTATGCTAATCAGTCAATGAGTTATCACATAACTTGAATTACAAATTAATATTTGATTTTTCTCACTATGACTTTCAAGACCAAAATTCAAGGAAGATAATTGGACATACTAAAGTAAGAAACATATTCTACTACTTGCATGCACGTAGGGGAGCCTTCTCTACTATTATCACCGACCCACATACAATATCTAGCTCCACTATAAAAGATTTGGGCACCCATTCTTCTCTCATTTGAAAGTTATGTTTCTCTTATTATTTAAAATTTAGAATATGAAAATTTAATCTACAATATCTTTAAGTTCACAAAACATAAGCTTATAACATTGGTAAAAAAGTAAAATAATAAACGGAGAAAATTAGTCTTTTATATGTATCAAATAGGGTTAGAGTTAGAATAATTGTTTTGAATTTAGTTGACAGCAGCCACCGCTGCATTGATTCTGACCGTGCTAGTGATTGCTTTAATTGCTTATAACCTATAGAGTATTCAATTTTTATGTTATAATCAATCAAGAAAAGAGTAAGAATAATTTTCGCAGATTTTTCTCTCTATTTCTCTTCTCTATCTTCTCTTTTTTTTTTTTTTTCTTAGATCAGATAGTCATGCTAAAAGCTTCGGACAAGGTAGTATCAAAGTCAGCTAAACGGATGGAACCCGAAACACTCGAACTCACCATGGAGGAGGACGTCAATTGGAAACTCTCCATGTTTATGGAAGAATCATGCTAGTGGTTCAGTGTGATCCTGAATCTACTACGTGGCAGCTTTGCCGACTGGGTCGAAGAAAGTTCAACGCGCCTGGTAGTTAAGACTCACAAAAATAGAGGTCTCTTGCCTCCTTCAAACAGCGTGCCTATAGGTTCAGATGAAAAAGGAAACATTAAACCGGTTCAGTTTTTAAATTAGTCCTAAAAATGCAGACCAAACTCAATTCTCTAGCGGCTCCAATTCAAATTGGTCCAGCCAATATTTTGAATCGAACCGATTCACCTGCTACACTTCTCTTTCTTTCTCAAGCAGTAGCGGCTGGAAATGGAAACCTTAGAGGTCTCTCTCTCATCCGCCTCGGTCAGCCAGACGCAACTCTTGGCGGTCAACCAGATGGAAAGAGTTACCTCCTAGAAGCTCTACTCGGTTTCTGTTTCAATACTCGTGAGGTCAAGATGGGATCTTACAAGCCTCTTATTCTCCAGATGGTTTTCAATATGGAAAAAAAGAAGCAGAAGAATGAGAGACAGAAGTAGAAGAGGCAAAAGAAGAAGAGGTGGAAGAAGAAGACGTTACCGCGACGACAGAGGCGGAGCAATTAGAGCGGCCGACTGCGACCATGGTGTGGATGGGTCATTCAGTAAACAACTGATTTCTTAGGGGTAACCAGTAGAAAACTGCTTTAAATATATATAAAATAATTAATATATATAAAATTCTTTAAAATATCTATAATATATATATAAACCTGCTTTAAAATATAAATTTATAATAATTTAAAAAATATTTATATATAAATAAAAATAAAAACTACTTTAAATATATATATATATATCTACATATATACAAATATACTAAAAAATATAAGAATTAAACAAAAAAAAGTAAAAATTGGATTTTCAATTTTGGGGACAAAGTTGACGTTGAAGTAAAGGGTATCGTCAGAATATTAAGAGTAGAAAAGTGAAATAATAAAAAATATAAATTAATTTTTTGCATGTATCAATTAGAGTTAAGGTTATAGTTAATGTTTTAAATTTATTTCACAACAGCCACCGCTACATTAATTCGACCCTAACATTAATTTGGCTGCTTTAATTGCTTATAACCTATAAAAGGTTCAAATTTTATGTTACAATCAATCAAAAAATATAAAATAATTTTGCAGATTTTTCTCTCTATTTCTCTTTTGTTTCTCACTTCTTTCTCTTTTCTCTCTTTCTCATATCAAATAGTCATATCAAAGACTTCTAACAAATATTTTTCATTAGTAATAAAAGAAACATAGCTCTATTTTCATTAATCCATAATGATATTTTGAAACTAATTCGCGCATTTAATCAATATGGGACTCGATGATTCGTGTCATTTATTGACGATTGTATTAGAATTACTTAACTACTTTGCCTCATTCAAATTTGAAATTACCTATATTATACCCCCCAGTTCGCCAACATGATACAACCCAATCTGGAATTGACACTAAGAGATTCCACATGAGTAAAACCAAAGATTTTTTTTAGTCACATACTTTAATCATTCTTTCATTAGGAATCAATTCTTCATAAATTATCCTACGTTCATACTCCAAAACAAAATTGAGTAGCAAAACACAAGGATAGTCACCTTTTAGCTACCATCATAGCTTTCCTATTCCAAAGCAACATTCTAAACAATATTGAGGTAAAATCATCTTTAAACCACCTATATTATTAACCGTCTGCCAATCAACATTCTTGATTTCAAAAGTCCCTTAGAAATGCTTCAAAATTTTTTTCCAACTATAATTATTACAAAACCATATTATCTCTCGGATATTTGGGTGCATTGTCTTACATTCATATTCATCCCCCATCAAATAGGAAAACTTAATTCCCATACCTTAAAATGTGTATTTTTATAGTACTCCTCTCAAAATGAGTATAAATATTACCACCTATCCATTCAAAAGTTTCAAGTGTCCGTAATATTATATTTGTTGAACAAGAATTCTATTTCACCCAGTCTTATCTTCATAAGGAGCTCATATTGAAAGATAATGATATAGAATTCTTAACAAACTTTACCCTACCACCTTTGCTATACATCCTAACACCATCATCACAAAAGAACATTCAGAACTCATCATAACATTCACCTATTCAAGAGATCATATCAAACTCTAGATTTCCTCATATATATATAAGAAAAAAGATGTATTTAGCCTAAATCAATTCAAGAATCCAACCTTGATCTTAGAACTGAAGACATATAAGACAATCGATAGATATAAAGTGAGATTGGTGATAAAGAGCTATACACAGACATATGGGATAGACTATTATGAGACATTTGCACCAGTAGCCAAGATGAAAACTGTACAAATCTTTGTTATTATTAGTTATTGACTTTGATTGACAACTATAATAATTTGATATAAAAATATCTTTCTATATGGAGATCTTGAATAAGAAATCTACATAGATTCCACCAAGCTTTGATAGACAAGTAAACTTAAATAAGGTATGTAAAGTAAAAAAGCCTCTCTATGTACTTCAATAATATACAAGAGCATGGTTTAATAGGTTCACAAGGATAATGAGAGACCTAGAATTTAACTAAGCTCAAGAAGACTATGTTCATCAAACATTCAAAAATAGGGGGAGTTACAGGCCGATGATATCATCGTGACAAAGATTATGAAAAAACAAAACTGACAATAAAATAGTATATGACAGAAGAATTTGAGATTGTGTAACTTGATAAGTTGAAAAAGAAAAACTTATATGTTGATGACATTGCCACAACAGGAGATGATGAAAAAGAAAACTAGTACTAAAATAGTATTTGATAAAAGAATTTGAGATCAAGTAACTTGATAAGTTGAAGTATTTTTTGGGAATTGAAATCGCTTGCTTAAAATTTGAAATTTTTATTTTTCAACAAAAATACATTCATGCTCTATTGAAAGACTATGGTAAGTTAGCATGCAAACCAGCTAACAATCCTATTGATCTTAATCACAAGTTAGAAATAACAAAAGAAGATACGCTAGTAAAAAAAAATATATTAGAAATTAGTTAGAAGATTGATATATTTATCTCACACGAGACCAAACATTGCCTATACAATGAATGTTATAAATCAATTTATGTACAATTCAAAAGAAGTGCACCTACAAGCAGCCTACGGAATAATATATAACCTAAAAAAATCACTTAGAAAAAGAACTATATTTAAGAAGAATGATAAACTGCTCTTAGAAATCTATACTAGTGCAGATTATGCAAGGTCAATTGTAAAAAAAAAGTCTACCACAAGATATTGTACATTCCTTGAGGCAACCTAATCATTAAAGAAGCAAGAAGCAAAATGTAATTGTTAGATCAAATGCAAAATCAAAATTCCAAACTATGGCATAATGAGTATGTAAACTACTACAGCTAATAAGAATTTTGAAAGATCTTGAAGTCAAGTGAAAAAATCTCATGCGTCTATAATGCAACAACAAGTTATAAGCATAGCATACAATTCGATGCAACATGACCATACCAAACATATCGAGGTCGATAGACATTTTATAAAAAAAAAACGAAATAATTACCTAATATGAACTCGTACATGCCTATAATTCTAAACTGGCAGCTGTTTCGATTAAAGGTTTAAGTAATCTACCATTCCAAACTTTTTATTGGCAAGCTAAGGATAGAGAACATTTATTCCCTACCCTGAAGGAGAATATTAGAGAAATAGTGAATTAGGTTAAAAGGTATAAAAGTAAATGATATATCATGTAACTAATTCTAATTAATTGTTTATTTTCTTTTCCGTTCTAGAAAACCTGTATGTATAGGATAAATAATATTCAATAAAATATATATTAAACCATTCTCAACACTAACCAATAGCATCCCTAAAACCTTTAATCGATCAATAAATTGTGTCCCAGGCAATTTCTTCGGCACACCCATCTTTGACAGGTAAAGAGAGAAAACAAAAAATTTACCCCAATTCATTCCTATATGATGAAAAATCAATATGTTGAAAACATGCAAGAGAATTCATTCCACAAGCCCCACAAAAGAAAGGAAGATAAGTGAAAGCAAAACCATAAATGGGTGTAAGAGATAAAAGGAACAGTTGGCTGTCATTCTCCTATTTATCACAATTTCCCAGCAATTATGATAAATGGATGATTTGACAAACGATCTTTAGGATGGGGCAGGATCAAATAAAAATGTAGTCATGGTGAATTAATTTATTTTCCTTGGAAGATTTCATCGTCTACAATGATTAAACTATTACTTGAATATGTCAATTTCCCTGGTTTTAGCTAAGATATGAATAAGAGCCATCAAAGCTTCTCAGAAAAACATATAAACAATATTGATCACTTCTCATTGTAAGACACCATAAAGATAACCTCATACTACTACTCCTACTAATAATAATGATAAGAATAATAATTATCATCTTTGCAGTTTAAAAACAATAAACATTAGCAAAAATGTCTTTTAAAAAAGAAATGTAAGCAGAGATGATAAAAAGAAATTACATCCTTACATGCCAGACCATCTCATTGGATTAAAGCACACTCTGCCTTCAATGAATAAAAACAAATACTACCTCAATTAAAAAGGTTAAGATTAAAATTTTGGATCCTAAGAATGACTAATTGCCAAGGAACATCAATAACCATATGGATAGTTGACATTGATACTTTTCCACAATTGCAGCATTGACCTAATTTCAAATGTAAATCCATTTCAATGATTACAAATATCCAGGTTGTCTAAGGCATAAAACTCCAAACTACTTGTCAATCTGAAGAACAAATACGAAGGTCAGACATGATAATTAGTTTACAACTGCCTAGAACTTTTTCACTCTTTGCACAGTTGGACGCTTTCTTTAGTAGCTTGCACTGTTTGGGAATTTTATAGATATTCCCTTCTAAGAGGAAAGCAGTGTAACTTATAATGAAGCAGCATTCCTACTGTGGTCAGAAATACAAAAGAGTTTTCTAGTTTAGATCATGCATATGGACTAGAAATCTACCATAGTGAATCACCAAGCAACATGAAATGGCAGCATCAATTTGTCATGCATGTAGGATCCCTTGCTTACAGGGAGAGCACTCAAAGAGCGATTCCCTCATATTGATGCTATATCTCGGCATAAGAACATCATAATATATGAGTCATGCAAATATATTAGAGGGAATAGAAAGTGGATTGTGAATGTGGTGAGAAATCTCAATGATTGGGAGATTAATAAATATGAGTCGCTCTTAAGTAGACTTTCCCTTATCTCTCTTATTGGGAGCAATGATCAACCATTTTGGAACCTCAAAGACAATAGATCCTTCACAATCAAGTCATATTATACTCACTTGATTAAGAATGAAGTTGTAGAACTCAGGTTCCCATTTTAGAAAATATGAAAGGTAAACATTCCTCCCATAGTTGCTTTTTTTGCATGGGAGGTTGGAGACGGGTGTATCTTGACTATTGATAGTTGATGAGAAGGAGAACGATTATGGTGAATGGTTGCTTTCTTCGTAAGAGGAAGGCTAAATCTTGTAATCATATTGATGTAATCCCAGATAGGCAATCCCGCAGCAAGCAGGAATCCGCGAAAGTCCAATATCCCGCGGGATAGTGACCCGTGAGCATGCAGCAGCCGGGACAGCAGATTCCGTGCACACTGCAAGATGGCCGCGTGTGCGCATCCGCACACGCTTGCGGGGAAGGGGAATTTTCCCTGTGGGGTGCGGGAATCCTTCCCCAACAAGGATTCCCGTGACTTCCACTCCTAAGTTGGATTGGCTTCTCTTCAAAGAGGGCTTCTTAGACCGGCCCAACAGCCAGGAAGATTCAAGCCCATCCGAAGGCCAAAAGAAACTAAAGGCCACGGGTATGAGAGACAAGAGAATCCGCAAGCTTGGGAGGTTACTTGGTGAGATTAGGAATGTCAGGATAGCCCGAGAAGAGTCCAAGCTTAGCCTAATCAGGCATGGAGGTCCGTGGTATGCGTATGCCACGCATGCGAGCAACTTAGCTCACATGTGCTGGCTCGGATGTGTTGGAAAAGGGAAACACGCACATGCGGGATTCCTCCACCCATGAGGGAGAATCCTCTCGCAACTCTCCTCTAAATATTAGATCAAAGAGACCTTTTGGGATTTGAACACGTGGCATGGATAAGGTAACAAGAAGAAGAATTCATGAAGGAAAGCAAAAGGAGAGTTCTAGCACAAGAAGAGCTTATGGGAACGCAAGCAGTGTGGGAAAAGAATCCCACCCACGCGGGAGAGTTCCAACCCGAGTGGGAACCTTTTTTCTTGCAATCTTTTCATATGTTTATTTGTTTTTGTATTTTGATTTCTTTTAGGAGAGTGCTGCTACAAGGGATCTACTTCATGTTGAAGACAAGTTGCAAGGGAAGATAAAGAGCACATGATGAAATTCGGCCAAGCATCCAAGGATTCCTAGTCAATTTCTTCTACTTCAACATCAAAAGATTCTCGGTTTTCTTCAATTCAAATTCTTCAAGATAATCAATTAATTAAAGGACATGTAATGACAGATACTTCAAGCCAAGAGGGACTCAAAGATTTGTCCAAGAGAGAAGACACACTATCCTAGTTATCTTTATTTTTTTAATTATTATTTTAACGAAATTTGGGTTGTATTTAATTTAAGAATTTTATTAGAACTCTAGAGTTTAATTTCAATTATAATTAATCCGGTAAATGTCTATATAAAGAACTCACCTTTAGTTTGTAATCAACCAATTTCAAATTAGTAAAATTTTAAAATTATCTTACTTTTAACTTATGCTAACTGTGAGAGTGAGTGTTCAATCAAGTAAGATTACTGCAACCGTCTTGTTGAGCTAAGAAAACGAATTGACTTATTGGGTGTCTTTGTTACTCCAATTGATTTCCCAGTTACCTTGGTTTGCATTTATAAGTTAATTATGGGTCAAGTAGGGAGGGTTTGCTTCGGGATTTAAGATTTCTGCATACTGAAGTTATAAGTAGGGTATTTGATTGCATTATTGATCTTAGGTTCCGCATCAGATATACTGTTTTGATGCCCATTTGCATATAAGTTATGGACTATGGTGTATATCCTATTACGAATTAGATAGGCAATTGTTGCCTTAGTAAGAGATAAGATCTAGGTTTGGAAAGGCATTAGTAAATGAAAGAAACATGTGGGTCGCAATCCTCTTACTATTTTATAAATGGTGTGGAATGAGAGAAACAAAAGAGTTTTTAAAGGGGTATAAAACGATTTAATTAGTGTTAGATATAGATGGCTCTAGATCCTACGTTCTTTGATTATGTGGCATCCTATTCATTCTTCAAAGAAATTTGGGGATTTTATTGATATACTAACTGACTTGTAAATATTTTTATACATGGAGGACACCCCCTTGATGTTTGTGAAGTAATGAATTATTTTTTAAGATAAAAAATGTAAGTATATATATAAATAAAGGTACCAAGAGAGTACCACCTATACATAAAAGAGTTTACAATTCAGTTAGGAGATCAATGACATTCTCAAAATCTTCCATCCTATATCTGTCATGATCGAAAACAAAAGAACCAAAAGTGTTTAATCATCTATTTGTAATATTAACAATCTCTCCCTCAATCTCATTAAAAGCTTTAGAATTCTTCTCCTTCCATATCATCCAAAAAATAGATAAAGTAAAAAGCTTAAGACAACCTTTTGTATACAAATTCTTGTCCACGCCCAAAGTTCATCCTTTACTGATCCTGCCATCACCCAATTAATCCCTAGAAGCCCATACACCATATAACAGGCACCGAAGAAGAATATGGTTACAAGATTTTGCATCCATTTTACACAAGAAACTTTGATTCACTAGAATTTTCCCTCTTCGCATTAGTTTGTCAATAGTCAATATGCATTCTATGCCCATTTTTGAAGCGAAAAAACCAATTCTTGGTGGAGTATTTGCCTTCCAGATCTGATTACCGGGAAAATTATTAGTCCCCACCCGCTCCCTCCTAGTCAGAAATTTGTAGTAAAATTTGACAGTGAATTCCCCTTTTTTTCCCACATTCCATACCAATTGATCGCTGAAACTATTTAACTGAATCTGAGATAGCACAAGAAGTAAGACTTCATACTCATCGATTTCCCAATCATTGAGATTTCTGGTGACATTCACAAACCAACCTCTACTCTCATTCTCCTCAAAAAAGGCCCCCATAACTCTCATACTTTTCCAAGAAGCAATTGCATAAATACTCAGAAATATATCCTCAAGTTTACTCTTTCCAACCCACTCATCTTTCCAAAAACGAATTCTGTCACCATTCCTCAACTTCTATTTGAAGCATTCTTGGAAGAAGTAATGAATAAATGAATTACACAATACTTTTTGTTTACAAAACAAAAATTGTATTGCATGTATGCTCTGTGCTAGAAGCAAATGACAACAAATAAACAAATTTATGAAAGCTCCGTCTCTACATAAATTTGAGAGGAGACTTGCTCGATAGAAGGGAGCTTTCTATCTAAGGGAGATAAGTTCGTTATCATCAAGAGTACCTTATCAACTTTCTTTATTGACAATCTGTCACTCTCATAGATTCTTGTCACTCTGGCTACAAACAATTTAGAGATATATGGTTTCATTCTTGCAGAATGATCTGAGGAGCAGAGAAGGTACCTTGGGAACATGGGACTTGGTTACATAGCTTTTTAACGTAGGGACCTTGGCATTAAATCACTAGTATCTTTCAATAAAATGCTTCCTAGCAAATGGTTATAGTACTTTATGATTTCTCAAGGATATTTGTGGTGGAAGGTGATCAGGGCTAAGGTTGGGTTTGCTGATAGGGATGGATAGCAAAGCAAACAAGGATCTACATGGTACGAGCTAATGAAAGTAGATTAGTGCAGGCTAGAAGAATTTAATGAAACCGCGTCGACCTCAAGTTGGCTTTTGATGTGAGAATGTGTTTCTGGATCAATGTATAGTGAGATAGTCTTGCCCTACATGTGCAATTCTGATATTTTTTTTGGCTAGGTGGAAAGAAGTTTTGGTGGATAATTGCTTCTTGGTTGCTCTTGGCCAGGTGGCACGTGATATGGAGCTCAAGTGCAAACTAATTGATCGAGAGGAGGGGGATTCTTCATTTGTCTTCTTCACTGGCCTAGATCCTCCCAACTTTTCCTCCATAGACAGGATGAGCCCATCTAGGAACTTAAATCAAAGGAGCCCTTCTATGTTAAGACATTTTACTGCCATTTAGCCCATCCTCCTCCTATTCCAAATGTGTTATCATGGAAGCAATTTGGGAGATAGCAGAATCACCTTTTCTGCCAGGGCAGTTATAAAGGGAGAATTTTGACTTTTCGCAAATCTAATGAAAAGCAGATAAAGTACTTGCCAATGGATGGTACATCTGCAATAAGACAAATGAAATGATTGATTTTTTATTTCTTTACCCTGAATTTGGTAGTGGTGAGCTCCATTGTGGATGAACTTGGTACTTAGCTGGGTATCTAGGTTGATAAGAGTAGAAAGAAACCTCTCTCTAACTCCCCTGGCTACCATGTCGATTATTTGGAAGGAGAGACATAAGGGCTTTTGAGATGTTTGTTATCCTTTTGAGTGTCAGAGATTTGAGGTTCAAACCTTTTATCCTCCGTTCGAGGGTCAACCTCTAGTTTCTACTTGAGGATTTTGTTGTAAACATATTTGCACCAACTTGTAATGTACCAATCTTTTATACATGGGTGGCAACCTCTTGGTCCCTTGTCAAGATAATCTTTTCCATCTTGAAGAAAATGACAGCCATATATTCCTGAGATGTTTTTACCTCATAATCACCTTGCATCAACTATTTTTTCATTGACTTGATGCAAACAAGTAAAATTTAGTCATATGCATGTTTAAACTTCTAACTTTTGTTTTACCCAACAAATCTCCACCAAAACTTTTTGAATGTCAAGGAATCTAGAAATTTTCTTATGATGATGAAACACACAAAAAGAAACAGGCCAATGGATATAAACTGAGCACATAACATGAGGGAAAAATGGCAGTAGACGATCCTGAATTAAAGATTATGACCATTCAAAGGATAATAGTTGGGAAGATAAGGCTCTGTTTGGTCAATTAAAATATTTTCTAGCTTTTATTTACTAAATTCATGTATCTTTAAATAAAAATATATTGGCTGATAGAAAGGAATAAAAAGTAGTTCTTTCTTTTTTCTAACAGAACTCTGGTAACTTCAAAAACCCTAATTGGAGCCCCTTTTTTCTTTATAACACTGAAATCAACAATAAACATACCTAGAAACTCAGTTATACTTGTTGATGAATAGCCAAAAATAAGCAAACTAGAGCATCAATGTCATATATCAACGCCTGATATCCCAGACCTTTTCAGATGCGCCAGAGCATATACGTATATGCATATATGTATATGTATATTGAAAAGGGAAAATGAAATAAAACTGATGAGCCCTAACATATATTACAGGAAATGGTAGAAAAAGGATATAGGTTCACATTCCCAAAACAGCACAACAAGATCAATTAAAATGAAACATCTGATCAGCAAGCAAATTATATTTTCTTTTTCATCTTACTAGTACTTATATTGCAGGACTGATGCTTCCAAAATTCCATACCATCACTAACCTCATATGATATCACATATATTTTCCACCAAAGAAGCAAAACCGATGGAACACGCCTAAGCTTAACCAAAGCAGTAAAAACATCCAATTAACTAATTTAATAAATTAGAAAAGAAATTAGCCAAAGTCCAACGTACCCAGTTGACTATTTCATCAATTAATCGCACTTACAATCCACGCCCTTCCTAGCAGCTCTTGCATTATCATACTCAAACTTCAATACGTTGGGTATATGCGAAGTATCCTTCATATAAAACATTCTCCCAAATGCGCTCTCCTCGATCACCGGGAAGTAGCAAAATAGAATAGAATTCACTACCCAAAACCATACAGCGCCAAGCACCGTCCCCAACGTAGCTCCGGCGAACACCTGAGCCACCGTATGGTACCCCAAATACACCCTCGAGTACATGGTGAGCAAAGCCATAGACCAGTTCAGCGAACTCACGCTCCATCTGTTCTTGACCCCCATCCAAAATCCAATTCCCTTACAAGTCATAAGTGTGAAGTACATAGAAAAAAAAAACATGTACTGAGAGTGGCTAGAGGGCCACCCATGAGAATCGCACATCTCAAGGAGGGCGCAGGTCTCGGGTCGGGCCTGTTGTACGGATTTCTTAATGAGTTCGTTGATGAATTGAGAGATGAGGAGGCCTAGAGCGAAGAACATGACTTGAAGCTCGCGTCGAAAGATGAAGTGGGAAACGAAACCCCCTAAACTGATGAAAACCGGAACCAGAGAAATCCAGGCCAGGAAGTGGCCCAGCTGATCGCCTCTCTGGTAACGGACGTGCGTCAAGGTAACGGCCTTTAACGGAGGGTGATGAGCCATTATTCTTGCAGCTGGAGATGGGATTGAAGGAGACCTGTGCAGTGACTAATATAGGGATCGGTAAATGCAGAGGGGGACTTTTGACTCTCTTTTCAGGTGTTTGCTTCTCGAGAAACTGTCGAGAAAGGAAATAGTATGACAGAAAAGTGAAGAATCAAGGAACGGAGGAACTGGCCTTGGAGATTTTGACACGTGGATACAAAGTATAATTTAAAAATTAAAAAAAAAATCGTCTTCTTCTCCTTCCCTCTATGCAATAGGTTTCAACTCCCGGCCGTTCTCATTGTGTTCTAAACTATATTTTTGTAGGTATCCGCATTATAATTTAATTAAAATATTCAATTCCAATAAAATTTTTAATTTAATATTTTTAATCTAAAATAATTTGTTAGATATTTTAATAAAAATTTAATTAATTTGATCTTGATGTAATTTTAAAAATAATTACAAGACTTTTCAATTAAACATTTAAATTTTAATAAAGTTTTGAATTAGAAAAATAATGTAAGTTTTAATCTGAACAAATATTTTTAAATTAATAATTTTAGATCCACGAAAATTTTAATAAATGCATTTAAACTCACCCTTCTTCTACTCATATATTCTCTTAATTTTTTTATCTTGTTTATATTCTTTTCTGTCATCTATGCCAAACTTACTTTTATTTAAATAAATATTCATTAGTTCGAAATTAAAATAAATTAAACTGTACTAAAAATTAAAACTTGTAAAAGACACGAATGGATACTCAATTAAGTATCAACACTAAATAGAATATAAAATATTCTCAAAATAAAACAAGTTTATGCATTAAATTAAAGGAAATAGAATTATGTTTCATACTTGCTTTCTCCAATAATACTCAATTTGTGTTACCTCCATATTCAATTGAAAGAAAACCTAAAGGAGAAAACCTAAAGGCACGAAAAAAAATAGGAAACTTGAAGAGGATAACTACGTAAATTGTCTAATATTTGACTATGAAAAGAATGTAGAAGTCGTTGGATAAGAACTAGTAAAAATATAAATGTGAAAAAAAAGAAACTTTAGATTGTCAAATAGAAGAGATTCGACTTTGAGTTTTTTATAGTAAATGTCGAGCGTTATGAGGAATAAATAATAAGTAATAGAGCATTAAATATGGGATAAAGAAAAAATTTTCCATGGCCATGTAGAATAGACAGAAGTAAAGGTGAAAAGCTGGTGAAAAGCTAGCTTTTAGTCTTTGACATTTCGGATTTAAATTTTCAAATGAGGGATTTAAAGTTTCTTCGTTTTATACATACATACATACATACATATATACATGTACTGTATTTTTAAATTTTCATGTTATCTAGTTTGCTTATGATTTAGACTGTGACTAAAACTAGAATATACCAACTTTTCTTATCCTTATTTTTTATGAAGTGAGGATTGAACCAAAACTTCTTTAGTTCAATCCAATTTTTTAAAGTGGATCCAAAAATGCATATTTTTAAAATCAAGTATTTTTCTCGTTGACTCAACTAACTCAACATCATATAAGCACTCCAACTTCATTCGCTTTCATTATTAATAAATAACATATTATTTTATAATGCTACACTTATCAAAATAAATAAAAGGAAACTTTTGCGAATAATGAATTGATCAAGATAAAAAAAATGTATATTATATTTGTTTTTAATTATGATAACTCTTGCATCATGGGGTAGCATAAAGATAAACATCCAATATAAGAAGTACATGCTTCTAAAATGCTACGTCTTTATCTCTATAATTATGAATATAATAAAATTTTGATTATGACTTATTAGTATAAATGTGTACTATTTATGACATCATAAAATTAAAAAAATAGAGTTAAAAATAAATTATATCCTAAAACATAATATAGATTAAATATTTATTGTATTACTTGAACATAAATAAATAATTATAATTCAAATAAATTAAAAAAATAGTAATTGAATTTGAATTGAAAATAGAATAAAATAACAATTACATTCGAATTGAAGATAAATAATAAAATAAAATCTGAAAAATGAAAATAATATATTTTTTTTAAAATGTAGATAATTATAAGATTATATTATTGTATTATTTATTATTATAATTTGGATAAATAAAAAATCAAAATAATGATAATAAGAAAATCAAAATAATGATAAATTTTGATTTGAAGATAAATAATATTTTAGATAATATTGATTTGAAATATTTTAGATAATTATGAGATAACTTTGTTATATTTTCTTTTATTTATCAATTAGGTATAACGTCTATCTACTTATAAACTTAAATTTAAATCATAAATGAAGATAAATAATTTGTCATAATTGAAAATTAAAATAATATAAGAAAATAAATAATTTCTCACATGAATTTAATATTATTGAGAACTATTTAAATTAAAAAATTGAATCTTACCAATTAAATAATTTATTATGTATATTCATATATCAATTCTATATATTTAAAAAATTATATTCAGAAATAAGAAATTAACATGATATATAAAAATAATAATAAATTCCTAGTAGATAAAATAGTCCTCTATTTTAATTCTTTTAGATTTTACCCCTTTATTTATTTGTAAAATTATTAAATCATATACTCAACTAATGTAAAATAAACAAATAAGCATAATGTAGCATTTTCAAACAGAAAACCACAAAACATGTTAATCATATCAAATTACATAGTATACTAAATAGATAACTAGTTTTCCTTTTAATTTAAACCTAACAAATTGCAGAACTTGGAAGCATTGATTTCATTGATTCAAGTGTGTGTACATATATATATATATATATATATGTGAAGGTAAAGGTTCAATCCCATTTAAAAACCGATAACATATTTATGCCAATTAACTCAAAAATCCTCACATATCAACATAATATTCATCTCTCATATCATTCCAACAAATTATTATCCAATAAAATTTTAGACTCATAGAATTTAAGGATGAAATCATACTTATAAATGAACAAACATGACAAAATTTCTTTTGCTTAATTTCACTTTAGAATATACCCAAATCATCCCCCAAAATTCTCTTCTTTCCTTACAGTTTAGTGCAAAATTTTGTCCTAAATTCTTTTTAGCAAATTTTTTTGAAATATCCTAAAATGAATTTAGGTTTTATAAAATGAATTTGGGTTTAATAGTAGTGATTGATCGATTCTTTATATAATCTTTATCTATGTTCCTATGTATGCTTAATAGAAATAGTTGCAGTGTTATTCATGAAGCATGTTATCAAGTATTTTGACATACCTATGGATATTATCAATTATTGTGATTATTGGTTCATGGGAGAGGTATGGCCTATGCTGTGGAGTATATTTGGATTAGAACTTAAATTCTCAACAACAAATCATTCTCATATGGACAAACATGATGAATATATTTTTGGAAGAGTTTGTGGTAGTTACACTTCACAAGAAAGAAAAAATGAGTGGAGTTGTTAGATATAACACAATTTTTGTAACACTCCGAATATGGAATTTAGGCTCGGGATGACTAAAGTTATATTAATAATAATTTTAAAAAATTTTAATTTTAATTTTTTTGAATTTTTAAAGAAATATGCATTTTGGATGTATTTGAAAATAATTTTAAAAAGGAGGGGCCAAACTAAAAATAAGGAAGGACCCATTTGAAATAAAAATTTGAGAACTGGGGCAAAAGTGCAAAAATAGAAAAAAAAGGCCACGTAGGATGGCCACGTTAGCAGCACGACTAGTCGTCGTGCACTGCGAGGCAGACACGCGGATACATGTTCCACGTGGGAGACCACACGGGTAATTTGTGTGCCAATCGATCCAATAGTCCGGATTCACTCCCCCACGCACGAACGACCCAGATTCGTTTTTCTATCAGACGCGATCGAACTGTCCATGTGCCTTCAATCGGACGGTTATGATTTGCTTCCCAAATAAGCAAGATCTAACAGTCGAGATTGACCCAAGCAGCCCCAAACGAACGACCTAGATCGAAAGTGGAGAGGGATTTAAACCTCTCTACCCGAACCCTCTAAAACCCTAGTCGCCAAGGAGCACCGGAGAAGAAGAAGAAGGACGACCAGAAAGTAAACCAGTCGTTGGAGAAAAAGACTGGCCACCGTCGCCACTGCATCGGAAACCTAAATCGATGATAGAGGAGTTTTTTTTCGTAAGTCGTGTAAGGAGGGCGACTATGCTTGAAAATCTCTCTACAAACTTGTAGTAATAACCTGCCATACCCAAAAAGTTTCGAAGTCCCTTAATCGAAATCAACTGCTTCCAACCCATCACTACATCAATCTTATCAGGATTCACTAACACACAATCCTTTGAAATTATGTACCCGAAGAAAGAAGTCTGCTCAAGCCAAAATCCACATTTACTCAATTTTGCATATAATTTTTTTCCCCTGAGAATCTATAAGAATTGAGTTAGATGCTGAGTGTGTGTCTCTCTGCTCTTCGAATAGACCAGAATATCATCAATGAATACTATAATGAATTGATCCAAGAACGGCTTGAAAGCCCTATTCATCAAGTCCATAAAGATTGCAGGTGCTTAGTTAACCCAAATGACATGAACAGGAACTCATAGTGCTATACTGGATTTTGATGGCTGTTTTAGAGATGTTTTCTGCCTTGATCTTTACCTGATGGTATCCCGAACACATGTCAATCTTGGAAAAAATCTAAGCACCCTATAATTGATCGAAAAGATCATCAATTCTGGGGAGGAAGTACTTGTTCTGTTCATTTTCCTGTGGTCAATACACATCCTTAAAGAGCCATCACTTTTCCTTGCGAACGTGACTCTAGTACCCCAAGGGGATATGCCATGTCAGATGAACATATTATCCTGCAACTCCTTGATCTATTTTCTCAATTCTTCTATCTCGACACGACTCATTTGGTATAAGACAACCAAGATGGGTTGGGTATCAGGCGGAAGATCTATGGTAAATTTGAATTCTTGACTATTAGTAGTTTTGGTAGTTCATCAGGGAATACGTTCGAAAAATCTTGGACAATAGAAATATTTTGAATGCAAATCTCTTTCTTAGGCTTGCATAATGTTGAAAAAAATAGTTGAGTTAAGGCATTTGATAAACAATGCAGTTACCACGTGTGAATAATATCTAAAACTTTTATAAATTTGTGAAAGACTCTTCGTTAGGAATATTGAATACAAGCTTCTTATGAAAATAGTCCACAGTGGTATGATACGCCGCTAACTAGTTCATTTCTAGAATTATATCAAAATTCCTCATGTCAAGTGCTATCAGATCTACGCTCAATTTCCTACCTGTTATTTCTTTGATACAAGTTTTATATATAACATTCCTTAGTAGTGTCCCATCCCTAAGTGTAGACATAAACAGTATAGAATCAAGGCTTTCAAGTAACACATTTAAATTTTGAGTAAAAGTATGTGGAACAAACGAATGTGAAGCACCAGTATCAATTAAAACATGTGCAAGGTAGTTGTAAATAGTATACGTGCCCTGTATTACGTTCGGGTTGACTTTAACATCCTAGTGGGTGAGTGTATAGACCTCCAGATCGAAAGTAAAAGCGAAAGCAAAACTAAAAACTGAAAACTAGAAACTAAAAATTAGACCGCACCCGAAATCAGCCTTTGATGCCTCTGACACATGTTGAGATCTTTTTAGGTGAATATATGTTTTAAACTCTTATGGTTTGTATTATGGAGGGAAGGGTTATTGCGCCACCGCACCCGAAATCGAAAAACCCCTCCAGTGAGCCCGAATCATTTTTCTGTTCCCTTTCGTTTCTCGGCCATAGGTTATCTAACATATTTTCAGTGCAGGGCAACTGAAGGAGAACCGTGATCATGAGTGAGGAGCGGCAGAGCCGTCGTATTGAAAACCCCAAACCATTAGTAAGTTTCAAATTTCCTCATTTTTCCACCAACAGAAGCCACTTAACCTCAAATCGTGCAGATTTTCACCCAGAACCGGCCGAATTGGCTTGATCGAGAGGGGGAGCTGCCATAGGTGGCAAAATCAGGGCCGGAGCATGGCAGCGCCACTGTGTTGAAACTCTAAATTGGCCTTGGGATAATTTTGACCTTTTTTGGCCATTTTTCATGTATTTTCATGATATTTGATGTATATTTTGGTTTTCATAGAAAAATCCAAGAAATCTAGGAATTAGGAACTGCCGAGAAGTGTAGTGAAGAAAATGGTGTTCTGGATATCAACCTGGGGTAAGAATCTCTCACATTTTCTTCTGTTACGGTTAAATTAAAGTTTAATAAATAATAAAGGAAAAATTATAAATGTTGGCAACTCCTTGATTAATTAAATATAGGTCACCGATGGAGCCAGTAACCGGTCAGTGTATAATTGTCCTTAGCTTATTTGTGTTGCCTATTTATTGGTATATTGCCTTACTTGCCTACTGTTACTTCGTGTACTTTAATTTATTGATTTTGATTATTTTTCATGTTTATTTAGTTTATTCAATAGTTTTCATCTTTATCCGTTAATTTAGTTTGAAATGAATGTCTTAATTACGTTCCCTTGAGTTATTGAATATTAATTTACATTGCCTATTAAAAGATCATCCTATTGTTCTGTAATTTTGAAATATGAGTGTTGTATGTGTTTTGGTGGCTAAATGGTAATAGGGACTAGTATGTGTATGCAACGTTCCAAAAATTAAAGGAGCTTACTGGGTGTCATGGGAAATGGTGTATGGACCTGGTACATAGGGTGAACTTTATCGTTGATGTTACCCTTAGTTGGATAGGGCTGAGAAATCATATACCGGAAGGATTGGAAATTATTTGATTACGCTCATTATCGGATGGGGTATTGAAGCAATGGTGTGTTTGGCGCTCATTATTGGACGGGGTATGGGGACGGCCAGTTGACTAATAGAATGGATACTTGGTCCACGTATAGTAGGAATCCTTATGGACCTCCAGTAGCACCGGTAAGTAAGTAAAAAGGTAAAGGTTGATTATTGTTGGTCTTTTAGAATATATGATGTGAATTACTTTTCTGGTTTTTTCCTATATAGATAGTATATGGGAACTTAAAGGTAAGTGAGGAAATAAATGTTTATAAGTTAAAATAAATTTAGTTAAGAAAGAAAAATAAGGTCCATTGGTTGTTTTACAATTTCTACCAACCTTTAATTTTTTCGTATTGGTGGTAAAGTGTTCATATTTTTACTGGGCTAGTGTAACTCACCTCCTTATTATTAATAATTTCAGATCAGGACAACCAGGATCCGAATCTTGAACAATAAGAAAATTAGCAAAAAAGTTACTCCTATTTTTTCCAGTTACGCAGCATAGTTTAATCACATAGGTTCTCGGTTTATATTTTTCTTTCTTTTATGTTTTTCAAGGGGCATTCCCATAGCCCTATTAGACATTTCAATTAAACTGTGTAAGGAATATAACCCCAAATTTTAAATTGCTTCCGCAAAACTAATAAATTTAAATATTATTATATAACTAATTTTGGACCTTTATAGTTGGTATCAGAGCTGCGTTCCTCGAAATCATTCATTGCATATAGGGTTAGAATAATTCAATATAATCCGAATCTCAAACCTTTGTTGTGACATGTATGCCGCTAAATAGAGCAGTCTGAGAGAGATCACTTCAGGTATAACACCTGGGCTCGAAAATTGGCTCGAGATAATTTTACGAATTATGGAATATATATATAAATAATCAAAAAAATTATTTTATTTTAATTTGATTGAATTTTTGGAAAAAAATGAATTAGGGACGAAATTAAAAATAATTTTGGAAAGAAGGGGTGAAAATTTGAGTTCGAGGGGTGTTTTTGAAAGATAAATTGAAAACAGGGGGTCAAAGTACAAATAGAGAAAGTTTGGCCATGTAGAACTGCCTAATCAGCAGTCTCAACGAACTGGAGTACGCTGCCTGGCCAGGCGTGCTGACGTCGGCGCCACACAAGAGGCCACGCTGGTGATCCGCGTGTTCCATGATTGGACAGCCCAGAATTGATCCCTTGCGTGCAGATGACTTGGATCCGTTTTCACCTTAGATGCGATCGGACGGTCGAGATTAATTATGATGAACGGTCCATATTCGTTTCTTCTTTAGGCGCGATCGGATGAATGAGATCGATCGCGATGGACGGTCTAGATTAATACAGGATGAGTATAAATATTTCATATCATATAGAACTCGAATCCTAGTTGCTAGCTCCCTCCCCCCCGCCAGAGAAGAAGGACCAAACGCCGGAGAAGGTAGCCGACCGCCGACTGCCGACCGCCGCCGTACTAAAGCCACCTCTGACTGCCAAAAAAGGTAAAAATTCTCCTACCCACTCGAAATTTGATTTCGAGCACCCCTGTGGCCATATAAGAGCAAAACGAATAGCGGGTGAGTTGAAAACTACGGGTAAAGCCTGACAGGGCTGCCGCGACCCAAAACTCGCAACCTCCTCTCATGAGCCCCTTTTCGGTTCTCGTTTTATGTGATTTTTTCACCGTTATATTTACTATTATGTTTTCTATAGGTTGACCAAAGGAGGAATCCTAGTCGCGAAGGAGAGCCGGCGGAGTCGCCACACCCAAACATCCTCCCACCGGTAGGTTTTAGTTTCCTGATTTTTTTCGGCCAACCGAGGCTCCTTAACGTATTTTTTGCAGGGATACATGTAAAGTTGGCCGAAATTGGCCTAAACTGGAAGAAAATGGTCAGGCCGAGGCAAACTGCTGCCGCGGGCGGCAGTGCTGTCTCCGTAGCACGGCGCCACCGCTGTGTCAGAATCTCAAAATTTGTCAGAAGGGATTTTTAACACCGATTTTGAATTTTTGAGGTATTTTTTTAGGTGTGTGAAGTATGTTTAATCTCCGTAAAAAAATTCAAGAAATTCGGGGCCCGTCAGGAGGTGCAATAAAAAGTACGGTATTTCGGACACTGATTCGGGTAAGAATCTCTCACTCTATTTCCTATTATGGAATTTAAACTTAATAATTAATAATGTGGTATTTTGTTAAATTTAGAAAACTTTGGGATTAATTACAAGTTACTAAGCTGTTAGTTAAATGATTCAGTTGTGTTTCCTTGATACATATTGCTTGTTTTGCGTGATGTATGGTTGATTTGTGAAATGTGAAATTAATATATAGATGAGAAATTGCTTGATTATGTGAATTAATAAATGGTTATCTTACTGGATATCTTGGGAGATGGTGGACGGACCGGGTACATAGGGAACCCTACTGTAAACGTTACTTCATATCGGATCGGGTATCAAGGGACGAAATTTTTGGCGCTCATAGTAGACATGGTATGGGGACGACCAGTTAATTACAAGTTTAGATATTGGGTTCACGCATAGGGAGACATCCCTATGGACCCCTAGAGGTACCAATAAGCAGATAAAAAGGAATGTAACACCCAAATAAAAAAATAAAAATTTTATTTATTTATTTATTTGATTTTTTATTTAACTTAATTTAATTTAATTCAATGAAAATATAAATAATAAAAATGATAAAATTAGGTAAAAATATTATTTGGACTTAATTGAAATTGATTTTGAAAAAAAGGGGTGAAAATTTGGATTCTGGGGCTGTTTTTGAAAAACAAATCGGAAACCGGGGGTCAAAACGCAATTTAGAAAAGTTGTGCCACGTTAGCACCACGTCAGCGGCCCGGTCAGTAACCCCGGCCAATCAGAATGCGCCGCGTGGCAAGGCAACGCTGACCAGGGAACGGGCCACGTGGGCGATCCGCGTGCGCACGATCGGACGGCCCAGATCAGTTCTCGCGCACACGGACGGCCCAGATCAAACGTGCGCACGGACGGCCCGGATCCACGCGCACGGATGGCCCAGATTCAATCAGGCACGGACGGCCCAGATTGCATCGCGATGAACGGCCCAGATTTAATCCCAATTAAATCGCGATCGGACGGTCCAGATTCAATCTTGATGGACGGTCAAGATTAAAAGGCAAAGGGTATAAATACCCCTACCCACACTTGACCAAGGAAACCCTAGCCGCTAGTGCTCGCCGGAGAAGAAGAACCAAACGCCGGAGGAGCCGGTCGCCGCCACCCGTCGCCGCACCGGGGAAGTTTCCGATCGCCGATCGAGGTAATTTTTCTCCCCTTGCTTGTTTTTCGACGCTGAGTCCGCCTATGGCCAAACCGGAGCCAAACCACCGGCCAAACGGCCGAAAAACCCAGCTGAAACCCAGCGGTGCCGCTGCGCCCCTCCTCGGTTTTTTCCTCCGATGAGGCCCTTCCCGACCTCCGTTTGATGCAAATTTTATACCATTATGATCACCGTTCTTTTCTCTACAGGTTGATCGGAGTCAAACATCAAAACGCGACTCACGCCGGAGGAGCCATTGTACCCGAGAGCACCACCGCTGGTAAGTTTTGGTTTTTCGTGATTTTTTGGCCCACCGAGGGCCCTAGGGTTGTTCTATCGCGGGGACCGATGCAAGCATGGCCAAATTCGGCCAAAAACGACCAACCCAAGGCGAATCGTCGCTGCAAGCGGCGGCGCCATCGCCGGAGCACGGCAGAGTCGCGTGCCGGAATTGCGATATTGGCTGAAAGGGGCCCTAGGTCTAATTTGGGATTTTTTGGGACACGTGCAGGTACCAGTAGTGCGTTTCAGTTCCCCGGAAAAAATTCAGAGAAAATTAGGGATAGCCTGTAGGCGCACTGTAGAGCCGTATTCAGACCCCGAAACAAGTAAGGACCCCTTACCCTATTTCCTATCACGGTATTAAAGTTCAATAAATGATAAAACGGTTTTTCATGAATCAATAGATGTGTGAAATTGTTTAAGGTCGCTAATGTAGCCCGAGTCTAGTGTATTTGTCGGTCAATTGTTGTTTGTTCTATTTTACAGTTTTAAATGCAGTATGATGTCTGATGTTTTTATTTCATAGTTTCGTGTGCATATATCACTGTTTTATTGATTATGGGTTGAATGACTGAGAACCCGATGTTGTGTGTTGTCTTGTTTGGCATAAATTACTGGTTTGCATGTTTGTGTGTGATTTGATGATGGTGACTGAGGAAAAAAGGAATAAAAGGTTACATGAATTGATAAATAGATAATGTGGACAGCTTGACTAGATATTCTGGGAGATGGTGGACGGACCGGATCCGTAGGGAACCCTACCAGGAACGTGGTCTCTCATACCGGACGGGGTATGGAGACCTTCTGTGTTTTGACGCCCATACTGGACGGGGTATGGGGACGGCCCATTTCACCCTCATACCGGACGGGGTATTGAGGTTCATGGTTTTGGTGCCCATACCGGACGAGGTATGGGGACGGCTCTGGAATAAGGTTGTAAATGTTAAGGGTTCACGGGTAGCGGGACCCCTATGGATTCCCATGGATACTAGTAGGCTGGTAAATGAGGAAAATGTATTGTTTAATGATTGAGATGCAAAGGCATGGTAAGTATTCTGTTATACAGTTCATATGATTTTATGATGATGATAATGTTATTATTTTCATAAGTTGTTTTTCATGAATCTCACCGAGGTAAGTGGACAGTAAAGGTTTTTATGTTAATAAACGAGTTTATCATAAGTTATGCTCCATTGGTCTTTTTGTGTTTTCTACCCACCTTTACTTCCGTGGCGGTGAGATAGTGTGATGTCTTTACTGGGCTGGTGTAGCTCATTCCTTATTTAACCATTTCAGATCAGGAAGACATTGTTCCCGAGCCCGTTCCGCAGGAAGACGGCGAGGGGGACGCCTAAAGACTCCGTAGTTATATTTATAGTTCTTATTTTCGAGTATCTCTTTTAGTTAGTTTGTTCTTTTATATTTTGAGCACGTTTTTGGTTTTAGTGTAAGGGATGTTAATCAAAATTTTTATTATGCTTCCGCATTTGACATTTTTAATACACATATTTCATTCTAAATTTTTGGGGCCGTTACAAGGAAAGTTGTTGTTCTTGCTCATGTGTATAAGAAATCATAATGTTATTTGAGTTATTGTCTTTACAGGTCGATTTTGAAAATCTCATAATGGTAAGTATGCAATAAATGATTTTCCATATGATAAATGAATTTTCTTAAATTAAGAGCTCCATTAGTCATTTTATGTTTTTTTACCAATCTTCAGTTTCCATATCGGTGAGTAGTATGATATTTTTATTGGGATAGTGTAGCTCAGCCCTATTAACCATTTCAGATTAAGAAGATCAAGATTCAGATCCTAATCAGCAGGAGGTCTGTGAGTAGGTGTCCTCGAAATCCTATCAAGAGCTAGTGAAGGTTAATCTCCCTATAAATTTATTTACTATTTTGATTTGTTTATTTCGTTTTTTTATGAACCGCTATGAAATGGACATTTTTGTAGCTCTATTGGGCATTCTAATTTATATATGAAGAATGTAAACCCTGATATTATTATATGCTTCCGCATCTTTAATGCAAATTTATTTTACCTAAGGTTTTGGGTCTCTATATCAGGAGCATGTCAATTGGCTCTTCGAGAAGCTAGAGAGACACATATTTGCCTAGCAGGCCAGGAAAGAGAGGAAGAAGTTGTCTGATCCCCCTCCACCCGTGATGGACTCAAGCTACATTGAGAGGTATAAAAGACTTAATCTATCTACTTTTGCTAGGGTATCCACTTTTGAAGAAGCAGAATACTGGTTAGTAGAGATGGAGAAGGCCTTCGCAATCCTTGGAGTAGTTCTCAAACAGGAGATTATTTTTGCCACTTAAATGTTCGTGGGTGAGGTAGGGCATTGGTGGCAACTGAAGTAGGCTACTCTACCCACTCCACTCACCTGGAAGATTTTCTGACAGCTTTCAATATTGAGTACCTTTCAAAACACCTCGAACATCTAAAGGAGATGGAGTTTGCACACTTTGTTTTGAGAGATTTGTCAGTGTCAGAGTATGCTCGAAAATTCCTGAAGTGGCTGGTACTCTCCTGAGAGCATGACAGATGAAGGCGGAAAGACAAGAAGGTTTGAGTGGGGTCTCCATCCTAAAATCAGACAACAGTTGTATATGTTCGAGTTCAACACTTATTTAGCACTTACTCAGCAGTTTTGGCTAAGACACAGTTGATAGAAAGGAACCTCTGCACTTTCTTCCATTAGTGGGTAACTCTAGGCCCTTAGTTTCACATTGCAAGCCAGCACCTACTGCATTGAATCAGCAGAACAAGAGACCAATGCCCACAAGTCAAGCTCCCTCCTAGGCCCCAGTGATAGAACGCAACACGATTTACCAGCACTATGGCAGGAATCATGGAGACCAACCTTGCTATCGCTTCAACAATACCTGTTGCATATGCAAGAGTACCTAGCACTACGCAAGAGACTGTCCATAAAATTAAAATCAGGACAGACCCGCAGTTCAGGGCAGAGTATATACACTCACCCAGCAGGATGTTGAAGCCAACCTGCACATAATACAAGGTACGTACCTGCAACCACCTTGCACATGTTTTAGTTGATACTAGTGCTTCCAATTCTTTTTTTTCACATACTTTTATTCAAAATTTAAATGTGTTACCTAAAAGTCTTGATTCTATACTGTTTGTGTTTACACTTGGGGATGAGACACTACTAGAGAATGTTAAATACAAAATTTATATAATAGAAATAGTAGGTAGAAAATTGAGCGTAGATCTTATAACACTTGACATGAGAGATTTTGATATAATTCTAGAAATGAATTGGTTAACAGCGTATCACACAACTGTGGATTATTTTCGTAAGAAGCTTCTATTCAAATTCTTAACAAAAAGTCTTTCACAAATTAATAAAAATTTTATATATTATTCACACGTGGTAATTGCATTGTTTATCAAATGCCTTAACTCAGTTATTCTTTTCCACGTTAGGCAAGGCTAAGAAAGATTTTCATTCAAGATATTCCTGTTGTTCGAGATTTTCCAGACGTTTTCCCTGATAAACTACTAGAACTGTCAGTAGATCGAGAAGTCGAATTTACCATAGATCTTCAGCCTGACACCTAGCCCATCTTGGTTGCCCCATACCGAATGAGTCGTGTCGAGATGGAAGAACAGAGGAAATAAATCAAGGAGTTATACGATAATGAGTTCATTCGACAAAGCATATCCCTTTGGGGTGCTGGAGTCACGTTCGCAAAGAAAAGTGATGGGTCTTTGAGGTTGTGTATTGACTACAGAGAACTAAACAGGGTCACAATCAAGAATAAGTACCCCATCACCAGGATTGATGATCTTTTCAACCAATTATAAGGTGCTCAGAATTTTTTCAAGATTGATTTGCGTTCGGGATACTATCAGGTAAAGATCAAGACAAAAGACATCTTTAAAATAGCCTTCAGAACCCAATATGGGCACTATAACTTCCTGGTCATGCCATTCGGGTTAACTAATGCACCTGCGATCTTTATAGACTTGATAAACAAGGTCTTTAGGCCATTCTTGGATCAGTTCGTCATAGTATTCATTGATGATATCCTGATCCATTCGAAGAGCAGATAGGAACACGTGTAGTGCTTGACTCAGGTTTTACAGGTTCTTAGGGAAAAGAAACTATATACAAAATTGAGAAAGTGTAGTTTTTGGCTTGAGCAGAGTTCCTTCATGAGGCACATAATATCAAAGGATGATGTGTCAGTTAATCCGAATAAGATTGATGCAGTGATGAGTTAGAAGTAATTTACTTCGGTTAAGGAAGTTCGAAGCTTTTTGAGTATGACATGTTATTATTGCAGGTTTCTAAAAAAATTTTCAAGTATAGTTGCCTCTTGACACAACTTACGAAGAATAAGGATTATGAAATGAGCTTTACAGAACTTAAGGAATGACTGATTACCGTGGCAACCTTGGCTTTGCCAAATAGAACAGATGGATATACAGTATACAGTGATGCATCCTACCAAGAACTAGGTTGCGTTCTAATATAATATGGGAAGGTTATACCTTATGGGTCCAGGTAGTTGAAAACTTATATAAAGAATTACTCTATCTACGACTTGGAACTTGCCACCATTATCCATGCCTTGAAGACCTGGCGCCATTACTTATATGGAAAAACATTTGAAATTTATGCAGATTAGTTTAAAGCATATATTCATTCAGAATGATCTCAACATGTGTCAGAAGCGTTGGATAGAGCTCCTTAAAGATTACGATTGTAAGATTTTATATCACTCGGATAAGGGTAATGTGGTAGCCAATGCTCTCAGCAGGAAGAATGTAGGTGTGTTGGCTCACATAATGGTTTCTGAGTATAGGATAATAAAGGTTATGTAGTAGATACAACTCCAAGATTCTAAAAGGGCCACATGTCTAGCCTACCTAATTGTCCAATCTGAATTAATCTAGAGAATAAAGGAGGCTTAACTTACTGCTCAACTCTAGCAGCTCTCAGAAAGGATACAGAACAGAGTTTAAACTTAGAATTGAGTCTCTGTAGATGGGTTGCTCAGATTCCAAAATAAGTTATGTTTTCCTAGTGATAGTGAACTGAAAAAGGATATCATGATAGAGGCTCACAGTTCAAAGTTCACCATGTATCTTGGAAGTATTAAGATGTACCAAAACATGCGGCCCTAATTCGGGTGGAACGAGATGAAAAGGGAGATTGCTGATTTCGTCTCCAAGTGCCTTGTATCCTAATAAGTTAAGGCAGAGCATCAATGTCCAGGTGGGCTACTTCATATATTTCCAATCCTGGAGTGAAAATGGGAACATATCACCATGGACTTTATAATAGGGTTTCTTAGGGCACGCTCAGGATATAACGCGATTTTGGTGATTGTTGACCGATTCACTATGTCCTCTCATTTTCTGACCATTAGAATGACTGACCCCTTAGACAAACTAGCTAGAATTTATATTTTGAAGATAATCAGACTACATGGAGTTTCGATTACAATGGTATCAGATAGGGACCCTAGGTTCACCTCTCAGTTTTGGACAAATTTTCAACAAACAACGGGGACGAAATTGTCTCTTAGCACAACATTCCACCCTTAGACAGATGGAGAATCAAAACGAATTATTCGCACATTATAGGATATACTCAGGGCTTGTGTCCTAGATTTTAGAGGGCATTGGAATGACCACCTGCCCGTGGTAGAGTTTGCTTACAATAATAGTTATTAGGCAAGTATTGGCATGACTCCATATGAGACATTATATGGTTGACCTTATAGATCACCAGTATATTGGAAAAAGGTGGGCGATAAGAAATTAATTGGCCTAGATCTTGTAGATGAGACCACAACGAAGATTGTTAAAATATGGAGAAACATTTAGATGACCCAAAGCAGACAAAAAAGTTATACGGACACTTGAAGAAAAGATTTAGAATTTTAGAAAGGCGATCGAATGTTCCTTATTGTCACCCCCTTTAAGGGTATCACTAGGTTTGGAAAGAGGAGGAAGTTGAACCCCCAGTTCATCAGACTGTTTGAGATCTTAGACATGATTGAGATATTCACCTAAAGGCTAGCAATACCTCCAGAACTATCTGGAGTCCATAACGTATTTCATGTGTCAAGGCTCGTAAGTATAACCCGGACCCTTCACATGTCTTGTCTTACAAGTTACTTCCACTTTAGGAGGATTTGTCTTACGTGGAGGTACCGGTTAGTATTTTGAACCGGAAGAACAGAGTGCTTCGCAACAAAGAAATTCCCTTTATCAAGGTTCTGTGGTAAAATCACTTGTAGGACGAGACCATTTGAGAGTTGGAATCAGACTTCAAGACCTAGTATCCTCAATTGTTTGACTAGTGGGAGGGCAATAATTTAAGGGACCAAATTTTCTTAATGGAGAGAGAGTTGTAATACCCCAAACATTGGATTTAGGCTCGGGATGACTAAAATTATATTAATAATAATTTTAAAAATTTTAATTTTTTTTTTGAATTTTTGAAGAAATATGCATTTTGGATGCATTTGAAAATAATTTTAAAAGGGAGGGGCCCAACTTAAAATAAGAAAGAAGGACCCATTTGCAATGAAAATTTGAAAACTGGGGTAAAATATAAAAATAAAAAAGTGGCCATGTAGGACGACCACATCAGTAGCACGACTAGTCACCGTGCGCCGCGTGGCAGACATGCAGATACATGTTCCTTGTGGGAGGCCACACGGGCAATCCACGTGCTAATCGATCCAACGGTCTGGATTTACTCCCACACACACGAACGACCTAGATTTGTTTCTCTATCAGGCGTGATCGAAAGTCCGCGTGCCTTCAATCAGACAGCTCTAATTTGCTTACCAAATAGGCGAGATCCAACGATCGAGATCGGCTCACGCAGTCCCGATCGAACAACCTAGATAAAAAATAGAGAGGTATTTAAACCTCTCTACCCAGACCCCCCACAAATTCTAGCCACCAAGGAGCACCGGAGAAGAAGAAGAAGGGCGGCCAGAAAGCAAACTAGTTGTCGGAGAAGAAGACCGGCCACCGTCAATGCTGCATCGAAAACCTAAATCAATGCCGGAAGGTGAGTTTTTTTTTCTTTCACTTTGTTTCTGTATTTTAAACTACCCAAACCTCTTCTCGACACCAAAAAATCAAAGGAGAAGTTAGAAACTGAGGGCGGAGCTCGGCTAAGACGCCATCACACTCGAAACCAAAAAAACCCCTCAGTGGGGCCTGAATCCTTTTCCCGTTCCCTTCAGTTTCTTCACCATAGGTTATTTAATGTATTTTTTGTGTTGGGTAATCGAAAGAGAACTACGACTGCGAGCAAGGAGCAATGGAGCTACTGCACCGGAAACCCTAAATTGCTAGTAAGTTTAGATTTTCCTCATTTTTCCACCAACAGAAGCCACTTAACCCCAAATCGCACATATTTTCACCCAAAAATGGTCAAACTGACTTGACTAAGAGGGGGAGCCATTGTAGCGGCAGAACCGGCATCGAAGCACGGCGGCGCTACCGTGCCGAACCCTAAACTGACCCTCGGAGGAATTTTGAACCTTTTTAGTCATTTTTTGCGTATTTTTATGATATTTGACGTATGTTTTGGTTTTAACATAAAAATCCAAGAAATCTATGAACTAGGAACCATCGAGAAGTGTAGTGTAAAAGACAGTATTTCGGACACCGACTCAGGGTCAGAATCCATCACATTTTCTTCCGTGACTATTAAATTAAAGTTTAATAAATAATAAAGGAAAAATTATAAATGTTGGCGACCCCTTGATTAATTAAATACAAGTCACCGATAGAGCTAGTAACCAGTTAGTGTATAATTGTCCTTAACTTATCTGTATTACTTATTTGTTGGTATATTGCTTTGCTTGCTTACTATTACTTCGTGTACTTTAATTTATTAATTTTGATTGCTTTTTTATGTTTATTTAGTTTATTCAACTATTTTTTATCTTTATCCATTAATTAGTTTGAAACGAATTCCCTTGAATTATTGAGTATTAATTTACATTTCCTATTAAAGGATCGTCCTATTGTCCTATAATTTTAAAATGTGAGTGTTGCATGTATTTTGGTGGCTAAATGATAATAGGGACTAGTATGTGTATACAACGTGCCAAAAATTAAAGGGGCTTATCGGGTGTCATGAGAAAAGGTGTACGGACCTTGTATATATGGTAAACCCTGTCGTCGATGTTACCCTCAATCAGATGGGGCTGAGGAATTCCATATCGAAAGGGGTTAGGAATTGTTTGATTGCGTTCATTACCGAACGGGGTATTGAAGCGGTGGTGTGTTTGGTGCCCATTACCAGACGGGGTATGAGGATGACCGGTTGATTAATAGAATGGATACTTGGTCCACGTGTAGTGGGAACCCCCTATGGACCCTCAGTGACATCGATAAGTAAGTAAAAAGGTAAAGATTGATTATTGTTGGTCTTTTAGAATGTATGATGTAAATTACTTTTCTGGTTCTTTTTTACATAAATAGTATCTGGAAACTTAAAGGTGAGTGAGGAATAAATGTTTTTAACTTAAATGAATTTACTTAAGAAATAAAAATAAGCTCCATTGGTTGTTTTATGATTTTTACAAACATTTGATTTTTCGTATTGGTGGTAAAATGTTGATATTCTTACTGAGTTAGTATAGTTTATCCCATTATTATTAACCTTTTCAAATCAGGACAATCAAGATTCAGGTCCTGAACAATAATAAAATTAGCAAAAAGTTTGCCTCCTGTTTTTTCCAGTTACGCAGCGGAGGTTAATCACATAGGTTTTATGTTTATATTTTTCTTTTTTTTTATTGTTTTTCAAAAGCCATTCTCATAGCCCTATTAGATATTTCAATTAAACTGTACAAGAAATGTAACCTCAAATTCTAAATTGCTTATGCAAAACTAATAAATTTTAATATTATTATTTAATTAAATTTGGGCCTTTACAATTTTGCTACAATCTCCATAGGTCTTTATTAACGGGAATGAGTTCTTTAAGGCTATTATGGGAATTAAATTCCAAAGAAATTACAAACTAAAGTGATAAACTAGAATGCCATACAGCCTATAAATTTAATAAAGATCACTAAGATATATTTGATGATGCAAAGGAAAGCCTTACGAATGCAAACGAAATGATAAATAAATTATTGAAGAGAAAAGAAAAATAGACAAAATGGTTTTTTTTTTCTTATGTCAAAGATATAGCAGAAGAGGACAATGTATAATCTATACATGAATCTAATTTGGAATAAACTAACTACATTAATCTAGGTAGAATATTCAGATGATTTATAACAAAAAAAACTAACTTGGTAAGTAGAATATTTTGTAATTCCTATAATTGCTCCGTCAATAATTGTTTTATGATTTTTATATAACTTAATAACTAGATTATTTTATGATTCCTATTATTACTCCATCAATAATTATTTTGTGATTCCTATAATTACTCATATCAATACTCCCCCTCAAGTTGGTGTTGAGATATTTTAATGCCCAATTTGTCAAGTGAATCGTTAAATATTTGCTAGAGACAATCTTTATAAGTATATATACTAGCAGGTCTTCTAATTCCATAAAAGGAAATTGAATTACTTTGTCTTTGAGCTTTTGCTTGATGAAATTTCAATCCACTTCAATAAATTTAGTACCGTCATGTTGAACTGGATTATGTGTTGTCACTAGGCTTCCTATTCTTTTAAGATTGAGCGGTTGACTCAAGTTTGTCTTCGGGGAGCATTTGTCTATCTAGCCTCTTTACGTAAAAAGATTTTAAGATATATAATATAATGATGGGAAACTAACATCTTGCCATCGTCACCTTAATAAGCAATTTCACTATCTGAAGTCACGGAGGCATTGATTAGCTAGAACAGAGGCATACGAATCCAAAGACAAATTAGATGAAGCATTCGAACCAATAGGTTGCCTTATTATCCCAAAACAGGTTTATCATATCCTAAGTCGAATGCTTAATTTCCTCTAGTAATATCTTTAACTAAACTAATTCACACAATCCTTTAGTCATGCTTCTAAGCTCGGCTTTTGTACTGGATCAATTAACTGCTAGTCATTTAAACATTATAACATATTTAAATGACAAAATAAATGAAAATTAGCAAAAATAAAAGATCGAAAAATACCTCTTGCTATTGCTTAGTTTGAACAATTGGCTTGTTTTTTTCTTTATGTGTTGGATTTTTTAAGCACTTAAGAATCTTACATGATGGAGCAATGTACTAAAGAAGATTTTTATACTAAGGGACCAACAAAGCTGCTTTTATTTATAGAAGTTTTTCCATGAAAAACATATGTGTAATTAATGGGCAATTCACTTTTGCAATATTTTCCTTACTAAAACCGTAAAGAAAAGATTTAATTATGTAATAGTTGTCTCAATAAAAAATATAACGAAAATAATTTATGAATGATTTATATATGAGCTATTACACGAGCTGTTAAAGGAAAAATAACTCACATTCTCCTACTTGGTCTGTATATCTCATCAATAATGCTCAAACTTTATGAATCTTTCTCTTAAAGAATAAAAGAAAAATACATGAATCATGGTGATAAGTCCTCTAAAAATTGAGTATTATCTTCCATGTAGTGCTACGCATTTTACTTCTTTAATTTTGTCAATTATTACTTAATGAATAAATCTTATATTTATTCTAGGTCTAAACTTTAATGATATTTTTCAAAATAAAGAAATAAATGTATACACAAGAATACTAAAATGAGAAACGTCATAAACAAATAAATTTTCATTAACATTCATTCTAATAACAAAATACATAGTAAAACCAAGTACTGTCTTGATTACTTGATCCTTAAATTTTAATGGTGGTATGCTTTTAGTCAAAGGATTAATTATCATCAGTTCAGTTCTAACATGCTCTATCACCATTTTTTTTTATCTTTAACACATTCTCTTATGGCTAGTACTTAATGTCGATGCGTTTACTTCAACTACCACTTTTGTTATTTTTAACCATGAAGATAACAATTGAATTGTCATAATATATCCTCAATGGCCTAGAAATTGACTCAATGATTCTAAGCCCATAAATGAAACTCTTTAACCATACTTCATGTGAGGTAGCCTTAAAACAAGAACTCAGCCTCCATAGTGGAAGTAGCAGTCAAGGTCTACTTAGTGCTCCTCTAGGATATAACTCCATTAGCAAACATAAAAATGTATCTTGATGTTGATTTTCGTGAATCAACACAACTAGCAAAATCTAATAAGAGTGACCAATCACCTCTAAGTTATCAGTTCGTCTATACATAAGCAGTAATTCTTTGTTCCTTGAAGATATCTCAGATCTTTCTTTGCATCTCTCCAGTGATCAATACCTAGATTTCTCTGATATCTTCATAATATTCTAACAACAAATACAATGTCAGGTCTTTTGCAAACCTGAGCATTTATTAGACTTCCAACAAGATAAACATATGAAATGTTCTTCATTTATTCCTTCTCTAGATTGCTCTTCAGGCATTGGTTCAAATTAAACTTGTCACTCTTTATAATAGGAGCTAAACTTGGTGAATGATCTTTCATCTGAAACTTTTCTAAACTTTTGTTAATATAGGTTTCTTGAGATAGACCAAAAATACATAGATTTATGTTTCTATAAATTTTAATGTCTATACCATAGGATACATTACCCATATCTTTCATATTAAAATTTTTAGAGAAAAATTGTCCCACGTTATACAATATTCCCTTATCATTACTTGCAAGTAGAATATCATCCACATATAAGACAAGGAAATACATTTATATGTGGATGATATTCTATAAAACCAAATGACGAAATAATATCATGGAATTCTAAATACCACTAACGGGAGGCTTGTTTCAATCAATACATGAATTTCTTCAACTTTCACACTAAATGATCACCTTCACTAGAAGAGAATCTTTTGGTTGTTTCATGTAAATCTCTTCCTCTAGATCACCACTGAGGAATGTCGTCTTCACATCCATTTGTTGTAACTCTATATTCATCAGATTACGAGAACAGTCATGCACTCAGACTTGTGGATCCACGGGATTCTCATAGACTTCCAAGGGTGGGTCTATCTGCGGTTCCTCATTTTCTTCCTCATCTTGGAGGGAGGGGATGGAAAGACTGAGTTTCATATGCTCAGTAAGGAAAATAGTATTAAATTAACATCATAAGATTTTAAAAGTTTATTATTTTATCTTACCATTTAGCTTCCACGTTTACCTAACTCATCATTATGAAAACTATTTATTTGAATGCGAAAATGGAACGTTAGAACAAAAAATCAAATATATATATATATCATGCCAAATAATAGAGAAAATCTAATAAATCAATAAATTCATAGATTTTTCATGTCATGTTTCGCGAAGTCATTACAAACTTTCATCTCTGAGGCAGATACAGATTTTCAACTACCTAAATGGAATGACTAGATCAGATACAGATATAACAATTTGCTTATGCCCACTTCCGGCTGGCCAAACCATGGTGCGATATATGACCACGGTCATATAAACCATAGTAGCCTTAAAAGATATCTATAGTCATGACATTACTTAACCACGGATGATCCCTACAGATAGTGCGATACCACTCTCGTCAGAAGGCACGCTGTCATCCACTAGGAGCAGTCATCTTACATCTTTCCAGACTAGATAAGGTAAAGAGAAAAAAATACCCCAAAGGCTAGAAAAATAGATACCCCTAAGAGATAAAAAGCTTAACGAGACACTTGATGCAATATGCATATCAATACAGATGCACTTCGAACCATACAGACTTCATTCAACTTTTCTCTTTTTCTTTTCTTTTTACTTTTACTATTACGAATTATATATTATATTTATTACATGCAAATTCATCAAGTGTTTGTAATTCACATAGCATGCTTGAAAACTAAAATAATTCGACTCATTTGAACACAAAGACATACAAAGCAGGTTAAATATTAATCAGATTAAATTTTTTGATCTAAAAATACTCCTTAAGATGTCGAAGGTAATACTAGATTCCTTACTGAAACTTTGATGTTTCTTCTTCACCGTTTTTCCTTTCTTTCTCTACTTCTCTCACTAAGTTACTATCTCTCTCTTTCTCTAAACCTTTAAAAAATGAAAGAAATAGAAGTGTGGAGAGAAAGGGAAGGGGAAGGGCAATTTATAGAATTTTGAAATCGTTGGATTCACGCCAAGTGGCGAAATTAGATGAAGAGAGAGGAGAAAAAAAATTCTTGGCACGTAAAATGAGGGAGGAAGATTTCCTCCACTAGTGGTGGCGACATGTCCAAGGAAGCGGCGACGCACTTGGTGCCCCACCTGTGTGGAGGACGCACGCAGGTCCTAAACCCGTGCCGTGCACGCGGATGAGACTTACGTGTTGGCTTGCAGATGAAAAGTGCACGCTATGTGCACGCCTCACGACCACTGTGCACGCACGCATAATGCCCAACATCCGTTTGAGCAAACTGCTTTCCCATGGGATATTTTTTCCCATGAGCATGTTTTCTCCCATTTCATTATTTTCGATTTCTTTTCTAAATCTTCTTTTTAATTTAAAATAAGATAAAATAATTTAAAATACATAAAATAATTTAAAATACATAAAATAATTTAAAATACATAAAATAATTTAAAATAAAATAAAATAAAAATTAATAAAATAAATAAAGAATAAAAATAAATCGAAATTACGACTCACGAAAAATATTAAACAATGTAGATTAATTTAAGTTTAAGGCAGCCAAAGGCCTGAATAAATAGAGGTTTCAAATCATTTTAGCATAGTGATAGGTAGGGTGTTACACTTTTGCACCATCACGCAACTTAATAAGATCCAGTTCCTCATTACTCTTCATGGAATCCATATCATCTTTCATGGTATTGAACCATAATTTTGACTGTTTACAACTCGTGGCCTGTGAAAAGGACTCAAGATCATTTTCTGCTATAATATTATAGTCAAACTCTTGTAGATACACAATGTAATCAATAGAAATTGCTGATTTTCTCTCTATAGTAGATCTTTTTAATGTTACATCAACATGTTCTTGAGAATTCTATTGTTGTTCAACTGGTTGTTTAGAGTCTTCTGATATCTCTTGAACAATTTGATCTATCAGAATATTGTTAGCATCTTGTGGAACTTCCACAATTGGCTGCTAAACTTTTGTTTATTTTTCAGGGGTATTGTGTATGATAATCAATCTATCTCCTGAAGTGGAAGGCTGATCTCTCACATAAACTATATTCTAAAATTGATCACTCCCATTAATTAAGTTATTTCTCAAGAAACTTTGTATTTCTTGACTCTATAATCTTGATGTGAGATGGAAAATAGAATCTATATTTTTTAACCTTTCAAGATATCCAGTGAAACACCCATTAATAATTCTCGGGTCTAGTTTCTTTTTTTTGGGATTGTAGACTCTTACTTCAAACAGACATGCCCATATGCATATATGTTGTAAACTCGATTTTCAACCATTGAATAACACAAATGGTGTCTTTGGGACAACCTTGGTTGGAACTCGGTTTAATCATACACTATCATTTTAAGAGTTTTGAC